>NC_139227.1:37401836-38045807 GCF_055691185.1 Crinia signifera | reverse complement strand
TGGAGATGTGAGGGTGTATTAGTGTGGGTAGTATAGGTGGGAGTAGGGGAGGTGTGAGGGTGTATTAGTGAGGGTAGTATAGGTAGGAGTAGGGGAGGTGTGAGGGTGTATTAGTGTGGGTAGTACAGGTTTTGAGTAGGGGAGGTGGGAGGGTGTATTAGTGTGGGTAGTACAGGTAGGAGTAGGGGAGGTGTGACGGTGTATTAGTGTGGGTAGTACAGGTGGGAGTAGGGGAGGTGTGAGGGTGTATTAGTGTGGGTAGTATAGGTAGGAGTAGGGGAGGTGTGAGGGTGTATTAGCAACTTATTATACTATGTAGGAGTAGGGGAGGTGTGAGGGTGTATTAGTGTGGGTAGTATAGCTGGAGTAGGGGAGTGTGAGGGTGTATTAGTGTGGGTAGTATAGGTGGGAGTAGGGGAGGTGTGAGGGTGTATTAGTGAGGGTAGTATAGGTAGGAGTAGGGGAGGTGTGAGGGTGTATTAGTGTGGGTAGTATAGGTGGGAGTAGGGGAGGTGTGAGGGTGTATTAGTGTGGGTAGTATAGCTGGGAGTAGGGGAGGTGTGAGGGTGTATTAGTGTGGGTAGTATAGGGTGGGAGTAGGGGAGGTGTGGAGGGTGTATTAGTGTGGGTAGTATAGGTGGAGTAGGGCAGGTGTGAGGGTGTATTAGTGTGGGTAGTACAGGTGGGAGTAGGGGAGGTGTGAGGGTGTATTAGTGTGGGTAGTACAGGGGGGGGTAGGGGAGATGTGAGGGTGTATTAGTGTGGGTGGTACAGGTGGGAGTAGGGGAGGTGTGAGGGTGTATTAGTGTGGGTAGTATAGCTGGGAGTAGGGGAGATGTGAGGGTGTATTAGTGTGGGTAGTACAGGTAGGAGTAGGGGAGGTGTGAGGGTGTATTAGTGTGGGTAGTACAGGTAGGAGTAGGGGAGGTGTGAGGGTGTATTAGTGAGGGTAGTATAGGTGGGAGTAGGGGAGGTGTGTGGGTGTATTAGTGAGGGAAGTACAGGTGGGAGTAGGGGAGGTGGGAGGGTGTATTAGTGTGGGTAGTACAGGTGGTAGTAGGGGAGGTGTGAGGGTGTATTAGTGTGGGTAGTATAGCTGGGAGTAGGGGAGGTGTGAGGGTGTATTAGTGTGGGTAGTATAGGTGGGAGTAGGGGAGGTGTGAGGGTGTATTAGTGAGGGTAGTATAGGTAGGAGTAGGGGAGGTGTAAGGGTGTATTAGTGAGGGTAGTATAGGTAGGAGTAGGGGAGGTGTGAGGGTGTATTAGTGTGGGTAGTATAGGTGGGAGTAGGGGAGGTGTGAGGGTGTATTAGTGTGGGTAGTACAGGTGGGAGTAGGGGAGGTGTGAGGGTGTATTAGTGTGGGTAGTGTAGCTGGGAGTAGGGGAGGTGTGAGGGTGTATAGTGTGGGTAGTATAGCTGGGAGTAGGGGAGGTGTGAGGGTGTATTAGTGTGGGTAGTATAAGTGGGAGTAGGGTAGGTGTGAGGGTGTATTAGTGTCGGTGGTACAGGTGGGAGTAGGGTAGGTGTGAGGGTGTATTAGTGTCGGTAGTACAGGTGGGAGTAGGGGAGGTGTGAGGGTGTATTAGTGTGGGTAGTACAGGTGGGAGTAGGGGAGGTGTGAGGGTGTATTAGTGTGGGTAGTATAGCTGGGAGTAGGGGAGGTGTGAGGGTGTATTAATGTGGGTAGTATGGCTGGGAGTAGGGGGGGTGTGAGGGTGTATTAGTGTGGGTAGTACAGGTGGGAGCAGGGTAGGTGTGAGGGTGTATTAGTGTGGGTAGTACAGGTGGGAGTAGGGGAGGTGTGAGGGTGTATTAGTGTGGGTATGATAGCTGGGAGTAGGGGAGATGTGAGGGTGTATTAGTGTGGGTAGTATAGGTGGGAGTAGGGGAGGTGTGAGGGTGTATTAGTGAGGGTAGTATAGGTAGGAGTAGGGGAGGTGTGAGGGTGTATTAGTGTGGGTAGTACAGGTTTTGAGTAGGGGAGGTGGGAGGGTGTATTAGTGTGGGTAGTACAGGTAGGAGTAGGGGAGGTGTGACGGTGTATTAGTGTGGGTAGTACAGGTGGGAGTAGGGGAGGTGTGAGGGTGTATTAGTGTGGGTAGTATAGGTAGGAGTAGGGGAGGTGTGAGGGTGTATTAGTGTGGGTAGTATAGCTGGGAGTAGGGGAGATGTGAGGGTGTATTAGTGTGGGTAGTATAGGTGGGAGTAGGGGAGGTGTGAGGGTGTATTAGTGAGGGTAGTATAGGTAGGAGTAGGGGAGGTGTGAGGGTGTATTAGTGAGGGTAGTATAGGTAGGAGTAGGGGAGGTGTGAGGGTGTATTAGTGTGGGTAGTATAGCTGGGAGTAGGGGAGGTGTGAGGGTGTATTAGTGTGGGTAGTATAGCTGGGAGTAGGGGAGGTGTGAGGGTGTATTAGTGTGGGTAGTATAGGTGGGAGTAGGGGAGGTGTGAGGGTGTATTAGTGTGGGTAGTATAGGTGGGAGTAGGGCAGGTGTGAGGGTGTATTAGTGTGGGTAGTACAGGTGGGAGTAGGGGAGGTGTGAGGGTGTATTAGTGTGGGTAGTATAGGTAGGAGTAGGGGAGGTGGGAGGGTGTATTAGTGTGGGTAGTATAAGTGGGAGTAGGGTAGGTGTGAAGGGTGTATTAGTGTCGGTGGTACAGGTGGGAGTAGGGTAGGTGTGAGGGTGTATTAGTGTCGGTAGTACAGGTGGGAGTAGGGGAGGTGTGAGGGTGTATTAGTGTGGGTAGTATAGCTGGGAGTAGGGGAGGTGTGAGGGTGTATTAGTGTGGGTAGTATAGCTGGGAGTAGGGGAGGTGTGAGGGTGTATTAGTGTGGGTAGTATAGGTGGGAGTAGGGGAGGTGTGAGGGTGTATTAGTGTGGGTATGATAGCTGGGAGTAGGGGAGATGTGAGGGTGTATTAGTGTGGGTAGTATAGGTGGGAGTAGGGGAGGTGTGAGGGTGTATTAGTGAGGGTAGTATAGGTAGGAGTAGGGGAGGTGTGAGGGTGTATTAGTGTGGGTAGTACAGGTGGGAGTAGGGGAGGTGGGAGGGTGTATTAGTGTGGGTAGTACAGGTAGGAGTAGGGGAGGTGTGAGGGTGTATTAGTGTGGGTAGTACAGGTGGGAGTAGGGAGGTGTGAGGGTGTATTAGTGTGGGTAGTATAGCTGGGAGTAGGGGAGATGTGAGGGTGTATTAGTGTGGGTAGTATAGGTGGGAGTAGGGGAGGTGTGAGGGTGTATTAGTGAGGGTAGTATAGGTAGGAGTAGGGGAGGTGTGAGGGTGTATTAGTGAGGGTAGTATAGGTAGGAGTAGGGGAGGTGTGAGGGTGTATTAGTGTGGGTAGTATAGCTGGGAGTAGGGGAGGTGTGAGGGTGTATTAGTGTGGGTAGTATAGCTGGGAGTAGGGGAGGTGTGAGGGTGTATTAGTGTGGGTAGTATAGCTGGGAGTAGGGGAGGTGTGAGGGTGTATTAGTGAGGGTAGTAGAGGTGGGAGTAGGCAGGTGTGAGGGTGTATTAGTGTGGGTAGTACAGGTGGGAGTAGGGGAGGTGTGAGGGTGTATTAGTGTGGGTAGTATAGCTGGGAGTAGGGGAGGTGTGAGGGTGTATTAGTGTGGGTAGTATAGGTGGGAGTAGGGGAGGTGTGAGGGTGTATTAGTGTGGGTAGTATAGGTGGGAGTAGGGCAGGTGTGAGGGTGTATTAGTGTGGGTAGTACAGGTGGGAGTAGGGGAGGTGTGAGGGTGTATTAGTGTGGGTAGTATAGGTAGGAGTAGGGGAGGTGGGAGGGTGTATTAGTGTGGGTAGTATAAGTGGGAGTAGGGTAGGTGTGAGGGTGTATTAGTGTCGGTGGTACAGGTGGGAGTAGGGTAGGTGTGAGGGTGTATTAGTGTCGGTAGTACAGGTGGGAGTAGGGGAGGTGTGAGGGTGTATTAGTGTGGGTAGTATAGCTGGGAGTAGGGGAGGTGTGAGGGTGTATTAGTGTGGGTAGTATAGCTGGGAGTAGGGGAGGTGTGAGGGTGTATTAGTGTGGGTAGTATAGGTGGGAGTAGGGGAGGTGTGAGGGTGTATTAGTGTGGGTATGATAGCTGGGAGTAGGGGAGATGTGAGGGTGTATTAGTGTGGGTAGTATAGGTGGGAGTAGGGGAGGTGTGAGGGTGTATTAGTGAGGGTAGTATAGGTAGGAGTAGGGGAGGTGTGAGGGTGTATTAGTGTGGGTAGTACAGGTGGGAGTAGGGGAGGTGGGAGGGTGTATTAGTGTGGGTAGTACAGGTAGGAGTAGGGGAGGTGTGAGGGTGTATTAGTGTGGGTAGTACAGGTGGGAGTAGGGGAGGTGTGAGGGTGTATTAGTGTGGGTAGTATAGGTAGGAGTAGGGGAGGTGTGAGGGTGTATTAGTGTGGGTAGTATAGCTGGGAGTAGGGGAGATGTGAGGGTGTATTAGTGTGGGTAGTATAGGTGGGAGTAGGGGAGGTGTGAGGGTGTATTAGTGAGGGTAGTATAGGTAGGAGTAGGGGAGGTGTGAGGGTGTATTAGTGAGGGTAGTATAGGTAGGAGTAGGGGAGGTGTGAGGGTGTATTAGTGTGGGTAGTATAGCTGGGAGTAGGGGAGGTGTGAGGGTGTATTAGTGTGGGTAGTATAGCTGGGAGTAGGGGAGGTGTGAGGGTGTATTAGTGAGGGTAGTAGAGGTGGGAGTAGGGCAGGTGTGAGGGTGTATTAGTGTGGGTAGTACAGGTGGGAGTAGGGGAGGTGTGAGGGTGTATTAGTGTGGGTAGTATAGGTAGGAGTAGGGGAGGTGTGAGGGTGTATTAGTGTGGGTAGTATAGCTGGGAGTAGGGGAGATGTGAGGGTGTATTAGTGTGGGTAGTATAGGTGGGAGTAGGGGAGGTGTGAGGGTGTATTAGTGAGGGTAGTATAGGTAGGAGTAGGGGAGGTGTGAGGGTGTATTAGTGTGGGTAGTATAGGTGGGAGTAGGAGAGGTGTGAGAGTGTATTAGTGTGGGTAGTATAGGTGGGAGTAGGGGAGGTGTGAGGGTGTATTAGTGTGGGTAGTATAGGTGGGAGTAGGGTAGGTGTGAGGGTGTATTAGTGTGGGTAGTACAGGTGGGAGTAGGGGAGGTGTGAGGGTGTATTAGTGTGGGTAGTATAGCTGGGAGTAGGGGAGATGTGAGGGTGTATTAGTGTGGGTAGTATAGGTGGGAGTAGGGTAGGTGTGAGGGTGTATTAGTGTGGGAAGTATAGGTAGGAGTAGGGGAGGTGGGAGGGTGTATTAGTGGGAGTAGTACTGGTGAGTAGTAGGGGAGGTGTGAGGGTGTATTAGTGGGAGTATTATAGGTGGGAGTAGGGTAGGTGCGAGGGTGTATTAGTGGGAGTAGTACAGGTGGGAGTAGGGAGGTGGGAGGGTGTATTAGTGGGAGTAGTACAGGTGGGAGTAGGGAGGTGGGAGGATGTATTAGTGGGAGTAGTATAGGTAGGAGTAGGGGAGGTGGGAGGGTGTATAAGTGGGAGTAGTACTGGTGAGTAGTAGGGGAGGTGTGAGGGTGTATTAGTGGGAGTAGTATAGGTGGGAGTAGGGAGGTGGGAGGGTGTATTAGTGGGAGTAGTACAGGTGGGAGTAGGGAGGTGGGAGGGTGTATTAGTGGGAGTAGTATAGGTGGGAGTAGGGAGGTGGGAGGGTGTATTAGTGGGAGTAGTATAGGTAGGAGTAGGGGAGGTGGGAGGGTGTATTAGTGTGGGTAGTACAGATGGGAGTAGGGGAGGTGTGAGGGTGTATTAGTGTGGGTAGTATAGCTGGGAGTAGGGGAGATGTGAGGGTGTATTAGTGTGGGTAGTACAGGTGGGAGTAGGGAGGTGTGATGGTGTATTAGTGGGAGTAGTATAGGTGGGAGTAGGGAGGCTGGAGGGTGTATTAGTGGGAGTAGTATAGGTGGGAGTAGGGGAGGTGGGAGGGTTTATTAGTGGGAGTAGTACTGGTGAGTAGTAGGGGAGGTGTGAGGGTGTATTAGTGGGAGTAGTATAGGTGGGAGTAGGGTAGGTGCGAGGGTGTATTTGTGGGAGTAGTACAGGTGGGAATAGGGAGGTGGGAGGGTGTCTTAGTGGGCGTAGTACAGGTGGGAGTAGGGAGGGTGTATTAGTGGGAGTAGTATAGGTAGGAGTAGGGGAGGTGGGAGGGTGTATTATTGGGAGTAGTACTGGTGAGTAGTAGGGGAGGTGTGACGATGTATTAGTGGGGGTATTACAGGTGGGAATAGGGAGGTGGGAGGGTGTCTTAGTGGGAGTAGTACAGGTGGGAGTAGGGAGGTGGGAGGGTGTATTAGTGGGAGTAGTATAGGTAGGAGTAGGGGAGGTGTGAGGGTGTATTAGTGGGAGTAGTACAGGTGGGAATAGGGAGGTGGGAGGGTGTATTAGTGTGGGTAGTACAGGTGGGAGTAGGGAGGTGGGAGGGTGTATTAGTGGGAGTAGTATAGGTAGGAGTAGGGGAGGTGGGAGGGTGTATTATTGGGAGTAGTACTGGTGAGTAGTAGGGGAGGTGTGACGGTGTATTAGTGGGAGTAGTATAGGTGGGAGTAGGGTAGGTGCGAGGGTGTATTAGTGGGAGTAGTACTAGTGAGTAGTAGGGTAGGTGGGTAGGTGTGATGGTGTATTAGTGGGAGTAGTACTGGTGGGAGTAGGGTAGCCGGCATAACCATATAGATGCTTATGGGCTTCTCTCTGCAGCGATCTGGCATGGACAATCCCAGCATGCACTGCAAAGACCCAGAATTCCAGATACCAGTGGATATAGCAAAGGACAGGTCTTATTGGGAGAGCAGCTCTTTATGTTGCTAATTTCATGTTAGTACATATTTAATTCAGATCTTGAAATTAATATTTTCATGTAAATGTACCATTCTGCGTACCTAGCAACTGTCCTGATTTTCATGGGAACGTCCCATTTTTTTTTTGGGGGGGGGGGGATGTTCCTGCGTTCTACCCGGGGACCACAGTGTCCGAGATCAGGGGGGGGGGGGGGAGTTGGGAGACCCCCCTATCGCCTGCTGCAAAGTGGTGAATAGATGCTGTGCGCATGCGTACAGCATCTCTTCCCGCAGGCAGGGGGTCTGCGGGCATGGCCAGCAGCTCACATAGCTGCTGGCCATGCCCCCACAGTGGCAAAATAGGGTGTGGCTTCATTGAAGTGATGTGGGTTTAGGACTCCCCTTTGTGCCTGGCCACACTCCCAAATTTCAGATAGAGTCCCTCCGTCCCTGATTCCATAGTTGCGAGGTATGATTCTGTTCTTGCCAGGAGACTGATAAGAGACCCTACAATGAAGCACTGAAGTTTTCACATCGTTCCCCAGTTTGGGTTACTTTAATTCTCCATTTATGTTATACTCACCTGTTCCCGCTGCTTCTTTTATAACCCAAATATTTATTTATTGGAAACATGTGGGAGCCAGAATCTGTCTGCTTATGTCTGTGACATCCAGGATTTGTAGCATGGAAGTGGCAGCCGCTGCACCCCCCGTGGAGCAGGTGAGTGTTGCCCGCGGGTGTGGTATAGGATTCCAACAGTCGGAATCCCGACTGGCCGGACCCAGACAGCATGGTGAGCGCAACAAAGCCCCTTGCGGGCTCACTGCGCTCGCCATGCTGCGGGCACGGTGGCTCGCTACGCTCGCCACCTATTCTATTCTCCCTCTATGGGGGTCGTGTACCCCCACGAGGAAGAATAGCAGGTGGCCGGGTGTCGGGGTTTGGACTGTCGGGACCCCGACTGTCGGGACCCCTTCCGGCACCCGTTGATCGCACCCCTTGTCGCCCGTATCCAGACCAGGTCAGAGATGACCGCCCCCTAACCAGCCCCCCCTCCCCTGCACTCGCTGTGGATGCACTTAGATGTTTGCGCTGCGGAAAGGAGGAGGGGATGTCGGTAAAAGCTGACCAGTGCCGCCGGGGGGAGGAGGGCTGTCCTGACATGTGGCCACCATTACAATGGAAACCTAGGGTGACAGTTAATAGGATGCAATTTTTAGGTACTTTCCGAAATCGCACCTTTTTCTTATCGCATTTTTTTTTGCCTGAATTTGACTATTTAATGATATTTATTTATTTACAGTTTTTTATAAAGCGCAGCAGATTCCGTTACAATAGTATGCGAATTCGCACCAAAAAAAGTGCAATATGGTGCAATTTTAGTCATGAAAATGTGATACTTTTCAGACTTGTGCAATATTGTGTAAAAAAAAAAAAAATGGCATGGGGTCCCCCCTCCTGAGCATAACCGGCCTCGGGCTCAGAGAGCAGGTCCTGGTTTCATAAAATCATGGGACAAACCGAGTAAGGGTCCCCTGGATTTTATAAAACCAGCACCAGGCTCAAGGGCCGGTCCTGGTTCCCAAAATATGGGGAACAAAAGGAGTAGGGGTCCCCCATATTTCAAGAACCAGCACCGGGCCCAACTAGCCAGCAGGGTAATGCCACAGCCGGGGGGAGACTTTTTATACAAGCCCCTCTGGCCAAAGCATTAACCTCCAGAGTGGTCAGCATGGGCAGGGATCCTGTGAAAGTGGGGACCCCCCAATGAAGGGGTCCCCCCCCTCCAGAATTTAACGGCTAATGCTAAAGCACGGGGCTGTCCCCGATGCCCCTGGGCGGTGGGCATCAGGCTGATAAATGTGTAACAGTAGTAGAAACTATTGTGTATTGTTGTGGAACTACCAGCAAGCCTGCACCGCATGCAGGGACTTGGAAAACATCTGGATGCAAATTTAAGTGTGAGAAAAATTCTACAGGTCAAAAAGTGTGATTTTTGTAGCACAAAGTGTGATTTTTATCGCAATTCGCATCCTATTAAATGTGTGCGGTTTTTGGAAAAAGTGCGAATTCGGCCATTTTTGGGGAAAAATTAGCAAAAGTCAGAAAATTACACCTCATTAAATCTCACCCCTATTGTGAGGGGATCTGTCGGTGACCATCCCATAGCCAACAGCACTACAGGGGTTACTGAACTAAATCTCCCAAGATGCCAGGCGTCCCAGTGTGAATGTGTATCTAATTATTTCGAGCACAGCTTGGAGTAGTTTATTTCTGTAGAGATCTAATGCTGCCACCTAGTGGAACCTTTTCATACTTCACGCCTATTGGCACCCGTATTCAAGTCCAATTTAAGAAATGGCAAAATGGCAAACTGTCTTTCCATTTACTGGTAATCTGGTGTAGACGGAACTGCATCCAATGCAGAGATGAGTGCAGGCGGATATACGAGACACAGTTTCGGTGGACCCTTTGCACCCAGGATGGGGCTGGTGCGAATGTGCGCTGATAATGGTGACTGCTGCACTTACATGAGGATGGTGGTGGGCAACTTGGAATACAGATGGAGATACAGATTTAGTCTAAGGGATGCAGTCACAGTGTGGCTGTACTTGCACCTGAGCTGGTGTTTCTATGGAACATACTGTATAACGACACACGTATAGAGGTGCTTGTTTAACGCTATGACATTTTGGCTGTAAAATATGATCCCACGCGTTCTTATGCGATTTGACAGAGGTTCACGTGGACTCTGTGCTGACAAATTAATGTACCCAACTGTAACTTACCCTGGCAGCGTGCTATGACATCACTGTGTTTTACGTGACCAATCAGATCAGAGCTCGGCTGCTGCCAGGCGCATCCTTATTATTATCTATATAAAGAACGTCTTTCCTGGATGTGGTTACTATGACGCAGATTACTCTAAATTCCTTGGAGAATGATGATGATAATTTACCTCAGCAACCTCTGTACATACAGCAGGCTCCTCAGAGGTGCCATAGCTGGGGCTGCTGGACCTGGTGTATGATGGGATGGAACACAGTCTGACCTCCCGACACCGATCCGATGCGCTCAGGACCGCACATCAGGTCGGACAGGATGTCAAAACATGAGATTTGGTTCAATTTATCGGCCCGATCCATCGGAAACGGGTCAAATCGGACCAAATCTCACTAGTGTATGGGGGTCTTTACTCCTGTGTATTGTGTCTTGCAGATTAACTCTTAGGGGATATTCAATCCTCTGCCGCTATTTCCGACAGGGGAAATAGTGGCGGGCGCCTATTCAATGCTGTCTTTCCCGACGGCATTGAAGAGGCATCACCTCAGAATGGACCCGACTTTAAAGGCAGTCAGGTTCTTTCTGCCGAGAATGGCCGTGGATTGTTGAGATCACAGCCATATCCCAACAATCCACGGCCCCTTTTCGTAGTTCGGTAGGCGGGACATTGAATCCCGCCTGCCGAATAACAGTCGAGTGGACCGAGAACGGACCCGGGATTGAAAACCCACCCCCATTACGGGTAAACTTGCTAAAGCTTCCAAAAAAAAAGAGGTGATGTTGCCCATAGCAACTAATCAGACATTATCATTTTTCTATTGCATCCTAGATAATGAGTCAGACTATGCTTGGTTGCTATGGGTAACATCAACTCTTTTCATTTTTAGAAACATTAGAAAATGTACCCCTTATTTGCCCTTACTAAATGCCAGAGCTTTCCTACGATATTAACGTGGCACAACTATATAATATCCAATGAAAAATAAATATATCTTTGTTTAATAAGCTTTACCTAGGAAAAGTGCCAATATACTGTATGCTGCCTGGGTAAGAGGTCCAGTCACAGAGCTGGGTAACGTGCCCAGAAGCCTTTGCAGGACGAACAGACAACATGAACTTGCTATGGTGAATCTGGGGGGCTTTATCAAACACTACACCGTCAAAGTCTTTACTAGATCTTAGCGATGTGGTTCCCATGGATTATCTATAGGAGCTTTGCATGGTATATTTCTATAGGAGCGAACCCCATCTAAGGTGCCTAGAAGTTATAAAGGGTTTGGATACAGAACACCTGTATTTGGGATAATGCTGGCGTGCGCACTGACCAGCAGATCACGTGTAATACACTATGCTAGTTTAGCCTTTGCCCCAAATCGCACGTATACTGTTTCATCAGCTCCCAAAACATTTGTATTGTGGTATGCATTGCCCCATCTGAGGGACAGCAGGTGCAAAGTGCACTCTACAGGGCCGAGACATGAAAGCCAAGCACCTGCGGATGTACTGAGTCACACGGAACAGCACAGGACCTTAGGGGCCCCACTAGTGACGTCCAGCAGGCTGCAGCTGAGGCCAGAGACTCTCCCTGATAAGGAGCAGCAGAACCACTTCGAGCACATGTTCCTATAACCTTGTCCCTGGTTAGGAGAACAGTTCTGAGTTGCACACACTCACATTCCTGCCTCTGTAGAAGACCTTGAGAATACTGTCCCCTCCTTAAGGCGCTGGCCTGGGCTGCATCATACAAGCACAGTCTACTCTTACAAGGACCTGTAAACTTTAACCATCTAGGCTCCTGGTGACAGCTGCCCCAGTCCTTTATGTACAGGATACTTTATTCTTTCCCTGAAACTCCATGAAACTGACAAATATAAATAAATCGGAACATTATACTGTATTACTTACTTTTATTTATGGACCTCTAACCCATACAGCAAACACTTCTGGAACCAGGAAGAACCCTAACATCACATTTATATGGGGATATATTGGGTGAAAGCCAAAACAGTCCATGTTCCAGAATGCCAGACTGGACCAGCTCCCAGGTGCTATCTGTGCCACGCTCTGTGCCTGTCCCTAGGTATGACACACAGCAAATGGTGCCGGGACATATAGAGCCCCCTCCTGAGCCGCAGCGGCTGCACTCGGGCGGAGAGAACAGGTCTACAGCCAATTGGTTGACACCATATTGATGACATAAAAAAACAAAAGCAAAAGGTCGACACATTTTTTTAAATTTTTTTTGACTTTTTACCTTTTCAAACTTTACCATCCACGTGGACTATGACTGAGGACAGTAAAGAGTGCTGAGTGTAGCGGTACCAGAGCGAGGCACCGGGTCTGAGGCATGGTGAGGCAAGTGAGCCATGCGAAGGGAGGCTGTACACTATACGATACAAAAAAAAAGGTGAAAAACTCATGTCAACTTTTTCATGTGTCAACTATTTGCATATCCACCTTTTTCGAGTGTTGACGTGTAGCGAAACATTGACCAGACAAGGTCACACTACAGACTGCCTTGTTCCCATGGATATATGGTCAATAGTATAAAATGTCAACAGTCAATAGGATAAGCACTATTGGTCAACAGGCCAAAGATCGACATATGAAAAAGGTCGACATGCATTTGTTCCACATGTACAAAAGGTAAACACGAAATTAGGTCCCCATCAGTTTTTCATGATTTTTTTTTTTTTTCAAATGACTTGTTCATACCTTTCCATCTCAGTGGGCCTAGAGGGAGAATAGAACAGTGTGCTGAGCACAAGGAGACACTGTGCCCAAAGCATGTGGGTGCGGCATGCCATGCAAGAGGACGCTCTACGCTTATCCCACGTCCACAGTGACACCAGAAATATAAAAAAAAAACTATTTCCACATTTCCCATGTCAACATTTTGGCGTGTGTCGACCTTTTGAACATGTCAACAAATTTTCTGTGTCGACCTTTGGCCTGTTTACCAATAGTGGTCGACCGATTAACTGTATATTGACAAAAATGATCCACACCCGTACTCATGGCAGAATCTATGCAATCTACTATCTATACAGGCTATATACAGTGACTAATACTCATTTTACACTACCGCAAAAACCCAGGTTTTTCCCTCGTGGACCCAGGTCAGCGGAAGTGTAAAAGGGGTTAACCCGTGTCCCTTTACACAGGACTTCTACCCAGGTCTTGGCCAGGGTACAACCCAGGCAGGATCTGGGTAGAGGGCAGTGTAAATGGGTACGCTGGGTAATCTGACCCGGCTCCTGTTTACAGCAATGAGGGGGAAGACCAACCTCCAGACAGGGAGGAGGTGGGGGCTGGGGGGTGGGTGCAAGGTGGCAACCCAGCAGCTTACCTTGGTGCTTGGCTTGCCTCCAGCGTGACGATTGGCGGTCCTGGCGGGGTGATTGCGGTCCCAGAGCTTGGAGGTTATGTAATCTCCAAGGGTTGCCCCCGTTTACACTGCAGGTCGGCACGGCAGTGTAACTGCCATATATGTTCCATATACCGGGACGGATCTGAGATTTGGGTGTAAAAGGGGTATAAGTGTAGGGTCTTTCTAGCCTGTGACGTTATCACCATTTGGCCCACACACGGAACACATCGCTGCAACACAGAGAGGCAAAGTCCTGTGTTCCAGAGCAATTACTGGGATGTGGAAAGAAGCGATTTCTCAATAATCACGTTATTGAAATATCTCCCGTTCTATGATCCTCCTGAACTTTTACATATATTTATAGCTTTAGTTGTGTTACTTACAGAATAACGTCCAAAGGACCTATGGGGAGATGTATCAAATCTGCTTAATGGAATCAGTGAAGTCATTGCCAATAGCAACAAGTTTCTAAATTCTAGCTGTTATTTTTTAAGATGAATGAGAGCTATGAGCTGATTGGTAGCAACATCTTCACTTTTTCTCTTTAGAAGATCTCAAGCAGGAAATATACAAACTCCACACAGAACCATGGTGAGCATGGAACCTATGACCTCAGTATACCTGACAGCGCTCACACGCTCTGCTCCAGGTCCCTGGCTGCTTTGAGAACATGTTACAGCATATTGGAGTGTATTTATATGGGATGCGGTCATTTGGTCTACTGCATTATGGTCGACAGTCATTAGGTCGACATGCTAAAAGGTCGACATGACTCTAGGTCGACATGGGAAAAGGTCGACATGATTCTAGTTCGAAAAGTCATTAGTTCGACAGGTCATTAGTTCGACAAGGTCATTAGTTCGACATTGTCTATGTCGACATTCACAAGGTCGACATGGAGTTTTTCACTGTTTTTTGAGCCAACATGTGCCGACAGGCGGTATTTCATGCCCTACCATCCACTAGGGCGTGGTGGGAGAATAAAATAGTGTGCCGAGCGTAGCGAGGCACCGTGCCCGACGCATTGCGAGCGCAGCGAGCGATGCGAGGGGATGCAGTGCACTTTAAACTGTGTCCATGTCGACTGTGTTGACATTCAGGTAAAAAAACATTGAAAAATCCCATGTCGACCTTGTGAATGTCGACATAGACAATGTCGAACTTATGACCTTGTCGAACTAATGACCTGTCGAACTAATGACCTTTCGACCTAGAATCATGTCGACCTTTTCCCATGTCGACCTAGAATCATGTCGACCTTTTAGCATGTCGACCTAATGGATTCGACCTAATGACTTTCTACCATAATGCAATAGACCAAATGATCCCAACCCATTTATATACAGCATGTAACGTGATATATACAGTGGCAGCAGGGAGGAACAGTGCTCCAGGCAACGGCAGCTTCCATAATTGGTATGGTCTTTCAGTGAAGATACATATGAGCATACAACGTGAGAGCAGACTGACTGCTCCCTCTGTACAGGACAGCGTGCACCTGTACACAATGCAAGGCAGCCGCCTGGGTCTCTGGTCTATGCAGCTAATAGAAGATACATAGGGAGAGTTTGTCTGAATAAATAACCAGCTCACAATTATCCACCTGCAGCCTACATAGGGAACAGGCGCATACAGTAACGTACACACGTACAGGAAGACTAGGCCTATGTAGGGAACAGGCGCATACAGTAACGTACACACGTACAGGAAGACCGAGGCCTATGTAGGGAACAGGCGCATACAGTAATGTACACACCTACAGGAAGACTAGGCCTATGTAGGGAACAGGCGCATACAGTAATGTACACACGTACAGGAAGACTAGGCCTATGTAGGGAACAGGCGCATACAGTAACGTACACACGTACAGGAAGACCGGGGCCTATGTAGGGAACAGGCGCATACAGTAACGTACACACGTACAGGAAGACCGAGGCCTATGTAGGGAACAGGCGCATACAGTAATGTGCACATGTACAGGAAGACTAGGCCTATGTAGGGAACAGGCGCATACAGTAATGTACACACGTACAGGAAGACCGAGGCCTATGTAGGGAACAGGTGCATACAGTAATAAACACACGTACAGGAAGACTAGGCCTATATAGGGAACAGGCGCATACTGTAATGTACACACCTACAGGAAGACCGAGGCCTATATAGGGAACAGGCGCATACAGTAACGTACACACGTACAGAAAGACCGAGGCCTATGTAGGGAACAGGCGCATACAGTAATGTACACACGTACAGGAAGACTAGGCCTATGTAGGGAACAGGCGCATACAGTAACGTACACACGTACAGGAAGACCGAGGCCTATGTAGGGAACAGGCGCATACAGTAATGTACACACCTACAGGAAGACTATGCCTATGTAGGGAACAGGCGCATACAGTAACGTACACACGTACAGGAAGACCGAGGCCTATGTAGGGAACAGGCGCATACAGTAACGTACACACGTACAGGAAGACCGAGGCCTATCTAGGGAACAGGCGCATACAGTAATGTGCACACGTACAGGAAGACCGAGGCCTATGTAGGGAACAGGCGCATACAGTAATGTGCACATGTACAGGAAGACTAGGCCTATGTAGGGAACAGGCGCATACAGTAATGTACACACGTACAGGAAGACCGAGGCCTATGTAGGGAACAGGCGCATACAGTAATGTACACACGTACAGGAAGACCAGGCCTATATAGGGAACAGGCGCATACAGTAATGTACACACGTACAGGAAGACCGAGGCCTATGTAGGGAACGGGTACACACAGTAATGTACACACGTACAGGAAGACCGAGGCCTATGTAGGGAACGGGTACACACAGTAATGTACACACGTACAGGAAGACCAAGACCTATGTAGGGAACAGGTACACACAGTAATGTACACACCTACAGGAAGACTAGGCCTATGTAGGGAACAGGCGCATACAGTAATGTACACACGTACAGGAAGACCAAGGCCTATGTAGGGAACAGGTGCATACAGTAATGTACACACGTACAGGAAGACTAGGCCTATGTAGGGAACAGGCGCATACAGTAATGTACACACGTACAGGAAGACCGAGGCCTATGTAGGGGACAGGTGCATACAGTAATGTACACACGTACAGGAAGACTAGGCCTATGTAGGGAACAGGCGCATACAGTAATGTGCACATGTACAGGAAGACTAGGCCTATGTAGGGAACAGGCGCATACAGTAATGTACACACGTACAGGAAGACCGAGGCCTATGTAGGGAACAGGCGCATACAGTAATGTACACACGTACAGGAAGACTAGGCCTATGTAGGGAACAGGCGCTTACAGTAATGTACACATGTACAGGAAGACTAGGCCTATGTAGGGAACAGGTACACACAGTAATGTACACACGTACAGGAAGACCGTGGCCTCTTAGCTCACAAAGTGGGAGATGTGCCTTGGAGAACAATAAAATGGAGAGTGATAAAGTACTAGCCAATCAGCTCCTAACTGACATGTTACAGGCTGGATATGAAAAATGACAGGAGCCGGTTGGTTGTTACTTTGGGCCTTATTCTAGTTCACTCTCTGACAAAATCCTTCTTAGATGGACAAAACCATGTGCACTGCAGGGGGGCAGATGTAAAATGTGCAGAGAGAATTAGATTTGGGTGAGTTATTTTATTTCTGTGCAGGGTAAATACTGACTGCTTTATTTTTAAACTGCAATATAGATCTCACTTTGAAGTAAATCCCCACCCAAATCTAATTCTCTCTGCACAAGTTACATCTGCCCCACCTGCAGTGCACAGGTTTTGTCCATCTAAGAAGGATTTTGTCAAAAAGAGTGAACTAGAATAAGGCCCGCCCCTTTATCTCATCTGCCCCTCTGTGCTGTGACTGCTCTCCTGCACTACATGGCTAGAAAAGGATTCATTACTACAGGCAACTTCTGCACTGTGTCACCTCTTTAGAATGCTCCTCCCCTAAATGTGACACCGCACATACTGCATCTCAGTGAGATAATGTTACAGCCCTAGGTTCCGCTGTTGCACTAGTGAAAAATCGACGAGTAATGTCTAGCAATTAGGGCTTCATTCAGCTTTGTTAGCAAAACAAAAAAGCACACAAATGACCAAAACCATGCTGCACTGCAGGGGGACAGATTTAACATTTGCAGAGAGAGTTAGATTTGGGAGGGGTGTGTTCAAACTGAAATCTATTTTGCGGTGTAAAAATAAAGCTGTCTAACATCTGTGGGCTACATGCAAAAGCATCAGGATGGATATAAAAAGACATCAGGTTGCCGAAGCCGGAATACTGACAGCCCCCATCTCAAACGGAAGTATGCTGGGGCGAGGGGAGGTTCAGGAACTTTAAAAAAAAAAAAAAGGGGGGGGGGGTGTTGGGTTTAGGCAGCAAGCTATAGGGCAGTGGTTGGTAAGCTTGACACTCCAGATGTTGGGAACTACACATTCCAGCATGCCCTGCTATAGTTTTGCCATTTGGCCATGCTAAAACTGATTCTGAGCTGTGTAGTTCAACCACAGCTGGAGTGTCAAGGTTAGCATCACTGCTATAGGGGTTAGTCACTAGCAGGGAGGGATATGGTCAGGGTTGAAGAAGAGGATTAGGTTACTCCATATAGGAAAACTGAGGTTGGTTTTTTGACCGACAGCTGGAATATCTTATATATCCCCAATGCACTGGTTACATCAGCCCCCCCCCCCCTTGTAGTGCAGTATGGTCTTGCCCATTTTGTGCGCTTTTTTGCTAACGAAGCTGGATCCCATTGAACGCTGTAGTGCTGTATGCACACGGTGCTATTCTGACTAATTTTCTATTTGATTTTGACTACAGTTAGTTCTATAGTTAGAAAGTTAGTCAGAATTGCACAGAGTTAGCCACATGCGCGGCATCAGGATCCAAAGCAGAAATATTGTGCCAAGTCTATTTCTGCTTCGATCTGCAGCATGGCCTCCGGCCGCCATATCGTGCCGTCTGTACACACCTTAAGAAAGACATGGATATCACAATTACAATAGGTCAAGTTGTAATAGAGACAAAAGTCTGTATGTGTTGCTTTGTAACAAATCTGTACAATATACATTTTATTAAATAAATTGTGTTATCGCGAGCTCACATTTCAATGATCGTCTCCACTCGGCAAAGTACACACTGTAGTCTTACCAGATATAAAACATATAAACTCTACACGGCCTGGTAAATTCTATATAAGAATTAAGAAATTATACAAATGGCATACAGCAACATCTAGGTCGTACTCTGACTTTTTTTGTGAAACAAAAAATTTTTTAAACAAAAAACCCTAAAATATCTTGTTTAACAAGATAACACACAAATGTGGGCGTCTTCATTCCAGCTCGTTTTCTCTGTAATGATCCTCGATAACACTTGAGTTAAAGAAGATAACAGAAACCGTAATGTCATCTCTGTACATCCTTGATACATCATCCGGCAAAGTCAACATAGCGGACAGTTTCTCCTGCTCAATCTCGCCATCTTCATTGCTCCCGATAGCATTTCGGATCAGGTGTGTGGCAATGTTCTGGTCCTGCAAGCTAAACCTCCTCGTTCGTCGCTTAAGAAGTAGGTTTTGCATGTATCCCAAGCTGCGTTTCCCTATGGAAACTTGAGGTTCCTGTAGACCAACCTCCGACAGATGTTCCGCCACAAGCCTCACCACTTCCTGGTTCTCAAGCATGTCCCAAAGTCCGTCAGACGCTATAACCAAGAACTTATCTTGAGGTTTTAGTTTACGGTAAGTGACCTCCGGTGCCGCCGTCAGATACGGCGGGGTGTGGAAGTTAGCCGGATAATACTGATATATATTTACAGGTTCTTTAGCGCTAACATTTTGCAGAATGTTCCTCTGCAACTCCGCACTCCACTTAAACCGAACATCGCCAAATGCCCGAAACGGCATTAGAATTCCCAGCAATCTCTGATCGGTCACAACAGTTTCCTCCTCAGTAACCGGGTGCTCCGCTCGTACTCTCTGCAGCTCGGAGTTATTAAACGCGTTGTGGTCCGAGGTAAGGGGGACAGAGGACCACATTCTGTTGTCATCCTGGACACCCAAGATGGCACGGCAGTCCCCAGTATTGGCAACGTGCAAGTGGACACCGTCTATGTGCGAGACGCAGGCGGTTGTCCCAGAAAACGCAATTTGCAAGGCGAGGTTGCGGACAAACTCGTTCTCCGTGGGGACCTGGGCTTCCAGAGAGATATCAGAATCTAGCCTCTGAAATGCGTAAGTCATTGCATCAGACACACTCATTCCAGATTCGTTATTCAGGTCGATTAGCTGTTGCCAGTAGACGCGCAGATGGTCCACATAGAGTGATGCGATCTCTCGGTACATGTAATCGTTCTTGTGTTTGTGCCACTGAAGGATTGGCAGAACAGGCTTCATGTGCTCCCTGGCAAACTCAATCTCCTCCAAAGTTTCCTGAGACATCAGGGAGACGGCAATGTAATAAAACAGGCGCTCGCTGACGGACTGAGAACACGCCGCGCCGGCGTGGCCATCAAAGACGCCAAACATGATGCCCTTGGTCTGCAGACACGTCGCTGCGCTCCTCCGGTCCTCACAAGGTGTGTTAGAGGCCAGGATATTGCTTTCGAACTTAAGGACGGTGCTCTGGTTTTTGCCATCGAAGTCCGGGACCTTGTACGACTGCTCGTTGGCTCGGAGAATGTAATTAATGTGCTCTGGCGACATCTGGAATTGGACATCCTCCGCCGCATGCCTGTATGATCTATCCTTAGATAAGATGGTCTGATGGATCGGGTAGCACAAGCGTGACTGTGTGACTGCCCTACCTGAGCGTGTCCTTCTCCATCTTGTTGGATGCGCCCTCACAAGACATTGGGAATACGGGCGTCTGCCGCTGCAGACCAGGGTAAAGCTGTGTTTCGCACTGTTCACAATCCAGCCAGAAAAGGTTTTGGACATCCTAAGCTGGGCACCAGACAATGGTTTGGTTTTAGCCTTTAGAATCAATGTGAACTTGTAAATCCCTTTATGAAAGAAAGAAAAAAGAATGCGTTAATTGTAATTGACAGGATAGTGACCATTCCTATATTCATATATATGTACACATATACTGTACAGACCCACCCAAGAACCTGTCTTGATGAACCCCTTGCGCATTCGCACGAGGGACCGATGTGTTTTGACCGCGCATGCGCATAATTTATGCACATGTGCAGGGTCCCAGGGCAAATGGTTTAGGCGACTTGCATAGTCGCATGTAGCGGGATACCACTGTGCAGCTTACCAAGTCAAACAGAATCACCTCCACGGAGACCTGATCACACAGCCGCGAATTCGCATGGTGGACGATTATCGATACATCGCGCATACGTACGCTTCGCAATACGCATGTGCAAGGCTGTCCTGTGATTAAATACTCCAACTCTTTCTATTCGCTGGCCGTTTGCAAGGTGATTGACAGGAGGTAGGCGTCTGGGGGCGGTAACCAGCTAATTTAGTCGATGTGCTATGAAAAACAGCATTCAGCACATTGGTTGGAAATGGCACATGACAATCTGACCACATGACCCTCAGTAAAAAAACACCCATCTCACATATAAGACCCAGGGTGCGGCTCTGCTTTACAATACGATTATGTGTGGTAATAACTGTATATGGCAATTAGGCTTTTACTGGGGCTGTATTATTAGATGTAACATTCTTCAAACACTACACTACAGTTCTCTGCGACAGGAGTCAAGTTTCAGAAACTCATAATCATATAGAGGGATAAAGATTATAGTGTTCATCCTGCACCCTTCCAAAACCCATGTAGTTCCTCAATCCTTATAGTACACTCTGGTCTGTATTTCAGTGCTGATGTATAGACCAGAGTGTTCTAGAAGCACCAAAGCATAGACATTACCTCCAGTATAGTCTGTTCCTAGTGATGGATGAGAACCTGGACATTACAGAATTTATGGATGAATATCGCCTGTGTTATTAACCAAAAAAGATCAACTCCTTGGGAAATGTTTTCCACTATGTGTAGCGGGTATTCACTTACAGAACTGGAGCAGGCTTGTCTTTGAGCCAAGTCTCTGGCACCAGACCAGGTACGTGTAGTGAGGCTCTCTGATGCTTGTACATACAGACAATCCATCCAGCCTATGCAGAACTGCAACTGTTCCGCCATCAACTATGAGACTGGTAAACATACTATACACAGGGGACTACACAGAGCCAGGATGAGAGTCACCAACGCATTTCACCCAATAATACCACTTTAGCCGGATAGAACAAACTATTTGCCAAATGCTTCCCCTGAACAACACTAGCTTTATACGGCCCCTGGGACAGCACTGGCATATAGCCAGGGTAGTGGACATGTATTACTGCAGGAATATATCAGGGGGAGAGTTCCACGCATTTTGCACAGAGGAATACAGGCATAGAAAGCACTCAGAGAAAAGCTTGTGCAGCTTGCAGAGCTAGGTGTGGTGCACAATGCTTTGCAAGTCTGGAATACACGTCTAGTATATCCCAGTAGATGTGGGGGCTGGTGTTCACAGAAAATGCTACAGTACACAGGGGTTATGGTATAAAACATATACAGTGTCTATGTCTACAATCATATGGTTGACCACTAATGGCCACAGTCACAAGGTCGACATGATATTAAAATGTGTTTAGGGTGTCTGTCAACATAGCTCGACATGGACACTGTCTAAGTGTACCTCGCTGCACTCGCCATGCTTTGGGCACACTATTGTATTCTCACTCCACGCCCTAGTGGATGGTACTACATGAAATACCTCCTGTAAGCAAATGTCGGCTCAAAATATTGTACAAATATTGCATTTCCACCTTTTGACCATGTCGACCTTTTGACCAATAGTGGTTGACCTTATAACTGTCGACCTAGAGTCATTCTATGATCAGTCTGGATACCATACACAGGTAATACAGACTGGTGCCAGCGGCTTAGCTAGACCTACTGTATATGAGCCCCATAGCAAAATTTCCATGGGCCGACCAACCATGCAGTACCGAGTCGGACGGACAGTCATCTCCATTCATAGCAGTGTGTTGCTGCAGAGGCACCACTGCTGCCCCAACAGCTTTGTCTCTCCTCATTGATGCTGGAAGGGGGTGTGGTCATAGTGCAGGTAATGAGCTTCAAGCATCTGTGAAAAGAACCTGAGCTGGCCAAAACAGTAGATGTGGCTGCAGCAGCACACTGCTTACAGCATAAGCATGGGGGCGGGCCAGGGTCCATGGCAGCTGCACCCTGTTTGTACTATTGCTCCGATCTTGCATGGTGCAGGACACCTGTATTAGGCCTCCATCTATCACCTTTCCTCACAGAAGTAGATGGAATACCAGCATCAGTCAACCTGCACTGGACAAAAAAAAAAAATCACAGGAAAAAAAATGCCTGGCCTCATCCCTCCCCCAAATGGCAACGAGTCACTAATGACACACCTTTGTTTTGGGAAATGGAGGCCGTCTCTGCTCCCTCCCCACAAACTGTCAATCACAGCTAGTCTGCTGCCGTCCTGCTTGTAACATCGCAGAACCTGTTCGCGCATGCACAAAAGTACCGATAATCGATTGGGAAAGGTAAAGTGTGTTAAGTGTAGCAGTAGTGGAGTGAGGCAACTGGCAAGGAGCATGGCGAGCGAACATGGACACACATGCTCAAATGTAAACATTTACACCAAATTCACCACCTGTGATGCAGTGTGCACCTGTAGGCCGCCACCTGTGATGCAGTGTGTACCTGCAGGTCCCCACCAATGTTCCCTAGTGTTCACCACCCCCCCCCCCCCCCCCCCCGATCACAGAACAGGCATTCCTCTTGCCCCCCTTCCCCAATATCTATACAACGTACAGCGGAGTGGGGGTGGCGACAGCAGGAGGCACCTGGAAGAGCTGACACACCATTCTTAGTAGAGGTGAGCGGTGTGTCAGCACGGTGGGGCCGGTATGCAGCTGGAACAGCTGCTCTCATCAGGGGCCAGATGTTCAAAAGTGATAAAATGGAGAGTGATAAACAGACAGCCAATCAGCTCCTGCCTGACATGTCACAGACTGTGTTTGACAATTGTCAGGCAGGAGCTGATTGGTTGGTTGTTTATCACTCTCCATTTTATCACCTTTGAAGCTTAGTACATCTGGCCCCAGAGGAGGTGAGTGCTCTTCCAGCCGCATCGCGCCCCCGCTGAACTCTGATGAGAGTCTGCCAGCTCATCCAGCCGCATGTACCACACACCGTACTGACCACTGCACATTATGCCATTGTTGAACAAATTTACTACTTATAAATTTAGTAGTGCACCTTTCACAATGCCCCCTAAAACATTTTGTTCACAGTCCAGCCAGGCCGCCCAGCATCCGCTGCCATCACTGCTGCTGTGGTGACAGGAGAGCAGAGCAGCAGAGGAGAGCTGTGCTGCAGCTGTCTCCTTTGCTCAACGCGGAGGAGTAGTGAGGGAGCTGCCAGCCATGGGGGGGTCCGTCGCCAGAGAGAAGCAGCAGCTTCTGCTCCCTTGTGGGATGGGGAGGGGAGGCAGCTTCCATCTTTTTGGCAGCAGCACAATGCGGTAACAATCCGCGGATCGGGACACCTGCCGCTACTCCGGACCTACAGAGGACTCCGACACGGGAGTCCACGCGCCGGCTCAGAGGTCCGACACATTTATGTACCGGGTGAGCCGGGGCAGTATGTGTGCTTTGGGGTCGGGCACATCATCCAAATGTGTGCGTGGCCTGGGCCCGCCAATGTCATTGTTAGGGGCGGGCCCGGCCGCCGCTGTCATTGTTGGGGGCATGCTCCAACTACGGGGGTGCTGGGCTTCCTTCCTTCCTCCAACCAAGCTCTCCCTTGCATTCACTTTCACGCACGCTGGCAGACTGTTTCAGCAGGGCGCTGGTAAACGGGCAGGGCGCGATTTGCCCTGCTAAAACAGCCTAGTGTGAACACTAGTTCCCTCTAATTTTACGAAGGCTGTGTGCGGCAAAAGATTTTGGCTGTGCAACTTGGAAGGAAATTTTTATTTTTGTGCGTCACTTATATATAACTGGAAAATGACGTTCAGCATTTGTGTTAACTTTACTTCAAAATGATATTAAACATTCAAAACACAGCACACAATGTAGTTAATGGGTGAAACAC
Source organism: Crinia signifera (assembly GCF_055691185.1). Taxonomy (NCBI): domain Eukaryota; kingdom Metazoa; phylum Chordata; class Amphibia; order Anura; family Myobatrachidae; genus Crinia; species Crinia signifera. The sequence continues at coordinate 38,021,704 of NC_139227.1, read as the reverse complement.
ACATTAATTGAGTCCACAACTGCAAAAAGGGACCACTGCTGCTTTGTGCGCTCTGTTGTAATATCTGTGCGCACGCTCGTCGAGTTGCGTGCGCGCACAGCTTAGAGGGAACACTGGTCCCCACCTGTGATGCAGTGCGTACCTGTAGGCCCCCATCTGTGATGCAGTGTGTACCTGTAGGTCCCCACCTGTGATGCAGTGTGTACCTGCAGGCCCCCACCTGTGATGCAGTGTGTACCTGCAGGCCCCCACCTGTGATGCAGTGTGTACTGTGGGTCACCACCTGTGATGCAGTGGATACCTGTGATGCAGTGTGTACCTGCAGGCCCCCACCCGTGATGCAGTGTGTACCTGCAGGGCCCCACCCGTGATGCAGTGTGTACCTGCAGGGCCCCACCCGTGATGCAGTGTGTACCTGCAGGCCCCCACCCGTGATGCAGTGTGTACCTGCAGGCCCCCACCCGTGATGCAGTGTGTACCTGCAGGCCCCCACCTGGGATGCAGTGTGTACCTGCAGGCCCCCACCTGGGATGCAGTGTGTACTGTGGGTCACCACCTGTGATGCAGTGTGTACCTGTGGGCCCCCACCTGTGATGCAGTGTGTACCTGTGGGCCCCCACCTGTGATGCAGTTACACAACAACTGCAGGACACGTTTCTTCCACGTGGATACATAGATTAGGTCTTATCTGGCTGTGAATGTCTGCACTGCAGTGGGAGCAGTAACACAGAGGAATGTGATGGGTGACTGGGTTCAGGAGCCTCCTCCTCCTTCTCCTCCTCCCTATCTGTCTGTACATAGAGGCAGCAGACCCTCCTCCTTACGTAACACATTCTATGGAAACATACCAGCAGAATGTGACACTTGTTCCACCACAATCACATGTGCGTCAGTCTGGAGTCATTTTCTCCTCATGAAGCGTAGTGACAGTAATTCCACTTACCTGCGCTGTAATCATGGAGACCTCCAGCAACACAAGCCGCAGACTATTGCGCACAAAGACACATTTACCTGGCTATTAGTGGCCACAGCGATGTCTCTGCAGAGCTAAAATGCCACGCAATACAATAAGCACCGATGGGAGAGCGTCTGGGGGGAGGAATCATAAGGTGCAACGTGTATGTAACAAGGCATCAGTCCGCCGTCACGTTCTGTCCAATCATATAAAACTATATTATGTATGTAAAATAGGAAACTTTTGGTCTGATTCAGTCCTGCTCGCTAAGCTGCACCGATGGGAGAGCGTCTGGGGGGAGGAATCATAAGGTGCAACGTGTATGTAACAAGGCATCAGTCCGCCGTCACGTTCTGTCCAATCATATAAAACTATATTATGTATGTAAAATAGGAAACTTTTGGTCTGATTCAGTCCTGCTCGCTAAGCTGCTTATATTCGCTGCTTACGGAACAGGTAAACCCCGCCCACCGCCCTGCCCAATGCCCGCACCCCTGGCGCATGAATTCGCTCACTAGCATGCAAGCATTCGCATACACATCCGCTCGCATGTGGAAAAATCATTCGATGGTCGGTCACAATCAAAGGATTTTTCCACTGCTCGTAAAGAAAGGTCAGCCCGGACTGACTTCATGTGACGCAGCTGCCCTCCCCCTCCAACCTCCCACTGAGCATTCCCATGGGCAACACCCGAGCCCGCCGCGCCACATCGCAGTCGGGGCTTGCCCCATAAATGCGTAAACTCCAACCATCGGGCAGGGGCTGAATTCAGTTCATTACGAATGAACCAGAATCGGCCCAGGGTTTGAAAGGTGCAGGTGCCCATACACTAGTAAGATTGATCTTCAGATCTGGCTGGTTGGAACAAAAACATGGTTACGGATGAGTGACAGTTTGTCAGTTTTCCAGCATTTCCAAGCAAATGGTCAACTGTCATTTGCTTTCATCCATAACCATGTTTTTGTTCCAACCAGCCAGATCTGAAGATAAATCTGCGTGTGTATGGCCAGAATGACCATTAATCCACCCACAATCGCTGATGTCCAGTCTGTGACTGAAACTGGGAGGTGGAAGAGAACACCAGGACCAATCACAAGTCACAACCAACATAGCACAGCTGGTGATTGGGCCTCCCTCTTACAGCAGCTCTCTCCCTCGGAGGACTGTTGCATTCCAGCTGCTGCTGAACTACACATCCCAGCATTCCCCTCTACAGTTGTAGCATGCCCTAGCAGCAAAACTGTAGCAGGGCATGCTGGGATGTGTAGTCCTACAGCCGCTGGAAGCCCATAGGTTGCCTACTTTGCATTATTGATAAGCCCTGCGGGCCAAGGAAATCACGGATGTAGCAACACTGAATACACTGTTGCACAAACTGACTATTGTCCTCCTGAGATCAGAAGGTTTATATTTACATAGTCATCTCTGGGTTTGTCAAACGCGCATCACATGATGAGGAAGGAACCGGCTGTGGCGGCGAGAAAAGTCCCAGAGATGCTGTCAGGTTTAACCCATACAGTGAGTCATTACTGTATATGACATCTGCTTGGCTCTGAGCCCTGTGCTAATAAATAGGTCATTATAATTATATCAGAGCAAGACAGACTGAACGGAACTGATACTGGGAATTCCACATCAAGGTGGATCCATCTCCTACTGCTAATGTACAAATACTGTGTTCTACCCCACGTCCGCAAAGATGTTGACGTGCAGTAGATCAGTATTGAGAAACAGTCTAGATAGAAATAGTTGACACATGAAAATGTCAACATGTTTTTCATTATTTATTTTATTTTTTACTTTTTCAAGTGTTACCATCCACGTGAACCGGGAACAGTAAAGTGGGCCAAGGGTAGTGGATCGAGACACCTGACCCAAAGTATGCGAGCGGAGCAAGGGTACGCGCTACATTAATTGAGTATCGATATCGACGTGCTAAGTTGTCGACACCGACACCAAAAAAAAACATGTTAACCATTATCTTGTTGAATTTTTGCTTCTGTTGACCTTTTATCAATGTCAAACTAGTGCAATATGGACCTTTTGTTAACCTAGAGCAGGTTGACCCTGGTGTCGACCTATTGACCGTCTGCCCAGTAGACATTGCCTGGCACCCCTGTAGATTTCCCGGCACAGTCATAATTTGGTAACCAGCCAGAAGGTCAACAATCAATGTTGACATTAGAATTGTCAGGCACCATGTAGACATCCTCATAATGTCAATGTGTTCACGAGGTCAACATCTGAACTGATGTGAGGAAAATGCCAACATGCAGAGGATGATGGTGGTTAGGTTCTGCCAGCAAGGGGGTTAGGGACTAGGGGGAAGAGTAGAGTTTTAGATTAAGGGTTGTTCAGCAGAGTATCTCAGTCCCTCACATCAGTTCCTGCCCTGTGCAGCTCACGCTCTAAGGGCCTGATCAGACCTGATCGCTGGGCTACGAATCTTCGTAGCCCAGCGATCAGGTAAACTCTGAGATATCCTGCGGAACTTTACACCCAGACTCAAGTGCAGGACTAGCAATGCCAGGGTCAGTGGTTATACAGCTCTCAGGCACAGGTTTGCAATGTATCAGCTGCCACTATGTTACCCCCAGCCTGTGCCCGGTGCCCAGTATCCAGGAGATGCCCAGCTCCTCCTGATATATATACAGCTATATAATAGTACTCACCAGCTGTGGGGGGTAATATGGAGACTGGCGGCTGCTCTCACACACACGAGGCTTGTTGTGACTCGAGCTCTGCTGCACTGGATTGGAAGTGGCAGACAAACCCCTCATGCCCGGAAAAAGACGTCCCTCCCTGACAGCCTTTGACCCTCCCCTAACCCCTTCCCTATGGGCTGTTTCACACAGTACGGTTCCTGCCGCACGGTGAAATCCCGTACGGCCAGGGAGCCGTGCCGCACTCAGCAGTTGTGAATGGACACTATTGTGTCCATTCACACGGGACGGCCACGGCCCGGCCGCACGGCTGCAGCCGGATCCCCCCACTGGAAGGGACGGCTGCCGGGCTGTGGCCATCCCTGCCATTATAAAATTCTGAGTGCGGCGCGGCTCCCTGACCGTACGGGATTTTACCGTGCGGCAGGAACCGTACTGTGTGAAATAGCCCTTAGTCTTCACTGACAGACTCTGACTCCTCCCCTGACTCCTTCCTGTCTCCTCCCCATAGACAGACACTGCCCTCTCCTCATACGCAGCCCCGGCCCTCCATCCTCCTATGTCACCAGCATTACAAAAGTAGCCCCGCCCAGCCGCCGCCCCCCAATGTTCTGTATGCAGATGATACAATTGTGTATCTGGTTCCCCGGCTCTTGGAGCTGAGCCTGCGCAGGACAGCGGCTGCCGGGACCCGGCACTGTCCTCCTGCTGGATGCTTCTGCTACTGGGCGCAACGTCCAGCCAATCACTGCCTAACTGCCATGTTGCAGTCTGTGTTTAAAATAAGTCAGTAAGGAGCTGATTGGCTGGAAATTTATCTCTCTTTATCATCCTTGCATTTATCCCTTGTTAAGGCTTAATACTAGGGATGGCCATCGTTGCCATTGCCATCGATCGCAATTCGGCAACTGGCCATCGATAGTGCTTAACTATGCAATGGATGACCATTGATATTTTTACATATCGATGGTCATCCATTGCGTTTGATTGATTGGCCTGTGGGCCAATCAAAACTCGGGGGCGGGGCTTCGCGGGTGTCGGGGGCCGAGCACTTTGGAAAAAAAAAAACAGCAAAACATCGTTTTGCTATTCCATTGATGGAGGGAAACCATCTGGTACTCCCCCATCGATGGCAAAAGTAGTCGACATCGGCCATGAACCATCAATGATTTTGAATCATCGATGGTCGATGGCCATCCCTACTTAATACATCTGCCCCATAGGGTTCCGGTAGTAATAGTAGTAGTCCGGGGGGATGCCTGTGATAGCTTTCACAATGGACATGGGGAAGGGGAGATTACAGCCCCCCCCTGTGGTCCGGACCGTTCCGGATTTTGCAACATATCCGGACCTTACAGGGAGGCTTTACTCTCTCCCACCCCCTCTCCCGGGTGACAGATGTCACAGGCACCCCCCCCCCCCCAGACCGGACCCTGTACGTACATCACCTGGGGAGGGACGTCCCGTGTACGTGCATCACCTGGGGAGGGGCGTCCCCTGTACAGGCATCACCTGGTGAGGGGCATCCCGTGTATGTGCATCACCTGGTGAGGGGCGTCCCCTGTATGTGCGTCACCTGGTGAGGGGCGTCCCCTGTACATGCATCACCTGGGGAGGGGCGTCCCCTGTACATGCATCACCTGGTGAGGGGCGTCCCCTGTACATGCGTCACCTGGTGAGGGGCGTCCCCTGTACGTGCATCACCTGGGGAGGGGCGTCCCGTGTATGTGCATCACCTGGTGAGGGGTGTCCCCTGTACATGCATCACCTGGTGAGGGGCGTCCCGTGTATGTGCATCACCTGGTGAGGGGCGTCCCCTGTACGTGAATCACCTGGTGAGGGGAGTCCCGTGTATGTGCATCACCTGGTGAGGGGCGTCCCGTGTATGTGCATCACCTGGTAAGGGGCGTCCCGTATATGTGCGTCACCTGGTGAGGGGCGTCCCCTGTACATGCATCACCTGGGGAGGGGCGTCCCGTGTATGTGCATCACCTGGTGAGGGGTGTCCCCTGTACATGCATCACCTGGTGAGGGGCGTCCCGTATATGTGCGTCACCTGGTGAGGGGCGTCCCCTGTACGTGCATCACCTGGGGAGGGGCGTCTTCTGTACGTGCATCACCTGGGGAGGGGCGTCTCCTGTACGTGCATCACCTGGGGAGGGGCGTCCCCTGTATGTGCATCACCTGGGGAGGGGCGTCTCCTGTACGTGCATCACCTGGGGAGGGGCGTCCCGTATATGTGCGTCACCTGGTGAGGGGCGTCCCCTGTACGTGCATCACCTGGGGAGGGGCGTCCCGTGTATGTGCATCACCTGGTGAGGGGTGTCCCCTGTACATGCATCACCTGGTGAGGGGCGTCCCGTATATGTGCGTCACCTGGTGAGGGGTGTCCCCTGTACATGCATCACCTGGTGAGGGGCGTCCCGTGTATGTGCATCACCTGGTGAGGGGCGTCCCCTGTACGTGAATCACCTGGTGAGGGGCGTCCCCTGTATGTGCATCACCTGGGGAGGGGAGTCCCCTGTATGTGCATCACCTGGGGAGGGGTGTCCCCTGTATGTGCATCACCTGGGGAGGGGCGTCCCCTGTACATGCATCACTTGATAAGTGGCATCCCTCATCCCCTGTACGTGCATCACCTGGGGAGGGGCGTCCCCTGTACATGCATCACTTAGCAAAGGGGCGTCCCTCATCCCCTGTACATGCATCACCTGGGGAGGGGCGTCCTCTGTATGTGCATCACCTGGGGAGGGGCGTTCTCTGTATGTTCATCACCTGGGGAGGGGCGTCCCCTGTACATGCATCACTTGGTAAGTGGCATCCCTCATCCCCTGTACATGCATCACCTGGGGAGGGGCGTCCTCTGTATGTGCATCACCTGCGAGGGGACGCAGTGCTACATTTCAGTGTCCATGTCGACTGTGTCAACATTCCAGACAAAAAACAAAGGTGAAAAACCCCATGTCGACCTTTTGACTGTCGACCTAATGACCCTGTCGACCTTCAGTCATGTTGCTCCCCCCCCCCCCAGGGACCAAAGATATCGCCTGGCGAAGCTGTAACGATTTTCCCCATAGGATAATATGGGACCCGTTAATTCCGACCCCCACCCGGTTCTGACGGCTGCCACTTCCCTTGTGGTTGATCTCATTCAATTCAATCGATGGGCCTTCAATATGATACCAGGCTGGTCCATATCGGTCAATCGCTTCCAGAGATATTGAGGGTAAAATAATTTTTTTCTTTTTGAAATGTAATTTCATGGCTGTTCATGTTCTTTGAGGGCAAATTACCCTGGAACCAAACGTTCTAGTTTCACTGAAACAAAATCATTCAAAGCTCATTCAAAAGTTCTTCAATATGACACTTGTCTTATGTAAATGGGTCAGTTGGTTTCAAAGATATAGCCGGTTAAATTAGATAAATGGTTAAAGGGGGAGGGGTGGTTTTCTCTCCCCCTCACACCAGAAAATGCAGTGACTAGGCTGGTGTAAAAGGGGCCAACCTGGGAATGCATTTTCTGGTGTGAGAGGGGTACTATTTAAAATAGCCGGGACCTGCAGTGCTCTGAATACAGCCAGGCTCTGCCACTGTCAGTGGCTATCACTTCTGCCTGGCGGCGGCTGTCCCCCATTTACCGCGAGCATGTATTCCCCCTTGGCAACGAGCATGGAACCCTTGGCAATGAGCATGTAGATAAGCAGCACTTATGCAGCATAATTTTTAATAGGCATTATGGTGTTTGGCATAATACATAATGGACATAACGGTGTGTAATGTGTAATGGACATTATGGTGTAAATGTTTAATGCGCGTCTTTGGCGGACAATGTCCCTGTTTATGAAGCGTATTGTGAATTTTGACTTAATCTGTGTGGCATTATGTGAATTCTGGCTCAATCCGTGTGGCATTATGTGAATTCTGGCTCAATCCGTGTGGCATTATGTGAATTTTGGCTCAATCCATGTGGCATTATTTGAATTTTGGCTCAATCCGTGTGGCATTATGTGAATTTTGGCTCAATCCCTGTGGCATTATGTGAATTTTTGCTCAATCCATGTGGCATTATGTGAATTTTGGCTCAATCCTTGTGGCATTATTTGAATTTTGGCTCAATCCATGTGGCATTATGTGAATTCTGGCTCAATCCATGTGGCATTATGTGAATTTTGGCTCAATCCGTGTGCCAGTATGTGAATTTTGGCTCAATCCGTGTGCCATTATGTGAATTTTGGCTCAATCCGTGTGGCATTATGTGAATTTTGGCTCAATCCGTGTGGCATTATGTGAATTTTGGCTCAATCCGTGTGGCATTATGTGAATTTTGGCTCAATCCGTGTGGCATTATGTGAATTTTGGCTCAATCCGTGTGGCATTATGTGAATTTTGGCTCAATCCGTGTGGCATTATGTGAATTTTGACACATTCTATGTGACATTATGTGAATTTTGGCTCAATCCATGTGGCATTATGTGAATTTTGACACAATCCATGTGGCATTATGTGAATGTTGACACAATCCATGTGGCATTATGTGAATTTTGGCTCATTCCATTTGTCATCATGTGTAATGGGCAAGTATAATGGGGTCTAGTATTTTGTTGCATAATGTGTAGAAGAAAAGAATTCACATATATTGTGTTCCAGAATGCAAACAAATCTTTTCTGTTATGTGCAATGGGGGCTGGGAAGGATCCCGCTTCAAGTTCTAATCTGGATGTTGTTACATTAGTTAGTGCTTGGTATTATCCTTCTGTTTGATGTGACTGTTGCTGCCATTATTGGTGATTGTGGGGAGATACTGAGGGCTCTTCATCTCTGATAAAGACCTGATTCCTGAATTTACAGCTCTATGGACTATTGTGGTAAATGTTCCAGAACAATGTATTCCATTAGCCGATTCAATTATTTACTCTGATATGTCAGATAAAGCTGCAAAAAAAACTAGGCCATTATCTCTTAATTAGTAAATAAATCTAATTATTGAGAGCACTCCCTGCTAGCGGAACAAGGACAGCTGCCGTCTACTATTGTGTGAATGCCATGCACACAGTCTGGGGCTGATCACAGCTGGAAGCAGTGCAAAAGGAGTCAAACTGTACCCTGTAGGTCACCAGACTGCAGCTGAACGGCGTCTGACCCATCTGTGAAGTGGCTCGGAACCACGTTCCAAAACCCAGGTCGGACCCAGCATTTTGGTAGAAAAGGGATATATTAAAGATGTGTAATTTGAGTGCACACAGTCTGAACCAGGAGGAGGTTCAGAAAGAGGAGGTTGGGCCGGTCTGCCCCAGTGTGTACGTCCATCATGTGACTATAGATTGTTAGCTCTGAGGAATATGAGTGCACTATATCAATAACTGTTCATAAATAATAGAATGTACAGAGAGGTTTAGATTTGGGAGAGATGTATCCTAGCATAAATCTTATTTCCAGTGTAACAATAAAGCCATACTTAGCTACTCTCCCAAATGTGCCGGGAGACTCCTGATTTTTCAGGCAGTCTCCTGCATTCACGGAGGCCACATCCAGCCAGCTTCCTAGTGATGTTTGCAAAATGCTAAGATTTCCCAGGGAATTGTGGACCATGCCTTTTATTTTGCTCTTAACTGTGAATCAGCACCCATTAAGGGTAAACAGTGCACCCTCCCCTCACTCCCAACCCGTGTATAGATGAGCGGGCAGATGAAAGTAAGTGCTATGTATTCGACCTAAGCTCCTAAAATTACTGCAAAGCATTGCGGCCTTTGTAGTGGAGCTGATCGTCCGGCAAAAACAATAAACAAGGTCTCTGACTTGTATTTACTTCCCCATTGAAAGCCAAACATGACTGGTACCAGTGTGTACTGTTAAGGGCCAGTTTACAGACTATATAAACTTGTGTGGTTTGTAGCTGAGTACTTGCTGATGATAGATAGATTTTTTAAATACCTGTCAAATGACTGGCCGTTCTCCAATCAGAGAACGGCAAAATCAGCACTCGCCGGCGCCACCAGCTAGTTAAAGCGTCAGGACCCGCTGCCTGCTCTGGCATCCCCATGATGAGGATCACCGCCCGCCCCCTGCTCCTCACCACCCGCTGCAGCTCCCCGTTAAGTGTGATAAATTGCAAGCGATTTATCACATGTAAAGGCCCCCATACATTAGCCCGACTTGTCCTAGGGACAAGTCGGACCTGATTTCCCCAGCAGCTCCTCCGGGAGGTTTCACACATTTTGCATATGATAAATCCATACCTCCCAACTTCTGTCCGTATGAAATAGGGACACTCGCGCGGCGAAGCCGTGCGAGCGCCCGAAAAGGGGGCGGGGCGTATGCAAATGAGGGCGCGGCTTATGCTAATTAGCCTCGACCTCATTTTCATACGAGAATAGACGCTGTGCGCATGCGCACAGCGTCTATTCTACTAGATTGGGGGTCTCCTAACTGTCACCCCCCCGCAGCGGGACAATGCCTGCCGCGGGTGGGACAGCGGGACAGGACCCGAAAATCGGGACTGTCCCTCTAAAATCGTGACAGTTGGGAGGTATGTAAATCGCCATGCGATTTATCATATGAAACTCCCGGGGAGCTGCAGGAGGAGAGCCGGGCAGAATCAGGGGGCGAGGGGCCGGGCATAGTAAGCTGTCAAATAGGCAGCGGGCGGGGGGGGGGGGGGGGGGGGGGGCGTTGGAGACCCAGGCTGGTGACACAGGCAGCGTGTGGGGGTGGATGCCGGTGAACAGACGAGGGAGCTGGGCAGGAGGATCGGGGACTCACTCACTCTGCACTGCAAGCCAGGGAAAAAAAACCAATACAAATGAATGGGAAGCCAGTGATTGGCTGAGAGCTCTCTCAGCCAATTGCTGATTGGCTGAGAGCTCTCTCAGCCAATCACTGGCTGCCCATTTATTTGTAATTGTTTTTTTTTTCCTTGCAGATGCAGAGTTGTCGCCGGTCCTCCTGCGCCCAGCTCCCTCGTCAGTTCACCGGCGTCCACCCCCGCACACTGCCTGTGCCACCAGCCCGGCTCTCCTGCGCCCCCCCCCCCCCGTCCCCGTCCCAGCATCTGCCGCCGCTGACTCTGCCCGGCTCTCCCCCTGCCCGGCTCTGGCGTCCCCTGCCCGGAGGCTGCACATAAGATTTAGGAAATCTTATGTACAGCCGGTCCGACTGCCCGACTCCGATCCGATGTGCACGGGACCGCGCATCGGATCGGAGGGGATGTCAAAACATGCGATTTGGGCCGATTTCATGGCCCGATTCATCCGAATCGGGTGAAATCGTGCCCAAATCTTATAGTGTATGGGGGCCTTAAGAATTGGCTCATCAAGTGCCAAAGTGTATGTGAGCCTCCCGGGGAGCTGCCGGGCAGCTCACAGGAGAATTGGGTCTGACTTGTCCTAAGGACAAGTCGGCCTAATGCATGGAGGCTTTAACAGGTTCCTTAAGAGGGTATGGGTCATTGGGTCAACCACAGGAAGGTCCACATGCATTAAGTCGACCACTGAAGGTCGACATGGGCTTTAGTCAACACCTGAAAAGCTCAACATGGGCTTTGGTGGACAGGGTCATTAGGTCGACACATGCATTAGGTCAATATGGGGAAGGTCGACAGTCAAAAGGTCGACAGGAGTTCTTCACTTTTTTGTCCCAAATGTTGACATGGTCAACATAGACACTGTATTGGTGCACTGCGTCCCCTTGCATGGGTTGCAACGCTCGGCACACTATTTTATCTATCATGTAGTGGATGGTAGGGCATGAAATAATGGGTGTGGATCGTATTGTCGACCCGATTTAGGTCGTCAGTCATTAGGTCGACACCATTGGGTTGACAGACTGCAAGGTCAACAGGGTTCTAGGTCGACATAGGTGAAGGTAGACAGGTGTCTAGGTCGACATGGGACAATGTCGACATGGTTTAGGTCAACGTGCGCTAAGTCGACATGGGTTAGGTCGACAGGTCATGAGGTCACATGGGTTTTTTCACTGTTTTTTGACCCGAATGTCGATACAGTCGACATGGACACAGTTGGAGGTCAACCCTATCCCAATGCCTCCCTGCGATTGGCACACTATTTTATTCTCCCGCCACACCCTAGTGGATGGTAGGGCATGAAATACTACCTGTCGGCACGTCGGCTCAAAAACAGTGAAAAAAATCATGTCGACATCGTGACCTGTCAACCTAACCTATGTCGACCTAACACATTTGTCGACCTATATCCATGTTGACCTTGTCCCATGTCGACCTAGACATCTGTTAACCTTCATCCATGTCGACCTAGAACCCTGTCGGCCTTGGTACCCGTCGACCCAACGGTGTTGACCTAATGACTGTCGTCCTAAGTCGGGTCGATAATACGACCGTATCCCGAAATAACTCCTACCGGCACATGTTGATTAAAAAAAAAACATGAAAAAACCTGTGTAAACTTTTTGACTGTCGATCTTCGCCATGTCGACCTAATGCTTGTGTTGACCTAATGACCCTGTCGAAATAAGCCCATGTCAACCTTTTCTGTATACCCCTAACCATAAAGAAGGGGAGGGGGGGGGGGGTTACTGCTAAGCACTTCTACCCTAATGGGTCTGAATTACTAGACATAGTCCTTATAAATCTCAAAAGGTGCTCCTTTGTCCAATACACAACTCGCTGATTATTCTCCTGGGAAACGTTCTGTTGTCTCAGGGGGTTGTTAGGTTCTAAAAAAAATGAGAAACAGCGCCCTCTAGTGTAATAGGTGTGTATGCAGGTTATGAATAACAGTAATGTGCACACCGCCTACAAAAATAAAAGGAGTGATTCTAATCTGCTGGCTATATAGCGATTTAGGCCCCGTCCCGATGGTTGTTTATGCGCATGTGCAGGTCCCCTTTGCGAATCACTAATAGTTGTCCATAGGTTGTATAATAACAGGTACAGCAGCAAAAAAAAAAGATTATGGTCTATAAAGTGGTCTTACCCAAATATGGAATATATGGTTCCACATATGCAGGTACTGTGTATGCCGGCAATACTGGGGTGTCCATTTCTGGAGGGTGACCCGCATACACACTAGACCAGGGGTCCTCAAACTATTTTGCTCTGGGACCCCATCAGACAATAAAAATAATTACGGGACCCCAGCAAGTTACTGCAGAAGGTCATCACATCACATGTGTAGTCAGCAGACAGCACATACATGGCAGCATTGTGGAGGCACAGAGTGATGGGAGGAGTCTAATATAACAGACAATTCAACAGATTTTCAGACTCCTGGAATCACTGACTGAGATTAGAAAAGTCATCAGCCTGATGGTCAGCAACATGGAGTCGCGACCCCAAGCTGAGAAGTTTGGGACCCACTCTGGGGTCAGGACCCACAGTTTCAGAACCACTGCACTAGACTATTCCCCACGGGAGTGATATCGTTAGCTATAACACCGGAGCTCCCAGGAGAACGAAATAGCCAGGGACGTGCAGTCAGGGGAGGCAGAGCCTCCCCTGTCATAATGATGAAAATAATAAAAAGAAGATATTTATATATCTTCTTTTATTATTTTCATCATTTGTACCTCTCCGGCTGCCTTCCACCCTGCTGCATGTGAGGGTGGGAGGCAGCGGGAGAGGTGCCTCCCGCTGTTAACATTAAAACTCCGGGCAGCGTGGGGCAGGAAGGGGTGGGCAGGGGGGCAGGGTGCAGCAATGGTCTGTGAAAGCACATTGAAAATGAATGGGGAAGCGGCACTTATACTGATGCCGCAATGACAGGGGCACCAGTATAAACGCAAGCCCCCAGATGTGATTGGGCCAGCAGATCCAGAGCCCCAGCAGCCCTCTCCCTGTAACTGCAGATGTCCTGATCCTTCTCAATGCAGCCAGGCTCTTGGTGCATGTGCTGCTGCTGCTGCTGTGTATATGACTGCCTTCCTTATAAAGCTGGCAGGGAGAGGCCAGGAATTCATCTCAGCAGCATTACATTTCTGCTAGCAGACTACTGAGCTAGTGCTGAGCCAGACGCAGGGACGTTCTCCAATGTGAGCACTCTGATATACAGACTGCTTCCTTCACATAGACAGCATGCAGCAGCAGTTATGGATAGCAGGACATGAGGACAGGAGCCCAGGGCCGGCGCCACCACTAGGCAGCTCTAGGCATTTGCCTAGGGCGCTGGCACCTGGAGGGCGGCAGTTCGCCCCTCACCCCCAGCATATAGCTGGCGGCGTCGGCGTCCCTGCAGTGCTGGAGCGGGCAGGGGTGTCCGTGCCGTGGGGGTACCTGCGGCCCTGTCACTGTAAGTGTATAAAGCTGCTGACTGTTGGGGCGTGGCCGGATGCAGCACTGAGGCGGCAGCGGTGAGCTGAGCTGCTGCTCCCACAAGGTATAATCCTGACTTCCATACGGCTCCCCAGGACCTGAAAATAATCCTCCCTGCTTGGGTTGCTACTACTGGGGTAAAGGCTCAGACTGCCAGTGTGCTCCGGGCGGATTGATAAATAAAGAACAGAGCCGGACCTGCGGGCGTACCTGCTAGAAGCACGCGAGTTCCAGCGTGGGCGCCCTGTCGCCTCCTCTGACAAGCGCAGCTACGCGCATATCCTGCACGCTCACACTAACTACCGGTGAGCTTCGGGCGGACTGCATCGCTGAATACACGGGGAACGGAGACGGATGTGCGGGCGCACCCCCTGGAGGCACGTGAGCTCCGGCGTGGGCGCCCTGTCGCTTCCTCTGGCAAAAGCGGCTGTGGATATCCTGCACAATCACCCCACACGAGTCCTTTGCCGGGAGTACAGCGATCCTTCCGACAGAAGGTGGATGCCAAGGGGACGACGAGCACCCTGACCCAGAATCTGCACAGCGCATGAGGGGAGGAAGAGAGGCGCTCTACATAGCCGGTAAGGCTCTGGCTGTTTTTTCTCTCCTACTACCAAACCACATGCTAAATAAGTCACGGGGGCAAAGGACTTGCTGGGGAATATAGCTCCAAGGCAGCCTGTGTAGGCTATAGAGCCCCGGACAGTGAAATACAAATAGTGGTTTGAGAGACTTTTTCTATATATACCCAGAAACTGCTCCGTAAAAGCCCGGATACTTTTTTTTATATTTAGGAGCCCTTCCTCCCCATATATGCAACTGAAATCAAAGTGCCGGCTGCAAACAATTAGAACATAACATTTGACTGCTACAGCAACAGGCATTAATCCCTCTAGCACTCTATAGAGGAGAACTCGAAGGAGAACATAAAGCAAACCGCTGTAAGCAGTAATTGACTGTGGTCTTTCGCTGTGCTTACAGGCAAAATCCTCTTAACCTCACAGCAGAGAAAACAGCCGCCTGAAGACTGGTAAATAAATACCTCCATAGTCGTCAAGACCGATCTGCCCTTCCCCTGTGCCCAGCCGGACAGTAAAATTTTGTCCGGAGACAAATCCTGCAATCTTAAGCTGGGTACACATATATACAATTGTCGGGCCGTTCTTCCGTTCTGGGTCGGACAGCCGTTCAATTGTATATGTGTGTACGCTGTCCCGTACGAGCGATAAACGGCAAAAAACTGTCTTGTCCGTCCATACTCGGTCGGTCGATGGTTCTTTGCAGTTTAATTTTCATCCGACAGGACGGCCTCATATCGGAACAAAAGTGCAGTGTGTACGCACGTTCGATCGATATGCTGCCGTCCTTGCGACTATACTGCCAAAGCTGGAACGCCCATGTGGGCGTTCTATAGCTGCATAATCTCTCCTACAGATATAGTTACAATATAATAAGTACATTGCATTCAGAACGCACACATGAATAAATCATGTGTGGAGGTGACAGGGTTAATGTAGTTCACGGAGCCGCGGCTCCGCTGCTCATGATATATCAGGCTGTCACAACATAAAGGAATTTGAGAGGCACAAGCAGACCGACAATAGCCCTTAAAATGAAGGATAATACAAGGCACAGTTGCTAATATTTCAATATGCATTACATAATGTGACACACACGGAGCACCAAACTTCTATAAAGCCGGGTATGCGACTAGTCAGTTTGCGGTAGTCACCCTGCCAAACTGCTATAAAGCTGGGTATGCGAGTATAGTCAGTTTACGGTAGTCACCCTGTAGTCGCAAACTTCTATAAAGCCGGGTATGGGAGTATAGTCAGTTTGCGGTAGTCACCCTGTAGTCGCATACCCGGCTTTATAGCAGTTTGGCAGGGTGACTACCGCAAACTGACTAGGCGCATACCCGGCTTTATAAAAATAATGATCTACAATAGTTACACTATAATAAGTACATAGATTGCATTCATGAAGTTGTAATGGCTGGACGAACATGCATATTAGATGTAAATGTGTAGCAGCAAATGATATCAGAAATAAAAAGGGGAGATTTATGAGGTGAATATACTGAACACAGTTTATTTAATCAGTAATAGTGCAATGTTACAACGTTGTCAAAACAAGTCTAGATGGTAACAATTGGAAGCAACACATGTAACAATGTTAGATAAAAGGGTATGTGCACATATAATGTGCCAAAGCAGACAGACAATAGCCCTTAAAATGGCTAAGGATAATACAAGGCACAGTTGCTAATATTTCAATATGCATTACATAATGGGGGTTATTCTAGTTCATTCTTTCTGACAAAATCTTTCTTAGATGGACAAAACCATGTGCACTGCGGGTGGGGCAGATGTAACTTGTGCAGAGAGAATTAGATTTGGGTGGGGTTTTACTTCAAAGTGAGATCTATATTGCAGTGTAAAATAAAGCAGTCAGTATTTTCCCTGCACAGAAACAAAATAACTCACCCAAATCTAATTCTATCTGCACATGTTACATCTGCCCCCCTACAGTGCACATGGTTTTGTCCATCTAAGAAGGATTTTGTCAGAAAGAATGAACTAGAATAAACCTCAATGTGACACACACGGATCACCAAACTTCTATAAAGCCGGGTATGCGACTAGTCAGTTTGCGGTAGTCACCCTGTAGTCGCATACCCGGCTTTATAGCAGTTTGATGCTCCGTGTGTGTCACATTATGTAATGCATATTGTTTTGTAATAGCCACATTAACATTCACCATTTTCAGACATTATATGTGCACATACCCTTTTATCTAACATTGTTACATGTGTTGCTTCCAATTGTTACCATCTAGACTTGTTTTGACAACATTGTAACATTGCACTATTACTGATAAAATAAACTGTGTTCAGTATATTCACCTCATAAATCTCCCCTTTTTATTTCTGATATCATTTGCTGCTACACATTTACATCTAATATGCATGTTCGTCCAGCCATTACAACTTCATGAATGCAATCTATGTACTTATTATAGTGTAACTATTGTAGTTCATTATTTCTATAAAGCCGGGTATGCGACTTGTCAGTTTGCGGTAGTCACCCTGCCAAACTGCTATAAAGCCGGGTATGCGACTACAGGGTGACTACCGCAAACTGACTATACTCCCATACCCGGCTTTATAGAAGTTTGCGACTACAGGGTGACTACCGTAAACTGACTATACTCGCATACCCGGCTTTATAGCAGTTTGGCAGGGTGACTACCGCAAACTGACTAGTCGCATACCCGGCTTTATAGAAGTTTGGTGCTCCGTGTGTGTCACATTATGTAATGCATATTGAAATATTAGCAACTGTGCCTTGTATTATCCTTGGCCATTTTAAGGGCTATTGTCTGTCTGCTTGTGCCTCTCAAATTTAACTGCGGGACCAGACCGGCATTTCTATACTGAAGTTTAGTAGACGCGTACCCCGTCACTTTTGTTTAGGTTCTGTACTCACGCCTCTTTGTTTTGGTATGCCCTTAACCCAGCCCATTATGATAATTTTGTTCATATATATCGTGTCAAAAGCCCAAATCGAGAGAGTGTGTACGGTGGTACAATCTTTTTCTTGCGACTGTTTGGACGGGAGTACATCGGACGTCGCAAGTAAAATTGTACAGGTGTGTACGCGCGTGATCGGCTGTTGTTTGTGGACGGTCCGACGGGAGTACAGTCGGCCAAACGGTTGGATTGTATATATGTGTACCCAGCTTTAGACCCAGGCACATTTGAGCTGTGTAACACAGAGGATAACATATATATATATATATATATATTTTTTTTTTTTTCTTCCTCTTTTTTTTCCTCTCCTGAGTGAAGTGAAGCGAAGGTCACTCGCCTCAATGGGTAAAACTACGAATGCTGCAGCCACGGTCGCAAAGCTGGATAAATTTAGATCAACACATGCATCCAAATCAAACACGCCGAGTGTACCCAGTTCACCTTCTTCACACGGAGAACTGGAGACATCTATTTCTGAACCTGCTCACTCAACACAGCAGATATTGAAAGCGATAGCGGATTCAGAGCATAGAGTCACGGAAAAGATTGACCAAATGCAAACTGACATATCTCTCCTCAGGCAAGATGTGCAAAAAATTCGGGATAGAGTGAAAGAAACTGAACAGCGCATATCCCAATTAGAGGATGTCACACCGTCCCTGACCAAAAAAATTGAGGAACTATCAGTACAAGTAACTCTGGTTAAAGCTAAAATGTCGGATTTGGAAGGAAGAAATAGACGGAATAATATCCGAGTGATTGGCCTTCCAGAGAAGGTTGAGGGCTCAAACCCTGCAAAGTTCATTGAGGACTGGCTTATACAACTGTTCTCAAGAGAAGAATTCACGCAGCAATTTACAGTGGAGCGGGCCCATAGAGTGCCCTCACAGCCCCCGAAACCTGGAGTTCCACCACGGACACTGATATTTAGATTGTTACATTACAGGGATAGAGATACAATACAACGCCTGGCAAGAACAAAGGGACCAATTCTTTACAACTCCCAACCGGTCTCATTTTATCCTGACTTTGCACCTGAAATACAAAAGGACCGGGCAAACTTTATCCATGTTAGACGAAGGCTGAGGGAAAGGAATATTCAATATTCAATGCTCTACCCAGCACGTCTGAGAATTATCTTTGATAATAATACATATTTCTTCATCAGCCATAAGGAGGCAACAGAGTGGCTGGATCGCCAGCCTGGTGTGGGAAAATGATAATGCATCCATAGGCGGCTTTAGAGAAGAAGGGGAAAATAAAAATGGATCCGCCTTACAACTTAAAATATATATTTACCTTTTTTTTTTTTCTCTGTCTCCTCTGTGTTTTGATTGCTTCTTAGGTCTTGGGGAGCAATGGCATATGTTTTGTGGGGGGACCCTTAGTTGCTGCAAGAAGCTGTGGGTAGGTTTCCCTAAATGAGGGGAAAGATATCTGCACCCCCCGGGGGGAAAAAAGACGTAACTTGGGGTTTATTTTTTTTTTTTTTTTTTTATTATTAGTGTATATTTTTTTTCTTTTCTTCTTTCTTCTTTTTTTGGTTTTAAGGGGAATAGGTATACCCAGGGCTATTTTTCAGCAGGAACGCACCGGAACGCCGTTCCTGAAGTTCAAATTAAAAATGACGTCATCAGGAACGGCGTTCCGGAACCTGCTCAGTACTCGGGTCGCGGTGGGGGGCTCATCGCGCGCAAAGGGGAAAGAGCGACTGAATAGCCAGTGAGTGTGCCTGGCTGTGGTGGGCGGCGTGCGTCTGGCAGTCACAGCAGCCTCTACTTCATGCCGGCCGCTGCGGGACTCTGTGGGTAGCGCTGTCCACAGCAGCTACACACTACGCAGCGGCGGCAGGCGGTCAGTCCAGCACGAATAGGGGGAGCGGCCACGACCTCCGAAGCAGCCGCGGGAGAAGCGGCAGAGATGAATTGGTGAGTGTGGTCACGGTGCGGTGCTCTGAGCAGCAGCGCGTCAATCTCACCTGCTCCCGCTCCCCGTGCTGCGCTGCCTGCTGCTGTGTAGTTCTTATTCTGCAGTGCAGTCATCACAGCAGGAGGCAGCGCAGAACGGGGAGCGGGTGAGATTGACTCTGTGCTGAGCTTGTGCAGCCTTCAGTACATATTAAAAATGACTTATGTCCCTCTGCTGATATTTTAGAAGGGTTCCTCGCTCAGGTGCTGTCTCCCACCTCCAGGCCTCCACGCTCCTGCAGCAGTGCACCTTTTACTATAAAAATTGTTCCTCTCCCCCTGCCCCGCAGTTGCTTTTGGTGCCTTGAAATGATGATGTAACATGTAAGGGACATCCGTGTGTGATGTAACATGTAATGGGCATCAGTGTGTGATGTAAAATGTAAGGGGCATCAGTGTGTGATGTAACATGTAAGGGGCATCAGTGTGTGATGTAACATGTAAGGGGCATCAGTGTGTGATGTAACATGTAAGGGGCATCCGTGTGCGATGTAACATGTAAGGGGCATCCGTGTGCGATGTAACATGTAAGGGGCATCCGTGTGCGATGTAACATATAAGGGGCATCCGTGTGCGATGTAACATGTAAGAAGCATCCGTGTGCGATGTAATGTGTAAGGGGCATCCGTGTGTGATGTAACGTGTAAGGGGCATCAGTGTGTGATGTAACGTGTAAGGGGCGTCAGTGTGCGATGTAACGTGTAAGGGCCATCACGGTGTGCGATGTAACGTGTAAGGGGCATCAGTGTGTGATGTAACGTGTAAGGGGCATCAGTGTGCGATGTAACGTGTAAGGGCCATCACGGTGTGCGATGTAACGTGTAAGGGCCATCACGGTGTGCGATGTAAGGGGCGTCAGTGTGCGATGTAACGTGTAAGGGCCATCACGGTGTGCGATGTAACGTGTAAGGGGCATCAGTGTGTGATGTAACGTGTAAGGGGCATCAGTGTGCGATGTAACGTGTAAGGGCCATCACGGTGTGCGATGTAACGTGTAAGGGCCATCACGGTGTGCGATGTAACGTGTAAGGGGCATCACGGTGTGCGATGTAACGTGTAAGGGGCATCACGGTGTGCGATGTAACGTGTAAGGGGCATCACGGTGTGCGATGTAACGTGTAAGGGGCATCACGGTGTGCGATGTAACGTGTAAGGGGCATCACGGTGTGCGATGTAACGTGTAAGGGGCATCACGGTGTGCAAAATCCAGAATAGAATTGAAGCAAGGGTTAAAAAAAACCATGATAAGGCAGACCAAGGGGCGGGGCTGTGGGTGGGTCAAGGGGCAGGCTGTGGGCAGGCCAATGTCTAGGAATCTCTCAACACAAAGTTGGCAACCCTAGCTCTGCAACAGGGGTGTCACACGTAGCCGCGACGGAGCGCGGCGGGTACAATACTCACCCGTCCGCGCCCGCCGCCGGCTAGCGTGTGCAGGTCCCAGGCTGCGGCGTGCGAGTAGGGGCAGCTCCAGGTAGGGATGGCAGCAGGGGAGGCCGGCGTCGCCATCTTGGTTGAGGGCAGGAGACAGATTGGCCCAGAGTGGAGGTTCCCTCCTCTTCCTGCGCTGACAGCCAATGGCAGCCGCCCCCTGGGGATATAGGGGATCTGCCTAGGCTGTTCAGTGTCAGTGCAATGAGTCTTTGGAGTCATTCACAACTCCTAGCTGTTTCCTGGATCCTGGCTCTTTCTCTCCTGACTCTGGTGCCTTGCTCCCTGCATCTTTCTACAAGGAAGTTTTCTCCTGACACCAATGCTGCAAGTCCTACCTAGTGCTTGTTCCTGCTTGTGTCCCAGAATTACCCTGCTCAGCTTTCCGCTGTCCTTCTTCATTCAACTCATTCATTCCATCATCTTTCAGTCATCCGGATCCATTTCTTCTATCATCAAATCAACCTCTTTCCGGATCTTCCTCTATGTACTCTGGCTCATCAAGTATACGTTTCCAGATTTACCTGCCTGTTATTAGTATTGTGCTGGACTCTATTTAAGTTATCCAACTGTCACTTAAAGAAGTATTTGAGTGAAGTTTATCATTTATGAAATCCGTTATTAAACCGGCACGTTTCAATCCTACTCCTCCTGGTCCGTCTCCAGTTCCTGTGCACCACACGACTCCATCCAGCCCTTTAGCCGTGACAGTTTGCACTGACCCGATGGAATCGGGTGAAGCACAGGCCTCCATGACGGATGTTCTTCAAGGCATCATGGCTCGCTTGGAACAAGTAGAGGCTACCCAGCGTCAAGTGGCTCAATTCCTCCAGACCTTGTCACCACCTCAGGTGGCTCCCTCAGTTTCGGCAGCACCTACCTCCGGAGCTTCGGCCTCTGCTGCTTCTCCGGGGCCAGCTGCTCCTCACCATCTGCAGCTGTCAACCCCCAGTAAATATGACGGGTCCCCAAGGGGGTGTCGAGGATTCCTGAATCAATGTGACGTCCATTTTACCCTCCAGCCTTCCAATTTCCCCTCTCCCAAGACTCGAGTGGCTTACATCGTGTCCCTACTGGCAGGCCCAGCCCTGGAGTGGGTGTCCCCCCTCTGGGAGCGTGCGGATCCCATCCTCAACAACTATGAAGAATTTGTGGCTTCCTTCCGTCGCATCTTCGACGAGCCTGGCAGAGTGTCCTCCGCAGCCACGGAGATCCTAAGAATTCGTCAGGGCAGTCGCCCAGTGGGACAATATGTTGTGCAATTTCAAACCCTGGCTTCCGAACTCAGATGGAACGAAGAGGCTCTCGTCTCTGCCTTCTGGAACGGCCTAGCCGGCCGCATCAAGGACGAGTTAGCAACTCGCGATTCTCCTTCCACCCTGGCTGAACTCATTTCATTATGTAACAAGGTCGATCTGCGACTCCAAGAACGCCAACTTGAGAGGAATCGCTCTGATCGCCTTCGCCCTCGATTCCCTTCCAATGTCGCACCCGCTTCCAGACCAACCCCGCCTCCTGCGGTGTCAACAGATGAGCCCATGCAAATCAACCACTCTCGTCTTTCTCTCGAAGAGAAGTCCCGAAGACGGCGAGAGAATCTGTGCATGTACTGTGGCTCCTCAGCTCACCTGTTGGCTTCCTGCCCGCTGCGGCCGGGAAACGACCGCTCCTAATCTCCACGAGGGAGGTCCGATTAGGAGTCTTGCTTCCATCTCCCTCTTCTTCTGATTCCACCATTCCGGTTACCCTTGTGTGTCCCCAAGGGAGAAAAAGAGTTCAGGCCCTATTGGACTCTGGGGCAGCGGGAAATTTCCTTTCGTCTTCTTTTGTCACCCAACATGCCCTGCCGGTGCAACCCCTGGATCATTCGCTGGTCCTCACTGCAGTGGATGGGAGTCGAATTCGTAGTGGACAAATCACCCATCAGACCACCCCGGTGACACTGCTCATAGGAGCTCTACATCAAGAGACCCTCGAATTCTTCATTCTTCCACAGTCCTCACATCCAATGGTCCTGGGCCTTCCCTGGCTCTCTAAACATAACCCACACATCGATTGGACCAATATGGAGGTCAAGGCCTGGGGAACAGATTGCCAGTCTACCTGCATTCCTCAGATCCTTCCGGTCTACCAGACCCATCCACAACATGAGGATAACTGTCCTTCATCCTCTTCAGCTCCACCCTTGCCTATACCCGCACCATACCGTTCATTTACAGATGTCTTCAGTAAAGGAGGTGCCGACACCCTGCCTCCTCACCGTCCTTGGGACTGCCCGATAGAACTGGTGGCCGGGAAATTCCCTCCTCGTGGCCGCATCTATCCTCTGTCGCTACCCGAGACTGAGGCCATGTCCTCGTACATTCAAGAGAACTTAAACAAAGGTTTCATTCGACCATCTACTTCTCCGGCCGGGGCCGGGTTTTTCTTTGTGAAAAAGAAGGATGGCGGTCTTCGGCCATGTATCGACTATAGGGGCCTGAACGACATCACCATTAAAAACCGCTATCCCTTACCCCTTATCGCAGAACTATTCGACAAGATCAGAGGGGCGGCAATCTTTACTAAATTGGACCTGCGAGGGGCCTACAATTTGATCCGGATCCGTCCAGGTGACGAGTGGAAGACGGCTTTTAATACGCGCGACGGTCACTATGAATACCTGGTGATGCCCTTCGGCCTTTGTAACGCCCCCGCCGTCTTCCAACAGTTTGTAAATGATATCTTTCGGGACTTGCTGTACCACTCCATCGTAGTCTATCTAGACGATATACTCATCTTCTCTCCAAATCTTCAACTTCACAGACAGACAGTGTCCGAAGTCCTACGACGTCTTCGCCAAAATCAACTGTTCTGTAAGTTGGAGAAGTGCGTTTTTGAGGTCACGTCCATTCCATTCTTGGGTCACATTCTCTCCGCCACTGGGATAGAGATGGACCCAGAGAAGGTGAGAGCCATCCAAGACTGGGCAGCCCCCACAACGCTCAAAGGAATTCAGAGATTCCTAGGGTTCTCAAACTATTACCGGCGATTTATCCGGAACTTCTCTACTATCGCTGCTCCCCTCACTGCTCTCACTTGCAAAGGAGCTGATCCAAGCCGATGGTCGCCCGAAGCATCCTCTGCCTTCCAGCAGTTAAAAAGAGCATTCGTGACGGCACCAATCCTCCTCCAACCAGACCTCGACAGGCCCTTCATTCTCGAGGTGGACGCATCCTCGGAAGGGATCGGGGCCATCTTGTCACAAAAAGGTGAGGATCAAGAATTACACCCTTGTGCCTTCCTCTCCAAAAAATTCCTTCCGGCAGAGAGGAATTACCCCATCGGGGAACAGGAGTTGCTTGCAGTCAAGGCTGCGTTAGAGGAGTGGCGATACCTTCTGGAGGGGGCACGGCATAAGATCACTGTGTATTCAGACCACAAAAATCTGTCCTTTCTTAAACAGGCTCAGTGCCTTACTGCCCGCCAAGCCCGTTGGGCGATGTTTTTTGAACGCTTTGATTTCCAAATTAAATTCCGACCTGGAACCACGAATACTAAGGCGGACGCTCTATCCCGCTCCTTTGAGACGACTTCTGACCTAGAGACACCTCCTCGTCCAATCCTCGATCCGGTGGTCTTCGCCCAAGTAACCATACAGCCATCTCCTCCTCCAGGTAAAACGTTTGTTCCCCCCGAACTCCGCAAGAAAATATTGACATGGGCACATTCTTCCCGCTTCGCAGGGCACGCAGGAGCACAAAAGACCTTGATGTTCCTGTCACGTTCTTATTGGTGGCCAACCATCCGCCACGACGTAACCAACTTCGTCGCCTCTTGTGTGAGATGTGCTCAGCATAAGGTGCCCAGAACAACTCCCGCTGGTCCTCTCCGCCCTCTAACCATTCCCACAGAACCATGGACCCATCTGTCAATGGACTTCATTTGTGAACTACCTCCCTCAAAAGGTCATACTGCAATCTGGGTAGTGGTTGACCGATTCTCTAAAATGGTCCATTTTTTCCCACTAAAAGGTCTCCCCTCTGCTCCAGTACTGGCCCAGCTGTTTATCTCAACCATTTTTAAACTCCACGGACTGCCCAAAGAGATTGTATCCGACCGCGGAGTACAGTTCGTTGCAAAGTTCTGGAGAGCTCTCTGTGCCGCGGTACAGGTCAAACTCAAGTTTTCCACTGCCTTTCACCCCCAGACCAACGGCCAGACAGAACGGGTGAATCAAGACTTGGAGGCCTTTATCCGACTGTTTGTCTCGTCTTCCCAAGATGACTGGGTGGATCTTCTCCCGTGGGCAGAATATATGCATAACAACTCCTATCACTCTTCCTCCGGAACCACTCCCTTCTTTACAGTATTCGGCAAACATCCACGGTCTCCGGATTTCTCAGAATTATCCTCTTCCGAAGTTCCTGCAGCAACCACTTCATTACAACGCTTTGCTAAAATCTGGTCAGAAGTCCACACCGCTCTTCTTAAATCTTCCGCCCGATACAAGAGGATGGCAGACAGAAAAAGAAGGGCAGCGCCCCGATTGAAAGTCGGAGACCGGGTGTGGCTGTCTACCCGCCATATACGCCTCCGTCTGCCCTCTATGAAGCTGGCTCCTCGGTTCATTGGGCCATACCCTATCATCCAAGTCATTAATCCGGTCGCTTATAGACTTCAACTTCCTCCTTCCCTAAGGATTTCGAATTCCTTCCATGTGTCCCTCCTCAAGCCTTTAAGGTTGAACTCTTATCAAAATAGGATTCCCAAACCACCCAAGATTAACTCCGAGAGTGGGGCTGAATTCGAGGTAAGACGCATTATAGACTCTCGCTGCCGCAAATCTCGTACCCAGTATCTGGTGGAATGGGTTGGGTTTGGTCCCGAAGAGAACTCTTGGGTGGATTCCATTGATCTTCACGCTCCGAAGCTGATAAAGCAATTTCTTCAGAGAAATCCTCACAAGGCCCATAGGCGCCCTGGGGTCACCCTGAAAAGGGGGGGTACTGTCACACGTAGCCGCGACGGAGCGCGGCGGGTACAATACTCACCCGTCCGCGCCCGCCGCCGGCTAGCGTGTGCAGGTCCCAGGCTGCGGCGTGCGAGTAGGGGCAGCTCCAGGTAGGGATGGCAGCAGGGGAGGCCGGCGTCGCCATCTTGGTTGAGGGCAGGAGACAGATTGGCCCAGAGTGGAGGTTCCCTCCTCTTCCTGCGCTGACAGCCAATGGCAGCCGCCCCCTGGGGATATAGGGGATCTGCCTAGGCTGTTCAGTGTCAGTGCAATGAGTCTTTGGAGTCATTCACAACTCCTAGCTGTTTCCTGGATCCTGGCTCTTTCTCTCCTGACTCTGGTGCCTTGCTCCCTGCATCTTTCTACAAGGAAGTTTTCTCCTGACACCAATGCTGCAAGTCCTACCTAGTGCTTGTTCCTGCTTGTGTCCCAGAATTACCCTGCTCAGCTTTCCGCTGTCCTTCTTCATTCAACTCATTCATTCCATCATCTTTCAGTCATCCGGATCCATTTCTTCTATCATCAAATCAACCTCTTTCCGGATCTTCCTCTATGTACTCTGGCTCATCAAGTATACGTTTCCAGATTTACCTGCCCGTTATTAGTATTGTGCTGGACTCTATTTAAGTTATCCAACTGTCACTTAAAGAAGTATTTGAGTGAAGTTTATCATTTATGAAATCCGTTATTAAACCGGCACGTTTCAATCCTACTCCTCCTGGTCCGTCTCCAGTTCCTGTGCACCACACGACTCCATCCAGCCCTTTAGCCGTGACAAGGGGTCCTCAGACAAGAGGCCCAGCATACCGGTGGAGGCCCACGCTGGAGAGAGGGAGAGCTGCCTGAGGTACAGTCACCACTGAGGGGGGAGGAAGGATTAGGAGGCGCAAAGTAATTTCTGTAACTTTCAAACACCTGTCTGCTCTCCCTTCTCTACCACCACCACCCTCTCCTCCTCTACCATCCCCCTTTCCTCCTCTTTTAAACCCCCCTCTCCTCCTCTAACCCGTTTCTTCCCCTACACCCCCTCTCCTCCTATGCAACCTCCTCTCCTCTTTTACCACCCCCTTTTCCTCCTCTAACCTCTGTCTTCTCATCTATAACCCCGTCTCCTGCTCTTTCAAGGAGTTGCAGTCCTCTGCTGCCAGTGCCACGGATCAGGAGGAAACACGTTGCTGTGGATGGCGGGAGGAAGTCGTCACCGTGGATTGGAAGGAGGAGGCCTGGGTGCCACAGATAGGAGATTGAGGCTCTACACCAGGGGATCGCAGACAAGAGGTCCCGGCACGTGGTGAGCGGGAGGAGGAGGCCCTGGAGAGAGGGAGAGCTGCCTGAGGTACACTCGCCACTTTGATAGTTACAGAAATTATTTTGCACCTCCTAATCCTTACTCCCCCCTCAATCAAACACCTGCCTGCTCTCCCTTCTCTACCACCCTCCTCTACCACCCCCTCACCTCCTCTACTCCCCCCCTCTCCCCTATACCACCCTTATTCACCTCTACCACCCCGTATCCTCCTATACCATCCCCTCTCCCCCTATAGCACCCCTCTCCCCATATACCACCCCACTCCTCCTCTACCACCCCCTTCTCCTCCTATACCATCCTCTCTCCACCCCTCTTCTCCTCCTCTACCACCCCCCATCTCCTCCTCTTCCATCCAATCTCCTCCTCTACTACCTCCCATCTCCTCCTCTACTACCCCCCATCTCCTCGTCTACCAACCCCCTTCTCCTCCTCTACACTCCCTCTCCTCCTATACCACCACCTCTTCTCCTCTACCACTCCCATATCATCCTCTACACCCCCTTTACTCCTATACTACTCCTTCTATTCATCTACCTCCAATCTCCCCCTCTACCACCCCCATCTCCTCTAACCCCTGTTTCCACCCCTAAACCCCTCTCTCCTTCTCTACCCCCTCTCTTATACAACCCCCTCTCCTCCTCTGTCCCCTCTCCTCCTCTACCACTTCCTCTCCCCTTTTACCACTCCCTCTCCTCCTCTGACCCCTGTCTCCTCCTCTACAACCCCATCTCCTGCTCTACCACCTCCTTTCCTCCTTTAACCCCAGTCTCCTGGAGTATTGGTGTGTGTATGTGGGAATATGGGGGGGGGGGGGAGTAGGCAGATACCTTGCATCGGCCCTGCGGTCCCTCACTCTCTCCTCCCATCTCTCTTTCGCTCCCCATCTCACATACTCCTTATCTCCCTTTCCTCTCAACCCACTCTCCCTTCCCCCACTCTCTTTCCCTCTGTCACTTACTCTCACCCTCCTCTCCCTCTCTCTCCCCCTCACACTCTCTTCATTTTCTCATTCTGCCCATCTCTCTCTCCTCTCCCCCTATCCTCCCATCACTCACTTTCCCCTTTCACCCAATCCCTCTCTCCCCCTCTCTTTCTCTCCTCCTCTACCCCCTCCACCTACCCCCTCGTTCTCTTGCCCCCTCTCTCATCCCCTCTCACTTACTCTCCCCTCTCATGCATCCTCTCGTTCTCTACATTCTCTCTGTCTTCGCTCTCTCCCCCCTATTTTTATGTCTCACTTACTCACTCCCTCTCTTTGTCTCTCACTCACACCCTCCCTGTCCCCTCTCTGCCCATTTCTCACCCCCCTCTCTCTATTCCACTCACCTCCTCTCTCCCCTCACTCTGTTTGCCTCACTCCTCTCCCCTCTCACTGTCCCCATCTCCCGTACCTCTCACTCCCATCCCTCTCTCCACCTTCCCCAGCTCCCTATGTCTCTCCCTGTAGCCACCCACTGCATCACCATCTACCTCTCCATTGTAGCACTATCTCACCATTTTCCTCTCTCTCCTGTCACTCCGTCTTGCCTGGACATTACCCTCTGCCTACATTACATTAGGAGGAGGGAGAGTGCAACATGCAGTGTATAAATAGTGCCAGGCTTCCATGCACCCTCTAGCTAGCGGAAGTCTAGCTTCCCCAAACATATATATATATATATATCTGTGTGGGCCATATGTATAACGGGCATCTCTCTGTGTGGCATATGTTTAATGGGCATCTCTGTATGTGGCATATGTATAACGGGCATCTCTGTGTGGCATATGTATAATGGGCTTCTCTGTGTGTGGCAAAGGTATAATGGGCTTCTCTGTGTGTGGCATATGTATAATTTGCATCACTGTGTGTTGCATATGTATAATAGGCATCACGGTGTGTGGCAAAGGTATAATGGGCATCTCTGTGTGTGGCATATGTATAATGGGCATCACGGTGTGTGGCATATGTATAATGAGCATCACGAAGTGGGGCATATGTATAATGGGCATCTCTGTGTGTGGCATATGTATAATGGGCATCTCTGTGTGTGGCATATGTATAATAAGCGTTACGGAGTGGGTGGGGCATATGTATAATGGGCCAATTCTCGGCGTGCAGGTTGCAAAACTGCGGTATAAAGTAGTCTTTTCCTGCAATGCTGCGCCCCTTGCAGTGAGGCTACACCCTTGCGCGCCTAAGGTGTGCGCATATTCTCCACTTTGCTGCTGGGGATTGTTATGTTACTGCCACTGTTGGGAGGAATTATATGTTTTTTTTTTTAATGTAATACCCCGCCCCTTTTGTAGCTCCTCCCATATCACCGCCCACTTTCTGCCCCGCCCACAGTTCCTGAACCTATTTTCCTACAAAAATAGCACTGGGTATACCACTAGCTCTAGAGGATATACAGGGAGGGAGGGAGGGGGAAACGGGGGGGTGTATGTGTTGTTAGTCAAAGATGCCAAACTGCTATGTAACTGTGTACATTACTGTATTACTGTGATGATATATTGTGTTTCACGGATGCTCTCTCCTGATCATGCATTGGTTAGGTTATTGGTCGGTAATATACTGTTGTACAGATATGCAAACCACCATTCGCCACAATGCTAAATATGATATATTATTTGTTCCCCTTTTTCAAACTATGCCGGCGCTTTGTGACTAATCTTTGTTGTTTTGCTACTCAAAGTGGGGTTAGGCTACGGGTTACTCCTACTAAATTGTTGCGAAGAGAGATATACTACCACACTATGGGATGGAAACACTGTGGTACATTGCTGCCTACTCCTACCCATAGGATGGTTAAGGGTGTTGGATGTTATCCCGCACCACCACGTAATTACGTATATTGGTATTCTGCCGAAACTCCACACTGGGAACTGTTAATGTTTATTTGCATGGGGGAGATATGTCCAGTTCTGATTGGTTTGATTAATCCGGGGGACCGAGATACAATAAACGACAGTAAACAACTAGCTGATCTAAGAAAGGGAAAGAAAAAAGGGGGCCCCTATAAACTATGTTGTATCTATTATTATAGCCACGATTTAGAAGATACGTTGGTATCACGGTATGTATGGGGTAGGGATGGATAAAAATAAAGTCAGCAAGAGCGGGGTAAGCTGCCTATGTTGGAATATCCGCGGATTAAACAATAAAATTAAAAGGTCACTTGTAATGACACAACTTAAGAAGTACGGTGCAGATATAATCTGCCTGACCGAAACTCATTTAACAGGTGACAGAATACAAGCATTAAAAAAGACGTGGGTTGCAAACATGTTCCACTCCACGTTTACACAATGGGCCCGCGGGGTTGCAATTTTGATAAAAAAAGGTGTGCAATTCGAATTAATACAGAGCATAATAGATCCCTACGGTAGATATGTTTTTTTAAAAGCTAAGGTATATGATCAACCACTTTTCATACTTGCAGTATATATTCCTCCCCCATACAATAATGAAATACTACGTAAGGCAGCTCTATGTGCCTCTACTGACCCTGATACACCGGTCATTTGTATGGGCGATTTTAACAATGTTATGAATTCAGATCTTGACAGGTGGAAGGAGTCTATTAGCTCTGGTATAAGAACAACTAATGCAGAACCAACCTCTTTCTCCAGACTGACAGGGGAGCTTGGTCTTATAGATATATGGAGAGTGAGAAACCCCTGTAAAGCTCAATTCTCCTGCTTTTCATCTACTTATAATACTCTATCAAGGATTGACATGATCTTGATCTCTCAAAGTTTAGCTCCAGTAATTAGTAATATCGACTACTTGCCGAGAGGCATATCGGACCATTCTCCTGTCATTATGAAGTTAGATCTTGATTTAGATAGGGGCCGAGGTACTTGGAAACTAAACCCCTATTGGTTAAAGATACTTGGAGAAAATAAGGAGCTGGTTGATCTCTGGCAAGAATACTTGATAAATAATAAGACCCATGAGAATGTTGGTATACGCCATGATGCCCTCAAAGCAGTTATACGGGGGACATTTATTAAAAAGATTAATGAAGTAAAAAGATTCAGTAAAGATAAAGAAAAGGAACTGGAGGACTCAGTCCAACAGATAGAGGCAGAATATGTTATGTCACAATCAGCCGGCGACAGGGGACGCATGCTTAAGGCCCAGGAGGAGTGGGCTGAATATCTATACAGTAAAACAAAAAGGAAGCTAATGTTCTCTGGGCATCAGCAATATTATTTAGCAGAAACAGGGGGCAAGCAGCTGGCCTTCCTGTCAAAAGCATCACATAACAGAAATATAATAACCGGTATAACTAAACCTAACGGTGAAAAGTGCCACAGCGGCAGTGACATGACGGAGGTATTCGCTGCCTACTATATTAACCTATATAAATCCCGGGTTATTCGGACAGAGGACGAGATGCAGCAATACCTGAGTCATGTGAATCTGCGAGTATTGACGGGGGATGAGGCTGCCAAGCTAGAAGAGCCCTTTACGCTGCAGGAAGTCGCAAGCGCAATCTCGTCCCTCCCGGCGGCCAAAGCTCCGGGGTGTGACGGGATTCCGGTAGAAGTATATAAATTATATGCTGACTTCTTTGTTCCATACCTAACGGATATGTTTAATTCATTATTGGAATGGGGTGCCCTCCCTCCGTCAATGCTTGAGTCCAGAATAATTGTAATACCAAAAAAGGATAAGAACTTAATGCTCCCCGAATCGTACAGGCCGATATCTCTGTTGAATACAGATGTTAAAATTATGGCCAAAATCCTTGCGTTAAGAATGAACTCCATTATAAATGTAATAATCCACCCAGATCAATCAGGGTTTATGCCGGGGAGATCCACTACCCAGAATCTTCACAGATTATTTTACCATCTGCAGAGGGAGCAGGGAAAGGTCTCGGGAGCCTTTGTTGTGTCCCTGGACGCAGCAAAGGCTTTCGATACAGTGGAATGGCAATATCTCTGGGCAGTTCTGCATAGATATGCATTTGGACCGAGATTTATTGCCTGGCTGAAATTATTTTATGATTCACCAATAGCTAGAACCTCAGTGAATGGACATAGTTCAAACATCTTTAAGCTTTTCAGAGGAACTAGACAAGGCTGCCCCTTATCACCGGCCCTTTTTGCAATAGCAATTGAGCCATTAGCATCTGTGATACGAGCTACAGATCAGATAAAGGGGATAAAAATAATGGACTATGAGGATAAAATAGCCCTCTATGCGGATGATATGCTCCTGTTTTTGGCTGATGCGGATGAGTCTCTACAGACACTGTTGAGGGTGGTGGACGACTTTGGTTCATACTCAGGATTGAAAATAAACTGGGAAAAATCCAATATACTACCTATGTCAGGTTTAATTCCTCTAGATCATCAAAATAGTTGCCAGTTGAAATGGACCCTAAAATTTGAATACCTTGGGATATGGGTGTCCCCTAGTGTTAAAGATTATGTATCACTTAATGTAGACCCAATAACGGAAGAATTTAAGAACAGATCCAATATCTGGAAGAAACTTCCCATAACAGTCACTGGCCGCATAAACATGATAAAAATGATAATCCAACCAAAATATCTGTACGTATGGCAGAATTCACCAGTATATGTGCCAAAAAGGGTCTTCTCAGCTATTGATTCCATAGTTACTTCTTTCGTTTGGAAGAGCGGACCTCCTCGGGTTGCTTTAAAAACTTTGTGTAGATCAAAAGAGCAGGGAGGCCTGTCTCTCCCAAATTTTAGAAGTTATTATTTAGCATCACAACTGGCATACCTGAGTGGTTGGATTTCCAACTGCGACCACATTTTGCAGGCCTTTTTAGAGGAACAATGTTCCTGGACAGATCCACCCCTACAACTACTTCTATCTGGGGAAAAAATAAATAAACTCCCAGCAGTAATTCGCCAAGCAATTTTAGTATGGAGGCAGGCACATGCGATATACAATTGCAGAGGTACGGAAGCCGATTCGCCACTTTGGTATAACAATAATTACCCCGAGCTTAAGAAAATCTCTAAAGACAACATATGGAAAAGCAGGGGGATCAATAATATAGGACAACTCTATAATGAGGGCATTTTTAAGACATTTGAACAGCTCCAACGAGAAAGGGACATCCCGAGCAAAGAATTTTATAGATATTTGCAGCTGCGACATGCCATTACTGCACAATTTGGGGGGCTTACACTTGAAATCTACTCATCCCCAATAAAGGTAGTTTTGGGTAATTTACGCAATAAAGGCCAAGTTTCATATCTCTATGCTAACTTGAACGGGAAATGCCATGAGGAACAACTATTCCATTTGAAAGAGAAATGGGAACAAGATCTAGGTCCCCTTACAACAGAACAGTGGAATCAAGCAAAGGCCTCGATAAAAAATGCTACCGCAAATATTAGGTATCAACAAATCTACTTCTTTATCTTGCATAGGGTCTACTGGTCTCCGGCAAGGATGCATAAGCACCAATTAAGAACAAATGACAGATGCCCAAGATGCAAGGCAGGACAGGCAGGGTTTTGGCATTTACTCTGGGAATGTCCAGAGATACAATTGTTTTGGAGGAGGGTTTGGCAAGATATTGAATGTATAGCCCCTACTGGGGTACAGTTTGGCTCAAGGGTCTGTATACTTGGAGCCGGGATGTCTGATCTATGCTCCAAGGATACATACGCCTGTATTGTATGTCTCTGTACGCTGGCTAAGGTAATAATAGCTCGGGTCTGGTTCTCAGATAAAAATCCTGAATTAATGAAGTGGAGAGCGCTAGTCAATGAAGTGCACAGACATGAGAAATTTATGTATAAAGAACGTAAAGCTATGAATAGATACCACGCAAAATGGGATCTTTGGTGCTCTTCGGCAATGTACGATCCCCGTATGGGCGAGAATACATGAGTGCAATAAAATCCGGAGAGGGGAGAGTGTAGGGATATTGTTGTTTTTTTTTTTTTTTTCTCTTGTGTTTAATAATTAGTTGGCACTTTATAAGGCACACTATTAAAAGCTATAAAAAAAATAGCTATAAAGTACTAACACCGATATATGCATAAGTAGTATAAAGTGCACAAATATATTAGAAATTACCAAAAGATAAAAACATTCACTATATAAGCACGATATAAACACGATAAAAATTAATAACCGCTCACTGTTATAAGGTATAGAGTAGCAGGTGGCTAATTAGAGATAAATTGAAAAAGGAAGGAGGGAAGAGTGTATATATGGTTATAGATGCTTATGTATATATACATATATATTTTTTTTTTTCTTGTTTATGTATGCACAAGCACTTTAAGAGCACTAATAAATTAGAAACTACTAAGAGATAAATGTAGCTACTTTGTAAGTATGTTTTAAAAAATAATAAATGTTTCTTTTTTCATCGACACAAAATTACGAGCAATAGATAAGATAAGTTTAATAAAGAAGGGGAAATTCCCTCCCCCCCACACCTAAAGGAATTATAGGAATAACGTGCACTCCGGCACTTTTGCCAGCGGTAATAGCCAACGATATATATAGGGTGAACGTTTATAAGAACATGACTGTCGAATGGTCTCATAATTAGCATAGGAATTAACAGCGTACAAGGAGCGAGCTAGGTGAATGCACACAGGATTATGAATTAATGTACTGTATGTAATTCTTTTTTTTTTTCCCTTTTTCAAAGTATGTAATATTGTTACTTTGCAATAATGGCATCTGTTATGTTTGTTTGTTTCTTCTTTTGTATGTGAATCTGTTTAAAATGTAAACGAAATAAAGAATATTAAAGTAAAAAAAAGTGTATAAAGCTGCTGGCGGCAGCGGGGTCCCTGCAGTGAATAGAGAATAACTAGCGCTATGCGCGCGATGACGCGGGAAGCGCTTCTGGGTTTAAAAACAGGCAAGTGTTTTCAAAATCAGAAGCGCTTCCCGCGCCCTTGCGCGCATACCGCTAGTTATTCTCTATTCACTGCAGGGACCCCGCTGCCGCCAGCAGCTTTATACACTTACAGTGACAGTGCCGCAGGTACCCCCACGGCACGGACACCCCTGCCCGCTCCAGCACTGCAGGGACGTCGACAGCTTTATAATACAGGTACACCCCCCCCCCCTGGGCACCGGGGCGCCCCCGCCCGACTTGCCTTGGGCGCTCCGGTGCCTTGCACCGGCCCTGCAGGAGCCTTATCCTAATGAGTTATACAACAGGCTGTAAATCTATCTATCTATTTAGAGATCTTATATGTATGTATGTATGCAGTGACGTGCGGTGAGGTCAGTGCCTCCCCAGGCAATGACCTCACCGCACGTCACTGGAAATAGCGCATACAAACTTAGCGATACTGTACCATTCAGTAACGTCACAAACCCCCTCCTAACTAGGGATGTGCACTGGCCACTTTTTGCATTTCGCGAAACGTGTTTTGGGTCTCCGGCATCTGTTCCAAAACACCACCATTTCTGTGTTTTGTGTTTCGTGTTTTGGATCTGTATTTTTATTTGGAAAAAAACATAAAAATTGCTAAAATCACAGAATTTTTTTTTTTTTTTTTGCTCCTATGCTATTATCAACCCCAATAACATTGGCCCTTATTCTGATCGGTGCGGCCGGATCCGAATATGCGGCCAGCACCGTGCGTCCTAAACCCCGCCTTACATACGGATCGCCAACTCCGTCCGTACGCGGTAAGAAGCTGTCCGAACGGACCGCACGTGTATTTATCATGAATACACCTCCTCCATCTCAGGGAACCTCCCCCATCATTCGATGGTCGCAGAACATCGAATGCAGGGCCGAGTGGCCCGCCAGCTTCCGCAACCTCAGACCACACGGGCATTTCTCCGTGCAAAAGCAGGGATCTGGGCGGGCAGCTGACATCCGGCAATGTCATATGTCCGCCCCCTACACGTGCGTCACGGCCACATTACCATACGTACGCCCAGCGTTTGCATGGGAACGCCCATGAAACGCGGGGTGTAAACATATGGTAATGAGTCCAAACAGCCCTTCACACCCCTCTCCACCCCCTGTTCGTAGTGTACACATTTCATGCGGAATGTGGCCATGCGTCCGGCTCGCACATGCGCAGACACAAAACATGGGCGGCACGAACGCACGCGGACATTACCGCACCAACCATTGAATTCCACTCATTTCCAGTCTATCCTGAACACCTCACACCTCACAATGTTGTTTTTAGGCCAAAAGGTTGCACAGAGGTAGCTGGATGACTGTGATAAGCGACACAAACACTGGACTGATATGGCACACTTCGCATCACCCCTGACACAACAGACAGCATCACCCCTAGTCAGATACAGCCCACCTAGCATCACCCCTGGCCTCATACGGCACAGGTAGCATCACCCCTGGACTGACACAACACACTTGGCATCACCCCAAGACTGATATGGCACACCTAGCATCACCCCTGGCCTGAAATGGCACATTTAGCATCACCCCTGGACTGACGCGACACACTTAGCATCACCCCTAGACTGATACTGCACACCTAGCATCACCCCTGGACTGATACAGCTCACCTACAGTAGCATCCCCCCTGAACCATACTTGCCTACTTTTGAAAATGAGTTTCAGGAAGATTATTTTGCACAGTGCCCCATTGAGGGGGCGTGTCTAGTTCCATATATGGAGAGTTTCTGAAAAAGAGATTCTCAACCTGGCACCTAGAAGCGTGGGTGTGTACTGCTACATCTGAGAGGAATCTTTAAAAATGACTAATATCCAAATGTATATGAGCCCCAAAACAGTTAGTAAGAGCTACTATACTTGGTAAAGTGCTGGGAAATGGTGCTGAATGCTCATAATTCAATGTAAATGTATCTATCTCTCATTCCTTTTCCCCCCAAAAAATTTACAGTATAATATGGGCTAGGTGAAATGAGGGAGATTGCTAGACTAATGAGGGAGAGAGGGAGATTGCTGCTATTTCAGGGAGTCTCCTGCAGAATGCAGGAGGGTAGGCAACTATGCCCTGGACTGATACGGCACAGGTAACATCACCCCTGGACTGATACGGCACATTTAGCATCACCCCTGGATTGGCAGACCTGGCTCACCCCAGTTATTTTTTTTGCCCAGGTCTGTTTCCCATTTCACGTGAGAGGGAGTCTTGGAGAGTATATCAGGGGTTATCAGAGTCTTGTGCCAGAAGAATATGTCACCTCTAGTACCTATCGTAAAAGGTCTGGTGAGGAGTGTCTGAGAAACAGTGTCTGGAGAGATATGGACAGGAAAGTGTGATTTCCACCAGTGTGCAATTTGAAGGTAGTGGAAATATTCAGATGGGGGGATGGAAAATTGATGCTGTAAGTGAGAAAGGGGAGTAAAGAGCATCCTTCAAGGATGTCTCTTAGAAAGGAGATACCCAGGGCTTTCCAAGCATTCAGATTGAAGTTTGGAATTAGTCTCACCACAGTAGTCAGGGACGGCACTGTCCGGGAAGACAGGCTTCAGATAACACACGGAGAGTCTTCAATTTAATTGATTCTCTCTCCAGAGATCAGGACCTTCTTCTCCTATCCCTTGATGCAGGGAAAGCGTTTGATAGGCTGAATTGGCACAATA
Organism: Crinia signifera; assembly: GCF_055691185.1. Lineage (NCBI taxonomy): Eukaryota > Metazoa > Chordata > Amphibia > Anura > Myobatrachidae > Crinia > Crinia signifera. The sequence goes on along the minus strand of NC_139227.1, from coordinate 37,984,034 downwards.
TGCGAGAGGTACTCTCACACTTTGGCTTCAGGGATCGTATTCTCACATCGCTCATGACGCTATACAGCTCTCCTACAGCCCGGGTGTTCAGCAACGGTTTTCTATCTGATCCATTCGCGATCACAAACTGCACTCGACAGGGTTGTCCCCTTTCCCCCCTGATCTTTGTCCTTTCAATCGAACCTCTTGCTCTTACCATACGCAAAGACACAAACTTCCCAGGTTTGAAAATAGGCCCAGACCACCATAAACTGAGCCTCTTCGCGGACGATGTCTTGCTCTTTGTGACTAACCCTATTAGAACGCTCCCCTTCCTCCATGCATATAGTGCAGCCTCTTACTATAAACTGAATACCACCAAAACGGATGATCTCCCGATTAACCTCTCCCGATCCTTAGCCCATCTGCAATCACTCCATAAATCTAATTGGCAGACAGAATCAATAAAATACTTGGGCATACATATCCCCTCACACACACCTAATGTCTTCTCTGTAAACCATACTCCCCTTCTCGCAGCTCTGACCATCACATCTAAATCCTGGTTGGCGTATGATATCTCTTGGATGGGCCGTATGGCGGCTTTCAAAATGTCCCTGCTCCCTAAACTGATGTCCTTGTTCTGCACTATCCCTTACATCTTCCCCAAGAAATCCCTACAGCTTTGTACCTCCATGCTAACAAAATACATCTGGTCATCCAAGAGCCCCCTACACTGGCAAACTCTAGAATGACCTTGCCTAGAGCATTTGGCGGGTTGGACCTTCCAGATCTATACCATTACCATAGCGCCTGCCTCTTGGCTCCTCTCAAATTTTACACTGACCCTAACTCATCTATGGTGGATATTGAACAATCTTTGACCCCTCCATTCCCCTTGCTGACCTGCTTAGAATCCCTAGGCCCCTCAGACCCACCCAACTAACTCTGCTACCGTCCACAAAAGGCGTCCTTACATGCCTGGGACCAACTATTAGCCACCCTGCCTTCCCTGGCATGCACTATATCTAACATCTCCATCACTACTGTCAGGGCCGGTGCTAGGGTGTTTGGTGCTGTCCTGCAAAATATAAATTTGCGCCCTCAAATACTTTTGGCACACACAACAACAAAAAGAGCTTGATCTTACAAGAAGCATTGCCACAGAGTAGTACACGTTTTATATTATACCACACAGTAGCATAATCTGCCCGTGCAAATTAAAAAGTAACATGGGTGCCTACCTGAGTGCACCCAGGCTGAGGGCAAGTCCTGGGGCCCTTCAGATCTCTGGGGCCCATCAGACTTGTCCCCCTTGACCCCCCCTGCCATGCTTACTTCTTGCCTCAGGTCTCCTTACCTGCACCTCATGTCACCTGTCTGTCTCCCCTCCCTCTAAATTGTAAGCTCCTTAGAGCAGGGCCCTCCTCCCTCCTGTTCTCACAGCACTCTTTTTGAATTTCAATTACAGCTCTCGGTGCGTACACACGGGGCGATATATTGCTCAGTGTCCCGTTTTTATCAGCGACCAGAGATGGTCGCTGATGAAAGGAAACCTCTGCTGGGGGAGCCGCAGAGGGAATGAGCTGGCTGAGCAAGCTCCTGTGACCAGCGATCATAAGGGGGCTAAAAACGGGAGCGCGCACCCGGCGATTTACCGCCGCTGCAAATTCCAATCGCTGGCAATATGATCGCTCAGCGACCATATTGGCAGCGATTTTTTTTCCCGTGTGTACACAGATTTTCTCACCTACACTCTATACCTGCATCTCACTCATTTCCCTATATCTCAGCTGCATACCTCCCAACTTTTGAAGTACTGAATCCGGGACGATGCTCCTGCGCGCCTACGGCGCGCCGAAATTTTCGGGGCGTGGCCTAACTTGGGGGCGTGTCCTATACTCACAGCTCCTCGAGGCCACGCCCCCATTTGCCGCTATGGGGGCATGACCCAGAGGCTCTGTGAGCCTCTAGCCATGCCCCCAGTCCCCTGGCTGCGGGAATAGACGCTGTGCGCATGCGCACAGCGTTTATTCCCCGCTGCTTAGCAGCTGACAGGGGGGACTCCCAACAGCCCCCCCACACCGCGGGACACTGCCGCCCGTGGGTGGGACATCGGGACAGGCCCTGACAATCGGGACTGTCCCGATAAAATCGGGACTGTTGTGAGGTATGCAGCTGTGTTGTGTACCAAGATTTGTACTGTTAATTGTGCTCTGTTTTTGTTCTTCTGTCACTGTTATGTCTAGTTCTGTATACCTTGTACTGTTCTAATGTGTTCTTTATGTACGGCACTGTGTACCACTTGTGGTGCCTTATAAATAAAAATAAAATAAGAATAAGGCCATATTCAAAAATGCCCCAGTAGAAGAGGTTGTAGACTGTGAGAACAGGTCCTATAACTGACCACATGATGGCAGCATTGAGCCAGTTTTATAAGAACAGATCCCCCTCCCTCCCCCTTCCCTTTACTGAAACCATCAACAGACATATTGTAAATGTACCTTCCAAAACTGTAATCCTCCCAATTAATTTTGAAGGTGGCGGAGCCTAATCTGCCACACTAACCATTTACCGATGCTGCCAGCCATTGCATTAGTTGACTGTTCCCCACGGGCTTCTTTAATCCGTCGTCATTGAGGTTGGGTCATAGTGACCCGGGGCATTGTATATTATGTGTATCTTTCTACTTATGCAACATTACCCCTCCCTACCCGTTCCTTGCTACCATGTGTCAGCGCAGAGAACTAGAGGGGCGCAAACACCAGAAAGATTATTATGACCCAACCTCAACATCAGTGCAACGGTTTCCTAAGACTGATTTCGTTTTTGTATTGTTTTAATTTTTAAATATCTGACACTTAAGTCAATGAAGAAGTTTAATCTTAGAGAGTTTATTTTTTTGTTAAGATATTGGCAATAACACCGAAGTTTTCAGTTTTATTGATTTGTTTTTGAAGACTACATAGAAATAGAAAAGTCCCTTCCCTATTCTCTATGACTTTTTATTTATACCTTATTCATAAGCTCATTAGTCCAAACATACTAATAATCTTCTGGAATCATCCTTACAATTTCAATATCAGGCATAAAATATACCCGGGTCACAGTGACCCACCTCAGCGTCCAGGTAACAACCTTCCACCGAAGGGATGATGGGTTCCGATAAATAACAATCCTTGTAAAAATTCTCTATGGAGTCTCTGAATGGCTTGGGTATGATATCTTTACAGTCATATTGCTGCCGCCATCATCCTGTAGACAGTAATGAAATATCAACATATAAGAAGGTCAACATATAGTCCCCGGTGGTTCAGTGGTGTCTTACCTGCTTTTCACAGCTGCAGCGGGCTTCCAGGTCAGATCTCCAGTCCTCTGGAGTTCCAGCAAGTACCCTCACCCCGCCATGATGTGCCCAAACTATGCCCATATTAGCCCAATACATATGCTCCCCTCAAACTGCAGCCTTTTCTGTCTCTAAATATAAAGACTGCCTCATTAAAATAGCTGTCGCCTGATTGGCCTTATTGGGGAGTGTGGGATTTTGGCATGGGGTGTGTTCCACCATGTATGTGGGATCCATACATGCCTTACACATACGCTTCTTCTTACAGATGTTTCAGCCGTTCCCTGATGTGGGTGGAGCCAGCCATAAGTCCCCGCTAGGGATGCCAATCCCGGGGCATTTTTTCAATCCCGGGATCCGGGATTGAAAAATGCTCAATCCCGGGATTGGCATCCCTAATACAGTTCTACTCCACACATACCCACCCCCACACCGGCCGACCCGCACATTTACTTACATTAGCGGGCGGGCGGGCGGCCGGCCGGGACTGGGTTCGGAGGTGCACGGTGCCTCCAGGCTCAAGCACCTCCTTCTTAGCAGCCAGGCCGCAGGCCAGAAAGGAAGCGGGCGGGCAGAGGCAGGCGGGCGACGTGCGGAGGAGACTGGAAGGGGGCGGGCACAGCAGAAGGCTGCGCACCGTGACCTCTACTGTCACGCTACGCATCGCCGCATGCAGGGGTCAGGATTCGGGAGCCGGACAGCGTCTGAGCTAGTGCTCAGACGCTGCCCGGCACTAGACTGCGCATGCGCAGTCTAATCCCGAAAATCCTGGGATTGGATAATCCAATCCCGGGATTGAAATCCCGGACTTTTTTAGGCCAAATCCCGGGATCCCGCCGATCCCGATCCCGGGATTGGCCACCCTAGTCCCCGCCCATCACATAATTGTGTGTTTGCTAATATATATTTTTTTAATTCAGTAATCTATATATATGTCTAGTGTCCGATTGTGTCTCCAAAACACTGCCATCTGTGATAGCGAGAGAAACTACGGGTGAGATTTAGGGCCAGATGTATCCAGCTTCATAAGTGATAAAATGGAGAGTGATAAACAACCAGCCAATCAGCTTCTACCTGTTATTTTTCAAACCCAGCCTTTAGCATGACAGGTAGGAGCTGATTGGCCAGTTGTTTATCACTCTCCATTTTATCACTTTTTGAAGCTTGATACATCTGGCCCAATGAGATGAGAGATTCAAAAAGTGAGATATTTGGTGAGAAATTTACAGTTTTTTTAAAGCAGCAATCATTTACACATTGGTCCTTTGTACAGTTGCAGGTCTTGTGCCGACCAGCCTGGTACTTTTGCATTCAGCTGCAGGCCTAGTACTGACCAGTAGAGGTCATCCTGGTCCTTTATACAGATGTAGGCCTAGTGGCGACCAGTAGAGGGCAGCCTGATCCTTCACATACAGCTGCAGGCCTAGTATTGACCTGTAGAGGGCAGCCTGGTCCTTTACATGCAGCTGTACGCCTAGTGCCAACTAGTAGAGGGCAGCCTTGTCTGTTGCATACAGTTGCAGGCCGAGTGCTGACCAGTAGAGATCAGACTGGTCCTTTGCATACAATTGCAGGCCTAGTGCTGGCCAGCAGAGGGCAACCTGTTCTTTGCAGGTTAATACAGAGGGTGACATTTAATAAGATGAGGTTTTTTTGTATTGCCGTTATTTTCGCCAAAAACTTTTTGCACATTTTCCAAAATTGCATAATTAATGAGATGCCATATGCGGCACATTCTGAAGTGGCGATTTTTAGTGTGCGGGACACAAAGATATGCAACAGAGTAGACACACCAGGAGGGGTAAATCAAATGACTGATGATCTAGGTAAACTTGAGAATTGGTCAAGAGCATGGCAACTACAGTTTAATGCAAAAGAATGCAAAATTATGCACTTAAGACTCAAAAACCTTTTAGTGTCCTGTCCGGGTGAAAGTTATCACAGGCATTCCATACCTCCCAACTTCTGTCCGGAGGAAATAGGGACACCTGAAAAGGGGGCGGGGCGTATGCAAATTAGGGCGTGGCTTATGCTAATTAACCGCGACCTCATTTTCATACGAGAATAGACGCTGTGCGCATGCGCACAGCGTCTATTCTACTAGATTGGGGGGTCTCCCAACTGCCACCCCCCGCAGCGGGACAATGCCTGCCGCGGGTGGGACAGCGGGACAGGACCCGAAAATCGGGACTGTCCCTCTAAAATCGTGACAGTTGGGAGGTATGGGCATTCCCCTGGACCAGACAACCCCGGACCGGACACTACAAGCTCTGGAATGCAGAGTTTGATGTCCGGTCCGGCGTACTTGTGCCTTGTCCTGGTCCGGTTTATACCTAGTCCCAGTATTGGGAATCATACTTACAGGCACAGAGTCCACTTTTGGTCTGTGGGATCCCAAGCTGTAGTATAATTGTGCAGCTTTGTGACAGGGGTAGAATGACGTATGGAGCTATAGCCTGATGTTCCCCCTCCGGTTAGTGGGCGCATGCAGCCTGCACGGCATTAGGGGGCCAGGGGATAGGTGACATTTGGACAGATGTATTAAGCCGGGAGAAAAAGGCGAGGGTAGGCCACAATGCCTTAAATAGGTTGACATGGTTAAGGTGGACAGGGTTGGAAGGCCGACAGTGAAAAGGTCGACAGGCGGTACTTCATACCCTACCATCCACTAGGGCGTGGAGGGAGAACATAAAAGTGCATGTCCACGGGGAGGCGATACACTTATGGTGTCCATGTCAACAATGTCGACATTCGGGGGGGAAGTGAAAAACTAATTTCAACCTTTTGACTGTCGACCTAATGCTTGTGTCAAACTTCCAACCCTGTTGACCGTAGCCATGTCAACCTTCAGTGGTCGAAGTATGTTGACCTTATTAAGTATGTCGACTTTATTAAGTCAACCCTATGACCCACACAGATACATACAGGACAATCTAGAGCTCTAACAGCAGTACAGACTCTGACACAATACAGGCAGACTCTGACACAAGGGTAACGACACAGGCAGACTGACACAAGGGTAACAATACAGGCAGACTCTGACACAAGGGTACCAATACAGGCAGACTCTGACACAAGGGTAATGACACAGGCTGTTCTGCAGAACCGGTCAGACAGAAGGACAGAAGATAGAACCATTATATCATCTACTAAATGTTTAAACAAGAATCGCTGGCACCTATTTAATAATATTGTCTCTGTGAATGAATGAATGGCCTCATACTCCGCTGAATTATGGGGATGTGGAAACGCTTGTTGTGTCTGGCAGATGTGACCCCATCACATAAACCTCCTTAATCTGCCCTTGGGAACAAGAAGCAGGCACAGAGTGACACCGATACAGCCTGATACCGGCTGTATGGAGGGAGAGGTCCTGACTAATCTACAGAGAGACCCAGGAGGTCAGGAGCTCAGTACTGTAATTTTTATACAGGAAGGAGCATTGTGTTTCCTTCATTGTCACTCAGGGTGTGGGATCTGCTGTCTAGGTTTTAACCCTTTCACATACTAGCCTACCTGACTCATACCTCCCAACTTCGGCTGAGCTGTAGGCGGTAAGTAGTTGCCACGCGCCGCAGGCGTGCTGAAAATTTCAGGGGCGTGGACTAATTTTGGGGCGTGGCCTATACGCGCGACTCTCCGGGAGGCCACGCCCCCATTTTGACGCTATGGGGGCATGACCCAGAGGCTCTGTGAGCCTCTAGCCATGCTCCCAGCCCATTGGCTGCGGGAATAGACGCTGTGCGCATGTGCACAGCGTTTATTCCCCGCTGCTTAGCAGCCGACAGGCGGGACTCCCAGCAGCCCTCCCTCACCACGGGACACTGCCGGCCGCGGGAGGGACAGCGGGACAGGCCCTGATAATCGGGACTGTTGGGAGGTATGCAAGTGACCCTGGACTTGGACATCCCTGGTAATGTATGATTACCATCACCTGTGGGGAGCTGGGTAATTGATAAGAAAGGTGTTTCACCACAGGTGCTGGACATCCCTGGTAATGTATGATTACCATCACCTGTGGGGAGCTGGGTAATTGATAAGAAAGGTGTTTCACCACAGGTGCTGGCAATCATACATTACCAGGGAAGTCCAGGAACAGTGCATTGTGTCCCTCTTGGAGAGGGTCAGGTAGGCAAGTATGCCCTTTCATTGCTCAGAGCAGGGGTTCTCAAACTCTTTCCTCACGACCCCACACAGTTCATGTTTTCCAGCTAACCTCGCAGGTACACTGGTGCACTCATTACTGACTGACACATTTTAAAAGATCCACAGATGGAGATAATTACTTCACTTGTGATTCTGTGAGGAGACCTGCAAAACATGCACTGTGTGTGAGGGCCGACTTTGAGAACCTGTGACTCTTAGGGACACATATGCGATCTTACAGCGCATGTGAGCGTGTTCTGTGTACATTCTGTATAAGAGCTCACCCCAGGCTAGTGACCAGGAGTTAATTTTGTAATTGCCCCTGTTACCTACACACAGCTGCAGGGGCTGAACCAATAGCTCCACAATGGCTGCAATAAACACAATTGGACAGTGACCGTAGTGCAGATTGGCTGCATATGTCTGTTCTGCCTTATACCCCTTTCACTCTGGTATTTTTTAGTGCCGGTCATTTTGCCAGGTGCAGCCTGACCCCAATTCACACCACCTGCAAATACCACCAGTCGGCACATGTTGGCTCAAATAAAAACTGAAAAACCCCATGTCGACCTTTGGACTGTCAACATTCCCAATGTCGCCCTAATGCTTGTGTCAACCTAATGACCCTGTCGACCTAAAGCCATGGCGACCTTTTCAGTGTGTGTCGACCTAGGGCATGTCCACCTAATGTATGTCGACCTTTTCAGTGTCAACCTCGTGACCATATACCTTCCCCTGCAAAATACAAGTACATCTTGCTTACAATCGGGATGCCGGGCATCTGTATCCTGACACCAACACCCCCACTCCCGTCGGCAAGTCATCGCCAGCATTAAGCGGGGTCTCCGGCTTTTTCTATGCATTTACTATGTCTCTGGCTTTTACCCTCTTCCTGGTTAAATGTGCTGAGCCCCCTGCTCTCGCAGTCCATAGGAACGACAAGACGGCTGATGAGATCCAACAACCGTTACTCATTAGAATATGGGAACAGTTAGCAGGAATGACTGAACTTCTCAGCCAATAAATTATATGTGATGCAGAAGGAATCGGGGCAATGAGTGATAATTATCTGACGGAGATGATCTGAACCGCAGACATTGATAGAACTATTTATAGGGTTAATAAAAGATAAGACACAAGTGGCTCTAGGGGACGGGGTGTTAGTAACATTCACAAATATAGACATTGAAATGTCAGGAGTTTATCAGAAGATTTTCCCATCAGCAGCTGCAGATTCTAGGGTGGAAGGGGCGATATATGAGGGTATATGGCCAATCCCACTGGAGATAATAAAATGTATCTGGTGTACTCCCACCAAGCATCCCATACAGGTGGCTACCTGTTTTCTATTATGAGAACCTCTCTGCGGTATTAATGATTAACTGCACCTGATATATAAAAGTTACTTAGTTCTCTATTTACTAGTCAATAAGTTATTTGGCAACAGCATTAAATGTCAGCTTGCCTGTCACAATGAAGTGGATTTGGCTGGGAATACGCTATGAACATTCCAATGAAGTATTACAGCCATCAAAACTTTATAGGGCAAGGAATAAACTGTATATAAAAAACTGCACATTCCCTTCCCATGGGTTTCACTGGACACATCCAACTCCACGCGTTTCACTGCACACCTCCAACTCCACGCGTTTCACTGCACACATCCAACTCCACGCGTTTCACTGCACACATCCAACTCCACGCGTTTCACTGCACACATCCAACCCACGCGTTTCACTGGACACATCCAACTCCACACGTTTCACTGGACACATCCAACTCCACGCGTTTTTCGCAGCACACATCCAATTCCACATGTTTCACTGCATACATCCAATTCCACGTGTTTCACTGCAAACATCCAAAACTCCACGCGTTTCACTGCAGACATCCAACTCCACGCGTTTCATTGCAGACATCCAACTCCATGCGTTTCACTGCAGACATCTAACTCTCCTGGTGGAAGATGCTAATTATGGTGAGACATCTGCATTTTGTAATATTCTATAACATTAGTGCATAAGCTGCTCAATGCTATAACCTGGCTACCTGATGTAATATTTCTAGACTCTATATGAGGCATTCCCAACCACGGTCCTCAAGGCACACCAACAGTGCAGGTTTTAGTGATATCCAGGCTTCAGCACAGATGGTTTAATCAGAATCACTCAGGTACTAATTAAGTCACCTGTGCTCAAGCCTGGATATCACTAAAACCTGCACTGTTGGTGTGCCTTGAGGACCGTGGAGGTTGGGAAAGCCTGCTCTATATGAACACCAACGTATATAGAGCAAAGAATACACAGGGGAATACTGAACAGTAGTAATATGGGGGATGTTTACTTATCCTTGGAGAGAGATAAAGTGGACATAGTTAAAGTACCAACAAATCGGCTCCTAACTGCCATTTTGTAATACAACCTGTAACATGACAGTTGGGTGCTGACTGGCTGAGACTTTGGGCCTAATTCAGAACTGACTAAACGGCTGCTAAATTGCAGAGCCCTGCGATCAGGTAATCCTGAGTGAAATCCCGCCTTGGGCAAGCCTGCAAATTGTTGCTGGATCGGTGACTAGCCGCAAATCCATTCACAAGCCGCTTGATCCTACGCTGGCTTCTCATGTTATTCCTTATAACATAGTACAACTCAAAATACCCAATGACTATGGAAGATGATATATTTGAACAGAATAGTATAACACCGTGAAAATGATGACAATATAAATATATTAAATATATTAAAGATAAAATAATATAACAGAACAAATCTAGTTATATAAAAAAAGTTTATTTGGCCGGTGTCTTGCACAAATATTGCTTCTACAATTTAGCATTTTCCAACAGATTAATACAAGGCGCGTACAGATCAGGTGATGTTTATTCAAAGTCATCGTTAGTGGGGACGGAAACGCTGCAAATCTTCCTAGAAGCTCAAAAGTTATGTACAGACATGCTATAATCAAAATACGTTCTGAAGTGCTAAATAATCCTTTCCAGATTGAATGACTTATATACTCCTTACCAGGCAGGTGAATCGATCACCCCAGCAGCACAGAATATTTTCCATGATAAAGCTCATTCTGCAGGAGACACATTCTGTGCCCAGGAGCATGATTGTCTAACGCAAGTATCTCAAATACAATTCTTAACGAGAATTACAATGATTATCTAAATCTGCACTGCCGCTTACTAATAATGCTACTGACGAGTTCCTCTGTCCGTCCTACCAGGAACTGCTCCTCCCCTCCTTTCACGGCCTCTTCCAATAAAACAAAGAAAGGCAGGGATGTGAGCTAAGGGACCAATCACATTTGATGTTCCACCAGCTTGACTCCACCCCCACCCTTCTGCTGCCATTTTAAAGCGTTGAATATATTACAGAATCGGCACTGACCAGTCACAGGATTGTACATTTTATAGTAGGCCTGCTCAGGAAAGCGAATAGTGTGTGATGGACTCTCTCAGAAATATGGCATTTGTACAATGAAGAAGCATACAAATATATATATATATTTTTTAGCTAAAGCTTCGCATTGAAGTGCATTTATTGTATGGCTTACACATGGTGGGAGCCACATTTTCTGGAATGATCATGATAATGCAGAAGCAACGAACAGTGGGGGTGATTCAGGTTGGTTCTCAAAGCACATTTGGTTTGCTAAGGGACAAAACCATGCGCACGGCAGGTGGGGCAGATGTAACGTGCAGAGAGAGTTAGATTTAGGTGGGGTTTGTTCAAACTGATATTTATATTGCAGTGTAAGAATATAGCAGCCAGTATTTACTCTGCACAGACAAAAAATAACTCCCCCAAATCTAACTCTATCTGCACGTTACATCTGCCCCACCTGCACTGCACATGGTTTTGTCCATTACCAAACCAAATGTGCTTTGCGAGTCACCCTGAATTACCTCCTGTGTGTGTGATAGGTGCAGATTATGGAACCGGACACAGTTCATCACATGTCACAATAACAGTACCAGGGTTGAGCGGCGCATCCAAGCCGAGTTACTATATTACAGGTAGATGGACAAGGGGTACAGGTGGGGTCTGTGGGGAAATGGGGGGGGGGGCGGCTTTTCCATTCTATATAAAAAGTACATTTTGATTATAAATTAAAGTATAACAGCGAGCAATCAATGAGAACGTTTGCAGCTAGAAGGCAGGATGGTGTAAGGCAGGACGTGGTGCGAGGAGGAGCCCCGTGGTCAGCCAAAAAGTCGCTGGCTGGCGAGATAGTTTGTGTTCTTGAGTGACATTAGCACTGAAAAGACGCTTCTACTTTCCTGCCCTTGAGAGGCTGCGGAGGCCGGAAGTTGTTCACCATGTGGATCCTCTCCTCTTCCTCCTCTCCGGAGAACAGAAGGGTTTTCCTGAACCGTTCCATCTGGGGAAACAGGGAAGTTTTACATGACAGGGAAGGCTGTGACAGGACAGGGGAGGCTGTAACAGGACAGGGGAGGCTGTAACAGGACAGGGGAGGCTGTAGCAGGACAGTGGAGTCTGTAACAGGAAAGGGGAGGCTGTAACAGGATAGGGGAGGCTTTAACAGGACAGGGGAGGCTGTAACAGGACAGGGGAGGCTGTAACAGGACAGGGGAGGCTGTAACAGGACAGTGGAGTCTGTAACAGGAAAGGGGAGGCTGTAACAGGATAGGGGAGGCTTTAACAGGACAGGGGAGGCTGTAACAGGACAGGGGAGGCTGTAACAGGACAGGCTGGGGAGACTGTAACAGGACAGGACAGGCTGTAACAGGACAGGCTGGGGAGGCTGTAACAGGACAGGGGAGGCTAGGACAGGACAGGCTGTAACAGGACAGGCTGGGGAGGCTGTAACAGGACAGGGGAGGCTGTAACAGGACAGGAGAGGCTGTAACAGGACAGTGGAGTCTGTAACAGGAAAGGGGAGGCTGTAACAGGATAGGGGAGGCTTTAACAGGACAGGGGAGGCTGTAACAGGACAGGGGAGGCTGTAACAGGACAGGGGAGGCTGTAACAGGACAGTGGAGTCTGTAACAGGAAAGGGGAGGCTGTAACAGGATAGGGGAGGCTTTAACAGGACAGGGGAGGCTGTAACAGGACAGGGGAGGCTGTAACAGGATAGGTATGACTGCTACAGGACAGGCTGAGGAGGATGTAACAGGACAGGGAAGGCTCTAACAGGACAGTGAAGGCTCTAACAGGACAGTGAAGGCTCTAACAGGACAGGGGAGGCTGTAACAGGATAGGGGAGGCTGTAACAGGACAGGTGAAGACTGTAACAGGACAGGTGAAGACTGTAACAGGACACAGGGGGCTATAACAGGACAGGGGAGGCTGTAACAGGACAGGTGAAAACTGTAATAGGACACAGGAGGCTATAACAGGACAGGGAAGGCTGTAACAGGACAGCGGAGGCTGTAACAGGACAGGTGAAGACTGTAACAGGACACGGGAATCTATACAGGGGAGGCTTTAACTGACACATGGAACCCTGCATACAAACAGCTCTATATGACAGACTAACTTGTACCATGCACACAATAGTAGCTGTCTCATGAGGGAAAGTTATGTGACACTGGAGGAAGATGTCACCATATATCTATGACATAAACCTCTGATTATAAAAGGAAGGATCTAGAAAACAATAAAACCTAAACTTGCCGTTTGTAAATCTATGAAAGGATAATGCAGGGAGTCAGTCAGACTCGGCCGGTGCTAGGGTGTTCGATGCCTCCCTGCAAACTTAAAATTTGCGCCCTCCCATATTCAATAAAGGACGGTGCACACGGAAGGCATGCACGGCAAATAAAGGCTTTGATTTCATAAGGAAGGGGCATGGTTGCACAATAACACCACCAATTCAATTACACCATATAGTAGCACAACCTTTTTCACATTACAACACACATATTTATTATTTGTTAGCAGTTTCTTATATAGCGCACACATATTCTGCAGCGCTGTACAGAGAATATGTTGAACAATTACATCAGTCCCTGCCCCAGTGGAGCTTACAATCTATATTCCCTACCACATGTACACACACACAGACATTCTAGGGTTAATTTTGTTGGGAGCCAATTAACCTACCAGTATATATTTGGATTGCGGGAGGAAACCGGAGTACCCGGAGGAAACCCACGCAAACACGTAGAGAATATACAAACTCCGCACAGTTAGGGCCATGGTAGGATCGACCGCACCTGAAGCATGGGTAGCGCTATGAGCTATGTGAGGGCACACAGTAAACTAATACTGTGTCCATGTCGACTTATGTTGACATAGACACCCCAAAAAAACATGAAAAACTCATGTCAACATTTTGCTTGTGTCAACCTTTGACCACATCAACCTAGTGCATGTTGACTTTTTTTCATGTGCCGACCTTCTGCCTGTTCACCAATAGTGGTCGACCAGACACGGTCATCCTAATAAACCACACCCATTCAGAAGTGACTCCACATCTGCTAATGAGCTTACGATTTCCAGCCTGCCTGGCTTTGCTTGGCGATTGCTTGCCTCTGTAAATTCCGCTTTGTCATTACAAGTGGCAAACATTGTGGCAAACATTGTGACAAGCTTGCTCCCTGCTCTGGGAGTGCCCCTCTTTCTGTGATGGCTCCTGGGAGATATCTGACATTGGCTCCTCCCAGTTTGCACTCCTCTTGCACTGTGAGTTTGCACAATACGGAGCGCTGATGGTGACACGCCCCACATTGCTGGTGACTTACTGTACACCACTTGCCCCACCTGCACAGAAGCCCGGTCCTCTCACCTCATCCGCTTTTACAATCCAAAGGCAAACACGAGATTGCATTTTAATTAATTAATAAGATACCAATCGGGTGCAGAGTTTAATCTCCTCACAGTCCATTTTCTAGAGCGGTCAAATCTGGAAAGCGCTGTTTATTTACCAAGGAGAATTCTAATATTACTTTCACCTCTTTGCACATTTTAGAATGACCAGAAACAGCGTCTGCAATAACATTGTCAGTAAACTGTAATATAATTATCAGTGGAAATATGATGGCGATCAGTCAGTGCCTCACTGCCACATGTTAACCAAACACAGGCTCACAAACTGGGATTGGCCTGGGCACATCAGTGTGATGCAGAGAATTGGTGCCCCAGGCTAATAGCCAGAATATTATTTCTTGCCAGCGCCATCTAGAGGAGAGGTATCAGGATGCAGCCTTGGGGAGATATAGAAGAGGCAGATATCACAGCTTACACTAGGGCCGTAACTAAGGGGGGGGGGGGGGCTGGGGGGTCATGTGCACTGGGCGCTGGAGGGGGGGGGGGGGGGGGGGCGCAATAATGTCACATGTAGGGTACAAAAACGGTCACAGATTTTTTTTTCTCATCTCCGCCGGGTTCCTCCTCCTTGTGATGCTGTGCGGGTGACGTCATCACGCATGCACCGCCCACACTAACCTCCCGTAGAGCAGAAGGTGCCGTTCTCTCAAAACAACTCCAACTGGCAGTGTTACGTGCCTTTTACGCCTGTCCAAACGTTCTCACTTCTCGTCACACTGGTGCTGCTGCAACTAAATGACCTCCCTGCCGGGACAGCAAGGTTGGTGTAACGGTTAGCACTACTGCCTACCACAATGAGGTCATGGGTTCAATTCCCACCATGGCACTAACGGTGGGGAGTTTGTATGTTCTCTATGGCCGTAATTCTGGTTGAGTCAGACGGCTGCGTGTTCGGTCGAATGGCCAATGTATTGTGTTTGCGCATGTGTAGAGGCGAACACCGCGCACGTCCGAATACGGCGTGAATTCTGTACAGAAAACGATTGGTCATTACAATCCGAGCAGGGGGCGGTGAGGGGCGTGAAGAGCTGTTTGGGCTTATTACCATATGTGTACGTCCCACATTTCATGGGCGTTCCCTTTAAAACGCTGAGCGTACGTATGGTAATCCGGCTGTGAGGCACGTGTGGGGTCCGGACAGCTGACATAGCCAGATGCCAGCTGCCCGCCCATATCTCTGCTTTCGCACGGAGAAATGTCCGAGTGGTCTGGAGCACTCGGAGCTGTCTGACCACTCGGTCCATCATTTGAGGTTCCCGCAGATAGGGGAGTTGTTCACATGAAACATCCACTCGCGGTCCGTTCGCTCTGCGTCTTACCGCATTCGGACAGTGTAAGCGATCCGTACGGTAGGCGGGGCTAAGAACACTCGGTGGCCGTCCGAAAATACGCATCCGTCAGAGTCAACTAGAACAAGGGCCTATGTGTTTGAGTGGGTTACGCCAGGGTCCTCCCACAATCTAAAAACTGGACTCTGATTTGAATGTGTGTATACGTAGCAGGGAATATAGACTGTAAGCGCCACAGGGCTAAGTATTTGGTCGCACTGTATTAATAATATATAAACTGGCTATCCTCCGTAATGGAGGCATCCCATTCTTCCTCCATTTTGGCCGGTTCTGTCCTTATAGACAGACCCAGTTTGCTGTACATCTCACTGACCTGTTTTTCTGAAACCTTAATAGTCTCCTTAAGGACAATCCATGTCACGCTCTCATTGAGGGGCGGCGTGGTCAGGGAACCGGGGTACGTCCAGTAGTTCAGACTTGCTGGCAGTAGGCATTTAGGATTGAAGCTGTCAAACTGCGCTTTGGTCCCCTGGAAGAGAATTATATCTGATCAATGTAAGATCCATAACAGAGAACCTGCGCTGTATTGCAGACCACAGGCGATAACACATCCGCCTACCCCGTAATCTGGTGAAAACACATTATGTTACCAATGACTTTGTGATTAAGGCAAGGTGTGAGTGATGAGGCAGCACTCCCGTAAGCGGTAGCAGGCAGTGATAAGAAGGATATGAGTCACTGTATGTTGCACTATAGGGCTATATATAAAACACCTGCATTGAGCTGTCATTCCTGTAATAGTCTGGGTCTTGCCTACTTTTGAAAACTAGTTTCAGGGAGATTATAGTTGGCAGTAGAATTTTGCACAGTGCCCCATTAAGGGCGTGTGTCATGCTCCACCCAAAGGGCATATGTGTGCTATAGGGGCACATTTATCATGATCGCATTTACAATGCGATCTGGCCGGAATATTACTGCCCAGGATCGCATTGTAAAATGCGATCAGATCACTGGGATGTATCATCCCTGGCACTGCAGGGACAGGGCTCCGAAAGGAGCCTGTCCCTGCGAAGTGCTAAGCCGGAAACTGGGGGGTCTGCGCATGTACGGTTATGCGCTGACCCCCGCCGACCCCTCTTACCGCACTGCCCGACTCGGGCAGTGCGATGTGTAGCCATAGGCTACAATGGGCTATTGCCATCCGAGAATGGCGATAGCCCAGGGGTGCGAAGCCGGGCTGCCCGATGTTGATACATCGGGCAGCTTCGCATCCCCCATAGAAACCTATGGGGGATGCGGCCGGCGGCGCTGCAGGGAGGATCTCCGATCCCTGCTGCGGTCCCCCTATGATACATTTAGGGGATACTTAGTATTTGCGGCTAAACCCCGAAACCGTGCGTTTTCGGGGATTTAGCCACAAATATGGTTTGATAAATGGGCCCCTAAATGCTTGTTGGGGCATATTTTTAGGTAACCATGGGCCTTAAGCATAGAGTTAGATGTTACTTGTGCAGATAGAATTAGATTTGGATGGGGTTTTACTTCAAAGTGAGATCTATATTGCAGTGTAAAAATAAACCAGTCAGTATTTACCCTGCACAGAAACAAAATAACCCACCCAAATCTAATTATCTGCACATGTTACATCTGCCCCCATGCATTGCACATGGTTTTGTATCTAAGAAGGATTTTGTCAGAAAAAGTGAACTAGAATAAGGCCCAATAACCCCAATGACAGCCTAACCCTAAACCTAAATGCAGCATAACCCAAATGGGACTTACACACCTCAGTAGATCGCTTAGAAAATGCCCCTACATTGCTCTGTGTATAGGGGCCATAGCAATAATGATACCTGGCCCCACACGTCGCTATCGCCCTGCGATTAATATCCAGCCCATTTACTTTCTTTCTGTATTAGAACTCAAATAGGATTCTTGGGGTGACATTCTATGGTTTGACTTAAATGCGCATGTTTTTTTAGCGCACCACATCGCCGAAAATCGCACTTTTAGAAATCGCACTTTTCTGTCAAAATTCGCATATTTAATGTGATGCGTTTTTGAGGCTGAAAAGTGCGAAGTGGTGCGATTTGCGGCGAATTGGTGCGCTGTCTTTAGTCCTGAAAATGTGCGATTTTCATGTCTGAAAATCGCACGTTTTCAGGAAAGCGCCCGGGGCTGGTTATGCTCGGGCGGGGGACGCCGCGCTCGTTTTTTTATTAATTTTAACCCTTTGTTTTATTTTTTACAGCAGAACCCTGCACAGAACATTGCGATCTGTGCAGGGTTCTGGCTATTTCACCAAACAGAACCTGTACTGAAATAGCTGCGCTAATTAGACACCTAAAAAGTGCGATGTGCAAATGCGCATTGCATTAAATAAGCGACTTGTATACTGTTCTGTACGAATACATCTGGATGCGATAAAAATGCGAATTAATCTCGCACTTTTAGTCCGCATACCTTAACGCACATAATATGCGATTTCAGTCCCTTAGCGCATCCCATTAAATTTGCGATTTTAAGGAAAAATGCGATATCGCCATTTTGCTGTCTAATTAACGCAAAAAAAGGCAATCACATTCCATAGAATGTCACCCTTGGTTTCTTAAAATATGGCACAAAAAAAAAAAGAGCCGTCAAAAATGTATTAAATAATAATAATAAAAAAATGTTGGTTCATTTTATTTAATCTGTTTAAACTTGTAAACCCAAAGTGTTTTCCTCCTCGTCTGTGTCTGACCGCGGGGGCTGCGTTGTGGCCGGAAACCACTGAAGGACACAGTGATTGCAAAGCCTGACAATCTGCGATTTAGCTAAATTAACCTTGGAGAATTCCAGCATTGTCTGTAACATATTACAGCATCAGCAACAAAGTGACAGAGGCAGCTGGTGAATGGGAAATGCCTTGTTTTCTAATGCTGCATTGAGGCGCAGATATGTCCCAAACCACTGCCCCATGTGCCCTAGGTCACACTAGAGCTGGGTACACACTAGTTGACAGGGCCGTACTCGGACCAGAAATCGGTCCTGGCATTTTGAGCAGACAGGCCCACGTGCAGTAGGCGGGACCCTTGCGTGGTGAAAATGGGGTGTGGTCTCATGGAAAGGAGGCGTGGCATCAGAAAAAAGGAGGCATTACACATTATGGAACACACCGTAATGCCCATTACAGAATATGACACAATCTGGATGCCACAGGCTGCTCCCCTTGTATAATAACAGGACTCCACATGCTACTCCACCTGTATAATAACAACAGGAAACTACAGGCTGCGGCTGCCCCACTGCACAATAACAGAGCATCACAGGCTGCCCCCCCTGCACAATAACCACAGGCTGACCCCCCTGCACAATAACCACAGGCTGCTCCCCCTGCACAATAACCACAGGCTGCTCCCCCTGCACAATAACGACACCACAGGCTGCTCCCCCTGCATAATAACAGGTCTGAGGAGTTAGGACACCACAGGCTTCTCTCAGAGAAGTTCTCTGGGAGAAGCCTGTGGTGTCCTGACTCCTCAGTCCTGTACAGTCCAGGCATTGTCCACCACCACCCGTCGACATGATTACCGCGTCACTGCCTCCAGGAGTCCGGCCATCCCAGCAGCACCACTGTTGCCAGGCTAAGCCCCACGCGGCAGCAGCTCCCTCACGCAGGGGGAGGGGGCGGAGGCAGCGGGCGCTCCAATTTCTCCGGCACTTGGTCCGCACATACCGATGGACCGATGGATCTGTGTGAGGATCGGAATTTGGCACAGGCAGGCAGGCAGGCAGGCTGGATGCGCTGCTTCCTGGTTCCTCCTATGGCCCCCTCGTCCGCCCACAGCCATGCCCTCTGTAGCGGCCTCCTGCACAGTCTAGACAGGTCCTCAATGCAGGAGGCCTGCGGCCATGTTCCCTGAGCCGCAGCCAAAGTCCCTAAGCCGCGGCCAGCGTCGCTGAACGGCAGAGAGTCCAGCAGGACTCAAATTTGGCCCAGATGGCCAGTCCGGCCCTGCTAGTAGATATATCTGCAGATCAATCAATCCACAGCGCCTTAGATATATCGGGCTTCGGCTGTGTTGCACAGCTGAAGCGATATATCTGTGAACGATACCATTCATCGATATATCATGTGCATCAATATGGTGCATCGATCATTCAATTGATCGGCCGATATATCGGCTAGTGTGTACACACCTTAACAGTCCAGGTTTTCACGTTGTTAAATATAAAAAAGCTCAGGTAGTAATTAAGCCACCTGAAATCTGAATATCCTTATATCCCGGAACGAGATGTTAGCATGTGGGTTCAGTGCACCTGTAATGACTGACTGCTGGTTTCATTAACAATGTCTGGATAAATACAGCCATATATAAGACCTGGGCGGTATAATAGCCAATACTAACAAAGGCAGGTTTTTCCAGACTTCAGAAATACTGGGAAACACAATGATGTACATTACAAAAGCTTCTGCTAAGAAAGGACTGTATATAGGGCTGAGAAGGTATATTAGTAAGTGATATCCCTACTGCGGAACCGGATCGGAGGACCACAACAAGCTACACAAAATGTACAATACCGGCTATACAATGTACACAATATCGGGCTTCCATAGCCAGTGTTAGCTGGAATTGAAAACAACTGTACAAGGACAATAGGCAGGTACCTATATATAGATATGGTTAGTGAGTAAGAGATCCTATGTCATTATTAGTGTACTGACTGAGCTACACAGGATTCTGGCTGTTCTTCCTGACACTGACACCTGGGTTTGTGGCAACTTATGATAATGTCATAGGTCGAAGAGTCACCCTTCTCTACTCAAATAGGGGTCTCTAACCCTAAAAATCACCTTGGTCCCCACTCCCGTTTTGCAGTGACAAACTGGACTGTGGGGGTATAGACGGTTGTAGCAAAGCTCTATTCCATTACAGTTAGGTACAAGTTCTGGAATTTGGGATGCAATGGGGCAGTACGGATGGTGTAATGGTTAGCGTTACTGCCTCACAGCACTGAGGTCATGGGTTCCATTCCCACCATGGCTCTAGCTGCGTTGAGTTTGTATATTCTCCCTGTGCTTGGGTGGGTTTCCTCCGGGTACTCCAGTTTCCTTCCACAATCCAAAAATATGCCTGTAGGTTAATTAGCTCCTGATAAATTGGACCATAGCGTGTACCTGTAGATGGGTCGTGTGGTTACAGTGGTGTAACTACAGAGGGTGCAGGGGATGCAACTGCTATGGGGTCCGCCGGCCCAGCACCTTAGGGCTCTTCCATGCTGACTCCTGTGCACTGCAGAGAAGGATCCAGAAGCAGCACTGGAAGTAGGGCACACTGACACTTCCCGCTCCGCTCTCCACTTCAAACTGGCAGCAGCCCTGGGACACAGCCGTGATATTCACCATCAGTGATGGCTTTGCCACTGACAGCCAACGGAAGCCGCACATGGAGCTGCACGCACAGAGGAGTGGAGCCGCACTCAGAGGCCCAGAGTTTGACAGCTGCAGAGCTTCAGCAGGAGATGTCCGGATACAACGATGGGACCCGCAGTGATTATGTGTGTGTGTGTGAGTGACAGTGTGTGTGTGCTGTGTGTGTGTCAGTGGGTGCGTAACAGTGTGTGTGACTGACAGTGTGTGTGACTGACAGTGTGTGCGTACTGTTCGTGTGACATTGGGTGCGTGCTGTTTGTACATCGTGTAACGCAGTGTGTGTCTGTCCTGGCACTGGTGGGGGGGGGGGGGGGGCTTTCCAGACTTTGCTATGGGGCCCTGAATAGGGCGATGATTCAAAATCATCGATGGTTCATGGCCGATGTCGAATACTTTTACTATCGATGGGGGAGAACCAGATGGTTTCCCTCCATCAATGGAATAGCAAAACGATGTTTCGGGGCGCGGAGTATAGACAGAGACAGTGATTATATTTGGATATTGTTCTATCCGGGATTTCTGTTAAAATTGTGTTAATATTTTATTAGCAGGATGTCTTTAGAAACCCACAATGCAGGCTTTGAGCAAGCCACTACATAAATGTTGCTGTGCCGTTACCCAGGGCACGCTATGGAATCACAAGGAATAAAATGAAAAATGACACTTACCTTAAACCGGACCATATACAAAGCGTCTGTTAGTCTGTCCAGCCCTGGGTGCTTCTCTCCAGTCTGCAGGTCAACAAGAATACAAAAACCAATGACTTAATTTCAAATATTTCCTTTGCAATTGCATTAAATCTATTGCCCCTGTGAGTACTTAATGATCTAGGGGGGTGTATAAAATGTCAATATGGGGGAGAAGTGGTATTTCAGTATTTCCTCGAGGAAAGATTAACTTTGAAACGCATTGGTGTGTACAGAGAGAGGTACGGACAGCTTCTGGATAGACCCCTTCCATCGGTCCCACCGTTCTCCTACTCAATATGGATGAGAAGGAAATTGGGTGGTCATTGTCTGGAGCTCTCTGTCCCTCTATTTTATTCGATTTTACCTGTATTGGAAAAATGTTGTACCATTCACAATAAATTATCCATCTTTTGGAAATCTTGTTGTCAGGAGTTGGGAATTCACTGTGCTGGCTGGCACGCGACAAAGAAACCCCTATGTGAACATGGGGAACTGGTACCAGGTCAGTACTATCTGAAATATAGTGTGTGATTGACACAGAAAATTGAAGCCTTAAAAGAAACTGTGATGTGTACATAGGGACCTATCATCAGGTCAGTTGTACTCTCCCCTAGCTTGGATAGAAGTGTAAAAGACCTTGTGGATTTGAACCTGTAAAGAAACCTTGTTTTGCACATAGGGACCAACACCAAGGTCAGTGTGGTCCCATAGGGTATATATCCTGGAACATCGTGTGCATATCATTAGTTGGACCCAGGGCTATTTTTCAGCAGGCTCCAGCAGGAACTGAGGCCCTTATTCTAGTTCACTCTTTCTGACAAAATATTTCTTAGATGGACAAAACCATGTGCACTGCAGGTGAGGCAGGTGTTACTTGTGCAGAGATAATTAGATTTGGGTGGGGTTTTACACCTGCCTCACCTGCCAGTGGCAAACGCAGGATTTTCAGAAGGGGGTTTCCAGAGGGGCGGAGCAAAGCACGGAGATGGACACTTAGGTGACCCAGTATATGCCGGGTCAGTTAAAGTATTATAGATATACCAAATGTATATAAATAATAATAATAAATAAATAAAAAAAAATATATATATAT
Source organism: Crinia signifera (assembly GCF_055691185.1). Lineage (NCBI taxonomy): Eukaryota > Metazoa > Chordata > Amphibia > Anura > Myobatrachidae > Crinia > Crinia signifera. The sequence goes on along the minus strand of NC_139227.1, from coordinate 37,961,276 downwards.
ATATATATACACATACATACATACATACATACATACATACATACAGGGGCGTCAACAGCAGTGTAGAACCCTGGGCATAGCAATGTATTGGGGCCCCTACTGATCCTCCAGCGGTAGGGGTGGGGGAAGCTTTGATGTCCCGGGGGTGGTAGGGGGTATTATATCAACCACTCAGCATGTAGGAAGGATCAGTAATTTCCACTAATTACCCCTTTACTGCACAGATGGTGGGAGATGGGGTGGGAGAAGGGGGCATTGGGCTGAATCAAGGGGCCCTGATACATAACTTCCAGGGTGGTAGAGGATGTTTAATATGCAGAGGAGGGGTGTATAGTTGAGTGGGCTTATTATTCATAATTTTCTGGTGGGAGGACAGCTTGCTTGACTGTAGATATCTCCAGTTCCCGGAAATAGATATTTTAGATTTTAATGGAATTGAAAACTAGAGAATCCCACCTACCAAATGGTATTGGGGACTAGGGGATCAGAGTTCAGGAGGCAGAGCAATCCGCCAACGAGAATATAAAACTACATACCAGTTGTGTGGAGCTGGAGCAGTAACCAGCTGCTGGAAGGCTGATATCTCTGGTTCTGGGAAAAGTAGAGATAAGCTGCTAGTGTCGTTCAAAGGGGGAGAGTCCCGGCTTTTGGATTATACCCTCAGAAAAACTCTAAGTCAGACAGAACCTGAAATATCTGACTGGGAAGTGCAATTAACAGGCTTGGATGGGGACCACTGCTTTGAAGTCAGATATCTCCGGTTCCGAAGGGCCGATTTTTACAATTCTTATACCCATGGAAAGAGGGGACCCTCAGCTTTCAGCTGAGGGCCCTTAGACTCCTAGGGGGGTTTCTGGGTACTCAGAAACCCCCCCTGCGTGCGCTGCTGCCTGCAGTGCACATGGTTTTGTCCATCTAAGAAATATTTTGTCAGAAAGAGTGAACTAGAATAAGGGCCTCAGTTCCTGCTGGAGCCGAGGGCCGGATTAACAATGGGCCCATTTTGTAGCTAAGGGCCAGGGCTTTCCAACGAGCCCAGCCCCGTGTCGCTAGCCCCCCAGGAACCAGAGATACTGTCAGGCAAACCTAGAACCTTTTCCCCCATAGGATAACATGGGACCCACTAATTCCAACCTCCACCCGGTTCCAACAGCTGCCAGTTCCCCCTCCGACATCACAGAAGCTCGAGGTTGATATCAGTCGAACCCAAATCGCTGGGCCTTCAATCTTATACCTGGTCCATATGGGTTAATTGGTTCTAGAGATATTGCGGGTAAACCAATTTTTTTTTTTTTTTCATTTCTGAAATATAATTTCATGGCTGTTCATGTTGTTTGAGGACAGATTCCCCTGGAACCAAATGGCCCAGTTTCACGGGACCAAAATCATTCGAAGCCTACATGTAAATGGGTCAGTTCAATCCGAAGATATAGCTGGTTGTTTAAAGGGGGGCGGGGGTGGTTTTCTCTCCCCCTCACACCAGAAAATGCAGTGACTAGGCTGGTGTAAAAGGAGCCAGCCCGGGAATGTCCCTGCATGATCCTGGGACCATATTCCTGGGTAAGTCCCTGCATTTTCTGGTGTGAAAGGGGTATTATTTAAAATAGCAGTGCTCTGAATACAGCCGGGCAGCCCCCTGCTCTCTGCCCAGCTGTCAATGGCTGTCATTTCAGCCCGGCGGTGGCTGTCCTCCAGTAACCACGAGCATGTATTTCCCCTTGGCAATGAGCATGTAATCCCACATGGAAACTAGCATGGAATCCCTGGCAATGAGCATGGAACCCCTGTCAGTGAACATGGAACCCCTGGCAATGAATATGTAGGTAAGCAACACTTATGTAGCATCAATTTTAATAGGCATTATGGTGTTTGGCATAATACGTAATGGACATTAGGATGTGTGTCTTAACATGTAATGGGCATTATGGTGTAAATTTTTAATGCGCACCCTTGGCGTGCAATGCCCCTATTTATGAAGCATATTGTGCATTATTGCTCAATCTGTCTGGTATAGCCCTCCATCTGTTGTGAAACTACAAGTTCCATCATGCATTGCCACAGTTTTGCTATTAGGGAATGCTAAAACTATGTCAAGGCATGCTGGGACATGTAGTTTCACAACAGCTGGAGGGCAACTGTTTGGATATGCCTGGTATAGTGTGTATTTTGGCTCAATCCATGTTGCATAACGTGAATTTTGACTCAATCTGTGTGCCATAGTGTGAATTTTGGCTCAGTCCATGTGGCATAATGTAATAGAGGCAAGTACTGTATAAGGGGGTTACTATTGTGTTGCCTGATTTGTATAAGGGGTATATCGTGTGGTAAATTTAGGTGACCACATAAAAGGTGCTGAAATGCTGTCTACCAAGTTTCGGCTTTCAGTGTTTTTTTTTATGACTGCAGTGCCGCCTCACCCTGCAAGTATCTTAGGACATCGGCGTCCTGCAGATGCACCTTTGGAGCTCAACCGCCATTATATCTCCCTGCATTTTTCTTATGCCAGCCCCCTGCCTTTTCCAGGCATATATAATTAGTTGAAAGTATTTACACAAATACAGACACACCCATGAGCAGACCACCCAACCAGAACACTGGTCACGCCCCCCACATTATTAGGTGCTGGCCACAACCCCTATTATTGCACATAATAGGCCCTTGATCATTCAGCTCCAGGCCTATTTAGACCTTAATCTGGCTCTGCTGGAGCCTGCTGAAAAATAACCCTGGTTGGACCCAACCAGCGCTGGGAAGCTATCCTCTATTTGTTTTCTGGTTTAAGTTGTACTAAGTGTTGGGCTCAGAATTTGGGGGATCTGGTCATTGATACACTTTGCAGGCTGGTAACAGGGCGCTTTCTACACGGTATGCAGCTTATCTGTGTATCTTCCCATAAACCATGTGTCCACAGACCGTCAGCTAGTAAAGGATCTAGTTCTGCCTGGCTCAGGAACATGTTGTGCAATGTACGACATCTCTACCTCTTGTACTGTGAGTTACTGCTCTCTGTTATCGGTCACCTGGTGCATCAAACCAGAATTTTCATCTGCTCTATAAAAGAGGCTATTGCTTACCTGCTGCCATATATATATATAGCACCTGTGACCTTCTAGGACATTATATATGCCCCAACCATGTGCTAGGTTTCTCTATAAACAGTTTATGTCTCTCTGTAAAATGCAATAATCACATATATCTGCCTCTAACAAGGTTCCTGCAATAATCTGTATATTTCCTTTGCAAGCAACGCGTCCGTACTTACTTCCAAGAAGACTCCGATAACCACCAGGCCATCAGCGGCGGACGCAGCATCTGCGAATGTGGGGTACGCTTTTGCATTCCAATGAACCAAGTGCAGCTGTAATAGAACAGTTCAAATTCTTTTAGTTTAAAGCTTGGCCGGGTGGCATCGAGCCATGATCTGCGATAGGCGGACAGAAGAATAACTGAAACTATTTGCTGACAGTTAAGTATACACCGTCATGGATAGAGTTTCTGAGACCAGTATGAATTGTGCTACTATTTTGGTATTCATTGTGTGGTTTTGGTAAAAGGAAATATTAATGGCCAGCCGCACCCTGTCCTCCAGGTGTCCATGACTAAACTCCCTCCATACAATAACATTAATTGAGGAGGTGAAGTCCTCTGAGCTTGTGTTACACTGTGGCATCATTGGTTATACTATTCCAGACAAAATGGACCATCAACCGTACCTGCTACTGGATCTAGGGACAGAATTCTGTCCATAACTAGATCCTGCTGCTGGATCTGTACTTATGTAACTTATCAGCTTTATCCTCCTTATACGGTGCTACACAACTCTTGTGGCGCCTTAAAATAATAATATGTCAGTGCCAGGGGAGGCTCCAGGGGTGGGGTTGCAGCACAGTTCAAAATTAAAATAGGAGAGTCACACGCACTGCCACCAACTGCCATTCCAAACTGACTCACTGGCAGTGGGTGTGGCTCCCCTATTTGAATTTTAAACTGTGCTGCAGCCCCGCCTCTGGAGCCGCCACTGGTCAGCACAATTTATGCTGCCCTGCGCTGCTCTCAGGTCCTGCTCTTTCCCTTTTGCTAACTGCCCAATGTCTAGGCTAGTGACAGGCAGCCTGACCCACTTTAGACGCCACACTGAGGCTGCCGCCTGATCTTCATTTAGGCCGCAAATTACACTTAATCACAGTAACAGTACATTTAACCAAAAATAAAGGGTAGATGTCCTAAAGCTACTAAAAATGAAAAAAAAAGGTGATGTTGCCCATAGCAACTATCATTTTCTAGGTTGCAATAGAGAAATGATAGACAGAATCTGATTGGCTGGAAATTGCCATCTGCTGACTTTGTCTACAGGTGTGTACCACCACCTACCTCACAGGGGAAGGACTTCCCATCCACGGTGTGCTCCGACCCTTCGTGGCACTGGTTTCCCCAGTGAAAGTGGAACTGCTTGAGGCGGTACGATTCATTAAGTGGCCCCCCGCTGATCACTGCAATCAGGAAAGTCCGTTTATGATGATTCATTTACTATCTGGGGCTTTACTGGGTAAATAATCACTTACAGAACTGTAGGAGGAGATGTATAATAAAGCAGAGTGGTTAAGTGTCCTAGTGGAGAAGTTGCCCATGACAACCCCTTCATCTTTGAATCAGCATTTATCAAGTGCATTCTATCAACTTATATGCAGCATCTGATTGGTTGCCATGTGTTGTCCTTACAATGGGGTTGTAATCTAATAGAGAAGGAGACGGCTCGGTGCAACTGCACCTTCCTGCATGACTTGGGCATTTACTTGACAATCATTTCCATACCAGGCATGTAAACATTTGTAACACAGAGCCAGAACATGGTTTGCAGAAGAGTATTTTGCAGTATGACATCGGGAACACAGAGCACTAAGCTTCAAAAGTGATAAAATGGAGAGTGATAAACAACCAGCCAATCAGCTCCTACCTGCCATGTCACAGACGGCATTTGAAAAATGTCAGGCAGGAGCTGATTGGTTGGCTGTTTATCACTCTCAATTTTATCACTTTTGAAGATTAGTGCATCTGGCCTCCTGTCTGTTAATTTTCTGTACTCCGTACCTTACCCCTGGGGTGCGGTGAGAATACTCCATTAACACAGTGAGATTATTTTAATCCTGTAAGAGAATGTAAATCAGCCTCATCATTTTCAGCTCTGTCCCTCTGAGGTCACCTCTATAATCGGGTTATTTCTCAGAATCCACCTGCTCAGCAAATATTTGTCCATCCCATTTCCAGGGTGAATGTTATCTGTGTCAGTGGTGTGGAATATCACGGAGAGGTGTGATCAGATTTCGGTACTGTCGGATCTGTGAGTGGAAACTGTGCCCAGGTGTAACAGATAACAGACACAATGTATCAGGTATATTCTGAGTTGCTAAACTTGCAAACTGTCCACACCCTTCCTAGTCGGTCCTACTCTGGGTCTGGTATGGGAAAGGGTCATATAGGGTTGGGCCTTGTGTGACAGAACTGGTACTGCATACAGTACTGGTATTTCATATGAATTAAGAACCAGGGGGTGCTCCCAGCCATATCAGATGATAAGACATATTTACCTGTTTTATCATCATTGTCGTCAAACTCCACCATGACCGAGTGACCATTATTGGACAGGTTGATTGACGTGCACTGGTCGTAGGATACCACCAGCGGTTTCAGGCCAGGATTGTAAACAGCCTGACCGGCGACTATATTAATGGGCGACTGGCGATTCCCCTGAGCGATGGGGAAATAGCGGTGCCACTCAGAGGGACCTAAGGGTGTAAGCAGAAAGGAAAGAAGATAATGAGACTCTGTATATAACAACTTTTCTTCAGGTTTCAAACAAGTACCAATATGTGGATACACAGTGATCATGTCGTGACATAGGACAAGCTGAATACATCAGGACCCTATCAGATCCTAGCTTCCATCAGTCTGACTGCACAACAGTGTAAAGCAGGCATACAATTGGATTCAGTAGATAATTGATCTTTGCATCCGGTTAAAATGTATATTTTTCAAAATTTAATGTCATGATTGGCAAAATTGTTCTCCGTAATAATGAACGTATCCACCTGGTCCTAGAATGCCTGCACTCCCTTTCCCTCCCCTTTGTGTTTTATTCATTTTAATAGCTGTTTGCCAATTGTTCTCATCATTGGTAATGACAATAGTGTGAGTATCTGTGGGGCATTGTAGCGGAAAGATACTCCACTCGCTGTTTTTTTCTGTACACAGACGTAATCTGGCTTATTTTGTAGGGATGACTATCGTTGCCATCAATGAAAAAAGTTGCAACTGAATCGATGGTGCAATGAATGACCATTGATGGTCATCTATTATATTTGATTGATCAGACTGTGGGCAGGGCCGGCACTACCCACTCAGCAGCTCCTGCAAAGCAGGGAGGCACCATGCTGAAAAGGCGCTGTTTCCCTCCCTGCTCTGCTAAAGCTGCCTCAGTCCCCACTGTCACTGCCTCCTGCACGCCACCCGCGGGCGGCAGTATAAAGATTTGCTCCCTGCACCGCGAGTGCACACAGCCTGCATGCAGTGCCTGTCTGACAGCGGGCGGCAGTATGGAGAAGCTGAGCAGCTCCCTGCATCGCACACACACTGTCCTCCTCCTGCGACCTGCCCCCTCTTCCTCATGGACACTTGCGCTGAGGCATGTAGCGCTGTCTGTGAATGCCTGGATGAGATGTCATATCCGGATCTTCCCCCTACCCATTGCTCCCTGCAAGCTGTCAATCAAATGACGAACAGGCAGCAGCGCCGCCTCCCCTTCCTTCCCTCTTCTCAGTGTGCTGTGCCAGTGCCACTGCCAGTCCTCAACACTCCGGCCCCTCTATCTCCTCCACTCTTCTTCCATCTCCTCCTTCTCTCCCCTCCTTTCCCCCTCAGTCACGAGAGGGTTGTAATGGCGTCCTCAGCGTCTTGCCTATGCAGATAGAAGAGGAGGGACTGCCCAAGAGTTAAAATAGCAATAGCTCCCGTGTGCATCGCATCGCACAGTACAAAAAGTATGTGCTGCACATACTTTTTGTACTGCTTTCGGATCGCATCGCACACACATTGCATGCATGCCGTGCAATGCGATCTAGCCCATAACGTATGCGATTCTCGCAGCGTGTATGCATACCTCCCAACAGTCCAGATTTTAGCGGGACAGTCCCGATTATCAGGGCCTGTCCCGCTGTCCCACCCGCGGCCGGCAGTGTCCCGCGGTGAGGGGGGGCTGTCGACTGCTAAGCAGGGGGGAATAAACACTGTGCGCATGCGCACAGCGTCTATTCCCGCAGCCAGGGGGCTGGGGGCATGGCTAGAGGCTCACAGAGCCTCTGGGTCATGCCCCCATAGCGTCAAAATGGGGGCCACGCCCCCCAAAAATTTCAACTGTGTCCCGCCTCCGGAAGCTTGAAAGTTGGGAGGTATGTGTATGGGCATCTTTAGTGCCTGCAACATTTTGCGGACACAGCACTGTATGCATACATGTACATGCACCCGAGATCCTCCATAGGATCGCATGTTGCATACGCTTCCACAATCGGGCTGCAGCTTGTTGCAATGGCAATGTGAAAGGAGGGTGCCGGACACCCTAGCACCGGCCCTGACTGTGGGACAATCAAAACATATGGGGGAGGGGCTTTATGTGTGTCGAGATGGAGCTATGCCTGGCCCTTGGGGGGGAATTAAACTTTGCTTATACTTGTCATCGTTGTAGGGAAACCATCTGGTTTTCCCCCATCAATGGCAAAACTATTCTACATCAACCATAGACCATCGAATATTTAGAATCATCGATGGTTGATGGCCATCCCTATCATTACGTCCCACTGGGGCCTGCAATCCCGGTGCTCCATCACGGTGTTAGGGAAGAGGGTTGGAAAAGGACTCACTACTAAGCTAAGTCTGAATGTAAAGTACATTAATAAGACCCAGTGTTAGATGGTGTAATAAGACGTTACTTGTAATGCTGCCGCCAAACGCTTAGAATAATCTCCTGAGGAAGGAGCTGTGCCTAAAACTTCTAGTTTTCCCCATGATAATAGCCCATTGAACATCAAAGGCAGAACTGTAAATGAGTATTCTGAGCAAGACAGATTCCAAGTACTAGCACATAGCTGCTGCTGCTGCCGGATATTCAGGATTGGAGGAGTGAGGTAACATGTGTCTAACCTGCAGTGGTGCGATCCACGTTACACAGCAGGACTGACCAAGTAGCAAAGGGCGGGATCATTTTGTATCCCGCCCATTACTGTATTTCGTTTCAGATTTTAGTCGATCATTATTTACTTTTACAACAATTCCATGGATGAATCATTTCAATGATCCGCATACAATTATTTTAGAGAAGGATTGGCGGCTCCAGAGGTGAGATTGCAGCACTGGCCTTTATTCAAAAAGGGAAACCACACCAACTACCAGCGAGTCCGTTTGAAATGGCAGTTCGTGGCAGTGGGTGTGGCATCCCTATTTGAATTTTTAATTGTGCTGCAGCCCCTCCTCTGGAACTAGGTGTCGGATGACCTCCCGAAAGTTGGGATTCTGATGGGCAGTAAACCGACATTGGAGTACCGGCGAATCCTGACTGTCGGGGCGCTATACCAGTTACCACACCCCCGGAGCCTCGCCTGGGACCACAGAGCCTGATTCAGGGAAAAGTACACAAAGTGTCGATGGGCAGCGGCCGGCTTGTGTGATCTCATAGGTTACTTGTACAGAGCAGTGGATCACACATGTAGGAGGTGACTTCTTATATCAGATGTCTCGTGCTGTATTAACATATCAATATACAGCAGCGATGCTTGCTACGTGCACATCAGAATCAGGCAGATTCTGGCCCATCACAGGGTGGGATCTGGGCACAGAAATAGCAGAACAGTGCAGCGGGCGGTTTTATCGCCACCTGCTGGTCGCACATTTGTCCTGCACCTGACTGCTGTCACCAACAAACTACACTGATAAATCTAGCATATAGATGATCAGAAAATGTTTCAGCCCTGGTATTCCTTTTGGATTTGTCTACAGCAGGGGTCAGGGAACAAGGGTAAATTACCCCAAATGGGGTAAAAATTAAATTCCTGGGGGTAATGAACGGTCGCGCTGCCGAGACACAGACAGGCATGCACATGAATCTATATGCATGCCCAGCTGTGTGTCTGCAGCGCGACCGTCCATTACCCCCATCCATTTCATTCCATTGCATATAGAATTTATATATAGATTCTATATGCATGCCCGGCTGTGTGTGTTACAGTACTGTAGTGTACAAGGACCTGATGCAGTGCAGAGCGTCAGGCCCTTGTGTAGAACACGCTTCCCTGTGTGATGTCCCTGGCCCCGCCTCCAAGTCCGCCCGCTTCTTCAGTAGAGACGACTAGTTGCTGCACCATCTCGGCAGCGCGCGGTCTGTACTGCCACTGCGGCGCTGAGTTTCTTTACCGTTATAGGTTCCTGTCAAGGTATACCCATCTCTAGTCTAGGGGAAACATTGCACAGACTGTCCCTATATCATCTTGTAATACTGACACTAATAGTTGCTTGGACGTCACATTTTCAATGGCTGTACCACAGGGTTGCCGACTTTCAAATGCTCCTCTCCGGGAGAAGCCCCGGAGAGTAGACTTTCATTACCCGTTTGGGGGGCGGGGCTTGACTGTGACGTCAATAAGCCCCGCCCCCATTAAGGGAAATAGACGAAATCCCTGATCTCCATGGAGGGGGGGCGGGGCTAAAAAGACACAAGTGTATCGTTTTAGCTCCGCCCCCTCCTCTGAGACCAGCGGATTGCGGCATTTAAATGCCGCGATCGGGGGCCTCAGTGGGGGTCCCCCTGATTCCGGGAGGGGGACCCGATTTTCGGGAGACTCCCGGTAATTCCGGGAGGGTCGGCAACCCTGCTGTACCACACACAGCCTGGCAGCCATTGATGATGATGATTAACATCAATGGCTGTATGTGGTACAAATTTTGTACCATACACAGCCATACATGGTAATCATCATCATCATCAATGGCTGCCAGGCTGTGTACCGTGCTAGCAGGATATATCATCAATTTCTGGGGGTACAGTGTGTATGATACAATGATATGATTGCTTCCTTTCAAATCAAGGGGGTAACCTCAGTGTATCTATATTTTGGGGTAAAAGGTATACAGTATCTATTTAACAAAAATAAAATTTTTGATTCTTTGTACATTTCATAGTTAGATTTGTATCTTACTTTTGTCATTGTGGGTGATCAACTACATCAAACTTGTTTCGGTCATTTTGATAAAGCGGTATTCTCGTGTGTGGGTGTAGGTGTGTGTGTGTGTGTATATGTGTGTGTGTGTGTATATGTGTGTATGTGTGTGTATATAAACTGCAAAACAAATAAATTGGGGACAACGTCCTACCGGACAGCAGAAGACCTATATCCGCCGGTCAGTTTCCATGTGCCTGTTACATAACCTGACTCTGCATATGACACATAGGTGGGATCGCGTGAGCTGATAAAGGACCTGCTCCCATAACACTAGGAGTTGGGCCGCATTCCACTGCAGGAGAAACTTTTATACAGTAAATTGTATTTTGCAGAGGGAGCCGGGCATTCACATGCAATATAATCCCCTCCTATGCAAATGGGAATAAGAGTAAATGAAAACATATCTAGCCTTATGTAATGTATCATGTATCCCCCAGGGAGTGACCTGCTCTATGGGCCTGATTCACACCCGTTCAGGGGGCTGCGAATTCACAGCCCATTCGAACATGGATAAACCGCGCATATGCACGATACGCTGTGTGCATGCGCGGGGTCCCCTTGCATACGGACCAGACTTACATTAACTTACTCTTACCAAGAAGCCTAATTATAAAAATAATGACATTAACTTTTCACACGGTCACACCAGTTAGAGTTGCACGTGGATTGGTCTTGCAATATGTAGCACACGCTATCCCGCCGCTAATCTGCGCAGGTGTTGGATGCCTCTGGTACTAGGACAGTCTGGTGTGAGGCACCAGTCAGATGTCAGGCTAAGGGTGCAATTTAATAGGATGAGAGATTCAGAAAGTGAGAGATTTGGTAAGAATTTTTTTTTTTAAAGCGGCAATCATTTACACTGCAAAACTAGTTTGATTTTGCGGTGTAAATGATTGCCGCTTTAAAAAAAAAAACTGGGGATTTCTTACCAAATCTCTCACTTTCTGAATCTCTCTATTAAATGTCACCCTCAGTGTCAGAGGACTGTGATTTATTACATATTGTGCTGCTCAGAGTCTTACAGACACCAGCCGTCACTGTCCCCTGATGAGCCAGAGATAATATCGTCTCACTTAAAAGGACAAGTGGCTTCTTTGTCATACATGATCACAGGTGAAACGCTCACTCCTCCGCCCCTCCAATCCCCTTGTAATGGACAATTTGCCTCATTAACTCAGGGAACGTAGTTCTACAACAGGAACAGCCCTGGAGCAGGGAAATAATGACCACTAAGGGAATTCTATCTGTCACGTTATATTCCCATCTCCCTGACATCCTGATAGATAAAATGTTTAGTGTGAAAACGTCAGTGTATCTGTAGGTCATAGATGCAACTGTGGTTCCCCTACTATTGTATAACTACAAGTCCCAACAAATGTGCCATTGCCTGAGCCATGGTCCATTCTGTAGGTCATAGATGCAACTGTGGTTCTCCTACTATTGTATAACTACAAGTCCCAACAAATGTGCCATTGCCTGAGCCATTGTCCATTCGGTAGGTCATAGATGCAACTGTGGTTCCCCTACTATTGTATAACTACAAGTCCCAACAAATGTGCCATTGCCTGAGCCATGGTCCATTCTGTAGGTCATAGATGCAATTGTGGTTCCCCTACTATTGTATAACAACAAGTCCCAACAAATGTGCCATTGCCTGAGCCATGGTCCATTCTGTAGGTCATAGATGCAACTGTGGTTCTCCTACTATTGTATAACTACAAGTCCCAACAAATGTGCCATTGCCTGAGCCATGGTTCATTCTGTAGGTCATAGATGCAACTGTGGTTCTCCTACTATTGTATAACTACAAGTCCCAACAAATGTGCCATTGCCTGAGCCATGGTCCATTCTGTAGGTCATAGATGCAACTGTGGTTCCCCTACTATTGTATAACTACAAGTCCCAACAAATGTGCCATTGCCTGAGCCATGGTCCATTCTGTAGGTCATAGATTCAACTGTGGTTCCCCTACTATTGTATAACTACAAGTCCCAACAAATGTGCCATTGCCTGTCCATTCCCCTTAGTATTGGGTGGTGACCACAGCAGTTTTTGGGTGTACTTCACCCCCAAAAAGTCAAACCGAACAGCACCATACTACCATATAAACTGCAGATTATTATTTTACCAGTATAGACATATAGGACTTGGGTAATGTTTATTCTAGACCTCTGCATCTTCCAAAAACTGTGCAGTTCCTCTTACCTGTCTAGGGTATCTCCCCTCTGCTGTGGCGCTTCTAGCACAGTGTGATCAGTGGCGTAACTACTGTAAGGCAGCCCCAGCAGCCGCTTGAGGGAGCAAGCAGCAGCGGGGTCTGTGTGGACGCCGGCACCCGCTCAACGCACTGACATGCTATTGCCTGCCACTGCCCACTGACTGAGCACCGGAGGCGAGCCATCCACAGTGCGGGTGCGGCCATGGCAGAGACGACAAATCCCCCCGCTGATACAATTGACTGTACACAGAGCCGGCTATTGGCTACTGTGTACAGGATAGGCGGGCAGGTGGGCGTGCTGGGGTGGCCTTGGATGTGTCAGAGCCAAGGGAAGCAGCAGTGTCTGCTGGTCTCTCTTCCTCTCTTCTGCTTCAGCTTCTCTGTTATGTGTGTGACATCATCACATCACACGCTGAGGAAACACACTGGGGAGGAGCCATGGGGGGATGGGGGGGGGCGCCACAAACTTTTTGGCAGGGGGGAGCAAAATTTATGGTTACGCCACTGAGTGTGATCTCTATTTCAGCACTGATATTCAGAACACACTGTGCTAGAAGCAGCACACCAGAGAGCGCCATAATCAGTATCATAATCAGCTCTCACTCTGTGTGTCCCCTTTAGATACAGGAGAAGGTGAACTGAGAGCTCTCCAGCCAATCAGAGAGCGGCCGGTCATTTGACAAGTATTTTCAAAATATAATAGCCGCCACTGAGCTGCCCGTCCCCGCTGCTGCTATGTAAGTAAGTACACTGCCCGGCCAGGTCAGCAGCGCTCACCGCACCCGCCGCCCGCCCCCACCACCGCTGGCCGCCCCCACCACCACCGCTGGCCGCCCCCACCACCACCGCTGGCCGCCCCCACCACCGCAGCCGCCGCTGCCCGCCGCCGCTGCCCGCCCCCACTACTGCCGCTGCCCGCCCCCACTACTCCTCACCGCCCTGCAGCTCCCCAGGTTTTTTTTAACATGGGATAAATCGCATGCAATTTATCCCATGTAAAAAATGTCACATCAAGTGCCAAATTGTATGGGAGCTGCCGGGCGGCTCGCAGGTAAATTGGGTCCGACTTGTCCCTAGGACAAGTCGGCCTAATGTATGGGGGCCTTTAGGAAACACCTTGGTGATTAGCTGTAGGCTATTTCCCCGGACTATCTTGTATCATTAATCATATTGCAATTAGCTGTAATGAGATATTACGTACAACCAGGATGCCTCTCTTCCATATAACTTCACATTAGTGCTTCCATCTTTTTCAACTCGCCCCGTGTACCAGTGAGGATAAATATATATATAACAGCACCTAATGCGCGTGTGTGTGGGGAGACTCCCATTGGTCTACTTACTGACAGATTTAGGCCCTTATTCAGATCTGATCGCAGTACAAATTTGTTCTCAAAATGGGCAAAACCATGTGCACTGCAGGTGGGGCAGATGTAACATGAGCAGAGAGAGTTAGATTTGGGTAGGGTGTGTTGAAACTGAAATCTAAATTGCAGCCAGTATTTACCCTGCAAAGAAACAGAATGACTCACGCAAATCTAACTCTCTCTATAAATGTAACATCTGCCCCACCTGCAGTGCAGCATGGTTTTGCCCATTTTAAGAAAAGATTTGTACTGCGATCAGATCTGAATAAGGGCCAAAGACCCATCATGATACAAAATAAGGGGGTGATTCAGGGTGATTCAGGTGCTGAAACGCCACCTGCTGGGCGAGTGAACCCCTGCCCCCCCACCACCGTGCAAATGTCCTCCCTGGCATGCAAATGGATGTGTACACTGACACATCCATTCGCATGCGGGCATACAGGCTAAAAATCATTTGGGGCGGGCACTGATGTCATGCGATGACAGCCACCTGGCCCGAGCAGGCATCGGCACGCCTGCATTCCCAGAGGAACCCCCAGCGTTTTCATGTGCGAACGCCCAGCCAGTGTATTTTTGCCCATACGCATGTGCAAACCCGCAACATCGGTCCTCGGACTGAATTTGGTTCACAGCAAGCCAACCTGAATCACCCCTTAAGTCATCTTTGCCCCTGTCCCTTAGACTACCCCCTAGGCCATTGTAGTAGGGGGAGATTCTCACAGGAGTGCTTGGGCACATTGCAGTAAGTGACAGACTTGTGGGTAGCACACACAGCCCACCAGGGGCGGATCCAGGATAAAATGACAGGGGGGGCACCATGATAAAAGGGTTTGGGTGGGGGAGGGGCGGTGTTAGTGGCGCCAGTGTACATGCTAAGAGAGCGGCAGGAGAGGGTGGGAATGGAATTAAAAATAGGCCCTGGCATTTAAAGTACGCAGGCCCACCATGGTGACAAAAGTGAAGGATGTAGTTGTGCGCGCGCCAAAGGCGCGCTCCGGAAAAGGGTGTGTGGCCACTCAACAGGGGGCGTGTCAACACCATATACAACTTCTACACATTATGCAACAAAATACTAGACCCCATTATACTTGCCCCTTACACATGATACCAAATGGAATGAGCCAAAATTGACATAATGCCACATGGATTGAGCCAAAATTCAAATAATGCCACATGGATTGAGTCAAAATTTACATAGTAACACACACGGATTGAGCCAAATTTCACATAATGCCACCTGGATTGTGTCAAAATTCACATAATGCCACATGGATTGAGCCAAAATTTACATATTAACACACACGGATTGAGCCAAATTTCACATAATTCCAAATGGATTGTGTCAAAATTCACATAATGCCACACGGATTGAGCCAAAATTCACATAATGCCACATGGATTGAGCTAAAATTCACATAATGCCACACGGATTGATCCAAAATTCACATAATGCCACACGGATTGTGTCAAAATTCACATAATGCCACACGGATTGAGCCAAATGCATAAAATGCCATACGGATTGAGCCAAAATTCACATAATGTCACATAGATTGAGCCCAAATTCACATAATGCCACATGGATTGAGCCAGAATTCACATAATGCCACACAGATTAAGCCAAAATTCACAATACACTTCATACACAGGGACATTGTCCAAAAAAGGCGCGCATTAAACATTTATGCCATAATGTCCATTACACGTTAAGTTACACGCCATTATGTCCATTATGTATTATGCCAAACACCATAATGCCTATTAAAAATTATGCTACATAAGTGCTGCTTCTCTACATGCTCATTGCCAAGGGTTCCATGCTCATTGCCAGAGGTTCCATGCTCATTGCCATGTGGAATTACATGCTCATTGCCAACGGGAATACATGCTCGCGGTAAATGGGGGACAGCCGCCAGGCAGAAGTGATAGCCACTGACAGTGGCAGAGCCTGGCTGTATTCAGAGCACTGCAGGTTCCGGCTATTTGAAATAATACCCCTTTCACACCAGAAAATGCATTCCCAGGTTGGCCCCTTTTACACCAGCCTAGTCCCTGCATTTTCTGGTGTGAGGGGGAGAGAAAACCACCCCTCCCCCCATTTAACCAGTTATCTCCCCCCTTTTAACCAGTTATCTCATTTAACCGGCTATATCTTCAGAACCAACTGACCCATTTACATGAGACAAGTATTATATTGAAGAACTTTTGAGTGGGCTTTGAATGATTTTGGTCCAGTGAAACTGGAACGTTTGGTTCCAGAGTAATCTGCCCTCAAAGAACATGAACAGCCATGAAATTACATTTCAAAAATAAAAAAATCAGTTTACACGCAATATCTCTGGAACCGATTGACCGATTTGGACCAGCCTGATATCATCTTGAAGGCCCAGCAATTTGGAATTGAATGAAATCAACCACAAGCTTCTGTGATGCCAGGGCGGGAACTGGCAGCCGTCGGAACCGGGTGGGGGTCGGAATTGACGGGTCCCATATTATCCTATGGGGAAAAAATGTTACAGGTTTGCCAGGTGATATCTCCGGTTCCCGGGGGGCTAGAGACACGGGGCTGGGTTTGTTGGAAAGCCCTGGTCCTCAGCTACAAAATAAATGACAGGGGGGCACGTGCCCGGGTGCCCCCCCCTGAATCCGCCACTGCAGCCCACTACCCTACATCACAGCCCCACACCTGCCCCTCCTGCACATACTGGAGGTTATTCTGATCGGAGCGGCCAAATGTGCGTACGTTCACTATTAACGTACGCTCTCCGTACGCGGCCGTTGGGGTTAAGTCCACCCACAAATCAGCCGCATACGTACGGCCAGAAACAACGTCGAAGGGGAGTGGCGTACAATTGAGCGTACGCCAACGTACACGGACGGACCAGCCCTTGCACTCCGACAACTGGCGTACAACAGAGCGTACGCCACCGTTTACGGACGTCTCTCATCCGTCTTCCCACCGACTTCTTGCGGCTATCTGAGCGTACGCCAGCTTGCATGGACGGGTCCATATTGTTTTCAATAGAAAACTCAGCTTATGTCACCGCTCGTGAGAGTGAGCGTACGTCCGTGCACGCTGGCATACCCTTCACATATATGGACCTGCAAATCTTGCCTTTCAACTACAATTCTGACAATTAATTAATTATTCTAATTGTTATTCAATTATTGTTTTCTATTAACTCAATTGAAGATTGTGTGCAAAATAGTGGGCATGGGCTTAAAACATTGCTGAAACATACTTTGTAGGTGTTAGATGTGGTTTATGTTATTGTATCATAAATACAAAACCTATGTTTGTATTAGAGTGAACACGTTGACACATGTCGACTTGTGTAGATTGAGTGTGCTACTGTGTAAAGTCTATGAAAGCACGTAGTGAATGTGTATAACTGTTTAACAAATACCTACCTTAGCATATATAAGCAGGTCTTAAAAAGATTCTTACCTTAAATTAAACAAACCTTTAAATGTAGAGAAGTATAGAAAGATAAGCTTCCAATGTGTTTGAGTGCTGTGTGTGGCTTGCAGGTAGTGAAATCATGGTTTTGACTTAATAGACTGCAGCATTGCTTATTACATTCAGGTGTATGTGTTTGAGTATTAATCAGCGTAAATTAGCAAACCCAGGCGCACGCTGGCATGCGGTATCTGTAGGGGTGGTCTGAGGTGGCGGTTGGCGGCCGCCTGTTTTGTGTCCGAAATGAACGGTGCTTTAGGCGATCGTGCGGTAGTAGCACCGTTCATTTTTGGTGCACACCCCCGTGTACGCCCATATTTACGCCCATTTTCCCTCATTATTTCGGCCGCTCCCCTCAACACGCCCCTATGCCGCCCCCAATGCCCGTACTCTCGCGTACAGGTTTTTTCGTACGGAGAGACCCGTCCGTAAGCGTTGTGGAGTGTTCGCGCCTGCGCATTGGCGATTGTACGCATGCGCAGATCATGAAAAACCCCGGAACGTACGCGTACGGCCCGGCCGCACCAACCAGAATAAGGCCCACTGTACCTGGGCGGATGGCTTTCCATAGTATCCTGCCATAGAAAGTCGTCCACTTCCGGGGAAATTGCTAAAACGGGAGAAAATCTCTCAGTGTGTATGCACACACATACAGTACTGACGTTCTGCCGCTCAGAATTCGCCAAAGAACACTCCAGGGACACAATGTAACAGGCAAAAGGAAGAGAATACAGAGGAAATACACAAATGTCACACACAAACGTTCCAACAGTATCAGGAATAAAAAAGCATTTACACCAGATACAGCTACTGGCTAATGTATACAGTACTGTATATCTCAATGCTGTATTAAAAAACAACAGTGTATTCTGTAACATTATATATATATATATATATATATATATATATATATATATATATATATATGGAAAACAAGAGTGAGATGTGCGCCTCCTAGTGCAATACGTCAATGTTCGTACTCTTCCCTCCACCACATAGAGGGAGACTGACAGCACCCCAAAAATTTAAGGAGTACCGTTGATGGTGGTAATCCACCACTGTTTCTTTCGCACAATTCAGCAATGAGTATCCACTGTTAGCCAGGACAAAACTCTGCTCAAATGCTGGGATTCTTTTTTTTCCTCTCAAAAGAACATGTATGGGAGATAGGAGCAAAAACAGAAAACGGAGACAATAGTGTAATAAAGTTTTACACCATTTTTATTCCCAACACAATAAAATCTCCGTACAATAAAAGAATTTCTTTTTAGCTTATCTGATATGATGAAGTCAGTCCATCACCAAAAGTACCAGAACCAGTCACCTCGACGCGTTTCGTCCTTGCCCTTCCGGCTGGACTTCCTCAGGAGTATGACTGTTTCACTCCATAACCTTGCTTAAATAGGTTGCATTCAACCCATTTCCTGTTTCAAAATTCCCGCCAAAATCGCGGGTACACACTTCCGGGATAAACTCCTTTTGGAACGCAAATGTCATATCCGGAAGTCCCGATGGAACGCAAAGGACTTCCGGTTTTTTAAAAAACTTCACTATGAAAATATACAATCTTAATACATCAAATATCACCAATCGCGATTAGTCCATATGTACATCAATGTTTCCTACCTATGCCCACTTCTTAACTTAGCCGACTGTCATATTTTCCTCGGCGCGGGTGAGTGTCATACCACGGCTACGTATGACACTCACCCGCGCCGAGGAAAATATGACAGCCGGCTAAGTTTAGAAGTGGGCATAGGTAGGAAACATTGATGTACATATGGACTAATCGCGATTGGTGATATTTGATGTATTAAGATTGTATATTTTCATAGTGAAGTTTTTTAAAAAACCGGAAGTCCTTTGCGTTCCATCGGGACTTCCGGATATGACATTTGCGTTCCAAAAGGAGTTTATCCCGGAAGTGTGTACCCGCGATTTTGGCGGGAATTTTGAAACAGGAAATGGGTTGATTGCAACCTATTTAAGCAAGGTTATGGAGTGAAACAGTCATACTCCTGAGGAAGTCCAGCCGGAAGGGCAAGGACGAAACGCGTCGAGGTGACTGGTTCTGGTACTTTTGGTGATGGACTGACTTCATCATATCAGATAAGCTAAAAAGAAATTCTTTTATTGTACGGAGATTTTATTGTGTTGGGAATAAAAATGGTGTAAAACTTTATTACACTATTGTCTCCGTTTTCTGTTTTTGCTCCTATCTCCCATACATGTTCTTTTGAGAGGAAAAAAAAGAATCCCAGCATTTGAGCAGAGTTTTGTCCTGGCTAACAGTGGATACTCATTGCTGAATTGTGCGAAAGAAACAGTGGTGGATTACCACCATCAACGGTACTCCTTAAATTTTTGGGGTGCTGTCAGTCTCCCTCTATGTGGTGGAGGGAAGAGTACGAACATTGACGTATTGCACTAGGAGGCGCACATCTCACTCTTGTTTTCCAGATTACTTAAAAAGGGTTTAAAGAACAGGGACCCATTGGAGGAGTGCTGCCACCCTGAAACGGAGGGAGAGTGCATAAGGAAGTACAGAGTTGCTTTTTCTGGACTTTAAGGATTCAGTGACACTTATTGAAGGAGGTTTTAGTTTTTTGTTTTGCGCTACAAATACCACTACTTTCGTATATATATATATATATATATATATATATATATATATATATATATATATATATATATAGACAATTTTTCCCAAGGGGGAGTGGCGGTACTCAAAGGACTGATAGATAAAGAGTCAGAACCAAAAGGTCTCTGATGAAAACTACTTATATGCAGTTGAAACGGCTGTCAGGTCAGCAGCCGACACCTTGTGCAATGATGTCCTTCCATTAAACCACTTTTTTTCTTCACCTATATATCCGTGTGCCGGCTCCATCCTTTCTCTGAGGGGGTAAGTGTTATCTATCTATCTATATATATATATATATATATATATATATATATATATATATATATATATATCTCAACAAAAATCTCTAAAATTGTGCTAATTGTGACCGAAATAGGTCGCTCTTAACACTGGGTACCCTACTAGTAAGAACCCAAACACAAGTTATCACATACAATAGTGTTTCAATATAAATTATCACCTTCTGGGATTGACAACAACTACAGAGTATTAAAACATTTATTAAACATACAATAAAAAAACTATTTTACAGTCTCCTTGTTATTGAAATGATTCTTAACAGTTGTTTGTGTTAATGCTTCCCCAGGTGCTGGGGGTCTGCACATGTGCGGTTAGCGCTGATCCCCGCTGCCCCCACTGCCCCGGCAGCAGTGGGGTTTGTAGCCCATGGGCTACCGCCATCTCAGAATGGTGGTAGCCTAGGAACCCACTGCAATGCTGCCTGATGTTGGGCAGCATCGCATCACTCATACAAACCCAGAAGGGATTGCAGCAGGCGGCGGTGCAGAAGGGATAGCAGCAGGGGGCGGTGCAGAGGGGATCGCAGCAGGCGGCGGTGCAGAGGGGACCGCAGCAGGCGGCGGTGCAGAGGGGATCGCAGCAGGCGGCGGTGCAGAAGGGACCGCAGCAGGCGTCGGTGCAGAGGGGATCGCAGCAGGCGGCGGTGCAGAGGGGATCGCAGCAGGCGGCGGTGCAGAGGGGACCGCAGCAGGCGGCGGTGCAGAGGGGACCACAGCAGGCGGAGGTGCAGAGGGGATCGCAGCAGGCGGCGGTGCAGAGGGGACCGCAGCAGGCGGCGGTGCAGAGGGGATTGCAGCAGGCGGCGGTGCAGAGGGGATCGCGGCAGGCGGCGGTGCAGAGGGGATCGCGGCAGGCGGCGGTGCAGAGGGGACCGCGGCAGGCGGCGGTGCAGAGGGGACCGCAGCAGGCGGAGGTGCAGAGGGGATCGCAGCAGGCAGCGGTGCAGAGGGGATTGCAGCAGGAATCGGAGATTCCTGCTGCGGCCCCTCTTAAATACATTTGGGAGATACTTAATATTTGCGGCTAACGGGGAATTAGCCGCAAATATTATATGACAAATGGGCCAGAGACAGAGATCCAAATGTTCAGTGCTCCATAGATGCTGTATCGACACTGAGATGCCTGGTGCCTTCCCCAGTAAATTCATTATAGATGGGAGTATCTGGCGGCACTGACGGACTTGTGATATTAGGGATACAAAACTCCCAGCATGCAGATAAGATTCAACGTTTACATTTTATTAATCGTCTTCAGGATTAATTATCAGCATGTTGGGAGTCACAAGTCCGTGAGTGCCGCCTGGTACCCCATCTATATTACATATATATTATACAGTGTGTGTGTGTCTATATATATATATATATATATATATATATATATATATAGACACACATACATACAGACTATATCACCTAAAGCAAACTAGTACTACTACTAATAAATCCTAATTAATAACTCAACCAAAAACAATTGTACACACATAACCGGAATGCATTATGCAGGCAATAAAGTTATATATGGATTGATTCACACACACACACACACACACTGTTTTAAGAGAACGCACAAGTGAGAACTACTTACTTATGTGTTAATTAGTACAGTGAAAACTAGGTCGTTGTGACTTCTAGACTTTACAGCGCAGCGTTACAGTGTCAGAACGCTGGTGGGGATGGCACCTTGACTCTCACCTGATGTACTTACTTGCGCTTCTCACACATTTACTAACACATGAGAAAAGCAGACAGTTACACTAAACTCTAGAACCTAAACATGTAAAAGTATAAGATTTCCAATGATCCAATCATCAAAATAAAACCTGTTCCTGGATAACCAGTAAAATAACAGTTCAGCAGAAACAAGTCAGTGAAGAAGTAATGAATAGAAGGAAGGTGAGTGCAGCACTGGGGTAAGGACAGGTGGGTGCAGCACTGGGGTAAGGACAGGTGAGTTCCCAGTGGTCCCTAGGACTATGGAAGGCAGTACCTTGTGCACAATAAGGGGATGCACACACTGCAGGGATGCAGCCAGCTGGCAGGAACCCACAGATGGAAACAGAAGCAAGAGCTGTGTGCAGCTAATACACAGAGGAATGTGGCAGCAGTAAGGACCATGCTGGTATGGAGAGAAGAGATTAGCAGGCATTACCGTCCTCCTCCCCGTATCCCCAGCAGTGCTGGCCAGTCATTGTCACAGGCTGCAGTGAGGACTGGCTGTCAGTCAGCAGAGAGTCGGTCCCTGAGGTATGTACCTGTTGCCTTTATATCACAGACACAATACCTGTCACATCACTCTTAAAGTGACCGTATTGAGGGGAGGTGTTGGGAGGGGGGGGGGGGGAGGCTCAGCTGATTACTAGAGGGACACAGGCACTGCCCAATTTTCACCCCCCTCCCCTCCCATTCAGGATTCTGCTTAAACAATCCTTGCACCGTATGAGTGAATGCAGAATTTCATTAGTAAGGTGTAACTACCATGGTAGCAGGGGGTGAAGCCGCAGCGGAGGGGGGCTTCCACCTGCCCAGCAGAAACGCCATGTCCATCGTACGCCAGCGCATCGCATCGCATGCCATATAGCCTCATACGATGATGCGTTTTTTAATTGTACAAGCACCCTGATGGGTGCTTACAATGTTAAATGCACCCCCACTATCAACCCGAAGTGTGGCGAGCGGCGGCGGTACGCGTCCTCCGACCTTTTCATACCCCCACTATCCACATTGGCGTGGAGTTGATTTTAGATAGTGTGGTGAGGGCAGCGAGCCACCAAGCCCAAAGCGGGGTGAGCGCAGCAAGCCCCGCGAGGGGACGCGTATTACTTCACATGTATTCCACGTCCCCTCGTGGGGCTCGCTGCGCTCGCCACACTATCTAAAATAAACTCCACGCAGATGTGGATAGTGGGGGTATGAAAAGGGCGGATGGCATGCGATGCAATATTTTATTGTACAATATCGAGTCGCATTGCATACCATCGTATACCTTATTTAGTATAATGGTATACAATGCGATGGGCGCCGTTAGGTTTATATTTCAGGTATGGGCAAAAACCGGGGTACTTGTGTTTTATCACTACGCCGGCGCGCGCAACGTAGCTGGTGTAGTCAGAGCTACGTAGTCAGCGTCAGCCAGCGTAGTCGTAGTAAGGCAGCGTACCAAGCGCTGACTGCGTAGCGTAAATTAACGAGTAAAGCTGCCGGCGTCCACAGGGTCGGGTGCACTGGCAGACGCTGGAACAGCATCAGAGGACAGGACACCCCCCCCCCCCCACTACAAGCTCTGGAATGCAGAGTTTGATGTCCGGTCCAGCATTCTGGGGTCTTGTCCGGGTCCGGTTTTTACTTCGTCCCTTATATTTTTGTGGGTGTTTTTGGTGGGTTTTTATGGGCGTGTAGAGTATTCTATGGAGAAAATAATCTTTTGTGCTTTATAAGAGGTTTACAGGGAAAACTGATTGACCTTTTTATGCTCCTGGTGAGACAGAGTGGGGGTGGGAGTACAGGCACAATTTGGGGGTGTGATGCTGTTAACGTGACATCATTGCCCTGCCCCCTCCCGCAAGACTGAGGTATGAAATACGGGATTATGGGATAATATCCAACATACTGTAAATGGTATCCCAATTAATACAGCAATATTGGATAGGTCAACAGTCATTCGGTCAACAGGTACAAAAGATCGACAGATGAACGGAGGCCAGTGCTTAAGGTCGACCTGTTCCAAGAGGACAACATGAAAGTAGTCAACACACAAATAGTCAACATTTTTTTTTGTCCCAAATTTAAGATATCTTTTATTAACAGTATATGTGGACAGTAACCTGTGGCGAGTGCACGAAGCGAGGGCAGTGATGTCAGCCCGCTAGAGTCCTACTACAAGCAGCAATGACATCGGAACGCAGCATCTATACAATAAGAATCAATATCTGCATAAATGAGCCTTTCTGTATGGGTATGGGTCTGGATGATAGGCTCCAGTCAATGAAAGTCGACATACTGAAAGTTGACAGGGCTTAGGTCAACACCTGAAGTAGGTTGACATGGCTTATGTCAACAGGGTCAGAAGGACGACACAAGCATTAGGTCAACCATGGGAAGGTGGACAGTAAAAAGTTTGACGTGAGTTTTTCAAATTTTTTAGTCTTGAATGTCGACATAGTTGACATGGACACCGTCTAATGTACCGCATCTGCTCACAATGATTCGAGCACACTATTATATTCTCCCACCACTCCGTAGTGGATGGTAGGACATGAAATACTACCTGTCGGCACATGTCAGCTCAAAAAAACGTGACGTTCCGACCCTGTCAGTGGTTGACCTAATGTATGTGGGGTCATAGGCAGTGGCGTAGCTACGTTTTGGGCGCCCCCCCCCCCGCCGCCCCGTCAAGCACCCCCCCCCCCCCGGCCGCCCCAACGCCTATGCTAACCCCCTCCCCCGCAGTCTTACCTATCGCGCAGACAGTTTCAGAGAACAGTGTGCTATATGGGGGCGGCCATTTTGTGGTGGTCCTCATCAGAAGAACGGAGCCGCCGGGACCAGCGAGATACGTAAGTCTGCGGGGGATTGGGGGGGGGTAACTATAGCACCGCAGCCCCCGGCGCCCCCACATGCACAGCGCCCCCCCGCGGTGGCGGGGGCTGCGGTGCTATAGTTACGCCCCTGGTCATAGGATCAACCTAGTGTATCCCGTATCCTGTCTGTATTATATACTCAGTCTACCAGGGCATTTATTTTAAAAAATGTGTCTAATAGCAAAAAGAACATTAATGTGTTATCTGATATCCTTCTTTTTTCTTTTGTAGAACCCGGGCACCTATGTTTGCCATGTTTGGAACCCCCCCATCATCTCAGCAAAATTTACCTACGCACCGTTATGAGGGTGAAAAAAAGCCCTCGTTGCATCTGTGATATGAAGCCGCTCTCCAGAAAGCTAATTGCAGTTGAATTGACCCCTTAGTACATTATAGAGAGTCATTGTGGACCCTTTTTACATGAAGGTTTTTGTTTAGCCAAGCCGCTACTGGGCGAGGAGGAGGAGGTTACAGAGTGTAGGCACTGGCTGGTCGCATTACACAGTGTATATAGGGGGTTATTCAGACCTGACTGTACAGCTGCAAATTTGCTGGCCAGGCGATTATCGATAGACTGCACATGTGTACGAATCACAGTACAAATAAGCGAGGCCTACCTGCGATAAAATCCTGATCATTTTTTAATCATTAGCCATGCGCAAGGTGATTGGCAGGGATACAGTGTTTAGGGGAGGTAACCAACGATTTTCTGGGAGTGTCGGGGAAAAGGCAGGTGTGTCCGGGCTTTTGAAGGTAAGGTGTGCGACGTCAGCTCCGGGGGTTGGGATCATTTGGTCTACAGCATGATGGTTGACAGTCATTAGGTTGACACCATTAGGTCGACATGGGAAAAGGTCGACATGGGTCTAGGTCGAAAGGTCATTAGTTCAACAGGTCGTTAGTTTGACAGGTCATTAGTTCGACAGGTCATTAGTTCGACAGGTCATTAGTTCGACAATGTCTAGTTCGACAGTGAAAAGGTCGACATGGGGGTTTTTCACAGTTTTTTTACCTGAATGTCAACACAGTCGACATGGACACAGTTGAAAATGCACCACATCTGCGCTCGCAGTGCGTCGGGCACGGTGCCTCGCTGCGCTCGGCACACTATTTTATTCTCACACCACGCCCTAGCTAAAAAAACAGTGAAAAACCCCATGTCGACCTTTTGACTGTCGACCTAGACACTGTCGAACTAATGACCTGTTAAACTAACGACCTGTCGAACTAATGACCTGTCGACCTAGAACCATGTAGACAGTTTCCTATGTCGACCTATACCTATGTTGACCTTTTCCCATGTCGACCTAATGGTGTCGACCTAATGACTGTCTACCATAATGCTGTAGACCAAATGACCGCATCCCAGCTCCGGCCCCGATCCGACTGCTTCTATCACAGCCGCTGATTAAGTCCAGGGCTACGCACAGACTGCACACACTGGGAAAATCGTTTGCCGCTGAGCGTCTTGCTAATGGATTTGCTGCTAATCGCCTATTGGCGTAATTTCGGCAAGCCATTCGCAGCTGTACACACCGATTCGTGGCTTGCACAGTGCGGGTGGCATATACCTGATCGCAGTGCTCTGTAATGTAGCATAGCGGCGGACAGGTCTGAATAACCCCCAGAGTCACCTTTTCTTATTGTTCTGCCCTAACCATTTTGCTGCGGGCTTAATGTGCTCCGACTTTCACCATCACAGCAGCACAGGTCAGGTATACGGTACTATGTCTATATGTATATAGTATATTGCCTTTTGTTTGGATAACAAACAAAGAGTATTTAGAAAACTGTTCTGCTGTATCAACAAGGATCTTGGTCATTAACACCGTTAATGTCCTATTCTTCCATGTATGCTGGTTCGTTAGCAAATTTATAGATCGTAAACAAATTTACCATTGTTTGTTGCCGGAATATAACCTGCGACAAAGTCACTGAGAGTTTCTGGGTGAACAATGGTTGCATGAAATCGCCATCGTTTGTGTTACTCCCATCCAGGATCTGCTGCAGATAGTGTGAGCTTTAAACCCAGACTCCTGTGTAATTAAGGCGTTTAGCCACCAATTTGCAGCATTTCGGGCATTTCTTATTTGTTTCTCTGTGTTTCTGGATATGGGCAGTAATTGCTATGAGTCATTCTGCTCACAAGAAGAGGCACATTAACAACATGAGGGGGATTGTCACTGAGCTGGATCTGTGATGCGGCACGGAATAAAATCAGGACATCAGCAATAGGGACCCCTGGTGGCCATGGGCAAAAATCTTACCCAAGTCCAAGGTGTGCTCTGGTCACACTTCAACTGACTTTCCAGCTTACTTGGTGATGAATCGGATGACGGATGAAATGTTCAAATCGGTTCCGCAGAAGATAAAGCACTTTCCGGACGTGACATCGAAATTTCACACATTCAGTTTCTGCAGCAGGAAAATAAAAACATTCAGAATAAAGTATAAAAACATGTTTAATTTATTTTTAGATTTAAATGCATTTTCTAAAATGACAGCGCTGAAAACAATGTTATATTATATAACAAAATAACATACAGACATTTCATATAGGAGCCGATTCAGGATCGCTTGTTCAATTCAAAACCATCCCCAATGGTCAGGGCTGGATTAAGGGGGAGGCACATGGGGTCAGTACCCTGGGCTTCCCTCTATCTAGGGGCCCCCTGTGGTTGGCATGCTTTTTTTGCTAAAGGTTTTGTGAATGGGAGTGGGATAGTGCTGGGGCTTCACCTATCTGCCAATGTGACAATGGTTAATGGTGCTGAGCATCGGGAGCCAAGGCACACTGACTGCACAAGTGTGCAGCACATTACTGGGAGTTGAGACTTGCACAAGAGGTCAGAGGCTGAGAGGCTTGTGCTGAGCTCTGCTTGGTGGAGCTCATCATATGCTTCTCAGGACCATGGTGGATAGCAGCAGCAGCGGCCTTGTCATGGGAGGGTTTTTAATCAGAGGCAGCGCTGAGCCTGTCAGGACTCCTAGAGTAAGGTACAGAGGGACAAACACAGGTTTTTCCTGTGGTGTTTATATTAATCCCCCCCCCTACACACACACACACACACAGTTACCCATTAACCAAGTTTATACTGCCTTTACTCTGTGTTTTGACAGTGTAATATTCACCCCATGCAGTTTGCGGCTGTAATGACAAGTGGGAGGGGCCCCCCGAAGGCTTAATCCAGCCTTGCCGATGGTCATGGATTGCGCATGCATTGTGCACCATTAAAGCACTGGGTATTCCCCTGGGAACGCAGGCGCATCGATGCCTGACGGAGACGGGCGCTTGACGTCACATGACACCAATGGAAATAAAAGTCAGTTTAGACTGACTTTTATTTTCGAAGAGGAGAGAAATCATTTGATGAATGTCGACCATGAATGATTTCTCTCCCTTCGGCTGCATGCAATAGGATGTGTTCTATTACATCCCCTCACACGGTCCTGAGGGGATTCGGCGGTGGAGTGTTTGGCCGGGCAGTGTTAAGCCGCTTGCTATGCAGCGAACGGCCGCTGCTTAGCTAGCGGTCAATTGTTTGTAGAAGTTTGTACAAGACACCCTGCCCCATAGGGTCAGTTTATAATACAATTATGCCAAGCCTGTTACTTTAGTGTAGCAGCATTTTTCAAATATTTGGCAGCATGCAGTGAGTACAGCAGGCCACACCTGCAGTAATATTATTGAGCCCTAAAAATAAGGCTGCCTCAGAGTGATATGTCTGCCAGTATAAATCAAATCAAAGGGGCCCATTTAACATTGAATATTTTCTAATATTTTAGGGGTTAGCCACAAATATTAAGTACTTCCGGAATGTATGTAAGAGGGACCACAGCAGGAATCTCCAGTACCTGTTGCTATCCCTCCTGCCCCACAGGCAGCCGCATCCCTATAGGTTTCTATGGGGGATGCGATGATGCCTGATGTATCAATATTGGTAGATACCGCCGAGATCGCATTGTATATGCAAAGGCATTTTTAGATAAAACCAAATAATAATGTTCTCTCTGAATAGGGGTGGACTAGAAACAGTAATTATTTGATGTTTTCTGGCTTGCAGGGTGCACGGAACAGCCATTTTCGTGGTGGTATTGTCTCGACATCGGCCACAACTACATAAAACGTTGTAGTTTCTGCGTGTCGGTAACCCCGCTCCGCCGGTGCTTGAGGTCACAGGCAAAGGAGGTGAGACCAGCACAGGGCACCAGGAGAGCTAGTTGCATCGCTGCTGCAGAGAATGTAAAATGAGGAAGTTGAATAATGTGTGAGTGCGAGGTTAACTTTTAGCCGAGTGTTGTTTAAACAAAAGTACATGCTATAAAACTGTCACTTTAAAGCAATCTCTAATGTAATTTATGTTTATATCAAACTTGTTTGCAGTAATAGGCCTCATACTGTTTACTATAGACATACCATGTTCCCTAACACGACCTTGGTAATCTGCCCGGACAGGTTTACCGGTCATAAGCCACGCATATCTCTATTGTGTACTAGAGATGAGCGGTTCGGATTCTGTGGAATCCGAACCACTCCGAACAGTGCCCGCCGCGCTAACGAGTTTCCGGCTTTGCTCGGAAACCCGAGTGCGGCCGAATGCGGTAATCTCGCGAGACGCCAAGTCTTTATAGGCTCGGCATCCCGAGAATTCGGCGCCATTTGTCACACACTTCCACAAGCTGCGCACAGCTCTGCAGTGTAGTCTGGGGTGTTATTGGCAGGGGTCTGAGGGGTGTTGTGCAGCAGAGGGGTGTTGTGCAGTGCAGAGGGGTGTTGTGCAGTGGAGAGGGGTGTTGTGCAGTGCAGAGGGGTTTGGGCTCGGTTATTGTACTGGTCGTGTGTTAGGCAGGCTGTGTCAGTGAGGGCAGAGGCTGTCAGGCAGTGTAGTGGGGTACACAGGGCCGGTGCAAGGCTTCTAGATGCCCTAGGCAAAGCTTTCCCTGCGGCACCCTTCATCGGCAGCTGGACGGAGGTCGGCTGTCGCTGGTGGCCGGGGTTGGGTGAGGTGGTTGCTGTGACAGTGACTCTCACAGCCACCTCCGCATGTGACTGAGTGCGTGTAACACGGAGCCCAGACTCACAGAGATAGCAGCCCTCCCCAACCCCATCCACGCCAAGGCCCACCTCCCTGTCACCAGTGCCCGCTCTTCTGTACTCAGCCGTACCTCTCAGCCTCCTTCCCAGCCAGCCCTGGCTAGGGGCTGGCGTGATTGCCGTGACTCCCCTCCATCAATACCCCAATAAATATCCCGATGCTGGGCTAAAGCTGTTCACACAGGGGCAGCCTCACCTGGTAGCGTGCGGTGCTGCCCTCCAGGGCCAGCGCTCATAGGCAAATGCCTAAAACTGCCTAGTAGTAGCACCGGCCCTGGGGGTACAGTACACAGGCAGACTCTCAATCAGCTTTTAATTTTTTTTCATTATTTGTGGTGTGCGGGGTGCTGCACTGCACCCCAATACACCATATACTACTGTCAGAACTTGTGTGATTGTTCTACATCCGCGCAGTGTTATACAAGCCCCGTTTATAAAAAAAAAAAAAGAAAAGAAGTTCCGTGTGTTAATAACCAACCAGCTTGCTGCAGACCTTGGATTGAAATTAAATTGAATGGAAACAACATTGCGAACTGTAAACTGGTCAAAATTGTCTGGAAAGGGCTGGAAATTAATGTTGTTAAGGTTAATATTACTCTAGGGACATAAAATCACACAAAAATTACGTGATATGGGCGTTTCTCGACCATTTAAAAAAAAATCCAAATCCAAAGCCTTTCACCGCCACTTGACAAATCGACTCCAAATCCCGGCGACAAATCCAAATCCCTGGTGCCCATCTCTACTGCGTACCGCTGTCACTTGTAGTACTAGGCCTGGCTGGGAATGAATCTGCTGTAGATCTCCTGCATTCAGAAAAGTGCCTCGAGTCTGCGAATATCAGAGCCTGATGGTACAGTATATATGCAGATAGCAAACGCAGGATCCTAGCGCGGGGGGGGGGTTCCAAATGCCGATCACAATCTCCAACTCTACAGAACATTGGGGCATGTGCAGGAGTCTGGGGGAACCTACTGTAGTAACGAGGCTGGACATTAATGTACACATTGGTATTATTATACACTGAATACTGTATGAAATACAGTATTAATATCTAACACTATAGATGGTCTATAGTACAGGCTCTGCTCTTGTCTGTTGGGTGATGCTGACCCTAACACTGCTACGCTGGGGATGTGCAGCGATGGCGGGCCCTCCCTGCTTGAATGCTCATTGGGCATACGCTGGGAGAGTGGGAGGGTCTGCTGCGTGATGTCATGACGTAGGCGAGATATCCGCCAAGTGCGCAGTGCTCCTCTGGAAATGGATTTTTTGTGGCGGTACCTTACCCGGTGCGCCCACCAAGGATGAAACCCATGTTTGGCTACACTCGTCAAACATGCCTTGAGCCAGTCCTGACTGGGAGTGAGTGGGCAAGACCTTCTCTACCCATCACACCACATGACAAGAGACAACCCACAGGCTCAGGCCAACACACATCCCCATGCCAGGGGGCACACTCAAGATGTAGTTGCCTGGCACAAGGTGTAAAAAGCTCAGACCTCGGTCTCATCCATAGGAGAGTATGTTTATGTGCAGAACCGATTTTTGTGCACTAGATCCGTAGCCGTAGCCTTGATTGAAGACACTGATTTAGTGAGCGGCAGGTTATGGAATTCCTTCACTGTCCCAATATCAGCATCAGGGAGATAAATTGTAATGAGAAGTGATTACAGGGTTATTACAGGCTGTGAGTTTATATATATTCTGCCTCATTCACAGCAGTAAATTCCAGCAATCAGGTAATAATATATGGCTGGCAAGTATCCCAGGACATGTCTCTGTCACATGGTAGGGGGGGGGGGGGGGGGGAGAGGCTGTCTGCAAATCCCTTCATATAGAATGGGACACTATACTGGTGGGGGATGCAGTTACAATTCTGGGGATGCGGATGCCCGGCGGTTGAAATCCTGCGGGAATTCTGACCTCAGGATTTGCACCGGAATCCCAAAAGTCGGCATCCTATTAGGCTGTGGGAAGGCACTAATAAAAGGGGGAGGGTAAAGGCAAGGCTGCAGGGGGGAAGGGGGGAGTTAGGGTTAGGCACCAACAGGGAGGGTTAGGCTGCATGTAGGAAGGGTTAGGGGGTAGGTAGAGAGGGTAAGTAAACGTACCCAGTCCATTTTGTTTAGCACGGTCTGTATTTTGAGCGCTGGTATCCCATTCGCCAATTAGTCATACTTTTCTTGACCTGTGTATCATTGATTTAAATACTGCACTTCTTGTAAAGATGCAGTGAGTGACACTGAAGCCTCATAAACACCCACCCTGTGACCACCAATATTGCTGGGTACACACGTTGTGTAGTGTGTTTCCAACTTTAGAGATGCCTTAGAACACTGCCTACATTAGTAGGAACAAAATAATCAAATATAGAAAAGTAAAGCTGGCAACACACTTCAAAATGTGTGTACCCAGCGATATCTGCAGCGGGAACCCGGCATCGGCTAGTGCATGCATGGGGCTGTTGTCTGTACATGCAGGATGGAAGGCATTGTTAAAGTGCGGCGGGAGAGCATATCGTTGACAATATGGAGCATACACACTATACCATATTATCACTCAGTTACAACTAGAGATGTGCACCGGCCACTTTTCGGGTTTTGGGTTCTGATTACCTTGAGGTTTTGGGTTCTAATGGGTTTTGCCAAAACACCTCCTAAGTGTTTTGTGTTTGGATTTCTTGGGTTTTGGGTTCTGATTTTTTTGTTAAAAAAGCATAAAAACTGCATAAAAATTTTTTTTTTTTGCTCCTACGCTATATTAACCTCAATAACATTCATTTCCACTCATTTACAGTCTATTCTGAACAGCTCACACCTTACAATATTGTTTTTAGGGCAAAAGGTTGCACCGAGGTAGCTGGATAACTATGATAAGCCACACAAGTGTGCGGCACAAACACTAGACTGATATGGCACACTTAGCATACCCTCTAGGCTGATACTGCACACCTAGAATTACCCCTGGACTGATAAGGCACAGTTAGCATCACCCCTGGACTGATACGGCACATTTAGCATCACCCCTGGACTGATACGGCACATTTAGCATCACCCCTGGACTGATATGGCACACTTAGCATCCCTCTAGGCTGATACTGCACACCTAGAATTACCCCTGGACTGATATGGCACAGGTAGCATCACCCCTGGACTGATACGGCACACCTAGCATCACCCCTGGACTGATATGGCACGCTTAGCATCACCCCTGGACTAATACAGCACACTTGGCAGCACCCCATGAATTATACGGCAGACTTGGCTTACCCCAGGAATTATACGGCACAGATGGTGGCACCCCTGACCTGATACAGCACACATGGAATTATACGGCACAGATGGCGGCACCCCTGGACTGTTACGGCACACATGGCGGCAGGCATGGAATTATACGGCAGACAAATTCCTGCAGTAAAAATAAAAATGTGTATTCTTTTAATTATAAAAAAGAGCAGCACACCTTACTTAGCAACACCCCATGAATTATACAGCACTCTTGGCTCACCCCTGGACTACAGCGCATTTAACAGCCCTTGCAGTAAAAAAAAAAAAAAAAAACACCTTAATTTTATTTTCATTAAAAAAAAGGGCAGCTCCCCTGGTCTGATATGGGACACATGGGGCACCCCTGGAATTATACGGCACACATGCGGGCACCCCAGGACTGATACAGGACACATGGGGGCACCCCTGGACAAATACAGCACACATGTGGGCACCCCTGGATGGATACAGCACACATGTGGGCACCCAGTGGAAACAGCAGATTGGAATTATATACTGCAATAAATACTGGTAGCCAGTGGCAACAGACTGGAATTATATACTGCGATAAATACTGGTAGCCAGTGGAAACAGCAGACTGGATTTTTATATACTGTGATAAATAATACTGGTAGCCAGCGGCAACAGCAGACTGGAATTATATACTGCGATAAATACTGGTAGCCAGTGGAAACAGCAGACTGGATTTATATACTGTGATAAATAATACTGGTAGCCAGCGGCAACAGCAGACTGGAATTATATACTGCGATAAATACTGGTAGCCAGTGGAAACAGCAGACTGGATTTATATACTGTGATAAATAATACTGGTAGCCAGCGGCAACAGCAGACTGGAATTATATACTGCGATAAATACTGGTAGCCAGTGGCAACAGCAGACTAGAATTATATACTGCAATAAATAAAATACTGGTAGCCACTGCCAGTGGCAACAGCAAACTGGAATTATATACTGTGATAGGTACTGGTAGCCAGGGGCAACAGCACACTGGAATTATATACTGCAATAGGTACTTGGTAGGCACTAGCCAGTGGCAACAGCAGAGAGCAGACATTAGGCAGTGCAGGGCAGGCAGTGGCACTAGCAGCACCAGTGGACTATCACACTGTGACTGACTATACAGGAGCAGACTCAGCAGAGGCAGGCCCCAGCACAAAGGAGAGACAGAACACAGCACCAGTCATCCTTGCAATGGTGATGTCTTGATCACTAAGCAGAGACACAGTACACAGCAGCACGGGCCCCAGCAGAGACCACACACAGCAGCAGCACACCCTTCCCTACCCTTCTCCGAGATTGGAGTGAAGATGGCGGTGCGAGGTTGCGGAATTTAAGGGTTCTGTGATCTCGCGAGAATCCGACGCCGGGCGATGACGTTTTGCCCGTGCGCCCGGATTCGAGTCAGGCAGGAAGCGCCGAGCGCTGCTCGTATCCGGGCCCGGATTGATGACGTCCGTGCTGGCTCGGATCTGGGGATTAGTTACAACAAGTGGCAAAATTTGGTGATATCTTTATGAGGTGAGGTAAATGGCTCAAGAGCCACTGGCAAGTACCAGAGCCAGATTTGCACATAATATATGAGCCCAGGGGTACATGCCGGCATTATACACATGTGCAGCAGTATACACTGCTGGAGATTCGCTGAGTTTTGATAAGAGATGTGCAGAAAACTCCAGAGTTTTGACTATAAAAAATATTAGAATAATAAAAATAAGAATTGTTTTATAAATTATTTATATTTTTTGACGTACTTTATCAATTCAACACGCCGGCATATACGCTAGTATGACAGGAAAGGCTGTGCCTCACCCCACCGCATACCTCAGGTGTGTATGGCGCTTAAGTCGTAATAGCTTTAGAACTCAGCCTTTGTGGTCTTGGGGTAACATTAGTACTCCCATGGCTCAGAGATTTCTTTCACACGTGTTTATTCAGTAATGTAAAATGATACCGGTTGAGTAACCCTTCCCCAAAATGCTCGGAATCGGGATCATTTTGAATAAGGGATCATTTCAGATTTGGGAATATTTTGTTACTCACCTGGTCCTCAGCATCCACCCTGAGAGGCATCGCCGGCCCCAGTGATGCATTGCCCGGGTGTGCGTGTGAAGTTGTGATGTCACTGGCGCATCATTGGGCCCGATGGATGTCGTGGATGCCGGGGGACCAGGTGAGTATGAAAAACAGTCCAGGGGTAAAAAAACAACAACAACAAAAAAAGGGATATTCCGATAACCTTAGGTTCTATGTTTCGTTATACAGATGAGGGATACTCAACCTGTAATGGGAGTTGCTTTATTCCTATCCATATCTTTATTGCAAGCCTGGCAATACTACTGGTCTCCGTGGGTGTGGTATATGGTTCCGACAGTCGGGATCCCGACAGTTATTAGCCTGTCGTCGGGATCCCGACTGGCCAGACTCAGAAAGCATGGTGAGCGCATCAAAGCCCCTTGCGGGTTCGCTGCGCTCGGCACGCTGTGGGCACGGTGGCTCGTTGCGCTCGCCACCTATTCTATTCTCCCTCTATGGGGGTAGTGGACCCCCACGATGGAGAGTAGCCGGTGGCCTTCGGGAAGCCGGCTGTCAGTGTTTTAACAGTCGGGATCCTGACATTGGGTAAACGACTGTCGGGATCCCAACTGTCGGGAAGTACTAGGAATATGGGTATTGCAGCCTTCGGCCACCTGAGTCAGCCGGGGCCAGGAAGTCCGAGTTAAAATGGTATGCGGTCATAGGTCGACAGTTTCTAGGTCGACACATGAAAATGTCGACATGAGTTTTTCATGTTTTAAAAGAAAGTAAAAATCTAATTTTTACCTTTTTAACATTGACGTCTTTAAAGATGGTGACCTAATGCATGTCAACCCTATTCATGTGTTGACTGATTGTGAACCCATATTGCTTTTTTTAATACACCTATTTTTTTTTTAGTTTTTTTATGGTTCCTAGAAAAACGTGGAATTTGTTATTTTCTGTCGCTACCGGACGGTGTTCTTGGCATGTTAGCGCCATATAAAATATTATATTTAGAACCTGTTGGAGAAAGGGTTAATAACCGGCCTTGTTGACTCCACAGTCATATCACAGACGAGGAGGTTGCACGTGACCTAAAACCCTGTGGGTCGTTGTATCATTGGCCATTATGACCAGGAGGAAGCTTGTCACAGTTTTGCTAGTAGGGAGTTCTAGAATTGTGGCAAGGCATGCTGGGACGTGAAGTTTCACAAACGCTGGAGAGCTACCGGTTGGCCAGGCCAGGCCTGCTATATAGGACCAAAAGGTACTAGGGGCCTGATTCAGGTTGAACATGGCAGCTTACCAAGCACCTGAGACACCCCCTGGGTGAATACATGCCCCCGCCTCAGCTGATTCCCCTCGGTAACGAGAGCACATCCCTTCACATGCCTCCACTCCGGTTCCCCTGCATTTGCCCCACACAATGATAATACTGGATACACAGTTAGATCCAAGCGCTTGGGGCCAATGCATTCGTACGCTGGATGGGATTCCTGGAGATTTATTGCTCTCCAGATTACAGCCATTTCTGTTGGTATTTATAGAGTGTCAGGGAAGATAATCACAGGTCACAGTATATCAGTGTATGACAAGGGCACTGCATCAATATATTATTATTATTATTTATAACTGCACAATCAATTTTAAGGATAAGCAGATTAACGCTGATAAATGAAAAATGCTCTTTGTAGTCTTGGGAATGGATTGAAGCATCAATGTTCAGGTCAATTATTACCTGGCTGATATTAGCATCAGTATCCGGCCTGGCTCTGTCACTTCATCAGCACATTCCCCATGTTGGACCGCTGACAATGGTGGGAATAGCAGGTACCCAGCGGAGGGTCTGTGACACCTGCCACGGTTGGATTAACAAGGAGAGCGATCACCTTTGTGTAGAATGATCATCAGGTTAAATAGGAATTTTGACCATGACAACAAACTTATATCTTACACATCATAAAAACAGGTATCAGTTTACCTCAGAGTTTTCCCTTTCATGTATGTTCTTAACTTAAAGGCTTCCCTTGAGCCAGCCGGGACGATCCAAGGTGGCAGAATCACATGCGATCCTAGCCAAGCCTGCCCAGCTCAGAAGCAATCCAGGAGATTCTCCCACTTCACGCAGCCCCCCTTCCCCACTGCACTAAATACAGATTTTAGCGGGTCCACGGTGAGGTGCATGTCTAAAATGCAGCAAATCGTGTCATTTTAGCCTCTCCCCCAATCTGCGGACCCGGAAATTGCATTGTTTGCCTGCCATGGGGGCGGGGCTTGGTGACATTCACCCTGCCCCCCTGACGTACTACCCCTTAGTGGCGTCCGCCCTGCCCCCCTGACATAATGTGATAATGATAATGTGTGAGCACAAAACCCACCACTATGTCAGAATCATGCACTAAAAACAACGTATTGCCTCTATACCAGGGCTGGGCAATTGCGGCCCTCCAGATGTTAAGGAACTACACATCCCAGCATGCCTTGCATCAGTTTCAGCATGGCCACATAGCCAAACTAATGCAAAGCATCCTGGGATGTGTAGTTCCTCAACATCTGGAGGGCCGTAATTGCCCAGCCCTGCTCTATACCATAAATAATCATCATTGCATTTTTGTATTTATTATTTGCTTCTATGGGGGTATTCATTAAGTTGTGTGGTTTACTTTGCTGCTAATTGCCAGGTGCAGAGCAATCCAAATAAGAGGGATTGCCGCACACTGGGAATTCCAAAGTCAGACTGAACCTAAAGTTTACATAAAAACAGCAAAATCGGGTTCGTGCGCTGTGGAAAAAAACATTGATATTGCAGTTTACACAAAATTGTCAGGTTTCCATGCCTGAATAAAGATTTTTAGACATGGGGTTATTTAATTGAATTGCATTTCCTGCATTGTGGAGGATTAGGCATGAGGTTTAATTGAATACCCCTATGTGTTGGTAATAACATTGCAGAATATGCTGTTATGTAGATACAGAAGTGGTCATGAAGTTAGAGAAGGCTGGTAGTGCCATCTTAGGGTGGATAGTTGTAACTGCATAGTAATGTGTCACCTACTGTACAGCAGGTTTTCTTTCAGTGTGCGGTCTAGACATTCACTGAGGAGTTAATTAACCTACCAGTATATTTTTGGATTGGGGAGGAAACCAGAGTACGCGGAGTAAACCCAGGCAAGCACGGGGAGAATATACACGGGGAGAACTCTGCACAGTTAGGGCCATGGTGGGAAATGAAACCATGACCTCAGTGCTGTGAGCCAGTAATGCTAACCATTACACTGTCCGTACTGCATTATGCTTAAAGCTCCAATACACATTGTGATTTGGGCCCGATTCTGGCGGATCGGGCCGATAAATCATGTGAAATCGATCCAAATTGCAGGTGTATGATATCCAATCGGATACGATGCACAGTCGCATGCGATGTATCACATTTAATAAAGTGGAACATCAAGTGCCAAATCTTAGGGAGCTCGCCAGGGGAGCTGCCAGGGGAAATCGGGGCCGACTTAGGGCTGTTTCACACAGTACGGTTCCTGCCGCACGGTGAAATCCCGTACGGCCAGGGAGCCGTGCCGCACTCAGCAGTTGTGAATGGACACTATTGTGTCCATTCACACGGGACGGCCACGGCCCGGCCGCACGGCTGCAGCCGGATCCCCCCACTGGAAGGGACGGCTGCCGGGCTGTGGCCATCCCTGCCATTATAAAATTCTGAGTGCGGCGCGGCTCCCTGACCGTACGGGATTTCACCGTGCGGCAGGAACCGTACTGTGTGAAACAGCCCTTATCCTTACAACCAGTTGGTCTAATGCTGGGATAGCCAACTCCAGTCCGAGAGCTACCAACAGTTAATGTTTTTCAGATCTCCTCACAGAATCACATGTGACGTAATGAGCTCCACCCAGGGCCGGATTATAATAATTATAATGCCTCTAGCTAGGGGCCCCCTGTGGTTGGCATGTATTTTTCAAAAAAATAATAATTTTTTGACCAAGTTTATACTGCCTTTACTCTGTGTTTTGACAGTGTAATATTCCCCTATGCAGTTTGCGGCCAGTAATGACAAGTGCAAGGGGGCCCCCCTGTCTAAAGTGCCCCGGGCCCCCCGAAGGCTTAATCTGGCACTGGCTCCACCTGTGGATCATTTGTAATTTGTCAGTGAGTAAGGAATACACCTGTGCCCCAGCTTGGCTAGAAACCGTGAACTGTTGGTAGCTCTCGAGGACTGGAGTTGGCTACCACTGGTCTAATGTATGGTGGCCTTTAACGTGTGCTCAAGGTTTTCTATTTATTCTATTCTAGTTATGGCTTGTCCTGTTGGAGAAAGTGCTCTATATAAATAAAATAATTATCATCAATATACATGTCTAGTGTCCGTGAGTCTCCGAAAACACTGCCATCTGTTGGCGGAGCGTGAAACTACATCTCTTTCTCACACTTGCACAAACACAGTTGTGCTGAATCAATGGTAACCTATATCAATGTGTTCGGCAATTCCACCTGATTGGTTGTATTTGGCTGTAAGTTAAGGCATATGTGGAGGGCTCCTTAGTGAATATCTATTGTTGACTTCCAATTATTAGCAGAGAAATACATTTTATGGTTATCCTCATTTTTTCGCCGCTATGGCCGCTAATCGCTGCAATCTGCGTGTATACGCAGCAAATACAGCAGAAACTTATCAGGCACAAAACAGAGTATATTTACAACACACAAGGATATAATGAACCCCTAGCAGAGAAGGAATGCAACACCAATACTTGGTTTCTAATGCCGTGGTCCAAAGCAGCAGCATAGTTTTTACTTAGGGAAAAACAATATACAGTTTTAATTATTATAATAATAATAATAATAATAATAATAATAACTTGGTCCCCATGTATTGGAAGTGTATGAGACTCGCTGACCAGATGGGTGAAGACTATGGGCCTTATTCTAGTTCACTCTTTCTGACAAAATCCTTCTTAGAAGGACA
Source organism: Crinia signifera (assembly GCF_055691185.1). Classification (NCBI taxonomy): domain Eukaryota; kingdom Metazoa; phylum Chordata; class Amphibia; order Anura; family Myobatrachidae; genus Crinia; species Crinia signifera. Next base: position 37,921,069 of record NC_139227.1, on the reverse strand, counting down.
CAACCATGTGCACTGCTGGTGGGGCAGATGTTACTTGTGCAGAGAGAATTAGATGTGGGTGGGGTTTTACTTCAAAGTGAGATCTATATTGCAGTGTAAAAATAAAGCAGCCAGTATTTACCCTGCACAGAAATAAAATAACTCACCCAAATCTAATTCTCTCTGCACATTTTACATCTGCCCCACCTGCAGTGCACACGGTTTTGTCTATCTAAGAAGGATTTTGTCAGAAAGAGTGAACTAGAATAAGGCCCTATATGTAGAAGGGGATATATTTTAGACATTTGAAATATCACTATTAATACATATTCTTATATCAATGTACATTTGGATGTCAGCTTCTTAAATCACTTAAAAGGTTTAGGCAGGCGATTCTAAATTGTAAGTTTGATTACACAATTAGGCATATCTATCTATCTATCATCTATCTATCTATCTATCTATCTATCTATCTATCCATCTATCTACCTATCTATCATCTATCTATCTATCTACCTATCTATCTATCATCTATCAATCTATCTATCTATCTATCTACCTATCTATCTACCTATCTATCTATCTATCTATCTATCTATCTATCTATCTATCTATCTATCTATCTATCTATCATCTATCTATCAATCTATCCATCTATCTATCATATATCTTTCTATCTATCATCTATCTATCTATCTATCTATCTATCTATCTATCTATCTATCATATATCTATCAATCTATCCATCTATCTATCATATATCTTTCTATCTATCATCTATCTATCTATCTATCTATCTATCTATCTATCTATCTATCTAAACAAACACCCACTGGTACTTGGAGAGAGCAGTGAGATTGATAGGTGGCACTCCACAGACTTTTGTAAATCAATTTGTATTTAGTGCAGGGTTGCCTACCCTCCCGGAAAGGCCGGGAGTCTCCCGAAAATCGGGTCCCCCTCCCGCCCCCCCCCCAGAAGGGTGGACAACCCTCCCGGATTCAGGGGGGACACCCGCTGCGCACCCGATCGCGGCATTTAAATGCCGCAATCCGCGAGTCTCAGAGGAAGGGGCGGAGTTAATATGGCAAAATCGAGCCATTTTAGCCCTGCCCCCTCCACGGAGATACGCAAATTCATCAGTTTAACATCATGGGGGCGGGGCGTTTGACAGTGGTGGCGGTAACGCATATATTGCTGACGCAAACCAGCAATGCATCTGTTACCCCCATAACATAATGGGTAGTATTCAATGTTGCTCACCACAGCCAGCGAGGGGGTTAAACAGCAAGGATCACAGAAAACCAGCGATCCTCCCTGTTTTAACCCCCTTTCCGGATGCTCACCCTATTCAACATTCCGGGGGAATCCTCACCGTCACTGGACGGCGAGGATTCCCCAAACAGCGAGACCTGCGGCTAATGCAGCGAACCCGCTGCATTTAGCTGCGAGTCTCGCTGCTTCTGCAGCCACATACGCCAATTCCCCCTCGCTCAAAAAACAGAGCGAGGGGGCATTGGAAACAACCTTTCCAAAAGGCCTTAATGAAAGAATAGCTTGGAATAGTCTTATGTGAAATATAAGTATGAGTAGGGTTCTGGGTTGTATTAAGTATCGGCATTGCTGTCTGGTTTGTTTTTGTTTTTCTGTGTATTTTTTCTACATGTTCTTTGAGTGTACTTATGTACTCCATTTTATTTCTGTATATGTTTTGTACGTTGATCATAATGTATGCATTTTATTGTGTATTTGATTATGCTTATGTAGCCGTATGTTGCGGGTCCAATAGGTTGTCAGCTAACACGCACATGACGCATGAACCTCGGGAAAGCAGCGTCCTCAGGTTGCTATGCAACCACCTGGTAGGGCCGGCGAGAATCATCATGCTGCGTCATAGCCAGGTGAGGACTGCGCTCGAGGTGATTGCAAAGTGGGCGGTGGATGCAACACCGTGGAGATCTACATAAGGTGAGACACTAGCAATGTATGTTTGTATGTCTTCCTCCTGATGACGGGGTAACAGTCCCCGAAACTTTGAGGACAATAAAGCAACTTTTACCAAGTCCTGGTAGTGCCGTGTCTGGATTCTTCTACCGTCGAGGTGTGGATCCTATCTGCTGTATTGTTTTTCAACAAGGGCACGCTGGGCTGCTGATTAAGCTGGGTGAGTGCCGATCCGTCCCGGTCCTCTATATATATATATATATATATATATATATATATATATATATATTTCAGAAAAAATGGGCACTCAGGGACTCCATCAGCATTGAAGCAAGACCAAACTTTATTGCATCATTGGTCTATCCGGTCAACGTTTCGGGGGTGGACCCCCGTCGTCAGGACAAGTGAAAAGCGGTTATACACAGCTTTCCACTTGTCCTGACGACGGGGGTCCGGCCCCGAAACGTTGACCAGATAGACCAATGATGCAATAAAGTTTGTTCTTGCTTCACTGCTGATGGAGTCAATGGGTGGCCATTTTTTCTTAAATATATGCTGTGGGCTGTGTTGTGACACTGCCCTCACTGGATGGCACCAGGGCAAGATACCTATTACTGCAGCCAAAATAAGCCCTGAGTGACGGTACTCTCTTTATGCTATATTATTTATATATATATATATATATATATATATATGATGCAGAACTGAGGTGCACCTTACCTTTTATGCTATTCTTATATAGCGCAGCAGATTCTGTTGCGCTTTACAATTGTTGACAGTTATAAAACAAACTGGGTAACAACAGACAGACTTAGAGATAAGAGAGCCCTGCTGCAAGCTTACAATCTATAGCAGGCATGTCCAAACTGTGGCCCTCCAGCTGTTGTGAAACTACACATACCAGCATGCCTTGCCATAGGGATGGCTATCGATGATTCAAAATCATTGATGGTTTATGGCCGATGTCGAATACTTTTGCCATCGATGGGGAGAGAACCAGATGGTATCCCTACATTGATGGCATAGTAGAAACATCGTTTTTTTTTTCTTCAAGGTGTTGGGACACGGAGCATAGCCCTGCCCCCGACACTCGGAAGCCCCGCCCCCACATTTTTATTAGTTCTCCGGCCATTCAGCCAAAGGTGATGAATAACCATTTATAGCTAAAACTATCGATGATTGGGTTACGGACATATTGTCGACCCGACTTAGGTGGACAGTCATTAGGTCAACACATGCTGAAAGCCGCTCAGACGAGATACTGAGCGGCTTTCACATGAAAGTCGCCCAGTGTGTATGGGCCTTTACTGTAATACCCCTTTTACACCAAAACGCCGGGTCGCACCCGGCTTTTTTAGACCCAGGTTCAAGCCGGGTGCGACCCGGCGTTTAGTGCAATTTACACCGGGTGGACAGCCCGGCCCGCAGCCCCCCCCCCCCCCTCCCTTGGAGATGACAGGATGATGTCATCTCCAAGCGCCAATCACCGCCGCCGCCGGACTGCTGCTGGGGGCAGCCCAGCACTAAGGTAAGCTGCTGGGCTGCCCCCAGTCCCCGCGCGCACCCCCCGGGGCACACAGGCATCCGTTCACCTCCCTCCCCCGCTGCTGTCTGCAGGGTATAGCAGACAGCAGCGCCGGCTGTCAGTGTCAGGCTGACAACCCATCCAACCTGCGGACGCTGCGGTCCGCAGGTTGGACGTTCCCCATTCATGTAAATGGGAGCCGGGTCGTCCGACCCGGCGTTCCCATTTACACCGCCCTCTACCCAGGTCCTAGCCGTGTTCTACCCAGGTCAGGACCTGGGTAGAAGTCCCGTGTAAAGGGACACAGCGTTAGGGATTTAAACCGCCGAAGATCCGGCTCTGACCCGCCGCTGACCCGGATTTTTCGGCGGTGTAAAAGGGGTATAACTCTCCACTAGCAACATTCTCATTACTGTATATATGGTTTCAGCCTCCATCTTCCCCTCCTCCTGTGACGAGAATTGTTGTAGAACCACAAGTCACAGCATATTCTCTCAGCCAAAGGCTATACTCAGGGAGTTTTCGTTACATACCATGGTTCCCTATTTGCTTCAATATAGTCCTGTCACAAGTTCACAACTAAAAAGGAAGCTGTATGGCTGTAACAGGTGTCACATGAAAGTTCACCCGCCTTAAACTGCTCTGAGATAACATTTGTTCCGTGCAGATCCCGGTTCCGGTTGTCAACTCTCTCTCTCACTCTCTCCCTCTCTGTCACTCTCAGGCTTCAGTCTTCCGATGAGCGCTATAGGCCAGCAGGTGGGGTGGGGGCAGGACGAAGGAGGGGTCTGAGCGGCGATTGGGTAGTGCGGAAGCAGCTGGTTTTGCACGGTCCAATAGGAAAGCGGCGGCTGATATGCTGAGAGTGCGTGTGGGAGACAACAATAATCACGTGATACACACACATGCTGCTGCCGCTGCCAGCCCTGCCAACCTTGCCGGTATACACAGCAGCAGGAGGCCTGCCTTGCTGCTGCTGGATCACACACTGGTAACGCAGCTGCTGCTGAGAGGATACACGTATATATATATATATATATATATATATATATATATATATATATATATATATATATATATATATATATATATATAAAACACACACTCTGTCTTGATCTTTATATTGTGATGTATCTGGGGTACAGTCTATTCTATATATTTCCTTCGTACAAATCTGTTGCCTGTGGTTACTGTAAGCGGTGCTTTGTAGCATGAGGTGTGATATATATGGGGAAAATATATTGTAAATAGGAATATACGCTGTTATATTACATATATTTAATTGATACTGTATTGCATTTATGTACTGTAGATTGAACTATGTAACACCATGTATTTAATATATTGGTAATGAGGGTGTTCACTATATTATATTTTTACTGGTTTTATAGTGATATATCTGGGTAATATACAGTATACTGGTAACAAAGGTGTACACTGGTATATATAATGCATGCATTTACTATGCACGGCCTATATTATGCTATATATAACATATCCGTGTATACCACTATATTGCACATATGGAACATATAAACTGCACACAGAAAGTGGTGCTAAAAAGGAAAAGACGTGACGTTGCCCATAGCAACCAGATTGGTGCCCTATAATGTACTATATCAGGGGGTTATATATTGGTGGTCAAAACTATGGCTTTTGTGTCTGTATACTGTAATAAATAGAAGGCAGTGTGGTTCTATACATTATATTCTGTTATAATATTGCAGGTTTGTGTGCATATTGTCTCACTGTCATAGTCACAGCTGCTTAGTGCTTGATATTGCATGTTTGGGTGTATGGATTATAATGGTACAGTTTGCGTGTATTAGGGCTTGCATGTTTTACAAGTACCCTGCACTTCTGCCCAATTATGAGTGTAATGAATGTCTCTAATCTAGCAGAACAGTAACAGTGACTTGAAGATGAAGAAAGTTACCTGTACGGCCCCTGTCAACATCGCTGTCATAAAATACTGTAAGTTCCCTTGATACTTCATCAATCTGATAAGATGCAGTTATTGCCTTCAGCATGGAGTGGAACAGGTGCATTATTAATCCACTTTCATTTCCGTTTCAGGGGGGAAGAGAAACGAGCAACTTATTCTGCCAATTAACTCCTCCCTCAGCGTTACCCTCCACCAGGACCAGGTTAGTCACAGATTCTTATTGTATTCCCCCCCCCACACCCCCTTACCTTACGATATCCAGACCCACATACTTAAGTTCGCTATGCTGACAGTCCGGATTCCAGCATCAACATCCTCATGTTGGCACTCTGATGCCTGTCTTGGTTACGGTATAAGTAGTAGACAATGTATAGGTCGACCACTAATTTATTTACAGTGTCTTATATAGCGCAGCAGATTCCATTGCGCTTTACAATTGTAGACACTGATAGCAAATTGGGTAACAACGGACAGACTTGGAGGTAGGAGGGCCCTGCTGCAAGTTTACAATCTGTAGGTATATAGGAGGGAAACACAAGGACAGGCACCAGTAATGGCATAACAGTCCCACCAAGTTACAAGTCCAGAAGAAAAGCTATATAATACGTAAGTGCCTCAGAGGGTTATGCGTGTAGAAATATGATAGGCTTGCCTGAACAGGTGAGTTTTCATTGTCTGCCAGTGACCACATACCCTGTATTCTGGCCGCTAGGAATATTAAGGAGATAGAAAACCATACTAATAAAATATTGTGGGCCTTATTCTGGTTCACTCTCAGAGGCAAATTCCTTCTCAAATGGACAAAACCATGTGCACTGCAGGTGGGGCAGATGTAACATGTGCAGAGAGAATTATATTTGGGTGAGTTATTTGTTTCTGTGCTGGGTAAATACTGACTGCTTTATTTCTACACTGCAATATAGATCTCACTTTGCAGAAAAACCCCACCCAAATCTAACTCTCTCTGCACAAGTTACATCTGCCCCACCTGCAGTGCACATGATTTTGTCATTTTAGAAGGAATTTGCCTCTGAGAGTGAACCAGAATAAGGCCCTATGTGTGGGAGAGCTGTGTATTGGGGTTTATACAGCGTTGAGCTGATGAGCGAATTCACAATCTATTTCATTACTGCACATGCATACGTATCGTGCCATACATGTGATAGCCAGGATAGCAACAGGAGTACTGAATAGATCTAATCAAAATCCCCTAGCAATTTGACTGACAGGAAGTTGGCGCGGGATGCAGTCATTTAGGTCTACACCAACTAGGTCGACAGGGGTTTTTTCACTGGTTTGTGTGCCGACAGGTGATATTTCATGCCCTACCATCAACTAGGGCGTGGTGGGAGAATAAAATAGTGTGCCGAGCGTAGCAAGACACCGTGCCCGAAGCAAAGCGAGCGATAACGGTGCACTTCAAACTGTGTCCATGTCGATTGTGTCGACATTCGGGTAAAAAAAAAAAAAAACAGTTTAAAACCCCATGTAGATCCTTTGACTGTCGACCTTGCCCATGTCGACCTAATGCTTGTGTCGACCTTGACCCATGTTGACCTTCCTGACTGCCGACCTAGTGGTGTCGACCCAATGCGTGTAGACCAAAAGATCCACAACCGTTCTGTTGCAGAGTCGATGACAGGACAGCAGATCGCAATATTTTTGCAATTCACACACAAATTTACCGGACGGGTTTTATTTCTGTCTGGGCAGTGGCGATCTACTTGTAGTCGCCTGCAACTGTGCAGATGAGCAATCCGATCTGAATCAGGCCCATTGTACCTGTCACCTACACACACATCCACGTTATACAGGTATCAGAACAGACAACACATAACTAGACGTGTGCTTTAGTCAACAGCAATAAATCAGATTGTCACTGGGCCTGATTCAAACTTGATCGCTGCTGAGCGAATTCGCACAGCGGATGATTATTGATACACTGCACATGTGTAAGGAATGTAGTACGCATGCACGACACCTGCTAGCAAATGACTACTTTTTGCTTTCAGGGGGGGGGGGGGGAGGATTGGTGGTAACTGGCTGTTTCATGGGAGTTCTAAGAATAATGCTGGGAGTGTTAGGAAAAATCCAGGCGCACCCATTCATTTCTCTGGAGGGTGTGTGATGGCAGCTCTGGGCTGGATATACCTATTAGAAGTCCCTTACTATTCCCAGCCTGCGATGACTGGTGCCCAGTGGAAAAATTATCTGAGGGCGAGCGGATAGCAACAAGAATTGGAAATTTTTTGCTCTAGTACACATCTATTTGCGCAGGGAGCAGAACAATTCGCAAGTCAGCATTTACCTAACTGCTGGCCGCTGCTTATTTACTTAGCCGCAATCAGGACTGAATCGGGCCCCCTTTTCAGTCTCTAATGCTTTATGTGTTTTGCAAATTGCAGCTAAAAACCACGACCACCATTGCCGCAAGCCGGGACTTTACTGAGGATCGTATTTGGCTGAATGGGAAAGAGGATAACATTAACCACCCGCGCCTACAGTCCTGTTTACGTGAGAGTGAGTGATGTGACATCTAAACTGTGAATAATCTCTCTGATTGGACAGTTTTAAAATAATTATTATTATTTTGTCACTGGCAATATGCAAATTAGAAGTAACTGGAAGATCGTTACTAAATTCTAGTAGTTTAAAAAGAAACTTGTCTTTCTGCCACTGGATCATTTTTAGGGAGAGGAATTCGGAAATACAGTCACTTCTGAAGTCCAATTCTGCCTTAATCATGTTACCTAGATGACTCCTTATTTCAGGGGAAGTCTGAAAATTAGGGAGCAAGGACAGGAGTGGGCCCATTGAGATACTGGGATTTGGCCCAACCCTGACCTCTCAGTTTGTCACCCGTGGAAGCGTCAGATTCCTTTTAATAGGAACCCACCATTGGTAACTGATCTAATAACGTCCACCGCAGAAATATTCCTGATTGTACAAGTCTGTGTGTAGGTTATTGGGTAATACATTTCTGTGTTGAAATCTCCAATTCCCTTTAGTCCGTCGACTGGCCAGGAAGAGGAGAAGTGGCAGCGAGGTTGGAGTCTCCAGGATTCTAAATGACAAAGTTCACATATGTTCAGTCAACAACTTCCCCACAGCTGCTGGGCTGGCATCTTCTGCCGCAGGATACGCCTGTTTGGGTAAGGAATCACCAGCTAGAACTAGCTTGGGAGAGGAGCTTCAACATGCCAACTATATGGTGTACAGTCAGCTTTATCTCTGCACTTATTTCACTAGAAAAATATGCTTTAGGCAGCTTTGCCACTTGAATAGTAAAGTTTGCTTTCAGCTGAAAAGCTGCCCACGGGCCAGCGTTCAGCACTGAGCGCTGCTGTGCACTCCCGCATTATCGCCAGCCACCGCTGCTTATCTGCTGATATTACCAGCAGATGAACGACTGGGTGGACGAGGTTCCATAGCATCCTACTATGGAAAATTGTCTTCCCCCGCGGAAATCGCTTTGACAGGTGAAAATCGTGTATATGTACTGAGCGATTTTTTTTGAGGCCAGCAATTTTTTTCCCCCTCCTTCATCGCTGTCCATACAAGCTGGGCAAAATCACCCAATGTGTATGCACCTTAAATAGATGATTTTATTGAAATTAAATAACCAGCAATTTATGTGCCATTCAACTCTGAAATACAAGTTACTCTATATAAAATAGCTTCTAATAAAACACCCTTACACGTTATGGGGGAAATTTACTAAAGGAAATTTGTAGAAAAATAGGTGTATTTGTATTTAGAAATACACTTATTTTTGATATTTACTATCCCGAAAATACAGCAATTCGTATTGATGTGCTATCAATACGAATTGCCGTATTTTTTCGGGATAGTAAATGTCAAAAATAAGTGTATTTCTTAATACAAATACACCTATTTTTTACAAATTTCCTTTAGTAAATTTCCCCCTATATGTCTGAAGATCATCGGAAGGATAAGGTTAAGCTATAAGGTTCAGGAAGATCTTTTTCCTGCAGTCTTCCTATTCAGTCATTCCATCACCAGCCTCCCTCTCCGTTATTGTCCTGTTCCATAGAGAATAGCCTACATTCAGCTATTCGGCAAATGTTAATGTTCTATGAGATATATACCTACTATATTTTCTCTGTCAGTGTACACTCTGGCCAAGCTGTATGGCGTGGAAGGGGAGCTGTCTGAGATTGCCAGGCAAGGTTCCGGCAGTGCGTGCCGGAGTATGTATGGAGGATTTGTCCAGTGGCTCATGGGAGACCGAGAAGATGGCAAGGACAGCCTGGCACAGCAGGTGGAACCCGAATCGCACTGGCCAGAACTGCGGATCCTGATATTGGTGGTAACTACAGACAATTCTGTACAGTCCATGATGGCTGCATGCAGCACTGGGGACATTTTTCTGTTTAAAATGCCTGTATTAGACCTTTGCATTCGGTAACACATACACTAAATTATCAATGTAACGTTTCAGGCCAGCGCTGAAAAGAAACACGTGGGAAGTACTGCCGGCATGCAGACCAGTGTGGAGACCAGCCCATTGCTCAAGGTAGAGCCTGATTACTCTTCTAGTCGGTCCCTGCCTGTGTACACTGGCCAGATGCTTTTGGAATGCATCCATGTGCACTAGCCCCTTTCCTTTGTGCAAGATCTCTGTCCAACATGATCTCTGCATATACTGACCTTTGAGTTGCCCAGTTTCATGCCTTCTGAACACTAAGATTACATGTAAACGCCCAGGTGCACCCAGTAAGCTGCAAATGGAGGCACCGCTGAGATGTGTATGCTTATGGAGTTTTGTATTCTCGCCTACAGAAGGAGTGCAGTGAAGGAAATCGCAAGATGCAAACACTAAACAGATATGCATGCCACAGCCCCTTAGTCTTCACTTATAGAATGTTTTCTTTATATTAAGGTCCTGATACTGGTTGACTCTGTAAGCTGCGAAGATCGCAGTTTACGGAGTGCCAGAAAGCCTGCACCACTGAATATCCGCCTCCCCCTCGCCGCCATTTCCCCTCGCAACCATGCAAGGGGATTTGTAACGAAGACCCATCCCCTCGCATGCAGGAGAAATCATTTAATGGTCACCAACCATCAAATGATTTCTCCTGCCTTCCCAAATAAGTCAGTCTGCCGGCCCCCACAGGACTTGGCCCACCTGCTCACCCATGGGAACGCCCAACGTTTTCATGGGATGTCCATAAAACGCTGGACGTTCCCATGGCCCTTCGCCACCCTGTCCCTCCCCGCTGCAAACGGCCCAGCGAGTGTGTAACTCACTGCGTCCGTTCGCTGTCATAAGTGCGCATGCAAAAAGCTGACCATCTGGGCAGGGGCCAAATTCAGAACACTGCGTGTTATCCCCTAAGAGCAATGAAACTACAAAAGATGTTCCATTAAGACATGGTTTATAGATTTAATACAATCGTTTTTGGGCATCCTCCCAGTAATAAATATGATATTTATATAGCACTTCTAGGACTCAAAATGCTCCACATTTGCAGTTACAGCACAAAATACAAAACAAGGGACATTAGTGAATTCTTGGGTGCACAGAAAAGTCCTGAGTCTATTTGTGAGGGATTCGACAGTGGGGGGACTCTTTGCATGGTAGAGTAGGGATGCCAATTCCGGTGCACTTTTTCAGTTCGGAATTGAAAAAAGCGCAATCCCGGGATTGGCCTCCCTAATTAAAAAAGCCCCCCTCCCCCCACAAATCGTCCGCCGCGCATATACTCACATGGTGCGGGCGAAAGCAGGGGTGCGGCCGATCGGCGGTGCAGCTGGGTTGCGGGAGCAGATGCCGATCGGTGGTGCAGCAGGTTTCCAGGAGTGGGGGTGCGGACGATCAGCAGCAGATCCTTGAGTGTCGCAGCATGACCTCTGCCCACATCAGACACTGCTTCAGGTACCTTAGGCTCTGGTCATGTAGGACTTTGAAGGTCAGTAAGCCAATCATAAAAACAATCACCATCTAATAGGTAGTGTAGATGAGTGTAGAGCACAGGTTCCCAAAGTCGGACCCCACACAGTGCATGTTTTGCAGGTTTCCTCACTGAATCAAGTAAAATAATTGGCTCTACCTGTGGATCTTTTAAAATGTGTCAGTAAGTAATGAGTGCGTCTGTCGGGTGACCTGGAAAACGGGAACTGTGTGGGGTCCTGAGAACTGAGTTTGAGAACCACTGGCATAAAGAATGGGTTTTATGTGGTTGGAACAGGGCTAGTAAACAGAAAATACAGCACTGCTGAATGAATGTCAGTATGGAAGGAGCAGGAAGCCTCCTACAGCCAAATACTTTGTTGGTGAATTCTCATGGATAAACGACAAGCTGAATTCTGTGGATATTGTTTTCCAATGTCTGTGTCTCCCCTTTGTGCCGTTTCAGCTGCGGGCCGAGTCAGTGGTGCCGGGACGAATGGCTGAGATGATTGAAGCCATCAAGAAAAAGGATTTTGAAGCCTTTGGGAAGCTGACCATGAAGGACAGTAATCAGTTCCATGCTACTTGCCTGGACACCTATCCACCTATCTTTTACCTTAACCAGGTATCACAGAGAATAATCGGCTTGGTCCATCGGTACAACGCCCATTATGGTCAGACCAAGGTAAGACAGAAATTGCACAAGGCCCAATTCCCAGGAATCCTGTTATCCGTAGACTTGTCTCTTGCACGCTCTCTCGCGCTACCTTGCTCTCTCTCGCGCTACCTTGCTCTCTCTCGCGCTACCATGCTCTCTCTCGCGCTACCTTGCTCTCTCGCGCGCTACCTTGCTCGCTCTCTGTGTCTCGTGTGCCCTCACTCGCTCTCTCTCGTTAGCAGAAGCGGTCCATTGATCTGGGGACTCTGTGTCCATTTAGTAACCACGTCTTTCTGCTCTCATGCAGGTTGCATACAGCTTTGATGCCGGTCCTAACGCTGTCATCTTCACCCTGGAGCCGACAGTCAATGAGTTTGTGGAGGTTGTGAAATGCTGCTTTCCACCGGAGGCGAACGGGGACCCGTAAGTCGCACCAAAGCCTAAAACCAGATTTCTCTGCTCAGTGTGGGATTTATTCAGAGTATCCTAGGGCACATGGGAATACTGGCTGCATCTGGTCCTAAACAAACAGACGCTTCTATTACCTGGTACAATAGCGCAGCAAAGGCCTCAGATCTGGCCGCTGCGTGAGCCATTGCTGCAAGCCAAGTGATATCTGTCCATTCAACATTTACATAATGGGCTCACTTCAGTAGACCAAGCAAAGGGGAGGGCTAATGCATTTATGGCATGGATTTTTTTGCATGCAGGGAAAATACTATCTGCTTTTGCATGTAGCCCACGTATACTGGGCAGATTTTCTTCTGCCCTGATATTTAGAATAAAGCTGCTTCCCAACACTAAAGACATCTGTACATTTTAAATCTGGCCCTCTGCAGTGCAGAGTGTATCTGGCGAGGTACAAATGACTCCTGCTTAGTGGGAGTACCACTATTTGGTGCTCAGTTTTATAAAACGCATGGTCTGTTTTATGGGTTTTTGTTTCTGTTAAGTTCTTGCATGTTCTTGTATGATGCACAAGCCTGAAATACAGATGAAATAACCTAATAAATGCCCTAAAATGGGCGTACATTAGGCCTGATTCAGGTCTTTTTGCTAGGCTGCGTATGTTCCCTAACACATCCCCTTGCATGCAGCCGAACGGGATAGAATTCATTAGATGTCCGCACACCGTTCAATGATTTTTCTCCCCTTTAGTAATACAAGTCAGTTGAAACTGACTTTGGTACTGTTTTCCTAGCACGGCGCCCGTCTCATTGATTGAATGCCTTAAGTTTAAGGTACTTAAGGCATACAATCAACGCGATGGACCCGATTTTTTAATCTCATGGATCTTATGCATCCATAAGATGCATGAGATCCATGAGAGAAAAAATCGTGAGCCCCCAATAACCATTGTTAACGCCACCAGTACTATCAACGCCAACCCGAAGCGTGGCGAGCCCGCGAGGGGCGGCGGTACGCGTCCTCCGACCTTTTCATACCCCCACTATCCACGTCGGCGTGGAGTTGATTTTATATAGTGTGGCGAGCGCAGCGAGCCACTGAGCCCGAAGCGTGGCAAGCGGACGCGGACTACTTTACATGTATTCCGCATCCGCTCGCTGCGCTCGCCACACTATATAAAATGAACTCCACGCCGACGTGGATAGTGGGGGTATGAAAAGGTAGCAGGACGCGTACCGCCGCCCCTCGCGCGCTTGCCACGCTTCGGGTTGGCGTCAATAGTGGGGTGGCGTTAACAATGGGGGGGCCATTTCACCCATGAGGGGGGGTTAGCAATTAAAATTGGGGTTTTGGGGGCTTTTTACATTGATTTAAATGTAAAAATCTCGTCGATTGCATCATCTCATGCATCTTATGCCGCACAAACACATGAGATGCTTGAGATATCAGCCCCACACATACAATCTAGATCGTGGGCGCCATGCTAGGAAAGCAGTACCCTGACTTTTATTCGCGCCGCAGATTACTGAAAAGGGGGCGGCCGCTGACGTCATGTGATGTCAGCCACCTGCCCCGAGCAGGCATCAACACGCTTGTGTTCCCAGGGAAACGTCCAACGTTTCTCTCCTTCCCTACCCTCTTCGAGCTAACCGCTTGGCGAGTGTGAAACTTTCCAAAGCCATTGGCTTCTGGGGTTTGCGTATGCACAGACTCCGAGCATCGGGGAAGGGGATGAAATCGGCCCTGTTATGTAAGTGAAGTCTGTTTTTTTTTTTTTTTTATGGCTGCAATGCTGTACGTCAGTGCCCTCACTGGGAGATGCTTTCCTAGGCCAGTATCCAGTTTCCACAGGATGGTCCCTGAATGCTCACTGATGCTAATAACTAGTGCATGCATTCTGCTGTCAGTCACCCAGGAAACCCCTTATCCCTCAGTGATGTCACTCCCATACTCTGAGAACTTCTCTTCTGCCACATGAGTCTCATACATAATCTACTGCATGTGTTATGCACTGAAAAACTGGTCACTACATGCAGAGATTTCCATCTTGTACACTTACCGCACCCTACATGTGACTTTATTACAGGATTGGACAGTATAGGGACCTGTCCAGTAACCGTAGGGAGCTGTAAAATAGTTTCTTATTTCATCCGAGATTGAACAGCTCCAGGTCATGTCTACCTCTCCTTGTAATTTCCCATGCGTGTGGTTTAGACCCCTTTTGGAGATGTCCTAGATATATTGGGGTAAATTTACTAAGATGTGTGTTTTACTTCACATGTGATGTTGCTATGGGCAACCAATCAGATCCTGTCTACTATCTTCTAATCCAGAGGGTGCTAAATAAATAAGAAGTAGTTTCTGATTGTTTGCCCATAGCAATATCACATGTGAAGTAGAATACACATCTTAGTAAATTTCCCCCATTGTGTGTCATCAGAGGCTGTGATCCATGACTTGTATTTTCTATGCAGCGTGACCTATCCATTGTGATATTAGTCTAAAACTCCATCAAAACCTGCACTACAGGTCCTAACAGTGACTCAGGAATGCAGATTATAGGGGAGGAAAGTACCTTCTTGTGAAAGAAAGAAAATATATATATATTGTCTAGTGTCCGTGTGACTAGGAAACACTGCCTTCTGTTGGCAGGAAGTGAAACTACATCGAGTAAAACTACTTCTCTTTCTCTCTCACACATTCACAAACACAGAAGGTAGCAGGCTAGCTTTCGAAGCTTTTGCTTTGAGCGGCGTTAATAATATATAATGTGTGTATTAGGCCTGCCCAACTGCACCAGAACTAGCAATTGCTAATTGTTATATATAAATCCATTTATGAGTGCAATCCATGAATCCATATAGTATTGGTTTATATATAAAGGGCTCCTCTGTAGCAGGCCAGTCAGGTTCTCTCTCATGGAAACCCAAGGTGCATTGTGATGGGACATGAATGCACCTGATTGCATGGCTGCAGTATGGGGAGCTATCTTTTGACTCCACAACCCACCACCACTATTACCACCACGCAAACTTAACTTCATTGGCTGAAATGCATATTTCTGTTCTCTAGTAAGTGGTTTCTCAGTCACACGCATCTTGTGTCATTGACTATGTGTTTACAGATATCTGAAGGGGTTGCCGGTCAGCCCAGCCCCCCTATCTCAGGAGCTGTTGTCTGCTGTAGAAACTGAGGTGTGTCCAGGCGGTGTCCGCTATATGATCGTCACACAGGCAAGTACCGTGCAGGAGCAGGGAAGTGTTTTGGGATATATAAGAACTTGGTTTAAAAACTCTGCGTCCCTGACAGAGAAGAAAACTGTAAGGTCACATGACACAGGGCTAATTTTGTTTACAGATCCTGCATCAGCAATGTTGTAAGGAAATATTTGTTGGGTGCGTTGCTTTAATACAGAACTGTTGGGAATGCGCTTGCCTAATAAGTACCAATACTTCCCAGTGTGTACTAGCTACTCCCAACACTGTATCCGCAATGCCAAACACACTTACTAAGCATTGCGTAACATGTTCCTCTAGCACAGGCCTGTCCAACTTTTGGCCCTTCAGCTGTTGTGAAAGTTCACATCCCAGCATGCCTTGCCACAGTTTTAGCATTTTCTAATAGCAATAGTGTGGCAGGGCATGCTGGGATGTGTAGTTTTACAACAGCTGGAGGTCCACAAGATGGACAGGCCTGAACTAGCAGGATATAGTGGTCTATGTACTAAGGGTGAGTACACACTTAAATGATATTGTCACAATTTTATGATCTTGCTGATAATCTATATTCCAACCCCCATGTTCACACAGGTGATCAGGTACAAACAATACTGACACCAGTGAGCCCTTCAGGTATAGGGGGTACATCTACCTATTTTTCCACCCTTCCCGTTTTTGGTGGACCAACCAGCTTTTTTTCTAGTGGGGAACGCGTGCAGACCGTCACTCTCAACGGATTCAGTACTGAAGATCGGCGGTTGGGATCCCGGCGTTCAGAATCCCGACGCCGGAATCCCGACAGCCGAAATGCCAACAAGGGGGGGACGTGGATCTCCCCCCCCCCTTGCGGGCTCGCTGCACTCGCCACGCAGCGGGCCCGGTGCCTCGCTACGCTCGGTACACTAATTTATTCTCCCTCCAGGGGTGTAGTGGACACCCACGGAGGGAGAATGTGTCGGGATTTCGGCGGTCGGGATTCTAAACGCCGGGATCCCGACCGCCGGGATTTTAACTGCATCCCCTCTCAACCCCCATCCAATATAATATGGTGGATAGCAAAAGGATCTGTATGTTGTAAAAACGACATTGGTCTTTCTAAATCTTCCTTCACTGCTCTCTCATTCACTGGATGACCAGACCCTCCCTGCAATACCCTAATGGCAACAGGTTGGTGTCTGAGCTAATCCCTTGGAAAGCAGACGCGGCCTTTGGTCCCACATGCCATGCTCTCACCCATCAGAGTATATGACCACACATCACGGTTCCCGTCCAATCTCAGCAGCTAAGCAGTGACCGGCCGGATCAGTACCTGCTGGGAGACCTGTAGGGAATATTCGGTGCTGTATGTACACTGTGTGAGGCGGAAGCACCTGGTACCCCATGAGGAACCGTTTCCCACTTTACTCTTTGAGATCTCCATTACCCTATTTTGTAATACTCATATTGAATACAATATTGACATCAGGATTGTCTTGTTCTCCAATTGGTTGGAACAGGGATTAACCCACAATTGTTTGGGGGTGGTTACCATGGAACAATCATTTTCGCCGAACACCAGTGATTTATTTGTGTTATTGTAACAAGTGTACTCATATGTACACTAACAATAGTTTTGATTCCTACATTTTATAATAAGTGCAATAAAAGCTATGTTTTAATTGTAGACCTATTTCATCAACCTTACGATTTAGTAAGTGTGACCCAAAAACCTAATTGGTTCCTCCTTTTTCCTTCTCTGGACACACCTTGTTGTTATAGCTTCGTTGCTGAACGTCTTTTGGGAGCACCACCAACCTAATACTCTTGACAATTGTGTCATTATTAGTTTCATGTTGGTTTCTTTAATAACACTTTTACCAGTATCATATCGTTAACACAGCCTGTAACAAACCCCCTTTCCTTCTACAAATCTAATGAGTACGGCCAATTGTTGGATGACACTGGACGAAGGGAAATCCTCCTGTCCATACTTCCAATTGGCCATAGTTTAGGTGTGTACCTTAAGCATTGGAGAAAGATATAGTACCATTCAACAAGCTTCCAGCCGTTATTACTTTTCTGTCCACTAGGGGGCACAAGAGTCCTTACAGTGGGTATGGAACTGGTTGGTTGGTACTTTTTTGTTATAGTTGTGTCTGCTTTATGGGTGGGTAGTGTACACACCTGGATGAGGGGCAGTCAGGCCAAATTCCCACTGGCCCGGACCCTGCCCGATTTGCCCTTACCCACAAGGAAGATTTAACCCCTTCCTGACACAGCCAGTTTTTGCCTTCCTGACAGAGCCCTTTTTTTCAAATCTGACATGTATCACTTAAGTGGGGATAACTTTTTTTTGCTTTTACTTATCCCAGTGATTTTGAGATTGTTTTCTCGTGACACATTGTACTTCAAATTAGTGGTAAATTTGGGTCGATACAGTCTGTGTTTTTTTGTAAAAAATACCAAAATGTCGTAAAAAAATTGAAAATTTAGCAAAATGTTAAATTTTCTGCTTGTGAGACAAATAATCATACCACTCAAAATAGTTAATAACTAACATAGACCATATGTCTACTTTATGTTTCCATCATTATTTCAACTTCCTTTTAATTTTTTTGGACACTAGGAGGCTTACAATATGAATAGCAAATTCTCAAATTTTCAAGAAAATTTCAAACACTGATTTTTTTAGGGACCAGTTCAGTTCTGATGTGACTTTGAGGCACTTGTATGTGAGACACCCCCATAAATGATGCCATTTCAAAAACTGCACCCCTCACAGTATTCAAAACAGCATTTTGGAAGTTTGTTAACCCTTTAGGTGTTTCACAGGAATTAAAACAAAGTGTAGGTGAAATTTCAAAATTTCATTTTTTTTGCAGATTTTCAATTTTAATACATTTTTCTAAGGAACACAGTAGATTTTACTAGAGAAATGTGACTAAAAATTGATTCCCCCAATTCTTTTGTGTTCATAAATATCCTATATGTGGCCCTAGTGTGCACGTTGACCAAACCACAGGCTTCATAATAGAAGGAGCACCTACTTGATTTTGGAGCCTCCTTTTTATGAGATTATTTTTTAGGCACCATGTAGGTTTCTAGGCACCATAAGATGCTAAAATTTAGGAACCCCCCCACAAGTGACCCCATTTTGCAAACTACACCCCTCAGAAAATTCATCTAGGGGTATAGTGTACATTTCAAACCCCCAGGAGTTTCACCAATTGTGGTACAACTGGGCAGTGAAAATGAAAAATTAAATTTTTTACACAAAAATGCAGTTCTGGCTCAAAATTTTTCATTTTCAGAAGGTATGAAGGAGAAAAAGCACCCCAAAATCTGTGCCCCAATTTCTCCCGAGTACGGCAATGCCTCATGTGTGACCAAAAAGTGGCAGGACTCAGAAGGGAAGGAGTGATATTTGGATTTTGCAGCACAGATTCTGGTGGAATGTTGGTGGGTGCTATGTCGCATTAGCAAGACCCCCAAAGCACCAATACAGTGGAACCCCCCCACAAGTGACCCCATTTTGCAAACTACACCCCTCAGAAAATTCATCTAGGGGTATAGTGTACATTTCAAACCCCCAGGGGTTTCACCAATTGTGGTACAACTGGGCAGTGAAAATGAAAAATTACATTTTTTTACACAAAAATGCAGTTCTGGCTCAAAATTTTTCATTTTCAGAAGGTATGAAGGAGAAAAAGCACCCCAAAATCTGTGCCCCAATTTCTCCCGAGTATGGCAATGCCTCATATGTGACCAAAAAATACCAGTTGGGTGCATGGCAGGACTCAGAAGGGAAGGAGTGATTTTTGGATTTTGCAGCTCAGATTCTGGTGGAATGAATGGTGGGTGCTATGTGGCATTAGCAAGACCCCCGAAGCACGGTGAAATGATGAACCTAATAATCCATAGATGTGTGGTATATTTTAAAACACTCCTTTATACGTAGGCCGGGTTTGTGGGGGCTAGTTTCACAGTGGAAAATAGTTTCCTTTCTTATTCCCTTTTTATAGCAAACTTTGCACCTTTTTTGTGTCCTGCCCTTTCTTGCAGTGGAGGGGATTTCGTTAGGAAAATGCTGCCCTGGTACAATACGGGGGCCAGTACAAGAAGTACTGGGGCCCTCTGCCTGCTGGTTCCCAAATATTAGGCCCTTTATGACTTCCTCTTGAAAGTGCATAAATGTCCCCCTCTGGCTGGTAGAACGGAATAGCACGTAAGCGTTATACAGTGCCATCTGGATGATATACACGGCCAGCTTCTTGTACCAGATTTTTGTTTTCCGCAGGGCACTGTACGGCTTCAGTACCTGATCTGAAAGATCCACTCCGCCCATGTACCTATTGTAATCTAGGATACAATTAGGTTTTGAGGTGTGGGTACTGGTACCTCGTACAGGGATGGAGGTGGTACTGTCTCCATGAATTGTTGTCAGTATAAGGACATCCCTCTTGTCCTTATATTTGACCAACAACATATTTTCGGTGCATATTCCCCTGCTTTCACCCCTTCTCATTACTTGGGCAATGTGCGTTTTTGGGAGGCCTCTTTGGTTCTTACGCACAGTACCGCAAGCTGCTGTACCTCTTGAACCAAGGGCCTTAAACAGGGGGATGCTAGTGTAAAAGTTATCCACATAGAGGTGATAACCTTTATCCAGGAAGGGGTGCACTAAATCCCAGACAATTTTTCCACTAACACCTACGAGGGAGGGGGGGCATTCTGGCGGTTCAATTCTTGAATCCTTCCCTTCATATACCCTAAACCTGTGGGTGTACCCTGAGGTGCTTTCACACAGCTTATACATTTTTATGCCATACCTTGCCCTCTTACTGGGAAGGTACTGGCGGAATTTAACCCTTCCTTTAAAATGTATAAGGGACTCGTCAATACAAATAAATTTTTCAGGGATGTACATCTCTGCAAATTTGGCACTGAAATGATCAATGACCGGCCTGACTTTGAATAGCCGGTCAAAGGTGGGATCATCTCTGGGTGGGCACAGTGTATTATAGGTGTAATGTAAAAATTTAAGGATTATCTCAAAACGAGCCCGAGTCATGGCCATACGGTAAAATGGGGTGCTGTACAGAACATCTGTACTCCAATATTGCCTAATTTCTGGCTTTTTTACTATGCCCATATGTAACACCAGACCCCAAAACGTCATCATCTCTACTGCATCTACAGGGGTCCACCTAGCAAATGATAACGTGGGGTTTTGAGCAATAAACTGCTGGGCATATAAATTAGTTTGGTCCACCATTAAATTTATAAAATCATCAGAGAAAAATAATTTGAAAAAGTCAATTTCTCTGAGACCTGCTGAATCAAATTGGATTCCTGGGATGGCCAAAAACTCAGGAACCTGGGGCTCAAAATTGTCTGGTGGTGGGGTCCATACGGGATCAATCATTTGGGGGGGGGTCTCAGCTGCTCTACGGGGGCGTCTTTGAGGGGGTCCCTCATCAGCAGAGGAGGAAGAGGAGCTTAAGGCGAATCCTTCAAATTCCCCGCTTGCATCACTGGCTGTGTCAGAGTCAGAGGCAAGCATGGCATATGCCTCCTCCGCTGAATACATTCTTCTGGATGACTGGGATGACTGGGATGACATTTGGGATGCCATTTTTATTTTTGTGTTTCTGTAAGTGTAATGTTTCAACACGTGTATAGTGTAGGGGGGGTACAAACTTTATTTCAACACGGGGGGTATGTAGTGTGTAGTGTGTATGTAGTGCAGAAAAAAAAAATACTTTATACAGGAATTTGATCCCAATAAAAAAAAAAAAAATTGAAGGGGTTAAAAAAAAAAAAAAAAAAAGGTCCTGCGCCAAAAATTGAGCACAGATGTTGGTCAGTAACGTCCGTCACTGAACAGCGCTCAAAGGCAACAGGAATTTGATCAAAAAAAAAAAAAATAGATCAACCCTGTGCCGAAAAAGCTGATCAGTGATGTACGTCACTGATCAGCGCACAGTGGCCACAGGACACCCACAAAATCACAGTGTGTGTAAAAAAAAAAAATTAAAAAAGACCCCACAGCACCCTTAAAAAAAAAAAAAAAGGTGATCAGTGATGCGACACTGATTACCAGTGAGGGGCAGCAGGTGCACAACCTTTGGTGCAACTGACAGTGCAACTGGCAGCAACTGACAGGTATATATAAAAAAAAAAAACCCTGCACCCCCAAAAAGTTGCTGATCAGCACAGATATACTGATCAGCACAAAAGGGGGGGTAGCAGACACAAAATATAGCACTCTCTATCACTCTATCACTCTCTATCACTCTCTGTCACTATCTGTCCCTATCTCTCACGATCTGTGACTCTATGACACTGCTGCAGCAGCACACACAGAAGTCACAAGATCCAGGAAGTATCCAGCTGCTGGCAGCACGCTACCAGCGGTGATCAGCGGTGATCAGGTAAGTTTCAGGCAAGGATCAGGTATGTATCACGACAGATTGGCACGGTGACCGCTCTGCACGCAATTCCAGACCGGAATGTCGTCTGCAGCGCAGTCACCGTTAGTTTAAATCACGCGCCTTGGCTGTGATTGGTCCGTGGGTCCCACGGACCAATCACAGCCTTGGGGGCAGGTGGGGTGAGGTGTCGTCGTCACCGATGACCCCCTCATGCCCCCTGACGCCCGGCGGTGATTGACACCTGTGTTACCGAGCGTCTGATTCGCCAGTAACACAGGAAAACGCTGTGAATGGCTGTTCACACTGAACAGCCAATCACAGCGATCGCCGACGGGGGGGCGGCATCGCAGCCCCCCCTGGGCATGCAGGGACATGTCTGCTGTCAGGGACAGCAGACATCGTCCCTCTGTCACTGCGTCTCGAGACGCAGTGGCACTTTGAAGTCTTGACGTATATATACGTCATGTGTCGGGAAGTACATCCCGGCCATGACGTATATATACGTCAAATGTCGGGAAGGGGTTAATGGACGTCTGAACGATCACTGTTCTGTCCCTCATTTCTATTAACAGCACCACATTATCTGGATGGCAGTGCAGCAGTATTGCATGTGTGCCTACCTTTATTCTCTCCAAGTATTCGTACATACACCCCATGCAGAGATTACCCACATTGGTGCCATGCCGGCAGTGATCACAGCAGATGTTGTTTTTATTCTCCCATCTCCCTGCCTGCGTCAGTGGCCATTCCAGTGCTGATCCAGGATGTCTTTGGGCATGGTATTGTTTATCAGCATCATTTATTTATAAGGATGCTAAGAATGGCTCTGTAGTGTCGTACAAGGGGACCACAAACAACAAGATAGATAAGTACAGACTAAAACAGAATGCAACTATGTGGGGCTGCCCGGCACAGGACTAGGATGCCTTCCAACCCTGTGCCTTCAAAATGATGCGGGTACATTCTTAAAGCATAGCAAAGCACTCGCACATCACCGCCTGTACCCTGGCTGCACAGCCTAGCAGCAAAGCCAGGCACAGGCACAGGCCATCCATATTTCGGGTCACATCAGCTGCATGTGAGATGTTACACTGCGGTCGTGGCTTGCGCAGATCTCAGTAAATCTCAGAGTAGCGATCTGCTGATATCTGCGGTAAGGTCTGAATTAGGCCTTTAGGCAGGATTGTCACATCAGCTGAACTCCGACCTCTCCACACTCTAAACCCCCAACCCTAAAACAAGGGGTAGTCAGCATGGCAATGTAATCAATGTTGTCTCTCTTTTTCATAATTTGGTTTTCTTGGTCTCAGCCATGAAGGGGTAAATATACTAAGATGGGAGTTCTATTAAAGCTGGGATGTTGCCCATAGCAACCAATCAAATTATATCTGTTCTCTTTTTATCCCTCCCCTCTCTGCCACCTCCTTTCCTCCTACATCATGCCAATTCTCGCTGTTGCGCTCAGTAAAGTGAGTGACTATGTTATCCCTCCTCTCACTATGTACAAATGCCATCTTCTGTGCCAGGTTCCCCCTCAAAGTTACTGGTTTAGATACTAGCCCGCATACACGCTACTAAGGAAGCAACCCTTCTCCATGCCATCTGTGCCAGCCAGTGGTGGCACCAGGCAGTTCTGTGAGCTTTCTTTGTTCCTGTACCCAGTTATTGTCTTATAGGCAGATCTGATATTTTTCTTTATGGTTTTATATTTCAGCCTGGCCCAGGCCCTGCGGAATCACAAGATCTTTCCCTGGATCTGTTAGGACCCGATGGGTTTCCCAAACCAAGTACATGACGCATCATCGAGTCACAAGACCCTTGTACAACTCAGGAGCCAAACGTCTTCTCAAGATTGGATGCCCAGGACTGTTACTATAAATGAGACCTGTTCCTGGGTCACTTCCACAGTTGGGGGGGGGGAGATTCTAATTTGATTCTAATTTGTCATGGAAAACGCAGAAGAACTTTAACAATGAAATAATTTGGCAAGTCTCGTTGTCCGGTTCACCCTTTTGTATTGGTCACTCCCTGTTTAATGGGCAAATAAATACAAGCTAATGCTCCCCTTTTTTACGCAGTTTATTGGCTTTGTCTGTGTTTGGAAAAACCTTCAAGATCTCGACCGCACTGGAACCTTTTTAATCATCACTTAATTGGTGTCTCGTTGCGACAACCTGCTAATAATTATTTCATGGCCTGAAACATTGTTCGAGTAGCTCTCCTGTCAATGATGTCACCAGTGAAAGAGGGTGTGGCCCAGGAAGCCGCTCAGTCCATGGTGTGTATACAGTAGCGGCACTATAGCAAACTGCCAATGGTTCTGCGTTCCTCTGGGAGATAACCGTTCCCCCATGTCCACAGGTCACTATAACCGCAGAAGGCTCACTTCTCAGACTTTTTTAATCTAATATTTAATTTAGAATTTATTTGGTGAAACATAAACATTTATGGGGCGTAATATAAGAGCAATTAGGGTGTCTGCAAAATGTTCGGAAATAGCTCAACCCAATCCTCGTCGGTTAGAAACCATTTGGAGATCTGCCTTTCTGCTTAGTTTGAATCTCTAACCCTTATAGGGATCAGTAAAGAAAATTTGGAGGCTATGTAAGGAGAGAGTTCTAGTGTGTACACATAGCGATACCCACGACTGTGAGCATCGGCACACACTTGCCGATGTGAGTGGCTAATGACTGCGGGGGGAGGGGATTCCCGCTAGTTAATTATAACGGCAGTGCTGCGGGAGAACGATATAGTGCACACACACCGATCGTTCTCGTGATGTCACCCACCTCCCCCTCCGTACATACAGCCGCTGATGTGATTGTCACACTGGATCATATGCAAACAATATTGTTAACAATATCGTCCATATATTGCCCAGTGTGCACTCGGCCGTAGAGGAACGATTTGAGTTGTGGTTGTCATGTTGGTATACTTCATTATAATCAATTACTTACAGACAGATCAGGGGACAATTATGAGACTGCGAATATGGAAAAATGAAAAGCTGGAAGCTTAATTAATTTGTATCAGACCACTAAAGCTAATGGTCCGCTAGCTGCGGTAATAGACGCTGTGCGCATGCACACAGCATTTATTCACCGCTGCTCAGCAGCTGACAGGGGGGACTCCCAACAGCCCCCTCGCCGCGGGACACGGGAATGTCCCCCAAAAACCGGGACATTCCCGCGGTAATCGGGACTGTTGGGAGGTATGAGGTTCCTACACAGTAGAGCATCGGAGATGAGATTAGCAGGAGGTATTGAACCTGCATTTAACTCTGCACTTCCGAACGGGGTCCTGAGTAAGGGATGAGACCCAGTTCACACAGCTACTGCATCTTTGTACACAGCAGATGTGTGATCATATAATGCTGTAGAAGACGTCTTGTGTAACGGACGCAAAGGACTCACCCACTGTCTTCAACACATCTAGAAAATGGCGCCGTCATTTTTCCAATGTTCTTAGACACTACGATGGTGCCTAACATTCCTGAGGTTCAAGTCCAGAACATGGGACCCCTTAGTCCAGCGCAGTAGAACCTCTCCAAGGCATCACACAAGAGGTAGCAGTGCCATACACTCCAACAGCATCTTTTTGGCCAGTACAGGTCTTTTTTTTTTTTCATGGCCTGTACTAGCCAAAAAGGGCTCTGTATCGGTTTTCTGGGCATCCTGCTATCTATTGAAAGTATAGGAAAGGGGGCGTGGCTGCACTCCCTTTACCCATGGCCGTGCCCCCTTTCAGAATTTGTACCCATTTCTGCCCTACAGGTGTTGGGGGTGCCGGACGGGTCGGGATCCCGACAGTCATTTACCCGACGTCGGGATCCCAACTGTCAAAATGCCGACAGCCGGGTGCCCGACGGACACCCGCTATTTTCCCTCGTGGGGGTCCAATAGAATAGGTGGCTCGCGTAGTGAGCCACCGTGCCCGCAGCGTGGCGAGCGCAGCGAGCCCGCAAGGGGCTTTTTTGCGCTCGCCATGCTGTCTGACTCCGGGCAGTCGGGATAATGACTGTCGGGATCCCGACTGTCGGAGTCCCATACCACACCCGGTGTTGGAGGGTATGTATTGTTACATTTATAAGAAGCAGCAGCAATGTGTTGAGACATTGGTGAAAGGTAATTTTAAACAGTGTTGATTCTATTGGTTTTGGTTACAGACAGTCCTATGGGATAAAGTTGCCTACCAGAATCAATTAGAAGCACGTGCTAATGCTAAGTACACGTACTCTTCTCAACCATTGCAGTGTCTTTTCTTCTGTTCCACCGATGCATTACAGCAGAGGATTCCCTACTGATAACGAGACCATTACAAGTGAAGAAATAACCCTTTGGTAATAATGACCATTAGCAAACCGCTTCCTGTAATAGTATGTCTGTAATCCTGTGCTCACTGCACTGTGGTATCCGAGCAATAGGTTGGCCACTTTTGGTCGCCAGGCAATAAGTTGACACGTGAAAAGGTCGACATTGACAAAAGGTCGACATTGACAAAAGGTCGACGCGAGTTTTCCCTGATTTAATTTTGAAACTGACTTGATCAGAGCCGGCCCTAGCCTAAATGACGCCCTAGGCAAGATTTTCGCTGGTGCCCCCTAGCACTGCCAATAGTTCCGCCTTTGACCCTGCTCCCCTTCCCCAGCACCATCAACCCTCATCACAGCAGTCATCATATTGGTGCTCCTACCCTCAATATTTTAAATAGAAACAGTGCACACATTCGGTGCGCAGCCCAAACAGGGGTGTGTTCTTGCTAGGAAGGGGCATGGCCATGACCTCTGCCTCTGCTTGGATACAGATGTTTCCTCATACATTTAGCCTCAATAGGCCATGCAGCTCCTGGCCAGTTCTGCTAACGTTGGGTGCCTTTTTTGCTGAAAATTTGTTTTATTTGCATTGTTATGTGACCAGTACACATAAGGAGCTTCCAATGATTAAAATGATATGCAGCATGCCTATATTCTGTGTGCGACTGTTGCTGTACCTGCATACGGAATGCTGTTACAGTGATTTCCATGAATACACTATTTCATATGCAGATACAGCCTCACTCACACACAGAATATAGGCATGCTGCATATCATTTTAATCAGCAGAAGCTGCTGGTGCCCCATGGCATTCCAAATGCCCTAGGCAATTGCCTAGTTTGCCTATGCCTAAGGCCGGCTCTGGACTTGATTTTACTTCCACAAGTGGGCACACAAATGATTGTGTGCTGAGCGCGGCAAGCCATGTGAGGGGATGTGGTACACCAATTCTGTGTCCATGTCGACAGATGTTGACATAGACAAAAAAGTGAAAAACCTGTGTTGAACATTCCCATGTGAACCTTCTGTTGTATATTATGGGACATGATTCCGTTAGCTACTTAAGCCCTGTGCACGTGCATCGATTTTTGGCTATTTTCGATTCGATTTTGCTTCTAGAAGCAAAATCGAATCCACATCGAATGGTTTTTAGGACACATCCGATTCGATGCGCGCTCCCATTTTCTCAAAATCTAAAAGAAAATCTACTGTGCAGCCAAGGAAATATGGAATTCGATCCAGTAAATCGAATGTGTACAATGTACAGATGTAGCCCCTGCCATCCTTGGCCGGGGCTCGCCAGACCCTCCCCGCTGGTGAGTGCCGGCGGACAGGGGCTACACTGAACTGGGACTCACGTGCGTCTTACACGCACGCGCGTCCCTGTCTCTCGGCGGGGACACTGTGTGTCCCTGCCTGTCTCTGCTTCAGGAAGACGGGCAAAGATGGGCCAAGCTCCATCTGTACCATGAATGTAAATCGAATTCAATATATGCAAAAGTACAGATCTAATGCCAAATTGAATCTGAAGATCTAATGCCAGATCTAATAGAAAATCGAATCTAACATCAAATCAAAAGCAAATCGAAGCGTGTGTACATAGCTTTATAGGCGATGGGGGAAAAAGCTTGCAGCCTCAGACTTTATAGCCCAGAGCTATTCAATTACAAGCCGTTTACCTCGCTCAGTAAGTCCACAGCGAACAGTTATTACCCCATAGATTCTGTGCCCAGTGCTGCAGGATATCGTGGCCTATCCTGAGGCTCGAACAAAAACCTGCAGACTTCTATAACGCTGCAACTGCCTGTCACTGGCAACTGCTTCCAGGCTAATTAGTGATTCAACCCTATGGTCCTAAGCACATGTGACGCTAGGCATGGTGCGGCGCACTGGTGTCTATCCTCTGTGTTTTGCCTTTGTACCGATTAGACGCACACAGAGGCTACAGGAAATGCCGCATCACAGGGGGCTCGTATGTTGTACTATTGTCACATTAGCGATGCCAAGAAAATGTTGTTCAAAAGGATTTGGCACAACGCATAGCATGGCCATGCCGCAAAGTCTGATATCGTTAACAATATCGTGTATGTAGTCTAGTAGTGTGTATAGACTATATTGTTAATGCATCTCTTCCCGCAGGCAAATCTGCTTATATCGTTAATGTTTAGAGAAAGGTTTGTCAGTTGCACAGAGGTAGATTTATTGTAACAAACGGGTGGACCCTCATAGCATAATTGATTAATTGAATATATGTAAATGCGAGGGTGTGCTACCAAAGGCACAGACAGGATATTTTAAGGAGGACAGAAAAGAGTGCCTTTTCTTGGTGCACCTAGAGAAATAATACTTAGTAAAACATCACTTTTATTGAGTTCATTTAAAATAGTTGCGAAGATATAAAAAGTACTGGACAACACATAAGACAACAAATAGTGATTTTTAAAAAGGATAAGAATCCTCACCTAGCGGGACCCCATTACCCGTTATCACCGTTATTATTTATAATAGATATAGTGTGGCACGGAAGACTTGTTTATATTACCAAAGTCATGTAATGTGGATAAGTCAGGTTTGTAACTTTATCATATACAATGTATCACAATAGTCCTGAGGCTCACTTAGTGCAGCCACCAGCACGCGCTTGAACACGGATGTGATGCCGTTTCAGCGCTGCTGTTAGGCTTGCTGGAGCCAGTAGTTCCACAACCTGCGTTCCAACTAGGTGTGTAGTTAGTCGAGCGTACGCTTTCGCAAAAAAGCTTCCTCAGGACCCTGAGGAAGCTTTTTTGCGAAAGCGTACGCTCGACTAACTACACACCTAGTGTGTCTAATACCCCACTTTCCCCTCCCCACTTACAAACTGTATATATATTTGTTGTTGGCTACATTGGGGTTTCCGTTGGACACGGTCCCCAATCAGTACACTGACACGGTCTCTGGCGCCAGAGCCGTGTGTGTCCCTGCCTGTTCTAGATCCACATGAGCGAGGGAGTGCACACAGGCACACCTCAGACTCAGCTCTGCGGTTGGAACGCAGGTTGTGGAACTACTGGCTCCAGCAAGCCTAACAGCAGCGCTGAAACGGCATCACATCCGTGTTCAAGCGCGTGCTGGTGGCTGCACTAAGTGAGCCTCAGGACTATTGTGATACATTGTATATGATAAAGTTACAAACCTGACTTATCCACATTACATGACTTTGGTAATATAAACAAGTCTTCCGTGCCACACTATATCTATTATAAATAATAACGGTGATAACGGGTAGTGGGGTCCCGCTAGGTGAGGATTCTTATCCTTTTTAAAAATCACTATTTGTTGTCTTATGTGTTGTCCAGTACTTTTTATATCTTCGCAACTATTTTAAATGAACTCAATAAAAGTGATGTTTTACTAAGTATTATTTCTCTAGGTGCACCAAGAAAAGGCACTCTTTTATATCGTTAATGCCTGCATGTTCAGTGGGGGGGGATTGGTGACCTTACTAAACATTGTCGTTCGTGATATAATTAAGTTTGTTTCCACTCGTTTAATGATATTAGCGGTGCTGCGAATCTTATAGTGGGTCTGATTTAGTGTTGATCGCTGGTTGACGACTTCGCAGATCAAGCAATTATCAAATGCCTGCGCATTCGTACTGTAAATAAATAATCGCCAATATTAATTCTTGTACATAAATGGCCCTTAGGGTTATCCCATTTATAGGTTTGTACAGAAAGGCAACGTCTATCTGCAAAGTTGCAGCAACTTCTGTACAGGCTGCAAGTGACCACAGAGTTCCATCATAATAATAGTAATAATTAATATAATGACCTCACAACACCCAGCTAACATACTGGAACTGCATGCCGCAGATAGGAGCAGAAGTCCCAGCAGCCCAGCATTACCCCAGTAAGAGAACCAGGAGGGGCTGGGGCTTGGGGAGGCTGCACTCTGCTGAGTGGGAGGAGAAACATGTATATGACACAGCCCCATCCAGCAGGAAGTGATACTTTGTGGCAGAGTTCTTACTAGTTAACTCCTGAGAGCACCTCTGCGAGTGCCAGCGATGGGTCAGATAGAATGGGCGATGTGGGCGAATGAGCAGGCCCTGGCATCAGGACTGAGTGAGTATGATACGGGCACACACACGGTGGCAGTAAGGCAGCAGCCCAGGTAACTCTGGCACAGATAGTACAGGTGACATCCTCCTGCTGGTGCTGATACAGCTTCTTCTATCGCTGTGGTACACGGATCTCCCATCACCCCAGTACTCTGCAGGGAAGTCTCGTATGTCATTAAGAACCCCTCTGCTTCATTTGTAGTCTAACAAAACTCCATTTCTGTTAACCCTTTGGGTACCACAGGTGCTAAAAACTTATTTTTCTGCAATTTAATATTTGTAATAATACAGGACTGGATAATCACAGACGAAAGAGGAAGGGGCCTTTTCTTCACTGCCTTACCCACACACACACATATGTATATATGAAACGAGCAGGGCCCTCTCTCCTCATGTGCTTTTATAAGAATATATTTCTGCCACTTTTATAATAGCGTCAGTGTCCACTGTTGCAACTGTCTTTTATTTACCATGTATTTGTCCTCATTTGTATTTGTACTGTAATTCGTTATTTTCTTGGTTTTGTTTGTTGCTCATCTATGTATTGTCAGATGATGTGTGTATAGATACAGTAGATAGATAGATATATCTTCAACGTCATGTCTCCTGATACAACTATCCTTTTTTACCATGCGCTTGTCCTAAATTGCCTTGTTCGGTGCTGTGGAACCCTTGTGGCTTCATATAAATAAACAATAATAATAATAATTATGTATTTGTGTGGCGGCACTGAAACAGGCTTGGAAATAGGATAAAAAGTATTTTATTTCGGGGCCCAAATAAAGGACTTTTTATCCTATTTCTAAGCCTATGTGCCGCTGCTCAGTACTGAATTCTATCTATCTATCTACGCAGCCCGTGTATAACCTGCTGACGGCTCCTCTGTATAACAACATCACAAACCATTAGGGCAATGCAGGATCAGTATTGCTGTCATATTAGCAGGTCCTCGCACAATGATATTAGGGTCCAGGTGGTCCTCTATTACCTATCTGCAGGCACCTTTACTTGTGTGAACGTTCTCCTGATCACAGCCCAGGTTAGCAGGGGTTAAGCCCCAGCAGCGTGATGTCTATGAAACACTAATGAGGTGAGGAGGAAGTAAAATGAGGAACCAGAAATCCACATTCCGCACCTGGAGGCAGCTGGTTCTTCCACCACGGCCTTTCATATCTTGCAACATTACTCACACAAAGAAGTACATTTACTAAAGCTTCTGAAAATGAAAAGCGTTAATGTTGCCCATAGCAACCAATCCGATTCTGTATCATTTTCTAGTATTCATTAGAGAAATTATAGACAGAATCTAAAGGGTTGCTCAGGGCAACATCACTGATTTTCATTTTTAAAGCTTTAGTAAATTTATCCCAAAGAATGCAAACTCTTGGGACCCTGGGTGACAGCCCTCTTAAAGTAGGGTTCATACTTGCCTTCCTGACCCTCTCCTTCAGGGAGAAAATGCTCTGTTCCTGGACTTCCCTGGTAATGTATGATTGCCATCACCTGTGGTGAAACACCTTTATTATCAGTCACCTAGCTCCCCACAGGTGATGGCAATCCTACATTACCAGGGAAGGCCAGGAACAGAGCATTTTCTCCCTCATGGAGAGGGTCAGGTAGGCGAGTATGTAGAAGTTCCCTACTTCTATATTATGTGAGAGACATGTGTGGTTGATCACTAGGACCTATCTATAGGGATTCAGTATGAAATCCCGGCGGTCAAAATCCCGACCGCCAAAATCCCGACAAGGGGGGGACGTGGATCGCCCACCCCTTGCGGGCTCGCTGCGCTCACCACGCAGCAGGCCCGGTGCCTCGCTACGCTCGGCACGCTAATTTATTCTCCCTCCAGGGGTGTCGTGGACACCTACGGAGGGCGAAAGTGTCGGGATTCCGGCGTCGGGATTCTTAACGACGGGATCCCGACCGCCAGGATTTTAACTGCATCCCATCTATAGGCTAATGCTGTAATCTAATGCTATATAGGCTAATGTTGTAAATAAAGGATGCTGTCAGGATGCTGGTGTTCAATTTAACAAACACCAGCACCCAGACTGCCATGGAACCTTTGACAAGATCAAGATGTCAATGCCAGAATTCCGACGGCCGTCATCCCAATCAGTAAGTATGCGAGGCGGTCTAGTGTGTGCCGAGGGGGGATTTAATTTAAGCAGCAGGGTACGGGGGTTAGGTTGGGATACGGTCATTAGGTTGACAAGCATTGGGTCCACACCATTAGGTCGACATGCAGAAAGGTCGACAGGTCATTAGGTTGACACAAGCATTAGGTAGACATGGGCAAGGTCTACAGTCGAAAGGTCGATATGAGGTTTTTCACAATTTTTTGAGCCGACATGTGCCGACAGGCGGTATTTCATGCCCTACCATCCACTAGGGCGTGATGAGAGAATAAAATAGTGTGCCGAGCATAGCGAGGCCCCGTGCCTGAAGCATGGCAGCGCAGCGTCCATGTCGACTGTGAAAAACCCCAGGTCGATCTTTTGACTGTTGAACTTTCCCCATTTTGACCTAATGCTTGTGTAGACTTAATGGCATGTCAACCTAGACCCATGTCGACCTTTCTGCATGTCAACCTAATGATGTCGACCATTCTCTTGTAGACCTAATGATCCATACCCGTTAGGTTTAGGTGCTACCGATAGGGTTAGGGTGAGGCTCCTGCAAAAGACGGTTCGGGCTAGGATAAACACGAAGCCTCTGTTGGGATTCTCAGGATCGGGATGCTGGGGTCCACCCTTTGATCTCCATTATCCTAACCGCCAGGATATCATGACTCCCGTACCAAACTTCAGAGACCTTTCCAAACAGAGCGTTCAGGTTTCAGCCTACACGTGCTTTCATGATTCTATGTACAGTTCAACAATGCAGCCACAAAAAACACTGTTTTTACTCCGTGTTGAAGTCGATGGGTCGGGTTGTGGTAATGAGTCAACCTTTCGAAGGAAAAAGAAAAATATTGTTGTAGAAATGATCTGTCTGTAACAATGAGTCTATAAACATTGGTAAATGAGTAACCTGCGGGTGTGCTCCGTCGCTGGGTACAGGAATGACCGCATGAGGTGCGCGGCCTTACCGCACCCAGCTGGCGTTGTGCACTATGGTACGTGAGGCCGCTGTATCCTACACTGTGACTGTTACTTGGGCAATTGCTCAGTTGCAAGACAGGAGCTAGTTCATCTTTCTGGGGGGAAGTGTGGCAGCAGCTAGTTGCTGCATCGCGTATTACATAAATGTATGTCCTGTCCTGCGATTGCTTCATGGCGGGAGAGCAGAGGCCTGAGGAAGCGGGGAAATCTGCACGTCCTACTTCTAACATGCAACCCTGATGTGCTGCAACTGGGTGTGGTTCAGTCATTCGGCAATAAGTCAACCCCCATATGATCGACTTTTACAAGGTCAACTGGGTGAGAGGGTCAACCGGTACAAAAAGTTGCCAAGCAAAGGATGGACGCAGAAAATGCTGACACAAGTTTATTGGGGTGTTATTTTATATATTTTATCATATGTGACCATGAGTAGTGTCTGGGCGGCGGTGGCGGCTATCAACTCGCAGTGAGCTACGACCCTTTCACATTAGCGAAACTGAATTAGGCCATGGATCGTGTTTATCACACTCCGCCCTCATGGAGCCCGAGGTGCATGTTTTTCAGGTCATCTAGATTGGGCGCCTGCTGTGTGCTAACTAACACCATAGATGTGCAGGCGGTACAAATTATTCCTGAGGATATTTTGAAAACTGTTCGGTTTCTATGGGGGGGTAGTCAGCGGATGTTAGCTGCTCGCCCGCTTCCCGCAGATGGTGTCTTAGGTCTGCGAGCGCCTGCAAAATCATTCGCTGGTCGGCAACCATTGAATAATGTTGGCCCCACACGCCAGGCTGTGAATGGATATTTATGGTGAACATCCACTTGCAAGCATGCGGGGAAATGGCTTGGGGGGGTCCCTTAAATGACATTCAAATCTGCGAATTTTGCAGCTTTACGTATCAACCAGACTTTCCTATCTGTTACTGATAATTGATACCACACTTACTTTATCTGTTATATAATGTACTACCCCCTAGGGACAATACAACAATGTTATACAATCTGCCTAGAACCCTGAACACCTACACTGAGTCCTAGTATGGTTACCGATGGGTATATAGGCTGCATGAGCACGAGATGCTAGATCGGTGAGCATACCTCCCAACTGTCCCGCTTATCGCGGGAATGTCCCGGTATGTCCCTCCAGCTGCCGGCAGTGTCCCGCAGCGGGGGGGGGGTACAGTTGGGAGTCCCCCCTGTAGTCCGTGAATAGATGCTGTGCGCATGCAGGCAGAGGGGCTGGGGGCTGGCCAGCAGCTCATAGGCATGCCCCACAGCGGCGGAAAACGGGGGCGTGGCCTCACGACAGCGCCACGATTATATGGCACGCCACCTTTCCGATAGGTCACGCCCCCCGAAAAATCGCCTGTCCCGCCCCGGCATGTCCAAAAGTTAGGAGGTATGGTGATGGCTAACCTTGACACTCCTGCTGTTGTTGAACTACGCATCCCAGCATGCCCTACATCATTTTTAGCATGGCCAAATAGCAAAACTGTAGCTGAGTATGCTGGGATGTGTAGTTCAACAAAATCCGGAGTGTCAAGGTTAGCCATCACTGTGCTAGATCCTAGTGGGAGAAAGGACCTTTGATACCCAACAATGTGACATTCCACGCCAGGGGGAGGAGCCAGGTCAGTTCACATCCCCATCTATTGCCTTTAGTAACCAAGGGGCAGATGTATTAAGCCTGATAAAGTTGTGATTAAGATGCAAGGTGATAACGCATCAGCCAATCAGCTGTGTTTGAAAAATGTCAGTTACCCCTTTCACATAGCACAGATAACCCGGGTCTGACCCAGGTTGATGTGCAGTGTGAAAGGGCCTTTACGATTTACCCGGGTCCAGCAATTCGGCATTCCAACCCGGGTTAAAAGAAGGGTATTAACTCAGTTGGACCCAGGTTGCTGTACAGTGTGACGTTCACACTGTAGGGAGGAGGCAGTGTCAGCTCCAAGCTCTGCCTCCCTCCTGCCCGGTGACACTCCGCCCCCTCTCTGATGTCAGCGAACCGGCTTATTGCCTGGTCGGTATGGGGGATAATCATCGCAAATACCGGGTCCAAATCCCTGGTGCGACCCAACATTTGCGATGTGAAAGAGGTAAGTTAGGAGATAATTGGCTGGTGCCACTTTACCAGACATAATACATCTGCCCCCAGGTACCTGAGGCAGCATTAGTCCCAATGCTGGCGTGCAGCACTGATCTTCATAGCCCCACTTCCTTCTCCATCAGCCAATTTATCACATCTTTGTTATAAACAGCCTGTTTTGATCAAAATATTACTATATATCTTTCCTCCCAGGTAACAACATGGTGAATCTGATGGCGTTTTTTGCAGTGTCTGGATTACATGACGATGAGCACAGATAACCCGACTGGCACCTTGAAGTAACTCATGTTTTTTCTTCCCACAGTCCTCCTCTCTGGCGGCATAGTGGCGGTGGCCGGGCAGTTTAAAGGTTGGGAGTTTGGCGCTTACGCCATGTATCCTTTGTGACAACTAACGTCCTTTGTTGTGGGTGAGACCCCATTTCCTCACCATTCTCATTCCTGGAACCTCATGTTAATCCTACCTTCCTATATATTTATTACAATTTTTATACGTTTTGGGGGAGTAAAATCCAGAGGGTGTAAATTTAACACACAGGAGAAACAACACAATGCTTCACAGAATATAATGGCGGGGTCAATTCAATACGGTATATTCTAATCAGCGTTCTGCTAAATTGGAGAATACCGGTACTCACGTTGTATCAGCATTTTCCAATTTAAGGGGTATGGGTAAAAACCGGACCAGGACAAGACCCCCGGACCGGACATCAAATTCTGCAGTCCTGTCCGGGGGGTGTCCTGTCCGGGGGGTGTCCTGCCTGGGGGGGGGCTGCCTGAGATACCTGTCGCCATGGAGTGGTGGAGGGGAAGAATAAGGGCTATTTCACACGCTCCGGCTCCTGCCGGGCGGCGAAACCCGAACGGCAAAAAGCTGTGCCACACACTGTAGTTAATAACCTGGTTGCAGCCGGATCCCACCACTTGAAGGGACGGCTGCCTGGCTGTGGCCATCCCCACCATAGTAAACTGCTGTGTGCGGCACGGCTTCCTGGCCGTGTGGGGTTTCACCGCCCGGCAGGAGCCGGAGTGTGTGAAATAGCCCTATAGCCTCCATGTATGGTCCGGGCATGTAGCAAAAACCGGACGGTCCGGACCACACAGGGAGGCTGTAATCTCCACTTCCCCATGACCCTGATGATAGCTATCACAGGGAACCCCCAGGACAGGACACCCCCCTGGACCGGACACTACAAGCTCCGGACTGCAGATTTTGATGTCCGGGGTTTAGTCCGGGTCCGGTTTTTACATAGTCCCCAACTTAAGTGCCTCGGGACAATGCTGTTTACGCCAAACTAGCGCTTAAAACAGCATTACCATCCTAGTTTTGTTGGATTTATGCTCGCACGCACCCCAGGATGGGTGTAAGCAGAAATACAGTAGGCGGAGCTAGCGGCACGTTGATGAGCTCCCTCCCGTCTCTATTTATTGTGCACCGTATTGAATCGACCCGATTATGTGAGTATTGCTGTATACATCGTTACAGTGCTGTTATCTGTGTGGAGTTTACATGTTCTCTTAAATTTTAGATGTTTTCTCACCTATCCAAAGACACATTGCCACGTCACATTGCCACGTGTGTGTGTGTGTGTGTGTGTGTGAGAGAGAGAGAGAGAGAGACTGTCTGCCTGTGTTAGGGAATTAGATTGTGAGCTGCTGGCCAAGGAATAATGTGCATATAAAGGGCCTGATCCAAACCTGTCAGCAAGGCTACAATTTTTTGCACATGTTACATCTGCCCCACCTGCAGCACAGCATGGTTTTGTCCATCTGCAAAAATTGCAGCCTTGCTGACAGGTCTGAGTCAGGCGCATAGTTCTCAGATTGAGGAGCACTGTGTAATATGTTGCTGCTGTATAAATGAAGGGGAAAACATACTAATTTGCTGGGGACAGAATTCTTACTTGGTCGCTCCTGGTTCCCGCAATGGAATCAGAGTTATCACAATTCAGCAGATTATGGAACGACTGGGTTTGCGCATCAGCTGCATCGCTATGTGCTCGCAGTTTGAGCGCAGTAGTTGCAGTTTGATTGACAGAAAGCTGACATTTGTGGTTGGTAACCTGCCGTTTTCTGGGTGTGTCAGAAAAAATGCAGGAGTGCCTGGGCATTTTAAGGAAGGGTCTGTGACATCCGCACCAGCCTCTTTCAGCCAAGCTTTGTAGCAGATTTGAGGAAGCCTCAGACCTCGTCACAATTGCACAGATGGCAAACACTGTTCGATGTAGGCCCTATATAGTATGCCTATGTACGCACACACAGACATTCTAGGGTTCAATTCTAGTTTGGATCCTATAAACCTACCTGTATATTTGTGGATTGTAGAAGGAACCCGGAGTACCTGGAGGAAACCCACGCAAGCTCGGGGAGAATATACAAACTCCACACAGTTTGAGCCACGGTGCTAATCTAACCCATGACCGCAGTGCTGTGAGGCAGAGTAATGCTAACCATAACACCAACCGTGCTGTCTCTCAGCACTGTGCAATATTTCCAGCTCACACTGCTATCTTTCTATTATTTAAAAAATGACCAGAGTGTTATTCCTCTTCCTGACCCTTGTCTAATTGCGGCCCCTCTCCCTGTCATTATTCCCCATCCTCTGTGACAGTTACTCCTCTCACTATAGGATTTACCCTGTGATCAGTGAACAGTCTCCTGATGCAACCTGTTATTACTTCCCCCACCTGCAGGAATACTTGTACTTCTGCCCTCTGTGGTTTCCTCACACCGCTTTCTCCTGACGGCGGCGCAGGTGACGATGTTTGGTACATTCCAGGACATCCTAGGTTGTAACCTATATATAATCTCAGTGATTTATTCTTTAATATAGTTTTAGCAGGAGAACTATTGTTTATACAAAAGTTATTATTATTATTATTATTATTATACTAGAGGGTAAACCAGCAATTATCAGCAGTAATCCAGAAGCATACAGAATGGTCTAGTGTCTAGTCTGTGTTCCTTACATGAATGGAAGCTAATGTTTGGTGTACATGGTGTATCTGTTTGATAATCCCCAGTCTTATTATGTTAATTGTGTTGTAATGAGATTCAGCATAGGCTGGCATATTAAATAAATAAATATATATATATAGTGGGGTTATTGTAATTCAATCGGTCCCCCGCGCATTCACACAGGGGATAGATTGTTTGTGCATGGGCAGCCGCACAGCGCTCGCACACATAAGTCCAGGCAGGGGGGCGCGGACGGGTGTGGGGAGGCAGGCTGGGGAATTTGCCTATGGGAACGCCCAGCATTTCATGGGTAATTCCCCAATGACGCGGTGCGAGGGGCAGGCAGCTGATGTCAGTGGATGTCAGCTGACCGCGCACAGGGCGCCCGCAGATCAGAGACACCATAGAGTTGTCATCGCCACCACTGGTCATCTATATGTATTCCCTTTTAAAATTTGTCAGTGAGTCATGATTACCCGCAAGGGGGGGGGTTGCTCCACGTCCCCCCCTTGTCGGTATCTCGGCGGTCGGGATTTTGAACGCCGGGATTCCAACCGCCGGGATTCCATACCGAATCCGAATGTTATTGCTGAATCAGTACTGACGGACATATTTATATTAGTACCAGCGCCCATGTTTGCCCTCCAATTAAGTAGTCTTTTTTGGGGGGGATAGTTCAGCCTACAAGTCATTAGGATTAGTAGATCTCATATACATACATACACACATACATACATACACACACACACATACACACACACATACACACACACATACATACATACATACATGCACCAGTTCCTTGCTGCCTTTATCCTCTTGTAATATCCCTCATACCCGACTGATGAATGTGCAATAAGTGTGTAATAAAACAGAGACACCGTAATTGGAAATGTGGGGTTTGCCGCTGGCCCTGGCAGTAAAAGGGCCGTTCCGGATAACTTTTTAGGGTATTTAGGAATTTCTGTGGCTGGATTTCTTAACTCCTGTTCCCAGAGCTGCCGGCGTCTTCATCAGCCTCCTGGAGTATCCCAGAAGTAAGAGAAAGAAGGGTTCTACTATGGAGAGATGGTGAGTGAGGGGCGTCAGGCCTTAGTGGTGTAATGCACATACATTGCTATATATATATATATATAATTTTTATGTAAAGTCCGCACTCTAGTTAGTATCTGGTTGACTGGGGGGTGCTCCTACAGATGAATGAAACATCAGAGTATATATTGGAAAAAAGGGCACTCACCAATTTGATAAAAAGTCCAAACGGTTTTTATTCCATATGATAATTAGATGCTGACATATCATAGCTGATATGTCAGCATCTAATTATCATATGGAATAAAAACCGTTTGGACTTTTTATCAAATTGGTGAGTGCCCTTTTTTCCAATATATATATATATATATATATATATATATATATATATATATATATATATATATATATATATATATATATATATATATATATATATATATATATATATATATATATATATATATATATATATATATATATATATATATATATATATATACTGTATATCGGGATTAATGTGCGCTAAACACTGTCCAGAGCAGAGGCAGAACTGTGGACCACTGGCCATGCTTACAGCTGGTTCCTCAGAGCCAGGTCTCAGCTGGGTGACCCGGCATTGCCATCCCCCTAATATCTGAGACCCGCAGGGGCTGCACCCATCGCAATGTTGGCACTTCTCTCATTGAACATCATCCATTATTGGGGCTGAACACCTCACGTGGCGATTTCAGTATCAAAACTGCACTTTGATAAATGTACCCCAGAGAGAGTTATTACTGGTATTATTGGGGCAGAACTGAGGTTATTACAGGTAAGTGCAAACATGATATGATTATAGAAGAGATTTACCAGCATCACGTGGTGGATAGAGCTGTTTTTTGTGGCCTGTGTCCATTTTCAAACTAGCCAAATGCTGGAAACCAGTTCTACTAAGGAGGCATGAGGCATAAAGTGCCTCAGTGACGTACCTAGTTTGGAGAATGAATAGACAATGTTTTTAGGCTGTTAATGAATTGTAGACACATGGTTTACAGTTAGCATTTATATCTGTTTTTATGGTTGGGGGGGGGGGGGGATTATCCTCCGCTGCCGTTATTAATGCCCCTGTTCCTATCAGATGAAGCAGATCTGAAAACCATTTGCATTCTCATATGAATCATACACCCAGTGCGCCAGAGCCTCACATGTAGGACAAAGATGTTATATTGTCCTGTAGGATTAGATATTCTATTGCTGGACTGACACGTGGATATTTGTATTTGCAGCGGACAGAAATACTTAACGGCGGTAGTGAAAGTGTTCGGGCCCCTGACACGGAATTATTATGTCCGCGCTATACTGCATGCAGGGTAAGTATCACTAATAATCCATAACTCTACTTACTGTGGATGAAACATGCATTGAGGGACGCCAACACGTGCCACTAACTTACACACCTTATTATTATCGTTTATTTCTATGGCACCACAAAGGTTCTGCAGCGCCTAACTATACACATATGAGCAATAACTCATAACGAATCAAGTCAATTTAGGACAAGTACATGGTAAATACGGATAGTTGCATCAGGGGACAGGACAATGAAGCAACCATTAGGGTGGCAGAGATATTTATATATATTCTGAGAAATGCACATGAGGAGAGAGGGCCCTGCTCGTGAGAGCTAACATTCAGGGACACCAACACGTGCCATTAATTTACACGCATTAACGGCCGCCAACACGTGACACTAATTCACACGCATTCAGGGAGACCAACATGTGCCACTAATTCACACGCATTCAGGAAGAACAACACATGCCACTAATTTACATGCATTAAGGGACGACAGCACATGACACTAATTCACACACATTTAGGGACACCAACATGTGCCACTAATTCACACACATTTAGGGACACCAACACGTGCCACTAATTCACACACATTTAGGGACACCAACACGTGCCACTAATTCACACACATTTAGGGACACCAACACGTGCCACTAATTCACACACATGCAAGGACACCAACACGTGCCACTAATTCACACGCATTCAGGGAGACCAACACGTGCCAGTAATTCACATGCATTCAGGGACACCAACACGTGCCACTAATTCACACACATTCAAGGACACCAACACGTGCCACTAATTCACATGTATTCAGGGACACCAACACGTGCCACTAATTCACATGCATTCAGGGACACCAACACGTGCCACTAATGCACAAGCATTCAGGGAGACCAACATGTGCCACTAATGCACACGCATTCAGGGAGACCAACATGTGCCACTAATTCACACGCATTCAGGGAGACCAACATCTGCCACTAATTGACACGCATTCAAGGATTTCAATTCTAAAATTATAATTTGCCATTCCCACAGGTTGGCAGTGCCCGGAGGATTCATCCTGGCCACCATTTTGGGCACAGTGTGTCTTGGTATTGCAGCCATCATTTACCTCGTGGTGAGTATTGCGGATGCTGATTGGGTGTATTAGGAGGTTACAGACATGGGCCCGGAGTTATGTATAAGTAATAATCTGCCTGTAGGATGTATCTGTGCACTGAGGCCCTCATGGATTGAGAGAGCAGGGCCCCAACGTGGTATGTTGCCTAGGGCCCCATGAGGTCTAAATCCACCTCTGACTGAGGGGCGAGGTATGAACCAGAATATCACGTGTTCCCTTCAAGTGAACTGTGTGCCAACCAATGGCATTATGCTTTATTGAAAATATAGTTATGAACAAGCCTTTGTTATTACTAGTGCAGGGGTGGGGTCCTGGGGTGCACACCGGTAATGAGAGGTGCGACCCTGCGGAGACCTTTCAGTAGTACTGCATACAAAGACAGGGTTACAGGTGCACAATAGGTATACAGTGGTGGGGTCCTGGGGTGCACACTGGTAATGAGAGGTGCGACCCTGCGGAGACCTTTCAGTAGTACTGCATACAAAGACAAGGTTACAGGTGCACAATAGGTTTACAGTGGTGGTGTCCTGGGGTGCACACTGGTAATGAGAGGTGCGACCCTGCAGAGACCATTCAGTAGTACTGCATACAAAGACAAGGTTACAGGTGCACAATAGGTATACAGGGGTGGGGTCCTGGGGTGCACACCGGTAATGAGAGGTGCGACCCTGCGGAGACCATTCAGTAGTACTGCATACAAAGACAAGGTTACAGGTGCACAATAGGTTTACAGTGGTTGTGTCCTGGGGTGCACACCGGTAATGAGAGGTGCGACCCTGCGGAGACCTTTCAGTAGTACTGCATACAAAGACAAGGTTACAGGTGCACAATAGGTATACAGGGGTGGGGTCCTAAACGGGCAAGTCCCTAACATTTTGGGGGGTACAAATCTAAGGCATGGGGCACCCCAAAGCAAAGCAGCTGAGTGACCCCAGGGCAACACAAAAGTGAAAAAATATATAGTGAAAAAAGTGAGAATAGGTTAGTGAGAGAGGCTGCTGAGAATAGCAGGGGTAAATTAGTGAGAGGTAACGAGGTGAGAAATAAAGTAGTGAGAAGTGAAGGTGGTAAATGAGTTACACTGAAACAACACACATGATAGGGATGGAAGTAAATATGAAAATAAGTGTTAATCCATGGTGCTCCTGAGGCCAGACAGCCACAGCAGTCCAGGGGGACCCACAAACCAGAAATCCACCCTCCCATCTGATAATCCAATATACATTTGTGCAGGACTCACCTTGCTCTGCATGCAGTCTCAGAAATGTCAGGAACCTAATTAAAACCAATATATAGGACAGGTGGGCGTGGGTGCTACCACCAGGCACAAGGGGTCTCTGTCCTTCTATTGTGTATGTAAATACACAGCAT
Organism: Crinia signifera; assembly: GCF_055691185.1. Taxonomy (NCBI): domain Eukaryota; kingdom Metazoa; phylum Chordata; class Amphibia; order Anura; family Myobatrachidae; genus Crinia; species Crinia signifera. Next base: position 37,877,607 of record NC_139227.1, on the reverse strand, counting down.
TAGGAATACAGGGGTGGGGTTATTACTAGTGCACCAAGGGGTCCACCTGGCCGAGAGCCCATCGGAAGGGTCCAGGAGCCATATCCCTATTGCATGGGAAGATATTTCTCTCTCATGCCCAGAAATCAGCAACGCTGGAGGTCCTTTCATCAATAGCAGCAAACCAAGATGGCGGCATCTGACAAAGCTCTCCCCTGTGAGTCCATCTCATTCATCCCATCCCAGGACTCCTACTGTGTCATAGTAAAAGCTATAAAAGTAACTATAGCCCCTTTGATTAGGAGACACTTTTAAGAATGCTATAACTGAGTTCATGGAAAGCTTATATCAGCTTACATGGAGAGTTGGTCAGGCTGAATCACAATTAGGAGCGCTGTTTCATGGTGTACAAGTGTGATACCACTGAGTTGCAGGTCTATATATTCTAAGCTTGGGAGCAGGGCCCTCCTACCTCTGTGTCGGTTTATTTCTACCCAGTTTGTTTTACCACTGTTGTTTCCAATTGTAAAGCGCAACGGAATATGTTGCACTATGTAAGAAACTGTAAATAAATATATGTCTTATTATACAATGCTATGGCTGATAAGCTGGATGATCTTGAAAATTGTCCGCGGGGAAACAATGTGTGGCTAGTGTCATTTAAAGGGTCAGCACTACACCAGTTTAATAAACCTACCTTGCCTACTTTGCTAGGTGATTCGTCAGCCTGTGGAGATATGGTGATTAAACCATATCAGTCAAACTAAAGATGGTGTTAGCACTTGTCAAATAGTCACAACATTTCAATGGCTTAACTACTGTACCTCTTGGTGGCGTCCCACAAAAAATAGTCAATACAATGGGAAAGCCACAAGCTCCAGGCTCGGTAGCTCATTGCGCTCATCACAGGTCCTGTTCTCCCTCTACAGGGGTGATGGACCCCCACGAGGGAGAATACCCCCTGTCAGTCGGAATCCCAACTGGCATTTGAAAAGTCGGGATTCTGATGTCTGTATACTGCCCATCGGAATTCTGACTGTCGGGACATCATCAGGCACCCGATTGGCTGGATTGGATTATCTCTCTTCACTTTATCACTTGTCAAGACTTAGTACATCTGGCACCATATATGCTGGTTTGCGACGCTGCAATCTTGTTGCCCATAGGACACGTGTCAGTGTTTATTCTTAATCTTCGAACTAATTTGTACGGACGTATCCTACTAAGCGTTTAGATGCTTCAGAAGGTTCTTTGTTCTATGTGCTTATTTCTGTTTTTCGGGTTCTGTTTTTGTTTGGGTTGTTTCTTTGTGTTTGATATATATTGTGTAATCCTTCAGGGGGGTTGGGATGGTTTGTGGAAGGGATCTGAGTCTCGGCCTGGTCAGTACATGAGTTGCCTTGTTTATATGTCACAGCCTGTAACATGGCAGTTAGGAGCTGATTGGCTGGTACTTTATCTCTCTGCACGGCTTAGTAAATAGACCTCTATATATTTTGTGAGTAAATATCGGAGGGATTGCTCTGCTTTATTTTGACAGGCCCAGACCTGCACTGACTACCTTTAGGGGTTCAGGATGATTTACCTACAGTCAAAATGCCGACGGTCAAAATGCCGACCACTATTGGCCAATGGTCAAAATACAGATACGATCTGTGTGGTCAAAATGGCGACAAAAAAGTATACTTTTTTTTTTGGGGTGGGGGGGTTTTTATGACAACATAGGTCACATGAACATTGTATAAGTGTACTGCGTCTACTCGCATGGCTCGTTGCGCGCTCCATGCTTCAGGCACACTATTAGGTTCCCCCACCATGTCAACTGGAATGTTAAAGTATAAACAAGTCGGTTTCAAAGAAAAAAAATCATGAAAAACTCGTTTAGACTTTTTGGTATTTTGACCGTGCTGGCACTTTTACCATGTCGGCATAATGAATGTGACTTTGACTGTAGCTAAATTGACTGCATCCCCCTTTAAGGCATCCTCTTAAGTTGATAACAAGGCCCGATTCAGACCTGATTGCTGGGCTGCGAGATTTTGCAACCCAGCAATCAGGTAAACGCCAGCCCGCGGCTACAGTGTCCACATACCCCCCCCCCCCCGCCCATTATTACAGCTGTGAATGCGATCTCAGTCGTGCACATGAGGGGAAAACCTTTCTAAACCACCTACCCACAGGGTATCAATCACCCTGCGGGCAGTCACCGGCTTCTGTCGCACGAACGGCTCGCGCATGCGCACTGTGTAACCTATGCATGCACAGACATTCGATAATCACCCGTGCTGCGAAAAGCAGCCATGCAATCGTGTGTAAATCGGCCTCTAAGTCCCTTTTATCTTTAAACCAAGACCTATTTTGATGCTTGTTGAACTCAATGCAAACGGCATGGAAAGTCGACGTTGGCATGTGGGTGGTGGAAGCAGGAAGCCAAAGTTTTGCCTAGGGTGAGAGAAACCCTTGCACCAGCCCTGCTTAGGCATAAAGATACCTAGTCGTATTTCTCAGTTATGGCATTCCAATCTCACCCCTCTTGTTCAAGGCATTTTTGTTCCACTTGATACGTGACGATCTGTTCTCCTGACTCTTTTTGGGAGGACGGCTCTATTAAAGTCCATTATATTTCCCAAAATATCATATGCATCCAGGTGCTTCCTATAACAATATTCAAATCTGATATATTAGAGTTAGCTAACAATATAAACAATATGTATTAATGTTACTATATATTTTTGGGGTGTGGTATAGTTACCTGACAGTCGGGATTCCAACAGTCATTATTCAGACATCGGAATCCCGACTGCACAGCGGGGGGAGCGCAATGAAGCCCCTTGCGGGCTGCGCTCGCCACCTATTTTATTCTCCCTCTATGGGGGTCGTGGACCCCCACGAGGGAGCAGTCGGGATTCCGACGTTGGAGTATTGACTGTCGGAATCCCGACTGTCGGGGAGCCGTCCAGCACCCATATTTTGGACTGGTTTCATGGTAGTGGACTTGCGCTACTTTCTATTGACCGAAAGTTAGATTGCGGTTCCCAAATATGCTATCTTACAGTGCTGGACAGTGCCGGCCCATCCCTTTGTTCAGCTATTTACTGATGTTACCTGTGTATTGTTTCTCATCTACATTTATGATATGGCCTCTCTCTGTCTTGCCAGAACTGACACCTCTTCTCCCTCTCTATAGGCTGCCATATGTAAAGAGGAATGGCGTCCCATCGAAATGCAAGCAGCTCCGAAACTAAGAGCGGCAGAGACCATTAAACATCCGCCACAGAACCCCCCTCCCCGGCCTCCCCCAGAGGTGCGCCGCAAGCAGGTGGACGAGGGACATGTCAACCCCATTCCAGTCCAGGATGAAGTATGACATTATAGGTAGAAGTTTTTTTATTGTTGCCACATGGCTGAAGGATCTTTTTATCTTTTTATTTTTAAGTCAACATTGTTGATGGACGGTTTATATAACCCACTCTTGTATAACAGTTGGTTTCCCCGGCCACATCTGTGGACTGCCTCCCCTGGGTGGAGGTAAAATTGCCTTCTCTTCATGGATCTGTCCCCAATTTTTTTTATATCCTCCTCCGTGGAGGAGAGTGTGGGTTCTCTCGTATTTGTGGCGGGATACCGGATGAAGATGGCTGTTTTGTTTATATCACGCTTAGATGCTAAACAGAGGAGAGATCATTCCTTAATAAGAGCCTTCAAAATGTTTGGATGTAAAGGCGGACATTTTGGATTTGTGCAGAAAATGTGTCTTTTTATTTTAAGCAACCTCTTGCTTTGCGTTACAGGAAAGAAAAAGAATGACCCCATAATTTGTAACTGTTATATTTAGTTCTGTACATGAGTCAAATGGCTGAAATGTGTGCCCGTCTCACTCTCGGCAATGATGGGTTGAAGATGTTTGTGTTCCATGTGGTGAATTAATGATATAAAGGTACTGGGGCTATATTTCCGCTTCTCAGCAGGTTTGAGCGCTAAATTTAAACTCCCCTAATATCGAGTACCTACTGATAAGCCAGCCATCGCCTCCTACGAATACAAGAGGGACATGTTGGAAAGAATTCTATATGAAATATGAGATAACCAGCATTGTCCTTTCTGGACTTGTGCTGACGGGAGACAACCAGATGCTTCACCGTATACAGCTGCTGCTTTAGTTATAGATGTTCTGTAATGCTGCAATAAAGTCTGATATCTATTGTTGTATTTCCTTCTGTAGTCACTGCTGCCATGACAACTGTTATTACTCAGTATCGCCAACATAATAAGCAGGGTGGTACAGAGAATAAGAAGTAGAACCCAAAAAATAATAATATATTTAACACAATCATAGGAAATATCACAGTAATTGACAGTGGCCTAGAGTCTCTCGGGGCAGAATCATAGCACCCCCTCTGAAATAGGAAGGTTCATTGGCTGCATGAGCCTAGTGCCCTCTGACCAGCACTACCATACACTTGTATGGTAACACCGGCCAACACTGGTATACATTGTCGGATACACTAAGCCTTGGGGAAAGATGAAGTACAACCAATCAGCTCCTGTCATTTATCAAACACAGCCTATAACATGACGGATAGGAGCTTATTGGCTGCTAATTTATCTCTCTCAAATGTATAGTACATCCCCCTCACAGAGTTTTAGCTTCCACAAATCCTAATGCACTACAATGCATCCAGCCATTTCCCATATGCTGCAGCGTCAGCAGACCTGGCAGCACTACAATACCAAGCCCAGCACCTTGTAAGGTAGGGGAAGAGCCAGTCCCTCCATCAGCCCAGCACCCTGTAAGGTAGGGGAAGAGCCAGTCCCTCCGCCAGTCCAGCACCTGTAAGGTAGGGGGAGAGCCAGTTCCTCCGCCAGCCCAGCACCCTATGGGAGGGAGAGAGACAGTCCCTCACCCAGCCCATCACCCTGTAAGGTAGGGGAAGAGACAGTTCCTCCGCCAGCCAAGCACCCTGTAAGGTAGGGGAAGAGCCAGTCCCTCCGCCAGCCCAGCACCCTGTAAGGTAGGGGGAGAGCCAGTCCCTCCGCCAGCCCAGCACCCTGTAAGGTAGGGGGAGAGCCAGTCCCTCCGCCAACCCAGCACCTGTAAGGTAGGGGGAGAGCCAGTCCCTCCACAAGCCCAGCACCCTGTTCGAGGGAGAGAGACAGTCCCTCGCCCAGCCCAGCACCCTGTAAGGTAGGGGAAGAGACTGTCCCTCCGCCAGTCTAGCACCTGTAAGGTAGGGGAGAGCCAGTCCCTCCGCCAGCCCAGCACCCTGTGGGAGGGAGACAGTCCCTCACCCAGCCCATCACCCTGTAAGGTAGGGTAAGAGACAGTCCCTCCGCCAGCCAAGCACCCTGTAAGGTAGGGGAAGAGCCAGTCCCTCCGCCAGCCCAGCACCCTGTAAGGTAGGGGGAGAGCCAGTCCCTCCGCCAGCCCAGCACCTGTAAGGTAGGGGGAGAGCCAGTCCCTCCACAAGCCCAGCACCCTGTGGGAGGGAGAGAGACAGTCCCTCGCCCAGCCCAGCACCCTGTAAGGTAGGGGGAGATACAGTCCCTCTGCCAGCCCATCACCCTGTAAGGTAGGGGTACAGCCAGTCCCTCCGCCAGCTCAGCACCATGTAGGGTAGGGGTACAGCCAGTCCTTTGACCAGCACCTTTTAAGGTAGGGGTACAGCCAGTCCCTCTGCCAGCCCAGCACACTGTAATGAAGGAGGAGAGACAGTCCTTTGACCAGCACCATGTAAGGTAGAGGGACAGCTAGTCCCTCACCCAGCCCAGCACACTGTAAGGTAGGAGGAGAGACAGTCCCTCTGGAAGCTCAGCACCCTGGAAGGTAGGGGGAGATCCAGCCCTCCACTAGCCCAGCACCCTGTAAGGTAGGGGGAGAGACAGTCCCTCCAACAGTGCAGCACCCTGTAAGGTAAGGGGAAAGACAGTCCCTCCACCAGCTCAGCACCCTGTAAGGTAAGGGGAAAGACAGTCCCTCCACCAGCTCAGCACCCTGTAAGGTAAGGGGAGAGACAGTCCCTCCGCCAGCTAAGCACCCTGTAAGGTAAGGGGAGAGACAGTCCCTCCGCCAGCTCAGCACCCTGTAAGGTAGGTAGAGAGACAGTCCCTCCGCTAGCTCAGCACCCTGTAAGGTAGGGGTACAGCCATTCCCTCCGCCAGCCCAGCACCCTGTAAGGTAGGGCTACAGCCATTCCCTCCACCAGCCCAGCACCCTGTAAGGTAAGGGGAGAGACAGTCCCTCCACCAGCTAAGCACCCTGTAAGGTAAGGGGAGAGACAGTCCCTCCGCCAGCTCAGCACCCTGTAAGGTAGGTAGAGAGACAGTCCCTCCGCTAGCTCAGCACCCTGTAAGGTAGGGGTACAGCCATTCCCTCCGCCAGCCCAGCACCCTGTAAGGTAGGGCTACAGCCATTCCCTCCACCAGCCCAGCACCCTGTAAGGTAAGTGGAGAGACAGTCCCTCCACCAGCTAAGCACCCTGTAAGGTAAGGGGAGAGACAGTCCCTCCACCAGCTAAGCACCCTGTAAGGTAGGTAGAGAGACAGTCCCTCTAGCTCAGCACCCTGTAAGGTAGGGGTACAGCCATTCCCTCCGCCAGCCCAGCACCCTGTAAGGTAGGGGTACAGCCATTCCCTCCACCAGCCCAGCACCCTATAAGGTAGGGCTACAGCCATTCCCTCCTTCAGGGAACCGGAAGTCAGCGGATAGCCGGTAACGTGGTTGCACGGCAGAAGATTAGGATAGATAAACACGGAGGGGCTGGGAAAATCTGGCAATAAGAGCCATTTATGGTGACAAGGAGTATTGTGCATCAGCACTGTGATTGCTGTCTACTTTTGAGTAACTTTGATGCTACCAACTGGAACTCAGATTGAGTTGAGCCGGAACAGGAAGAGGAGGAGCATCAACCTATATAAACAGACCAGCTTAAGAACACCAGTCAGAGTCCTGAGGAAGAGAACATCTCGAAACATGTTGATTTCTGACTAGTGTTTCTACCTGCTTTTGGACTCATTGAGAAGGAGGTAAGTGTACACAGGAGTATCCACATCTGTTGGGGATCCGGACTTTTCAGCAGATGAGTTGACTCTGTGGTGACACTTCACCTACTCTGAGGACTTAGCAGCCTTTTTATTCATTTATGTAATTTTTTATGTGTGAGCGGAAAACCCTTTTTAATGTGGAGTAAAGAAGTATAAAGAAACTGCTATAGGTGTGAAGTCTCCTATTCTACCGTGAGTAAGGGTACGCCACCCCATCTTTTAAAGAAACCGTTATATGCTTTTATAAATATTTGCCATAGTGAGTCCTGGTACGCCTGAGTTGACCTACGTATATGAAATATTTGGATTTGATAAATACCACCCTACATATTTGTTTGTTTTTCTCTTGTTTTTTCCGACATCAATTTGAAACCCTGAGCAAAAGACTGGGAGAAGTCGGAACCTATTGAGAATCAACTACTGGAAAAACTATAGGAGGAAAGTATTCTCCGTATATATATTATTTAGTGTGTCCATAAAGGGAGCGTGTGGCACCCCGCTCCTCCCTTTTTATTCCTGTGCCCCCAGGGAGTTAACATTGCAGCCAATGCTGCCAGAACAGGTCCTTTCCCCTTTCAGCAGGGCTGTGAGGGGTTAACAGACTCAGCTAGTCCCAGCTCCCCTGCACATGTGACAGGAAGCTGGGAGGTCAGAGGGGATCCCAGCAGAAGTGTGTGTGAGAGAGGACATGTGGAGAGAGGGAAAAAGCATTGTGAAGAAGAGCTGCAACAACTCCAGTGTCAGAGAGAAAAGGAGAGTGCTGCCTAAAGACAGAGGGAATAAGTGCACTGAGGCATGTGAAAGGAAGATAAAGGAGGTTGCTGTCCCAAGTATGAGCAGAAGGAAGAGAGAGAGAGAGCACACTGCAGCACCCAGCAGAGGGGCCAGACATCATGCAGCAGTATAACCAGAGATTCATGTGGCAGAAGCCAGCAACACCCAAGGTACTGATTCAGTCCCCCTGAGACAGCATCTGCACCCTTGTAAGGGGATATCAGGAAATAGAGCCACCTCATAGACTCCCACTACAAAGGCTAGTACCCTACTGAGCCCTTCAGACAGGACAAGGTCTGCCTAATCCCAGTAAAAGGATATAGAAGCAAAGCAGAGAAGTGCCTGCTAGATTCACCCTGTCCAGGACAGCTCTATATTGAGGCTACACCTGCAGCCTGTTTTACAATTACAAACAGGAGGTTACCCCTGAGCCGGGAATCTGCCTGCCCCTCAGTGAGGATTGTTTTTGTCATTCACCCTTCCCTAGGAATCATAAATAAGTGTGCACACTATCATAGGGACATACACTTATATGTTTGAGGACCTGTCGACGAGGGACCATTGGTTTGAGCCAGAGACTGGTATTCTGTGGCAGTGTATGTTAAATGATTTGTTGTTAAAGTATATTGAGATTTTTGAATCATTTAAATTGATTGCTGAAGTAGAGAGTGATTATTGTTTGATTTTATGCTTTACTATAAATTCCTGTTTATTGAGTATTTGTTACATCATTTGCAACTTATTGAAATATTGCAGCGGCCAGTCAGTGTAGTGGTAAATAAAATTACTGTCGCTGCTAATTGTGGTACTGTTGCTTTTGTGGGTCCTCCTTGGGTTGTGCCATTCCCTGCCACAGGTTCATCCAAGAAGACGCCGTGAAGATCTGAAGCCGGCAAGTCCAGAGTCCAGGTACTCATCACACCACACCGTGTCAGTGAGCCTGTCACACTTGGCGTCACGAACAGGATCGGACATGGAAGTGCATAAAGGCAACCCCACCACATATGACCAATCCATCAGTGAAATGTCTGTCGCACTGGATGGAATCATCAAGATGATGACGGAGATGAGGAAAACCCTAGCTGACCAGAGAATTGAACAGGAGGAATATGAGCATAGAAGATGGCGACGCGAATGCGACAGAAGGCGCAGACAGCAGTGGAATCCCCCATTAAGGTCAGAACGACTACCCTCTGACCGAGTCATCGTATGCCCACAGACTGCGAGAAGACACGTGAGAGGAGGTCCACCGGCAGTGTTTCAGAACACAGCAAGAACATCCGGTGTGATACAGTCAAGGGATAGACCGCGAACCAGCCCAAGAAGAATGTCAGGTCGTGTCCTGTGGTTCAACGTACCACGCGGGTATGGCTTCATTCAACGCACAGATACCGGGCGAAGTGTGTATGTGCATTACACCGCCATTCAGCATGCCGACCCTGAACACAACTTCCGGAGCCTGAAAAATGGCGAAGCCGTAGAGTTTGAACTGGTGAACGGGAGGAGAGGCACCAAGGCCGCCAAAGTGACCGGCCCGAATGGAATTCAGGTGCACAGCAACAGACACGCTCCAGAGCAACATTGGCGCTACCCGCACCATAAAGAGCCTCCACAGTACCATCAGCAAGGCTACCAGCACAACAGGACAACAAATGACAAGAGTGACAGATTTACCGCCAACCCTCCTCAACCGGAACAGATGCCCCGCCCACCGGAACCTGACGTCACAAGGCAACGTGAACCGCTGAGAGAAAGCGAGAAACAGTTTGTGCTGAGTGAGGCAGTCCACCAGAACTGGCAAGAAGTGACCAGGCCTCACCGTCCCCTTGAGCCGACGCGGGAGTACGTACCCAGAATGGACAATGCCGACTACCAGGTGGCAAACCTAAGGCAGACAAATGCCAGGGTGATCGACCTGCAGAGAAGCCCTGAGATGGTGGTCCACATGGCTGTGACACAGACAGTGGAGCCATCAGAAGAAGAACAAGCAGAACTAGCTATGCCACCACCCGAACCCAAGGCTGAGATAGAAACGCCGAAGAGAGATGAGAAGGCCAAGACCTGTTCCATCAATGGGAAGCCTGTAACGAACAGAGAATATACAACCATATCAGGAGAAGAATTCGCCTTCAGGGTCCAGCAGGCGATACTGAGATCTAAGAAGCAAGACCGAGAGGCGAGATGTGCTTAGAGCCGATCGCACACCGTGAGAGTGGGCACCATCCATGGACAACAGTGAAGCACCTGGACCGCAGAGGGATGGGAGTCCTGTGGCGGAGGGATGGTTGACCCAGGGAGCCCACTTTAGATAGCCAGATGACAGCAGAAAGGTAGTAATGCGTACTTGTTATTGAATGTATAATTGTACCTGTTTTATTTGACCGTTCAAATATTTTGTCATGGACATTGAAAGACTGTGCTCAGGATTGAATGCCCCTGGTTGGTTGCCTGGGGACAGGCAAATTTCTAGCATGGAGGTATGTGGCACCCCGCTCCTCCCTTTTTATTCCTGTGCCCCCAGGGAGTTAACATTGCAGCCAATGCTGCCAGAACAGGTCCTTTCCCCTTTCAGCAGGGCTGTGAGGGGTTAACAGACTCAGCTAGTCCCAGCTCCCCTGCACATGTGACAGGAAGCTGGGAGGTCAGAGGGGATCCCAGCAGAAGTGTGTGTGAGAGAGGACATGTGGAGAGAGGGAAAAAGCATTGTGAAGAAGAGCTGCAACAACTCCAGTGTCAGAGAGAAAAGGAGAGTGCTGCCTAAAGACAGAGGGAATAAGTGCACTGAGGCATGTGAAAGGAAGATAAAGGAGGTTGCTGTCCCAAGTATGAGCAGAAGGAAGAGAGAGAGAGAGAGAGAGAGCACACTGCAGCACCCAGCAGAGGGGCCAGACATCATGCAGCAGTATAACCAGAGATTCATGTGGCAGAAGCCAGCAACACCCAAGGTACTGATTCAGTCCCCCTGACACAGCATCTGCACCCTTGTAAGGGGATATCAGGAAATAGAGCCACCTCATAGACTCCCACTACAAAGGCTAGTACCCTACTGAGCCCTTCAGACAGGACAAGGTCTGCCTAATCCCAGTAAAAGGATATAGAAGCAAAGCAGAGAAGTGCCTGCTAGATTCACCCTGTCCAGGACAGCTCTATATTGAGGCTACACCTGCAGCCTGTTTTACAATTACAAACAGGAGGTTACCCCTGAGCCGGGAATCTGCCTGCCCCTCAGTGAGGATTGTTTTTGTCATTCACCCTTCCCTAGGAATCATAAATAAGTGTGCACACTATCATAGGGACATACACTTATATGTTTGAGGACCTGTCGACGAGGGACCATTGGTTTGAGCCAGAGACTGGTATTCTGTGGCAGTGTATGTTAAATGATTTGTTGTTAAAGTATATTGAGATTTTTGAATCATTTAAATTGATTGCTGAAGTAGAGAGTGATTATTGTTTGATTTTATGCTTTACTATAAATTCCTGTTTATTGAGTATTTGTTACATCATTTGCAACTTATTGAAATATTGCAGCGGCCAGTCAGTGTAGTGGTAAATAAAATTACTGTCGCTGCTAATTGTGGTACTGTTGCTTTTGTGGGTCCTCCTTGGGTTGTGCCATTCCCTGCCACAGGTTCATCCAAGAAGAGGCCGTGAAGATCTGAAGCCGGCAAGTCCAGAGTCCAGGTACTCATCACACCACACCGTGTCAGTGAGCCTGTCACAAGCGCTTATGTTAGGAGTATAAATTACTTTTTATACACATTGTCTTTTGGGGATTACAGGTAATATCCCCCTACTCTATACAGGCGACCCCTCTTGATTAGTGCAAAAAGAGTCTTCTAATTTTTGTATCCAAATTAGCATTCCCTCCACCAGCCCAGCACCCTGTAAGGTAGTGGTACAGCCATTCCCTCCACCAGCCCTGCACCCTGTAAGTTAGGGGGCGAGACAGTCCCTCTGCCAGCCCAGCACCATGTAAGGTAGGGGGAGAGCCATGCCCTCTGCCATCTCAGCACCCTTTAAGGGAGAACTAGTCCCTCTGCCAGCCCAGCACCCTGTAAGGTAAGGGGAGGCACAATCCCTCCGCCAGCTCAGCACCCTGTAAGGTAGGTAGAGAGACAGTCCCTCCACCAGCGCAGCACCCTGTAAGGTAAGGGGAGAGACAGTCCCTCTGCCAGTTCAGCACCCTGTAAGGTAAGGGGAGAGACAGTCCCTCTGCCAGCCCAGCACCCTGTAAGGTAGGGGGAGAGAAAGTCCCTCCGCCAGACCAGCACCATGCAATGTAGGTAGAGAGACAGTCCTTCTGCCAGCCCAGCACCCTGTAAGGTAAGGGGAGAGACAGTGCCTCTGCCAGCTCAGCACCCTGTAAGGTAGGGGGAGAGACAGTCCCTCTGCCAGCCCAGCACCCTGTAAGGTAAGGGGAGAAACAGTCCCTCCGCCAGCTCAGCATCCTGTAAGGTAGGGGGAGAGACAGTCCCTCCGCCAGCTCAGCACCCTGTAAGGTAGGGGGAGAGACAGTCCCTCTGCCAGCCCAGCACCCTGTAAGGCAGGCATGTCCAAAGTCAGGCCCAGGGGCCAAATGCGGCCCGTGCTGTCATTTCAAGCGGCCCGCAGCCTCCGCAATCACAGTGACAGCAGAGTTTGGGGAGGGGGGCAGCAAGGGGGAAGCTTGCTCCCGTAACATGCAGAGTGGAGGAGAGCAGCAGCGAGAGCCCAAGCATCTCCTGTCCTTGCAGTTCCTGCTTTGCCTCTCCGTCCTCTGGCTCACACATGGGGCTGGGAAACATACAGAGAAGGGAGGGGGCAGAGTGGGGGACATACAGTGAAGGAGGGTCAGGCTGGGCGACATACAGTGAATGGAGGCAGTGATGGCCATTCAGAGAAGGGGGAGCAGGGGAAGGCTGGGGGACATACAGTGAATGGGGACAGAGTGGGGTACATAGTGAATGGGGGTCATACAGTGAATGGGAGTCATACGGTGAAGGAGGGTCAGGCTTGGGGACATACAATGAATAGAGGCACTGATGGACATTAAGAGAAGGGGGCAGGCTGGGGGACAGAGTGAATGGGTGCAGAGTGGGGAACATACAGTGAATGGGGGACATACAGTGAATGGGGGACATACAATTAAGGAGGGGCAGGCTGGGGGACATACAGTGAATGGGGGTAGAGTGGGGGACCATTCTGATGTGATTAACGATTCAAAGAATGTCAGGCTGAACTGTCGGCCCCCACACATTTACACTTCACCAAATCTGTCCCTCGTCGCAAAAAGTTTGGACACCCCTGCTGTAAGGTAAGGGGAGAAACCGCCCCTCCGCCAGCTCAGCATTGGGTAATGTAGGAGGAGAGACGTCCCTCCGCCAGCTCAGCACCCTGTAAGGTAGGGGGGAGAGACAGTCCCTCTACCAGACCAGCGCCCTGTGGGAGGGAGAGCTAGTCACCCTGGCAGCCCTGCACCCTGTAAGGTAGGGGGAGAGACAGTCCCTCTGCCAGCTCAGCACCCTGTAAGGTAAGGGGAGAGACAGTCCCTCTACCAGCCCAGCACCCTGTGGGAGGGAGAGTTAGTCACCCCGGCAGCCCAGCACCCTGTGGGAGGGAGAGTTAGTCACCCTGGAAGCCCAGCGCCCTGTGGGAGGGAGAGCATAATAACTGTTTCTCTTTTTAGGAAAGGTTACGTGTAAAATTCTGAAAAAGAGAAAGAGGAAGTGATGTCCTCACTTCTACCCTCATACGACATGAACTTCCCCTTCCCATATTCCAGATACATTAGTAATGAGCTCTGTCTCTCTGTGTTGTTGTTATTATTATGGAAAGACAGACAATGGTGTAATTTGTGCGAGAGAGAACCCACGCCGTAATGATGAAGCTTTATCAACATCCCATCAGTTAAACCAGCTCTCTATTCTACATCAGGGGTCACAGGACCTGATGAAGCTCTGTTTGCGAAGTGTACACTGACCGATTCTCAGTGTGTGACTCCCTCTTCCCTTCCCCATTGATATTGCATTTTGATTTGTGTATTAGCTCTAAGAGATAGACCGAGCGAACGCCAGTCTCCACTGGGCTCGCTCTCTCGCTCCAAACCGCGTGGTGTGTGACGTCTACACCGCAGCGTGTGTAACTCCAGAGCAGACGGGGAGACAGACGGCGCTCTATTAGACACGCCGCCGCCCGCCTAGCTCTGCACAGCGCAGCCGCTACCGACTACCTTTGCCTCCCATTAGCGGTGTGGTACTAGAGGAGAAGTGGCAGTTCTCACCAGCTACCACCCGCTTTAGAGGCATCCAGCCCTCAGTGATTTATGACTGTTTACACATTGGGAAAACTTCCTTATAACGGGCCTATTAACCCCTGATATGCTATAACCTTTTAGCTACTCGCAGCAACAACCCTGCTTGAGTTCTCTCTTCCCTAGACAGAGCGAGTGACACAGATAGTGGCAGATCTGTGTAATCGCTCTCCCTGCGGGAAGTTAGTAGCACTGTAATAGGGCACCTTCAATTTACCGGCTATTCAGCCCATAAAAGGTTTTAGGTAGCAGGCTGCTCTAGATATTTATACACATATCAAAATCCTGACAGGCCGTTGAAATAAGCATTACCACCCACATATCACAAATTGTCGACTGCCTGTCGGCACTGTTTATTTGCAAAGTGACATATAACTAAGATAGGGGATCATAAGGGAATTGGGCCACACTGAGGGGGTTATTCTAGTCCATTCTTTCTGACAAAATCCTTCTTAGATGGACAAAACCATGTGCACTGCGGGTGGGGCAGATGTAACTTGTGCAGAGAGAATTAGATTTGGGTGGGGGTTTTCTTCAAAGTGAGATCTATATTGAAGTGTAAAATCTTGCAGTCAGTATTTTCCCTGCACAGAAACAAAATAACTCACCCAAATCTAATTCTCTCTGCACATGTTACATCTGCCCCCCTGCAGTGCACATGGTTTTGTCCATCTAAGAAGGATTTTGTCAGAAAGAATGAACTAGAATAAACCCCTGAGCGAGGATAAATCTTCTATCCTCTTTTATTACACTGTCTGTGTTATATGTTTCACTGTATGTCAATATTTCGCTCTCTTTGTCTTTTAATAAAATCTAATAAAGGTTAAATTTTATGCTTATAGCTCTACTCTTGACGTGCACCACATAGAAGACATTCTTCTCTTTCCTCCTGATTACAATCAATGACATTGCAAACCCAGATTGATTTTTCCATGTAAATGATTGTCCATGAAAAAATGGGAAAACTCTCTCACTTTCGGCTTCTCACACCTTATTACATTTGGCCCCATGTCTTTATTGTCCGCAATATTCTATATTGTACCCTGGATCTATTGTCTACCCAAATTCTCTGCCTGTCCCAGCTCTATATACTCCCCTAACCGGAGGGAGGTGCAAGTGAACAGAGAGTCTGGAAAATATATAAGACAGTGAGAATACAGTGCTGAGGTATAATGGAGAATATATAAACCAGATTTTGGATAGCACAGAGGTAAATGATATTCCAGGTGCTCTGTCTCACACACAACCACCCTCTCCGTTACTGTCCAAAGGGCTCTGTCCCACTGGACCACACACTCTGCTCCCCATCCCCAGGGCTCTGTCCGATTGGACCACACACTCTGCTCCCCATCCCCAAGGGCTCTGTCCCACTCCCCTACATACTCTGCTCCCCATCCCCAAGGGCTCTGTCCCACTCCCCCACATACTCTGCTCCCCATCCCCAAGGGCTCTGTCCCACTCCCCCACATACTCTGCTCCCCATCCCCAGGGCTCTGTCCCACTCCCCCACATACTCTGCTCCCCATCCCCAAGGGCTATGTCCCACTCCCCCACATACTCTGCTCCCCATCCCAAATGGCTCTGTCCCACTCCCCCACATACTCTGCTCCCCACCCCCAAGGGCTCTGTCCCACTCCCCCATGTGCTCTGCTACCCATCCCCAGGGCTCTGTCCCACTCCCCCACACACTCTAATTCTCAACCCTAGGGCTCTTTCCCACTCCCCTATGCACTCTGCTCCATAGTTACCTACCCTCCCGCATTTTGCCGGAGACTCCCTGAAATAGCAGCAATCTCCCTCTCTCTGTCATGAGTCTAGCAATCTCCCTCATTTCACCTAGCCAACATTACACTGTTACATGTTTTGGGAAAACAGGAATGAGAGATATATATTTACATTCAATCATCAGCACTTTACAAAGAATAGTAGCTCTTACTTAAGCTGGCCATACATCAGAAAGATCGATCTTAAGATCGATTGCGCTCATGATTGTGTACAATTTCCCTTGAAATCCCCGGCAGTCCTTGGTGGTTTTTGGACACACAATCTACACACAATCGATCATACAATCAATCATACAATCCATCTACTGCATGATTGTGTACACAAGATGTGCACACAATCTGCATACAATCCATCTTACAATCAGTCATACAATCCATCTGCTGATTGATTGTATGATTATGTACATAAGATGTGCACACAATCTGCATACAATCCATCTTACAATCAGTTGAGATTGTATGATTGGGTACAATATCTTTCTGATGTATGGCCACCTTAACTGCTTTGGGTTCATCTACATTTGAAGTAATTTTACAAAATTCCTCTCAGATGTAGCAGTACAGACCAACCCTTCTAGGTGCCACATTCACAATTTCATTTCACAATCTCTCCATACATGGACATGCCCTTTGGGTGGAGCATGACACACCTCCTCAATGGGGCTACCCAATTTTACTACCAATTATAATCTCCCTGAAACTAGTTTTCAAAAGTAGGCAAGTATGCTCTGCTCCCATCCCCACTACTCTTGCCCTTATTCAGATCTGATTGTTTTACAAGTTTGTTCTCAAAATGGGCAAAACCATGTGCACTGCAGGTGGGGCAGATGTAACATGTGCAGAGAGAGTTAGAATTGTGAGAGCTATTTTGTTTCTGTGCAGGGTAAATACTGGCTGCATTATTTTTACACTGCAATTTAGATTTCAGTTTCAATACACCCCACCCAAATGTAATTGGGAGGCAGCAGCAAGTCCCTCTGCCAGCCCTGCACCCAGTAAGGTAGGTAAAGAGACAATCCCTCTGCCAGCCAAGCACCCTGTAAGGTAGGTAGAGAGACAGTCCCTCTGCCAGCCCTGCACCCTGTAAGGTAGGTAGAGAGACAGTCCCCCTTCCAGCCCAGCACCATGTAAGGTAAGGGGAGAGCCAGACCCTCCAACAGCCCAGCACCCTGTAAGGTAGGTAGAGAGACAGTCCCTCTGCCAGCCCTGCACCCTGTAAGGTAGGTAGAGAGACAGTCCCTCTTCCAGCCAAGCACCATGTAAGGTAGGGGGAGAGACAGTCCCTCTGACAGCCCAGCACCCTGTAAGGTAGGGGGAGAGACAGTGCGTCCGCCAGCCCAGCACCCTGTAAGTTAGGGGTACAGCCAGTCCCTCCGCCAGCCCTGCACCCTGTAAGTTAGGGGGCGAGACAGTCCCTCTGCCAGCCCAGCACCATGTAAGGTAGGGGGAGAGACAGTCCCTCTGCCAGCCCAGCAGCCTGTAAGGTAGGGGGAGAGACAGTCCCTCTGACAGCCCAGCACCTTGTAAGGTAGGGGGAGAGACAGTCCCTCCGCCAGCCCAGCACCCTGTAACGTAGGGGGAGAGCCAGTCCCTCCACCAGCCCAGCACCCTGTAAGGAAGAGGGGGAAAGACAGTCCATCTGCCAGCCCTGCACCCTATAAGGTAGGGACAATACATCCGTCTGCCAGTCCATCATCCTGTATTTTTGGAACCAGGACCGGCTCAAAGAGTCTGGGGCTGGTTATGCTCAAGAGGGGGGGACCCCACACTGTTATTTTTAATTTTTTCAATTTTAAACATTTATTTACTTTTAAACACAAAAGCATCACACAGATCTGACTGATCTCATTGATATGGGTTGGCCGTGGTTAGCTGCCGGGAAAACCCGGAAGCCATCCACGGATCACTTCACCATCGTAAAAGATGAATCCTGTGAACTCGGCAGCAGGGCAAATAAGCCGCATTATCTGACCAAAATCACCCCCGATCCAGTTCATGGCCAGCCGAAATTGCAGATCGGCCAATCTGTAAATTTCCCTCTTAGTGTTATACACTGTGCACATTTCAGGCATTTACTTCGATTTCAGGATTAACAATAGGAATTATCCACTAGTTGTGTTGCCGGCCTGTCAATATAATGAACCAACATAACATAATTGTACTAAGTGCGGCCGAATGTAGCAACACTTAAATTGCTCTGTCAGTTGGCTTGCAAAACACTTGAATTCCACATCAGAGGTGCGAAGCATGATTAGCCTATTACAGTAGTTCCCAAACTTTTTTGCATCACGGCACCCTAGATTATCAGAATATTTGTCACAGCACCCCTAGGTGCAAAGTTTGCTACCGAGAATTTCAGCAAACAATATTAAATTAAATAAGTTGTGCTTATATGTCATCCTTAGGTCCAGTTATGTGGTGAGGGACAGAATTCACTTCTGTTTATCCACATATTTAAAACACTGCAACATATCGCCACAAGGTGGCAGCACTCTTCTGATAATGTTCAATGTCTATAATGACTGAAGCTGTTTTGTCAGCCTGACAAAGAGAATGTGTTTTTGCGGTTATCAGATTTAGTTTTGTTATGGTAAGCGCTATTATCTCCTCTGACAAGGTACAACCTCTAATTTACATTGTATTTGCAGGAAAATTAACATTATTTAATTGATATCCCTAATACTTGTGAGAAGCAGGAACCAGAACCTAGATCTCAGAGACAAGATTGTTCAACGTTTTAGTATTATTATTAATATTATCCTTTATATGGTGCCACAAGGGATCCGCAGCGCCCAATTACAGAGTACATAAGCGAATAAGCAAAACAGGAAACAGGGACTTATGCTGCTATCACACCGCAAAACCTGCTCAGATCAGGTATTTAAAAGGTTTTTTTTAAAACGGGTCCCCCCGGCCTACCCATTGCCCGATGCACCCCATATACCTCAATACCCGCTGCGCTGTGTGTGGTTTCCTCCCATCTCCTAGCAACAGCAAACGCTGATCACGTTGCGGGAGGTGCGCAGCGTCAGGTGGTTCTTGGGTTGCTTCAGGCCACGTGGTGTACGAGCGGCCAATCACACGTTAAAGTCTGTGCCTGCTAATACAGGAACTGAAATCCACCCGGTTTCCTTCTGATTGTGTGGACAGCCTTCTACTGTATATATAAAATATCCATCGGTTTTTTCTATCCCCATATTCAGGATTGTCATGCAAGCTACTGCAGGGTTGCCGACTTTCAAATGCTCCTCTCCGGGAGACTTTCATTACCCGTTCCAGGGGTGGGGCTTGACTGTGACGTCATTAAGCCACGAGTGTGTCGTTCTAGCTCCGCCCCCTCCTCTGAGACCCGCGGATTGCGGCATGTAAATGCTTTATGAAACCTTTATGAGTGGACTGCCCAGCACACAAAGTGTGAGTTTGGGTACACCCACTACACATTATTGTTTCCTACTCTAAGCTAAGATTGTGTAGTTTTGATGAATTTCTGATATTTGGTTTATCAAACCTTTTCTCGGAGATAAATCGAGAAAAACCTGTACAGCTTCTTGAGGTGACAAAAGATACCTTTATGTGCCTGGATAACACCTTGAATATCGTGAGTTGGGATCTACACATTTGCACTTTTTGTCTCTCTTTCCTGTTCCGAGTACATCTTGAAAGCGAAAAATTCTTCTGCTTCAAGCAAATTCATTTCGGAACACCACCAAGAAAGATACCTTTATAAGTTTCACACCGACGTATACAAACGTGAGTTTGGTACGCACACGCTACTTTGCTCTTCGATCAAAATACACTTATATTGTAAAGGAATAATTTATTTAGACACTGTACACGTTGTAAAAATATTTTTATTGTTTCTGTTTTTTGGGACCAATATTGACACCGGGCAAAAAAACGGTCTGGATCCCAAGACCACTGAAAAAGAATACTATCAGCAAAAGGAAGACTACACCTTGTTAAATTTCTAAGTATCTTCTGCGCCTCATTGTATATCAACTTCACAATTTTTCTGTGTTTGTATAGTAATTTAAGTGTGCGTGACACTTACGTGAGTTGTTACAACAGGGCAGCACAGCGCCATATAATATCTCTGTCACTTCCTGTTGTCTAATGTTGTCAAAGGGTGTATGGAGTAGAAGATGTTAAAATAAGTAGGTTAAGCACAGTGGGGGATCCTGGGGGGGTGGGGGGACATAGGGCCTTATTCTAGTTCACTCTTTCTGACAAAATCCTTCTTAGATGGACAAAACCATGTGCACTGCAGGGGGGCAGATGTAAAATGTGCAGAGATAATTAGATTTGGGTGAGTTATTTTGTTTCTGTGCAGGGTAAATACTGTATGCTTTACTTTTACACGGCAATATAGATCTTATTTTGAAGTAAAACCCCACCCAAATCTAATTCTCTCTGCACAAGTAACATCTGCCCCACCTGCAGTGCACATGGTTTTGTCCATCTAAGAAGGATTTTGTCAGAAAGAGTGAACTAGAATAAGGCCCATAGTCCTGTGTCGTCCTCCCCCATTCACACACAAATGTAATGACCCATTCCTGGCACTTTTTCATAAAACACATTTAATTACAGCCACATATGTAAGCACAATACAAAATATTAGAATAATACATGTTTAATAAGTGCAATGTATATAACATACAATTGTTAATACATTTTTTTTAAAAGATCAAATGTAGTTATATGTTTTTATCAAGTGCGGCACTTTTAAACATGTGCAATGAAGGTGCCCACGGTGCCATTAGTCAGTAGTGCTAACGGTATGCTGCACCTAACTGTAGGCCCTAACAAATCAGGAGGCTGTATTTTTATGGAGGCCGTATTTATTGCAAGAGCTGTTCTTTGCGTTAATAATCACATATGTTAGTGCATACATATATGATTATTATGCGGTAGCAGGTGACTGCTGGCGATGTGGGGCGGCAGATGTTAGTGCATCCCCCACAGGCTGTAACATGACAGTGAGAAGCTGATACAATGGTATTTTCTCTCTCTTGGATATGATAAATCGCCCCTATTTTGGTGCAATGAGCACAGAAAATCCCACATTTGAATATTGGCCGTACACAAACACGCAATTGAATTGCCCCCTCTGTGTCCGGACCCCAGACGTGTATGAAATGCGGGATACGGAAACTAGGTCTACAAGCATTAGGTCGACACCACTAAGTCGACATGACTGAAGCTCGACATGATTGAAGGTCGACAGAGTCATTAGGTTGACACAAGCATTAGGCCAGCATGGGGAAGATCGGCAGTCAAAAGGCCGACATGGGGTTTTCATGTTTTTGGGGGAACCGACATGTGCCGACAGGCAGTATTTCTTGCCCTACCATCCACTAGGGCATGGTGTGAGAATAAAATAGTGTGCCGACCGTAGCGAGGCACCGTATCCGAAGCATGGCGAGCATAGCAAGCCCTGCAAGGGGACGCAGTGCTACGTTTCAGTGTCCATGTTGACTGTGTCAACATTCATGACAAAAAAAGTGAAAAACCCTTTTGCCTGTCGACCTTCCAATGTCGACCCAATGATTATGTCGACCTAATGACCATGTCGAGCTTCAGTCACGTCGACCTTCCTTAAATGGCAGAGAAGCATAACTAAGCACTGATAGATTATACCATAGTACAATATGGTATAATAGTACAATATACCAGTATGCCAGCCAAAGTAATGCCCAGTACTGGTTTCAGTAGTCCCAGCTCATACCACTGAATTCTAATATAGGTAACCACCCTATTGGCACATCTATATTACTCATCTGGGATTAGAAAATCATTACTCATGTACTCAGGGACATACAGACAGCAGAAACACAATACAGACAACGTGAAGCTAAATTATATGGAGTAATACTGTAGACCAGCGGTTCTCAAACTGTGGGTCCTGACCCCAAAGTGGGTCCCGAACTTCTCAGCTTGGGGTCACGACTCCATGTTGCTGACCATCAGTCTGATGACTTTTCTAATCTCGATTAACGATTCAGGGAGTCTAAAAGATCTGTTGACTTGTCTGTTATTTTAGACTCCTCCCATCATGTTAGAAACATAGAAACATAGAATTTGATGGCAGATAAGAACCACTTGGCC
The DNA here is from genome assembly GCF_055691185.1 of Crinia signifera. Lineage (NCBI taxonomy): Eukaryota > Metazoa > Chordata > Amphibia > Anura > Myobatrachidae > Crinia > Crinia signifera. The sequence goes on along the minus strand of NC_139227.1, from coordinate 37,855,632 downwards.
CATCTAGTCTGCCCCTTTTTTTAAACATGTTACCTCAAACCATATTTGATCCTTATTTTTTTGTAAGGATACCAATATGCTTATCCCAAGCATGTTTAAATTGTACTACTGTATTTGCGTCTACCACCTCTGTTGGGAGGCTATTCCACTTATTTACTACTCTTTCTGTGAAAAAATTCTTCCTCGCATTTCCCCTGAATCTTCCTCCCTCTAGTTTCAGTGCATGTCCTCGTGTTCTGCTGCTCCTCTTCCTGTGAAGAATGTCTCCCACCTGTACCTTGTTAAAGCCCTTGATATATTTGAAAGTTTCTATCATGTCCCCCCTTTCTCTTCTCTGCTCTAAAGTATACATATTAAGATCTTTTAGTCTTTCCTGGTACGTTTTGTGATGTAGGCCATGCACCATTTTAGTTGCTCTTCTTTGTACAGTCTCTAATGTATTTATATCCTTCTGGAGATATGGCCTCCAGAACTGAACACAATACTCTAGGTTAGGTCGTACCAATGACCTATACAGTGGCATTATTACTTCTTTCTTTCTACTGCTGATACCTCTCCCTATGCAACCAAGCATCTGACTTGCCTTCTTCATTGCTTTGTTACATTGCCTACTGAAGGGTTAATCAGCCATCTTGTTTCTCTGTGAAGGGTTAATCAGCCATCTTGTTTCTCTGTGTTAATAGTCTTTGTTCCCGCTTATCTCAAGAAGTTATGTTCTGGCTTGTTTCCAGTACTCGCTTGCTTTCCCGTACTTTGTAACTTCTATGGAATAGTACATTCTGTGATTTCTCATAACTAACGAATGCTACTCCCCTGTAAGGCGACGTATAAGCCACCCCACCTCTATGTTGTTATTCCCCTACCTCTGCACCAAATATTATCCAATCATGTAATTGAACCAGCGCTGTATGTTATGTATAAATATGTCGATTTGTCATAATTAAATCAGAGCTAAACCTTGTATCTGTGGTCCTCCTCTCTGGTCATATCATATAAGGTTACGCTCTCACGGAGCTCTAAGGGGTCTTCACAATGAGGTCAAATAAGGTAATTAATAGATAAGGAAATCGATACATCGGCGCATGATCGATTTGCCAACAGAGCTGGGGGCTCGTCCGGGATTCGAAGTTCATTCCTACACGGTTGTCAGCAGACTCCAAAAGTCTAATCTGAGACCGCTGTGAGGTTACGGACAAACTCGATCCTGAACCTATGACTCTATCCCTGGGGGATATCGGATGTCAGTTCATAGAAGTTAAAATCTTCTATCTTTGTTTTGTGTACACACTGATCTAGGATCAGATACCGTACTTGGTGTACGAAGAGACCACGGGTCTTTATCCAAATAGAACCTCATTTTGAACACCCACTATTTCATTGGCCAAATTTCTTTACTATGTTTAGTTTGAAGTATAAGTTTTTCTTATTTCAATATCCTTGTGTGATTGGTAAGTATACACACTTGTGATATCTGTATTTCTTTGTAAACCGTGCGGTTGGTAAGTTCACGCACAATAACTCTATTGTCTCATTGATTACTGTATGCCAACAGACTTGCGGACTTATGTTCTCCCCTTCGGAGTAACGCAACGTGAGGCTTCATATACAGTTTTCACATTATAACCACTGGACTCTATCCACTGTCACGTAGACAGTCTGTGGTTCCACTAACAAACCATATATAAATAACAATTTATGAGATGTCTAAAGTGAATACATGATTCTATAAGTGTTTGGATAAAGACTAACCCTCACAGTCTGCTGCAACAGGTTTTACCTGCCTCTCTGTGACGGTGCCCCTGATCTAATACACTTTGAATTTTTTCACGCTCTCATATTACATGTCAGATTATGAATGTCCACCGATAGGAAATTGCAATAGTTGCCAAAGTAGTTTAATATTGTGGTATAAGAATCCAGAATATTATCCAATATTGGTATCTGTCAACAAACAAAGGATAAGATTTAAATCCACAATTAAAACATTCTCTAATGGCACTGTGTGTGAGGCAGTCCTCATAGTAGGTTGTCACTTACGCACAGAAATCACCAGTAAATATTGATCAACTCTATCCTTTCTTCGTGACAGATCTACCAATCAATCTTTTCACCTATCCCATTATTTGTCCAAAATCTATTGAACAAATAAAACAATTACCAGAAAGTAGCCAGATTCTAAACTTCATAGATCTTAGTGAAGATTATAGTCATCAACAACAAATCAAAAAGTGGAAAACATTCACACGGAATCATAATAGAACTGTACATAAACATGGATTCAAAACAAAGTAAAAAGACTGTAACATATCCACCTCCCCTACCTAACGAGACATGCCCACAATTCAGTGATCATTTGTATGAGAAAGAATCAGCTGGTTGTTTTGACATGAGGAAAACTGCAGTTTCCTCTACTCACAACTTCCAGAACAGTAATAAGGGTCCGCCCAATAGACAAAATAGGGGACCCCCACAAAGTAACAGGAGACCCTTAAGGCCTCCACAGAACCAAACCTTTCGTGCACCACCATACACCAGGGATTACAACAACACTGGCGCAGTTCATAAACAGACTACTTGTTTCAACTGTGGCCAGAACACACACTGGGCTAGAGATTGCCCTTTCCCTTCTCGGAAACCACAACAACCTTGCACGCCAAGACCCCAACAAGGGCTTTCCCGACAGGGTCCTACACCACCTCAAGAAAGCGTACTTTTCAGAGTTGACTGGACCGACCCTACCCATTGACGGGGCCCGGAGGAGGGTATCCCATCTTTTGTATAGTTCACTACTCACTGGGAAGATTCTCCCCTCATCACATTATATGTAGATGATGAGGAACTGTCCTTCCTAGTGGACAGTGGGGCCACTACCAGTGTTCTATGTTCCCTTAACTATGATGGTGAACTGCAAAAGACTGTTCCTATTGCACCCATAGTACCTGACATCAATTCACTCATCTCAGCCATCCCTGCAAACGCAGCTTTCTTTAGTGTCATAGACTTTAAAAAATGCGTTTTTCAAGTATTCCTATTGACACAGAGACCCAATTACTCTTTGCTTTTTCATTTAAAGGTAAACAATTAATGTGGTGTCGTTTACCCCAAGGCTATATTGACTCTCCCGTGGTCTATAGCATAGTCCTCCAAGCCACATTGGCTCCATGGCACCCCCCCCATAGTTCTGTCCTGCTACAGTATGCAGATGATCTGCTTCTCTGTAGTGTCACCGAGGAGGCCAGCCGGTTAAATGGAATTTCATTGTTAATGTGGACACAAAGTGTCAAGAGCAAAATTGCAATGGTGTAAAACGCATGTCAATTACCTGGGTTTTGTACTCTCTGAGGGAGAAAGGAAAATCAGTCCACAACGCATACAGTCTGTATTGGGTCTGGTCACCCCAACTACCCAGAAGGATATGTTGTCTTTCTTGGGTATGGTAAGTTACTGCAGACAGTGGATTTCTGATTGTTCCTACTATGATAATATCTTGAGACAATGCACACTCAAAGACAAACCCAAGGTTATACAATGGTCAGATGAAATGTATTCTGCATTTAAAAAATTGAAAGAAATGTTAGTACAGAGTCCCGCGCTTGGTCTCCCGGACTATATGTTATCATTTCACTTGTTTGCAAGGGACACATGTACAACTATGGCGGGTGTACTGACCCAACTTCATGGAGGCAAAATGCGCCCAGTCGCATTCTTTTCAAAGGTAATGCCTGTCACTGTGCAAGGAATGCCAGCTTGTCTTCGAGCACTGGCTGCCTGTGCAATGGTTGTTGAGATGTCCACATCACTTACATTAGGACATCCCACTGTGTTACATACCACACATAATGTCCTCTCCATCCTCAAAGGTCTACACACACAACACATGTCTGCCCAAAGACTCAGCGGCTATGAAGTACTCCTACTAGGGAATCCTTCTCTCACTGTAAAATACGCAACAAACTCAGAAGGACCTGTCCCTGTACTAAACGCACTTTTAGGTCTTAAAGGACCTGACGACTAGGCGCCGCCTCAACATGACTGTACTCTGACAATTGACTCAGAAACTTCACCCAGACAAGACATGTCGACTGTGCCTATCCCCGATGCCGACATAATATTTGTTAACGGCTCCTGCAGCCGTCCCAATGACAACACGTACCAGGCAGGATATGCAGTGGTTAAACTTCCAAACACCACCCTTGAAGCAAAGACAGTCCCCTTACAGTCAGCACAAGCTGCAGAACTCATTGCACTCACTCGAGCTTGTCACATTTACAAAAACAAACCTGTCACAATTTACACAGACTCCAAATACGCTTACGGAGTTGTTCAGGCAACGCCGAGGCTTCACTGGCGCTGATGGGAAAGGCATATCACATGCGCAACTCATCACAGATCTCTTACACGCAATTACATTACCATCTCAAATTGCCATCCTTCATTGTAAAGCACACACTGGAGGAAAGGATGATATCAGCAAGGGCAACGCTCTCGCTGATACCGCTGCTAAACGTGCTGCCACTATAACAACATATAACCTCACTCTTGCTGTCATCTCGCCTCCTTCGCTAGATGATACATACCTACTGACAGAATTACAGGCTGCTGCCTCTAATTCAGATCTATCAGATTGAACATATCCAATACTGCAGAAGAATCCACGGACTGGATTAATCTGCAAAGAGGGGAAACCATGTATACCCCAAACCAGTGCATCATTGTTCATAGTACATTACCACGGAGTAGGACACCATAGTATAGTAACAACTACTTTACTCCTCTCCAATGATTTCTACATTACTAATGCCAAAGAACTTGTAAAACAGTACATCAGTAGATGTATAGTGTGTCTTAGAAACAACCCAAACAACCCAAATAAAGCAAGACACCAACATCTAGAATACCCAACCACACCTTTCACACATCTTCAAATAGATTTTACACATATCAATAATGAAGGAAGCTTATCCCACTAAATCAGAAGATGCAAAAACAGTAGCCCGCATACTCACGCGAGAGATCATTCCGCGCTGAGGATGCCCGCTCCAAATCAATAAGCGATAAAGGTTCAGCCTTCACAGCCAAAGTCACAGCAGAACTAGTCAAAGCACTGCAAATAGAATGGAAGTTTCACATTCCATATCACCCACAGAGAATGACTCCACAAAAGACTCTAGGTTACTCCCCCTTTGAAGTACTGATGGGCAGACCTTTCCCCACTCCCTGGGCAAAGAACCCTTTAGTTACCACAGAAGGAGACTTAGAAATAATAAGAGAAGAGTATGTCAGATCCCTAATACAGAAACTTAATGAAGTTGAACAAAATGTTATCTTTAAGAATCCTTCTCATCCACAGATACCCACTCACCCATTTAGGGTTGGAGACAAGGTCGTTGTAAAGATCCTACCCAGAAATAAACATCCAGGAGATTTCACCTACGGTCCAGAAACAGAAGTGGTCGCGGTTACCAGAACGGCTGTCCTCACCGACGAAGGACCAACGTGGATCCATGCATCCAGAGTGAAGAAAATTCCACCTCCACCACACGTCAACACAGAGGTCGACACCGATCCCGAGACTGACACAGACGGGACGAGAGAGGTAATAACGAGGGCCAGTGGCTCTGACCTCCAACTTGGAGAAGAACTGCCGGTTGGAAGTGACGAGGAATCAGAAATACAACATTCTGAAGCCGAGGACAACGACATAGGACATGATTCCCTCCACCTTAGCCCTAGCGACTTTACTCGGGCTTGTTCTTTATAACTGTTTTGCTGAAGTTGATATTACTCAGAATGATGGACGTTTTACCTTCTGGTATAATTCTTCTAGTACAACTGTCGTTACTTTTATATTTTTTTATTGTGATATTGTACTTTGTTCAAATAATCAAGGCGGCAACCGAGGAGAACCACCATTGCCATGGCTGTGCAATGTTCACCATACTCCACACGCAGTAAGTCATGTATATGTCTGTGTCACCAGCGCTTACTGGGGAGATTCTTGCAACTCATGGGGGGCTGTTGGGTGGAACACTAGAGCAGATACTACTGTTTTTGAGAGCAGCCAAGACTGGGGATATTGCCCCGATGTTGGCCTCCATAAATGGTCCCATGGTCGATCCTTACTAACCCGTATGTCCCTACGAAAAAAGGGCACTTGCAATAGCCAATTTATCATTAACCTAGAAAACCCGGCCCCCGGCGATGCCGGACTATATGTCATGGGCAAATATCAATCAGGAGAAAGCGGGGGCCCAAGGGGAAGATTTCATTTAAAAGACATGTATGATAACCCAGAATACACCGCCCTCAAAACCACTGTAAAACCTAAAACACCACCATCATTCTTTAAACCACATGTCACTACTTTTAATGAAATGTTAGCCATTAACAACCCCACTTACGAAGACACTATAGCCATAGAGACTGGGTTATCTGACGTAAATTATTGGCTAGAATGGATGAAATATAATGCACGTAAAGTTAATCAAACTGATTGTTATGTGTGTGGAAAATCCAGACCCCACTTGGGTACGGTGCCCCTACACATACCTTCAGACCAAGATAAATGTTTCTTTAGCCTGTATACTGATACTATTGTAGAAGAAACCAAATGTGAACAATGGAAGAAAGAATATCCCATAATGGTAAAGAATACCAATCCTGGTAGTACCATAACCATTTATCCTGGTAATTATACATGTTATTACTCAAACAGCACTGCACAAAACACTGTAGATCTGAAATTGTTTCCTGATGGGTATTGTGCTGAACGAAGACATATCAGTATACCCACCATGAAAAAATCATTAGGAGACATTTATTTTATTTGTGGAGACATGAGACTCAGGACAAAGCTGGACAATCCTTGGAAAGGAGAGTGTGCCCTGGCAAAGATCATTATGCCCATACACATTCTCCCAGCCGATTTGTCTGAGCCTCCTCCCACAAATAAACCTACCACAAACTCCAGAAACAAAAGAGAAGCTCCAAAGGAAAGCTTCGATCCACACATATACATAGACACTATTGGTGTTCCCCGGGGAGTTCCTAAAGAATTTAAGGCTCGTGATGAGGTCGCTGCCGGCTTCGAGTCCCTGCTTCCCCAGGTAACCATCAATAAAAATGTGAACTGGATAAATTACATATATTATAATCAACAGCGCTTCGTTAATGATACTAGGGACGCTTTGAAAGGTATTGCTGAACAGTTAGAAGCTACATCACAAATAACATTTCAGAATCGCATGGCTTTAGATATGATGCTTGCCGAGAAAGGAGGAACCTGTGTGTACATAGGTAAGGTTAAATGATTGGAAACACGCACTAACACAAATAGGCATATTTATCCTCATTATAATTATTGTACTTATGATAGTAGGATATTGTGTCTTTCCCATATGCAAGAAGATTGGTTCCAAGTACCTGGATAATGTAACACCTGCTATGTACACTGATCTTGCCAAAAGCCCTCCCTCACCAGAAGATTATGGTGAATATGTCAAAATTCACCGTACCAAACAAGATGCCATCTATAAGAATCAAATTGTCTAAAAAGGACATTGATTCTAAGAGGGGATTGAAGGGTTAATCAGCCATCTTGTTTCTCTGTGAAGGGTTAATCAGCCATCTTGTTTCTCTGTGTTAATAGTCTTTGTTCCCGCTTATCTCAAGAAGTTATGTTCTGGCTTGTTTCCAGTACTCGCTTGCTTTCCCGTACTTTGTAACTTCTATGGAATAGTACATTCTGTGATTTCTCATAACTAACGAATGCTACTCCCCTGTAAGGCGACGTATAAGCCACCCCACCTCTATGTTGTTATTCCCCTACCTCTGCACCAAATATTATCCAATCATGTAATTGAACCAGCGCTGTATGTTATGTATAAATATGTCGATTTGTCATAATTAAATCAGAGCTAAACCTTGTATCTGTGGTCCTCCTCTCTGGTCATATCATATAAGGTTACGCTCTCACGGAGCTCTAAGGGGTCTTCACAATGAGGTCAAATAAGGTAATTAATAGATAAGGAAATCGATACATCGGCGCATGATCGATTTGCCAACACCTACCTGCTTTTAAGTCCCCTGAAATAGTGACACCTAGATCCCTCTCTTCCTCAGTAGTTTCCATTATAGTGCCATTTATACTATATTTAGTCTTTGGATTTCTGAGACCCAAGTGCATGATTTTGCATTTTTTGGCATTAAACTGTAGTTGCCATTCTCTTGACCATTTCTCTAATCTGCCTAGATCCTCAATCATTTGTTTTACCCCTCCTGGTGTGTCTACCCTGTTGCATACCTTTGTGTCATCTGCAAAAAGGCACATTTTACCCTTAATTCCATTTGCAATATCACCAACAAAGATATTAAAAAGCACCGGTCCAAGTACAGATCCCTGGGGTACTCCACTTGTAACCTTTCCCTCCTTTGACTGTACTCCGTTTACTACAACTCTCTGTTTTCTGTCCTGCAACCACGCTCTTATCCATTCAATTATCTTAGAATCCAATCCCAAGCTTTCAAGTTTATTTAACAGTCTCCACAATGCTGCCATGCATGTGCTGCCTGCTGACTACACATGTGATGTGATGACCTTCTGCACTGACTTGCTGGGGTACTGTCATTATTTTTTTGTCTGATGGGGTCCCAGAGAAAAATAGTTTGAGGACCCCGGCTGTATACTAAAAAACCATAATCACCAATACAATCATATAAAGAACATAATTTTCAATTTAATACATATAACTAATCTGAATAAAAGATTGTTGTATAGTTGTTGTAAGCCTTCACTCTTCCTTAGAAACCTCATTTCTCCATCGCCCCCTAAATTTCTGCTGCCCCAAGCTGTACTCACTGTTACATGTGCATTTGTGATGAAGCTGAGCTGGAGCAGCTTGGGATTGTATAGTGGAAATGCTTAGGTGTGCAGGGATGCATAAACAGCTTAATGGCTGTAGTTAGCCATGTCACTAAGTATAAAACTTTGGTCTCCCGCAGTGTCACTAGATTGTCAATACTGATCTTGTTGGCCATCTTGGAACAGAGTATGATGCCTCTCTGGAGGACAGGAAGACTAGAGTCTGTACAGTAGAGCAATTATTTAAACACCCACCCAAACCAAATTACATCCCCTCTGGTCTCCACACAGCAGGGAACTGTGGGATTGTACTGTGAACCTCTCCTTGTCACCCACTGCCTCTCCCTGCCTGTCTGTGCCTCTCTCTGCCACACACTGTTTCTCCTATTCACCTATTGGCTTGGGTATATTATTAACTTGGGGTGGGTAAGTGGAGGGTGGTCCAAAGAATATTTTGGGCCCTCCACTCACAAGTTCCAGCACTGACTGCATTATTAATAAACTGCATGTGAGTTGTAGTAGTATTAATATTCCCTATCTATCCCCGGCACGAGGCCTTGTTTGCAAACGGCATGCCGCCCTCCATTCCGGTACAGAGCGGTTGTCTAAATCCAGCCTGTTGGAGAATCTGTTATGAAGACCTTAAGTTTTGACGTCCTGCGGTGGGTGGACTGTACGTATTACCCACTCCTCCAACTCATTACCACAAAGCTCCATTACCGATCAACTTTAATACAGAACTCTACATCTATAGATTATTCTACATAATATTTCATTCATTTATATCTTGATGCCGGACATTACACATGACATAAATGTGGTGAGACTGAAAGCACCTGACTGCAAGGGTCAGGTTTGCGTATCCAGGTCTGGTGGGACATTAGGGTTTGCGTCAGCCTACAAGGCACAGGTAATATAATGCATGACACACATGTTCGGGCAGCCTTATATTCCACCTACGGTAATTATGCAGACAGACCAGCTTCCCATTGACATCACCATCAATATGGAACATTCTTAGAAAACATTCTGCTCTGAAGATGGTAAATGTGGGAGGAAAACATCTTAAAAATGTTGTCTTCAAGTTATATTCTTAACAACAGGTTTTGGTAACCCTCAAAATCGGAGAGCATTTGTTACGACTTTGTATGAACAATGGTATTAAATGGAAAGTCACATGTAATGCACACAGGGTGGGTTTCCAGTTGCCCATATTAAAGTTAAAAGCTGTTGTGCATATACATTATTTCCCAGGTGGCCACGTGGGCAGCACGGATAGTGTAATGGTTAGCATTACTGCCTCACAGCACTGAGGTCATGGGTTCGATCCCCACCATGAACCTAACTGTGTGGAGTTTGTATATTCTCCCCATACTTGCATGGGTTTCCTCCGGGTACTCTGGTTTCGGTGCTTGTGTATTTGCAGGGCGCCCAATTAACATACGCACGCAGGCGTAGTGAAAATGCATCGCACCGCATGTTTTCATGCCAAGCCATGCGATGCGATCTCACTAGTTAATATTGTACTTGTATATTAGCACGGCGCCCGTTATGCAGTTAGCATAGCGGCGCTGTCAGAATCAGCGTAGTGCTGCGTAGATAGCGTAGTCAGTCAGAGTAGCGTAGTGTTCCCGCTCCCTGTCAGATTCAGTCAGAGGTGAAGGAGAAGTGACTGCGTAATTACTGAAGAATGTGTCACAATGTTCACCTTGCCGCAGACAGAGGAGGCGTCAGTGGTTTTCTTCCAGCAGCACCATTTGCTGCCAGTGACACAAAATTGTGTTAATGGACACCCAATGCGCCTAAGTATGAAGGAGTGCAAGTGGCGCTGCCGTATTAAAACGTGTTGGAAGAAGGTGAGCCTCCGTGTGCCACATTGGTTCCCGGGTTGCCGTTTACCATTCCTGACGCTGATGCGGTTCATTTATTCATGGGCGGAGGAGCTCAGTCATTTTTATAGTACAGGCGCCGGGACCATAATTACTTCTATGGGCTGCTGCCGAAGCAGCCCATAGAAGCTGGCCATATGCACAGTACAGAGGTACAGAGTTCCCTGCAATCATAGGACAGGCGCCGGGAAGTGAACTCACTGCACGGACCGGCGGCGGCAGCGGCGACAGGAGGGGCCTGCATCGCGGTCAGAGGCAGCCCCCCTCCCTATAAAAGGTACCGACCGACACTGTCTAGCTGTCATTTTTCCAACCCAGCCTGTAACATGACAGTTATGAGCTGATTGGCTGGCTGTTTATCACTCTGCATTTTATCACTTTATGAAGCTTGATAAATCTGGTCCTTAGTCACTGACCTGCAGAAGAAGTTCCACAAATAAAGCATTATGCTATTACGGGGATCCCTGCTTCTGAAAACTGGATATGAAACCCACGAATACAAATACAGCGGATTACCCAATCTCAGCCAAAAGAACCAGCCGAATCCCAATTCATTCTGCAATTACCTCACATGGTACATTTCCTAATGCAAATGTGTCATCATGAGACTGTGACGGTGGAAGAAGGAAATAGAAATAGGTATGATATGATTTTAGTCCATGTCACCGCCCTTCTGGTAATATGATGTTCTGACATTCTAACCCCTGGGAACATCCCCAATTAGTCAGGTCAGCAGTACAGGGCCAGCATTCCCTGTAGGAGTAACATTTAAAGTCAGATGTACTATCAAGCTTTAAAAAGTGATAACGTGGAGAGTGATAAGCCACCAACCAATCAGCTCCCAACTGCCATGTAAAGGCTGGGTTTGAAAATCACAGTTAGAAGCTTGACAACATCCATGCTATGTGTCATTGTCATGGACGTTATAGTGTCCTTTGATCATTAATAATTGTGTATAGGCAGGAGCAACGGGTAATCTGGCGACACATCACCAAAGTGGTGGCATTGTGTTATTACCGTGGGTGCTGAAGTAGCCAAAAAAGCTGGACGGCCAGCTGGATTTGCGACAAATACGTAGACCATTTCGATGGTCAGCGTAAAATAGATATAGCATTCTTGTGACCTATATAAATTACTATTTGCATTGTAATGAATTATATACAATACACAGAGCATTCTATTGACCTCTGTACATTCTATTGACCTCTGTACATTCTATTGACCTCTGTACAAAACAGTGATCAATAAACAGCATAATAGTGAGCTCTAGAGATTAGAGTATTATAATGATCTATAGAAATGATTATTAGCTCTCTAATGAATAGTATACAATACAGTGAACATTCTATTTACCTCTGTACATTCTATAGACCTCTGTACGATACAGTGTACAATAAACAGCATAATAAAGACCTCTAAAAAATAGAGCACGCTAATGACCTATATAAATTACTATTTGCAATTTAATGAATGATATACAATACACAGACTTTTTGCTCTCTAATGAATATTATACAATACAGTGAGCATTCTATTTACCTCTGTACATTCTATCGACCTTTGTACAATACAGTGATCAATAAACAGCATAATAGTGAGCGCTAGAGAATACTTGTACCTAGAGAACCTCTGTAAATTCTTTACAATACAGTGTACAATGAACATAGCTTTCCAGTGACCTATATAAATGACTATATGCACTCTAATGAATGGTATACCATACACAGAGCATATTATGTATCAATCTGAGATATTGCTCAGAAAGGGACTTCTAGTGTGTACACTCAATATCGTTAACAAAGCGCTCCTGTGCCTCGTGAACTATAATTGATGTCTGTTGACCATGAAGGTCAATTTGGCTATATAGCCAATGACCGGCATGTTCAGCGGGTCACAGTGACGTCGATTACCGATATTGTTCAGTGTGTATGCACAATATTGCTACCTGCGGCATCTATCGTCTAGTGTGTATAGGCCTTTGCTCTCTGTAGTTAGGAGATGGCCAACATAAGGGACTTCAGTGGCTCTGAAACAACACGGAGGCGGAGGTGCCTGTCATGTTCTTCCATGTTGCATCCCCAAATGAAGATGTCATCCACAATGACCTCACAAAGGTGTCCCTTAAAGAGATGCTCCATTAAACATTGCAATACTTCGCTGCCAGTGCACATGCGTATGGCATTGGGAAGAAGGCTTACCTGCCCACAGTCGTCATGAGCATTGTGAGCACGGATGATTCCTTGTCCAATGTGATGGGCCAGACTCCCCATTTGGCAATCATGACTCATGAGTGATAATAAGTATAGTGTTGTTGAGGTGCAGAGTCAATGCAGTTGCGTAACGGAACCATTTTTTTCTACTGCAGAAACCATAGCCTAGAGCAGTGGTTCCCAATCCTGGTCCTCAGGCTCCCCTAACAGCTCACGCTTCCAAGTCACCCAGCCGATGCTGTGTATCACCAACTGTCACATTTTAAAAATCCACAGGTTACTTGGAAAAGGTGAACTGTTAGAAGAACTTGAGGACCAGGGTTGGGAACCACTGGCCTAGACTCATGGGTGGCTGATACCACTGGAGCAATGACAACCAAAGCTGTCATGCAATTTAATTCCACTATACCTTCATGGCCAGAGGCACATTACTGGGAGCACATATCATGGGACAACCATGTGATACAGTAGCTGATGGGGAGTTTCCCATGGCATTACAACTGAATGACAGCAAAGTCTTTAAACTGTGGAATTTCCTTCTGAATGACATGCACATGAACACTTAAAGTTATGGACCCAAGCTTTATTCTGTCCGGCAAACCTAGCACATTACTCTTCACTGTATGGAACCGCAACAGAGGTTTGTGGTTTGCAGTGAGGCCACACCCATGATCCTGGAAGACAGAATATCATTCTGGCGCTCCTATGGTGCCAATCTCCTCTCTCCTTCCCCCACCCCAATGCTCCCAACAAATTAACCCTAGAATGTCTGTGTGTGCGTGTACATGTGGTAGGGAATATAGATTGTAAGCTCCACTGGGGCAGGGACTGATTTGGCTGTGCCAATATCGGAATATATGCACGCTATATAAGAAACTGTTAATAAATAAATAAACTGGTTCTCTCTCTCTTCACAGATGCATTACCTGGAGGATGAGTGGCCGCGCTGAGCCTGCCGGGACATACTGGGTCAACGGCCACGTCTCCTCCCTTTGATCCATCTTTGAAGAGAGAGAGATGGTCAGCAAAGAAGATGGGGCACAGGATGGTATTGTTTATTGAAAACAGCAGATTGACAGGAAGTAGGTGTTTAGTGGGAGTGTTAAGAAAAACGCAGGCGTGCCCCCCCCCCCCCCCCCCAAAAAAAAAAAACCGCTGAGAGTGCAGACGTGCCCAAGCGTTTTAGGGGAGGATGTGTGACTCCACCTCCAGGCTGGTTATGCCTGTGTTCACCGTCACCGAGTCTTTGGCTACTCTGTACCGGCAATGACGAGTGCCCAGGGTAATAATCATTCATTTTTACCCGGCTACGAAGTCTTTGCTAGGAGCACACATGCATTTACACAGTGTAGACATTCATTTACAAGGTGGATTTCACTATAGCGGCGCAGCATCGGAGTCTACCTGATGCACATTGAGGCTTATGCACATTCGCGGTCGTGCAATCAGGTCTGAATTACCCTCTTAATCTCTGTTGCGCTTTTATTTCCATGTAGCATACATATGTGCATAGCGGTGTCCAGCATTAGGAAATGTGCAGGAGTAGCACTTCTGACTGCAGGGTGCCATGCCAGTCCCCGCATGCCTCTCCAATCCCCGTGTGCCACGCATGTCACCGTCCTAGCCAGTCACAGAGTGACTGATGAACCTAAAAATACTGCTGCTTACTGTATTAGCCAAAAGGCTTTGATATCACCAACCTATATATATACATAGATATATATTATGTATGTATCTATGATAGGTGTAGTGTTTGTGTCTCACATGGACCCCCAGGGGCCAGGGTGTGCAAAACCACCCACCCTACACCCATTATTTCAATACTTACCCTTTGAATGTCAGCAGCAGCAGATAGTAACCTGTAGTAAGGCGTGGCGGACATTTTCCTGGCATTTTGCACATGTGCATTAGGAGAATCACTGAGAAAAATGGTTGCGGTGCCATTTTTCAGGAGACCTGCACATGCGCACTAGACTCTGCTAGGGTTTTTAAGACAGCAGGGGGGCACGGATGGAGACAGAACAGACCTTCTTCCTCTGTTGATGTGTCCCTGTAACCAACCTTCCGTACATATCTAGTCAGTGGGTAACAGTGATACGGCAAACCATCCTGTCTCCAGGTGCAGGGGATGTGGGCGGGCAGCTATGGGGCCCAGGGCAACCACTCTCATGCAAAGAAATTGCATTCAGATACTTTTATTTTATATTTATATATATATATATATGTGTGTGTGTGTGTGTGTGTGTGTGTGTGTGTGTGTGTGTGTGTGTGTGTGTGTGTGTGTGTGTGTAGGGATGCCAATCCCGGAGCATTTTTTCAATCCCGGGATTCGGGATTGAAAAATGCTCAATCCCGGGATTCCTGGGATCCCGGGATTGGCATCCCTACTTGGGAGCTAGGTGCAGACAAGCACTATATGCGCATCCACATGCCATTTTTGGGGAGGAAAATCACTGGGCTTTAAATAAACCCCCCTCCTCTCTCCCACATTGCCTTACTTTTGAGAGGGGCAGGTGTGACGCGCCGATATGTCACTGGACTGTGCAGCCGGGAGAAGTCGGGCGGCGAGCGCTACACCTCCGGTGTCACAACTCGCTCACTGCCCTACCTCTCCCGGCCACACACAGTCACAGTGGCAGGGAGTCTCTGGTCACAGGCAGCGGCGAAGAGCATCCGGTAGTAGGGAGCGGCGGTGCGGGGGCCTTTACTGGCTGCACAGTATGACGCGCAGCGTGACCTCTGACCACATCACGCTGCGCGTCTGAGCTGTGCATGATCGGGGACAGAACGAAGCAGCCTGGCAGCGTCTGAGCGAGTGCTCAGACGCTGCCCAGCATTAGACTAATCTAATCCCGAAATCCCGGGATTGGAAACTCCAATCCCGGGATTCAAATCCCGGCAATTTTGGGGCCAAATCCCGGGATCCCGCCGATCCCGATCCCGGGATTGGCCACCCTATGTGTGTGTGTACGTAGGTAGACACACAGTTTAACAAATGAAGGCACATATTGCATCTGTGAGTATGTGTGTGTGCGTATGTGTGTGTGTATATATATATATATATATATATATATATATATATATATACAGATGAGCAGCGGTGGGGATGCTGTGGTCAGAATACAGATGAAGGCATACCCCCCCCCCCAACCCTCTTGTTCTGATGGACTGCTGAGGGGCCCTTTAAAAATGTTGCCATGGGGCCCAAAAAGATCTGGTTAGGCATCATCCTGCCTTCCTCTGGTTATGCTGTTACTTTTAATCTCCAGACCACTGTCTGCTTTCCACGATTCATACACAGCCACCGTTTATTTGCTAACCCCCCCCCCCCCACACACACACACACACAAACCAACTTCAAAAAGAATTCAAGAAACATAATTTTCATTTGCATTTGGCAGAGATTTATTGTTCTGTTTTTAGAGTCATACAAACTTCAAAATACAAAAGTACAAATCGAGTTACAAGATATGTATTCAATTATAAAAAATTAAGTTGAAACTTAATATGTTACAATAAAGTCTTGGAGTTTACGTATAGAAAACAACATAATAAGTGAGCAGTAGTCCTTGGTGACTTCCAATAACTAAAACTCATGAGTCCAGAACCAGCCTTTCTTGTGCACAGAACAAGTGGCGGGTAACATCGTCAGAAATAGGAAAGGACATACAAATAAATAACAATAAACCATATTACACTTTCAATATCATTAAATATTTAAATATTATTAAATAAATCTTAAATAAATATAAAAATGTTCACATTATATATATATATATATATATATATATATATATATATACACACACACACTCATATATATATTCACAAACACATATGTAATTAGAATTGGACATATTAAGCTATAATATAGCATCAAAAGCTATGTGCCTTATATTTGAAATTAGGTTATATTATATTTGAAGTGGTTTTTATGTACTGCTAAGATCAGTGCTGGAGGGGTGTTCGTGCACTGCAATAAAAGAGGTTGGATTGCCATCCACCAATACAGGCTTTGTCATTATATTATCTCTTACAAAGCATAGAAACAGCCACAGAACAGCATCAGAGGCAGCGTCATTGCCTCCCTCACTACAAGATCAGAGAATGGAGCGTAACTGGGACTCTCCTGCCCTATAGGAACCCTCCTGCCCTGCCCTTCCACTGTCTGAGTGACTATAACCTTAGAAACCAATATGGTACAAGAATCTACCTTTACATCCATATCCCGAAAGTCGAGGATATAGTATTCAAATTGAGAACCAATTTACTAGAGATTTGACCTGCAAATCAAGGTGGGGGAGATGTTAAATGATGGTCTAAAATGAGCTGGATACAAAATGTACCAAATCATCAGAAATCAACATAAAAGCTCCCATTTTAGACCAGCCTCAAGGGGGGGGGGGGGGGGGGTAAGGACGTGACATTAAATGTTTTAAAACAAACAAAACTCTGTGTGGCATTGCCACGACACAGGGTGTATTATTATAGAGTAGAACACAGGGCTCCACGGGAGTCCTCTGGTGCCTACTCATGGCAGTGGTATCAGGCATACCTGGGCACAGAGCATGTGCATCCCACAGGAACACTCAGGTACTTAAAGCTAAATGTGTATGAGGTAGGGTCATGTGGGCATGTTGTCTTAATCAGGACTAGCATGGTCTGGTTGATCATCACTGAGTTTAAGGACGAGTTCTGCTTGCCGGTATGGGAACTGATGCAGTGCTGACAGAGGCACTGAGCGAACGCCAACTTTTTTGGGTAGCGGTTCTCATCAACATTTATCCTGTAAGAATTAAAGAAAGAGGTTAGGGACGCCGTAACACGTAGCCCAAGATGTAACAAACGTTTCTTCTCTTTGGTCACACATATGAACATTTATAAATGCTTGTGTCTAAATCTGGTGGCTACAAGGTGAAAGTACGGACTGTCTGTACTCACCAGTAGGACCATGGTGAGATTGAGCGCTCGTACACATCTCGACCACTTTTTAACGTATCGAAATTTGGGCAGGTGGCTACTGGGTTCCTCTTGCGTCTCTTCTGCATCCGCGCAATCTCCTCCAGTTTGGGCACCAGGGACACTGCGGAGTATTTCTCCCAACTCATTCTGTGGCCCAAAAAACGATCCAAGACGTTCGAAGGGATGTTGGAGAACTCGTCATCCTTGAAGCAGGGCGTCTTTTCCTTTTTATGGTTATGGTTATGGTTATGGTGGTGCTTGGACGAGCAGACTTGGCCGGAGAATACGGCCAGAAGAATAAGAGCGCACTACAGGGAAAGAAAATATTGGAATGAATGTATTTATTTATTTACAGTTTCTTACATAGCGCAGCATATTCCATTGCGCTTTACAATTGGAAACAGCGATAAAACAAACTGGGTGTTAACAAACTGACATAGAGGTAGGAAGGCCCTGCTCGAAAGCTTACAATCTATAGAATGCTAATTATTTCCCCCCAAAAAAGTAAGGAACCTTTCGAAATGATATTTGGAATACACCAACATCACTTTTAGTAGTTGGCATTGACTATATATTTTTTTGTTTTGTTTATTTAGCTTTTGATGCGCCGCTGAAGACAGTGTAAAATGCCTTACACCAGTGGTTCTCAAACTCGGTCCTCAGGACCCCACACAGTTCCCATTTTCCAGGTACCCGACAGGTGTATAGGTGCATTCATTACTCATTGACCCATTTAAAAGAGCCACAAATGGAGCTAATTATTTCACTTGTGATTCTATGAGGAGACCTGCAAAACATGCAGTGTGTGGGGTCCTGAGGACCGAGTTTGAGAACTTGTGCCTTAAACAAATAATATACTTGCAAAAAATAATAATAATCACGCCGGTGCAGTACCGCCGATAGACTCTAGATGGTGCTATGCAATTTGCTGTCTAGGCATCAATAAAGGAAAGCATTGTGAGCATCAACTCTCACCTTTTTGCGCATCAATCTATCTACAGTATCTATATCTATCTATCTATATATATATATATAGATATATATATATATCTATATATATATATATACATACACACAGTGTGTGTATATATATATATATATATCTTCTCTATATATATATATATCTATATATATATATACATACATACACACACTCTATATTAAAAATGTCAGATTCAGAATCAATCATGTACAAGGTTCAGCATCTCTCTACCTGCTCCTATATAGAGTAATGGAATAGTCCTCTTACCATTGTAGTGAATGCCATTGCTGCTAATAGGCTGGATCTTGTGCCTGTGTAGTAGGTGGAATTGCAGATGAAATGATTTGTAGAGTAATCCCAGTAAGTTTGTGGTGACTCTAAGTTTAAGCTTCTGACTGTCCACACATGAGACAGTTTATATACAAACTACCTGTTCCAAGTATCCACCCTCGGAAAATCCAGGTGAGGACACAGCACAGCCTCTTTACGTAAAGGGAAGTGTGAATTAGCATTGGCTGCACTTCCTTGTTATCTGTAGGTGACAGGCATTCCTGCTACATGTGCTCCGCATGCTTCAGGCTATTTATACATCTACAATAACAAAGCTGTAGAGTCGCCTCTTGCCTGTAGGCTGCACTATGCGTTACTCTACCAGCTATATAATCGAGATCTCTCTCCCAGAAAGAATTTCCAGCAGAGGACTTTTACAACTCCTATAATAAAAACAACCAGGGGATAATTTGCCAAATGCACCACACTGGCATCTCCTAACTGTCACGCCCCTGCCTATGTTTGCACGCATTTGCGTCTGTGCACTGCTACGCATTTCTGGTAGATTTATGAAAGCAAGACATTTCAGTGCAGTGTTACGGTTGGTGAGACATGCAGCCCACCCCCCCGCCCCCGGTAGAAGGCGCAAGTCTCTAGGCCGGCGCCACCTGCCACACCGCCCCCTCCTCTGGGGATCAGGTTCCAGACTGTGTCCTTGAATTATACATAAGGGGTGACATTTAATGGGATGCGAAAATGGGATTTGTGCGATTTTTAAGCAAAAAAAACGTCTGAGGTGTGTGTTTGCATACCTCCCAACAGTCCCGATTTTATCGGGACAGTCCCGATTGTCAGGGCCTGTCCCGCTGTCCCACCCGCGGGCGGCAGTGTCCCGCGGTGTGGGCTGGCTGTTGGGAGTCCCCCCGTCAGATGCTAAGCAGCGGGGAATAAACGCTGTGCGCGTGCGCACAGCGTCTATTCCCGC
This sequence comes from Crinia signifera, assembly GCF_055691185.1. Taxonomy (NCBI): domain Eukaryota; kingdom Metazoa; phylum Chordata; class Amphibia; order Anura; family Myobatrachidae; genus Crinia; species Crinia signifera. The sequence continues at coordinate 37,835,474 of NC_139227.1, read as the reverse complement.
AGCCATGGGGCTGGGGGCATGGCTAGAGGCTCACAGAGCCTCTGGGTCATGCCCCCATAGCGGCAAAATGGGGGCATGGCCTCGCGGGGAGCCGCGAGTATAGACCACGCCCCCGAATTAGGCCACGCCCCCTAAAATTTCCTGCTGACCGGCCAAAGTTGGGAGGTATGTGTGTGTGTAATAAAGTTCTACCGTTCTGTGTGTGTGTCTTTTATTTTAACATTCTTTTTGCAGGTGGACTACAAGTCCCAGCGGGCCCATTAATGCCCCACATGCTGGGACTTGTGGTTCTCCAAGTCCCCACATGCGGGGGAGGCCTGCTCGCAATGGTAGTTCACCTGTATAAAGCAATGTTTATTGCAAAGCTCACGGACGCCGATGACAGCCCCTGGCTTCAGCCCTACTCCTCCAGGTACCCCGACCAGCCACGGTGCTCATGTTTCGGCCGGGGGACCTTATGTAAAAAGTGTCGGAGCCCGGTGCTGGTTTCAAAATACGGAGGACCCCCATATTTTTTGTCCCACGTATTTTTGGAACCAGGAACGGTCCAATAGTTTGGACCATCCAATAGATCCAATAGATGGTTTCAGAAATATGGGGGACCCCTACGCTTTTTGTACCCCGTATTTTTGGAACCAGGTCCAGCTCAATGAGCCCGGGGCTGGTTATGCACAGGAGGGGGGACCTCACGCCATTTTTTATTAACACAAATTCGCACATTTCCTCAAATTCGCACATTTTCATGACTAAAAATCGCCCATTATCGCACTTAATCACATTTTTTTGCCCGGAATACGCAGCTCAGTAAATATGCGACTTTGCGGCAAAAAAGTGCTATATTAAAAAGTGCGATAATGGTTGAATTTCAAAAGTTACTAAAACTCTCATCCTATTAAATGTCACCTTATACTGCACAGGACTATGGTATATAATATACAGTGCATTGATGTTGTTAATATGAATTATCAGGCATGGACTATATTCATCAATGTTCCTATGTGTTGGCTGGCCACACCCCCTCTGGAGATTGGCCACACCCCTATCACTGCGTTCCCCCGGTGGGCACTTTATGCACCAGTCTGACACTGTCAGCGCTTAGGATTCCGGTGGTCAGAAAACTAATAGCAGTATTCTGATTATCCCAACATCTTGTAGGTAAATATCCTGACCCTCTGCCCCTACCTGCGGCCTGACCGTAAATGTCCCCTACCACAGCTTAACTCTAACCATCCCCTTCACTGCCTAACCCTAATGCCGTGTTCTCACTGTGACTTTTACCCGGCATTAAAATGCTGGGGACTGCCGCGCTGGTCCCGCGTTCTCACTGCAAGGCAAATTCCCGGGTGAAGAAGTTCTACCCGGGAATTTGCCTTTAAACACGGGTTTTTCGGTAGTGTAAACGGGTCAACCTGTGTCTGCATACCCGGATCTTAGACACGGGTAAAAAGAAGGATTTTACCCGTGTATGCGACCCGTTCACACTGCCAAAAATCCCGTGTTAAAGGCAAATTCCCGGGTCCACATGCTAGACCCGGGAATTTGGCTGCAGTGAGAACGGGGTGCAACTCTTTCCCCCCCCCCGCAACCTAACCCCAACCCCTCCTCCGCAGCCTAACCATAACCCACCCTGTAGTGCCTAAACCTAATCCCACCCCTTCCTTAGAATTATGGCTGGTAATTAAGTTGTGAAATCAGCTGCAGTGTCACTGAGGTATCACCTACAATTAGGCATTTCCAAATACTGTCAATTTTCCATGAGCAGTTTCCTTGATGTCCTGTGGGCATCCTGTGACATCATACTGGCTGGAATGTAGACTTTTCCTCCACTCCATAGTAAATGAGGAATATTTTGCATTTCAGACCTACAATTATCCAGGTGATCTTAGATCAGCGAGGCTTATACTAGATATATCACATTAAGTAGGGATGGGAATAAGAGGGAGGTGGGCATGGTATTTGTGCAGTGCGAAGGCTGATATAGATAGTTTATAAAAACGTGTAAGATAATAAAAAGCCATAAATGCCCACGGAAGTTATTAAAAAAAAAACATTTACTACAAGTGAGTTCTTAGTGGGTGGATTTTATTTCATAAGCTGACAGGTGACCCAGGTTTACACCGAACCCATGTATGTCCTCTGTGTCATTCCCCTTAAGCAGGGTCATATAATAATGATACTAATTTTATTTATATAGCGCTATTTCTCCGGTTGGACTCAAGACAGATAAAATGAATGTAATACAGTACAGAAACAATGAAGTACAGAAAAGCTTTTCATAAACTACACTTAAAGGAATTACGGAAATGCTTGAGTAAACAAGAAAGTCTTGAGTCTGTTTTTGAAGAGGGATGTGAGGCTGCTCACCACGGAGCTCCGCTGCCAGACCGGCTCATACACATCTTTTGAGGCTTATTCAGCCTCCAACTTCAGTGGCACTTGATCCCCCTGCGCCCGGACACCACCCAGAGCGCATGGAAAAATACTTGGCGATAATGCCCAGCTACAAATCACCAGAGCCGAATTTCCCATTAGGCACGTGAGGCACATGCCTAGGGGCGGCACATGTTTGGGGGCGGCACTTGGATGCCTGTGATAGTACTGTCAGCCCAAAATGTACCAATAAGTGCAAAATATCCACTTTACTGTACTATATTCCATCTTAAATAGAGTGTAAATGGATCGGACATGCAGATACTGCCCCTATAAACTGTCCTACTTAGTAAACTTTATTGTTGTGCCTAGGGGCGCCTTCATCCCTAAATCCGCCCCTGCAAATCACGCTCACACAGGTCAAAGCCCCCAGGCACTGCCACAACCAAGATGGCGCTGAGCGCTGATAACTCGCGGCCGGCGGGACCTCTGTCTCAATGAGTTAAGAATCCCCTACCATCTGTGCAGGACACATCTGAGGAGGACTCCCAGCCTGCCTCCCCCATGCTACAAGATAAGGAAATTCCCTCCATGGACGCCCCAGTCACCTATGGGGCCTTATTTTGGTTCATTCTTTCTGACAAAATCCTTCTTAGATGGGCAAAACCATGTGCACTGCAGGTGGGGCAGATGTAACTTGTGCAGAGATAATTAGATTTGGGTGGGGTTTTACTTCAAAGTGAGATCTATATTGCAGTGTAAAAATAAAGCAGCAAGTATTTTCCCTGCACAGAAACAAAATTACTCACCCAAATCTAATTCTCTCTGCACATGTTACATCTGCCCCCCCTGCAGTGCACATGGTTTTGTCCATCTAAGAAGGATTTTGTCAGAAGGAATGAACCAAAATAAGGCCCATGGAGACATAGTGAGTGCTATAAGGGCTGCCATGGTCCCTTTATTGCAAGAACAAACAGACACTATACATAAACAGATAGCACAGCTACAGAAAAGAGTTCTTGATGCGGAGTGCAGGGTGGTAGAATGCTTCCAAGACGTAGCAGAGCTGAAACCAGTTGTCCCACAACAAACAAAAGATTTGCTTTCCCTGCATAATAAAGTGCAGGACTTGGAGAACAGGTCAAAACGCAATAACTTGCACAGAGTGGGGCTGCCTGAGTCAGTTAAAGGCCTAGACCTATTTAATTTGGGTGTGGGCTGTTAGGTCCACCAACTAGGCCGACAAGCATTGGGTCAACACCACTAGGTCCACAGGCAGCAAGGTCAACATGGGTGTAGGTCGACATCGGACAAGGTCGACATGTGTCTCGGTGGACAAGGGTCTAGGTCAACAGGACATTAGGTCAGCACAAGCATTAGGTCGACATGGGCAAGGTCAACAGTCAAAAGGTTGACATGGGGTTGATTTTTGACCCGAATGTCGACGCAGTCGACATGGACACAGTTTTAAGTGCACCGCATCCCCTTGCTTCGCTCGCTATGCTTCAGGGACTATTTTATTCTCCCACCACGCCCTAGTGGATGGTAGGGCATGTAATACCACCTGTCGGCACATGTCGACTCAAAAAAAGGTGAAAAAACCCCATGTCGACCTTTTGACTGTCGACCTAGCACCTGTTGACCTAATGCTTGTGTCAACCTAATGACCTGTCGACCTTAACCCATGTCAACATTGCTTTCTGTCGACCTAGTTGGTGTAGACCTAATGACCGTATCCCTTTCATTTTATAAAGAACAAACTTCCAGAACTTTTAGACATTCAGAATCGTTGTTGTGATCTTGTCATAGAGCGTGCACATAGACTGGGCCCACAATGTCCACAAGATGGTGCTAGACCCAGAACAGTTCAAAACCCTTAACTATCTCCACAAGGAGCTTATTTGGGCGACCTCCAGCAGACACAGAAATCTATCCTGGGAGGGACATTCCATCCTTATATTCCAGGATTACACAGTCAAGGAACAAAACAGAGGAAGGAATTCTACCCAATCTGCTCCCGCCTCATAAAAATGTAACGTAAATTTGATTTGCTTTATCTGGCGAAGCTAAGAATTTATGATGGCTCAACTTATAAAACTTTCATGGTGGCATGTGACGCTGAGCGTTTTCTGCTGGAGGAGGATCACTCCTGACGGCTGCAAAGCCAAATATCGGACTATGAATGATTCCTCATTTGTAGTGAGCCTAAGAATAAATATATTTTTCCAACATTGTATTTAATTTTACTCATTCATGGTTATTATCTCTTATCTTTGCCACACATTTATTGCACTCTGCTTCCCTTTTCACGCCTGCTCACATCTGCTTCGCTTCTTTCCTTCTCTGTTCCTTTCATCCTCTCGCTTGTTGTTGTTTCATACTTAATTGGATTACTCAATCAACCTGATTTTACCCACTTGTCTCCTCTCTGACAGTTGTTCCTTGCCTGTTACCTTCTCTCCTCTTTCATATCCCAAGCTCTCTCACTCTGGGGGTTATTTTGGTTCACTCTTTCTGACAAAATCCTTCTTAGATGGATCAAACCATGTGCACTGCAGGTGGGGCAGATGTAACATGTGCAGAGAGAATTTGATTTGTGTGAGTTATTTTGTTTCTGTGCAGGGTAAATACTGACTGCTTTATTTTTACACTGCAATATAGATCTCACTTTGAAGTAAAACCTCACCCAAATCTAATTCTCTCTGCACAAGTTACATCTGCCCTACCTGCAGTGCACATGGTTTTGTCCATCAAAGAAGGAATTTGTCAGAAAGAGTGAACTAGAATAAGGGCCTCTGTTTTCTACCACATCCTCGCAAATCTACTACAGATGCTGTCTGTCTTCCCAAATCCCTGCTCTCTGTCTGCTTTCACTAACCTACTCTCTCACCTCTGGTCCTCATGGCTGTTAATCTCTCAACTTCACTTTCTCCTACCGCTCCTCCCCCTCCCATCGCTATCCTGCCTACTCGCCCCCGCACCCCCACCCTCCCAACGACCCCCCCTCACTTCTGCAATCCCAAAAACCTTATCCACATAAATACACAACCCACCCCCCCTCTTTCCTGTGCCCTATGGAACGCCAGATCCATCTGCAACAAACTCCCTGCTATCCATGACCTATTCGTCTCTAGCGCATTCCACCTCCTTGCTATCACCGAGACCTGGCTCTCCACCTCTGATTCTGTCTCTCCAGCTGCTCTCTCCCACAGTGGCAGCTCTTTCTCTCACACCCCCAGGCCTGACGGTCGCCAAGGTGGCGGCATGGGTTTTCTCCTCTCAGCCTCATGCACCTACAGTGTCATTCACCCTGAACCCTCTCTCCTTTTCTTCTCCTTTGAGTCTCACTCCATCCGTCTGTACTACCCCTACCACCTCCGTGTCACTGCAATCTACCGCCCCCCTGGCCCTATCTCCCAATTTCTTGACAACTTCACCACCTGGCTTCCACACTTCCTCTCCTCTGACCTGCCATCTGTCATTCTTGGTGTCTTTAACATCCCCTTGGATAACCCCGCTGATCCTGGCACCTCTAAACTCCTCTCTCTCTGCTCCTCTCTTGGCCTATCTCAGTGGACTACCTCTCCCACCCACATCCAAGGATACTCCCTCGATCTTGTATTCTCTCACTCTTGTTCCCTTACTGACTACACTATCTCGGCTTTTCCTCTTTCTGACCATCACCTCATCTCCTTCTCCCTCACTGCTTCCCCCTCTCCCACCCCCCTCCCAAGCGCATTGTCTCACGGCATAACCTTAACACACTTGATCTTGCTGCCTTCTCAAACACACTGTGTCCTCTTCTCGACCCAATAGCCGTCATGTCCTGCCCCAATCGCCGCCTCCCTCTATAATGACACCCTATCTTCGGCATTGGACTCTGCCTGCCCTCCCTCCTCTATCCCCCTTCGATGCTCCAACCCCCAACCGTGGCACTCGCATATCACCCGATTCCTTAAAAAGTGCTCTCGCACTGCTGAGCGCTTCTGGAAGAAATCACGCTCCCTCGCGGATTATCTCCATTTCAAATTAATTTGTTCCTCCTTCAGCTCTGCCCTTGCTCTGGCCAAGGAATCCTACTTTAAGTCCCTCATCCTTTCCCAATGATCCAACCCCCACAGGCTCTTCGCCACCTTCAACTCCTTGCTCTCCCCCCCTCCTCTAGCTCTTCCATCCTCCATCGTAGCCACTGATTTTGATAAATACTTTTCAACCAAAATCTCCTCTCTCAGGACTGCCATCACTGCTGCCATGACCTCACCCTCTCCCTCCTCCCCTCGTACATCTCCACTCCCCTCCTTCCCACCCCAGTCCTCATTTTACCCCACCACTGCCGCCGAAGTCCACTCTATCCTTCAATCCTCTTCTCCATCCACCTGCCCGCTCGATCCTATCCCCTCCAATATTATTCGTCGTCTCAGTCCGTCAGTCTGCTCTCACCTGGCTCACCTCTTTAATCTTTCCCTATCCTCTGGGATCTTCCCTTCTTCCTTGAAACACGCTCTTGTCTCCCCAATTCTCTAAAAAACTAATCTGGACCCCAACTCTCCATCCAACTACAGGCCCATCTCCCTCCTCCCTTTTGCCTTCAAGCTCCTAGAACGTTTGACCTATAATCGTCTCCTAAGCCACCTTACTGCTAACTCCATTCTAGACCTCCTCCAATCCGGTTCCGCCTGAAACTGCCCTGATCAAAGTCACTAACGATCTACTATCGGCTAAATCCAAAGGCCTCTTCTCTATCCTCATCCAGCTTGATCTGTCTGCTGCCTTTGACACTGTTGACCACCCTCTCATGCTCAACACCCTCCGCTCCTTTGGCATCACTGGCACGGTCTTCTCCTGGTTCACCTCATACCTCTCTGATCGGTCCTTCTCCGTCTCCACTCTGAGCTCCTCCTCTCCTACTACCCCGCAGCCAGTCGGTGTTCCCCAAGGGTCAGTCCTTGGCCTTCTCCTCTTCTCCCTCTACACCACCTCTCTGGGCACCCTCATCAGCTCCTATGGTTTCCATTACCACCTTTATGCTGATGATACCCTAATCTATCTCTCCTCCCCCGACCTATTCTCCTAGAAGTAACTAAGGTGATATCTGACCAATTGGGACGTTTGTGTTACGTTAAATACGATATGAACAACACAATGGTTTGTCTAAATGTCTACACACCTAATCAATACGCTGCCCTCTGTTTTAGGAAGCTTGTAACTCTATTGTCCCCATTTGCTCAATTACCTGTTACATTATGTGGGGATCTTAATCTTATTTCCTCTACACTTATAGATAGACAAATATATCCATCTAACCCACGTACATTAGCAAAATTTGGAATCCCAGAATTATGTAAATAACTCCAACTTTTAGATATAGGTGGAGAGTCCTCCATCCCACTGATTGAGATTTCACGTGCCTATCTGCATCCACGGGTAGAATGTCCCGCATTGATTATATTTTATTATTTAATTTTTTGGTCCCAAAAGTAGAATATGCAGAATTCTAATGTGTTGGGTGCTGCGCTCTGCCCCTGTTGGTCTGGGGTGTGGATCGTATTGTTGACCCGACTTAGGTCGACAGTCATTAGGTCAACACCGTTGGGTGAAGGTCGACGGGTGTCTAGGTCGACATGGGTTTAGGTAGACAAATGCGTTAGGTCGAAATGGGTTAGGTCGACATGGGTTTTTTCACTGGTTTTTTTTTTACCCAAATGTCGACATGGACACTATTGGAAGTGAACCGCAGCCCCTCGCATCGCTTGCTTCGCTTGTTATGCTTCGAGCACGGGGCATCGCTGCGCTCGGCACACTATATTATTCTCCCACCACGCCCTAGTGGATGGTAGGGCATGAAATACCGCCTGTCGGCACATGTCGGCTCAAAAAATATTATAGTATATATATATATATATATAAAAGGATGAAAACTAAAGTACCTACATACATATAAGAGAGCACCACACAATTGGATGAATATATATATATATATATATAATGTATTGTTAATTAGACAACCAATATATTAAAAATAAAAATATATGCATATTTACACTTATAATATACATATATAGATTGCACTTTCTGCTGAATTAATGTTAAATTCAGATATAGCCAAGTCCTGGAAAAATATTAGAGCTCCACCATTTTAATATAGTGTCAATTGCTTAATGGGATTGAAATTGAGATTCTCCCCCTCAGTTGTATTTTTGGGGTGTAAGGGAGATCCAAAACTGCGGAAAGAAATTCCATTTGCTGCTTAATGCTTTTGATGTGGAATCCACAGCAGTGGGAGCCGGAACTCACAGACGGCTCCAGCTACACCCGCAGCCTGTTGACGAGCTGCCGCTGTTGGAATCAGCAGGGAGCGAGCCGTCCGTCACTTGTTTGCAGGATACAGCAGCAGCGGGCACAAGCTCGTTCCGGATCTCGGTATTGGCAACAAACAGATTGCAGCAATCATGGTTTGAACGGAAGTCTCCAATATAAAACCAGCAGGCTGTATTGGCAGGGGAATTGGAAATAAAAACCCCAGATCCTTGACGCATTTCTCCGCAGTGAACACTGTAGCGGTTTCTTCAGAAAGAGATAATCCATTACTGTATCTCTTTCTGAGGAAACGTCTACAGTGCTCCTTCTGCTTTCATTTTATTTGATTCCCAGTTTCCCTCCCCCTTCAACCCCCCCCCATTCCAATTCCACTTTTCACCAACATAAAGTTAATTAGTTTTGAGATATTGATGTAATGTGAGTTGTTAACGTCACTCGCAGATGACAAGTTACCAGGTTGCTGGAAATTTTTGAAATTCGTATGAATGGGTTTCCTAGTGGACTCTATATCTCAAAAATATATTTGTGGTAATAACCTTTGGACAGTTTAACACCACACCGAACCCGTAAAAACTGGAATTACTGACAGCAAAATGTACAGTTATTATGATATACTAAGTTGGTACCTGTTTGTCACTAATTTTATATGTTTTCGCTACATCTGTTTCTCTCAATTTATATCGATGACTGTTATGTTATGTTTGTTTTGATATTTGCAAAACCCAATAAACATATGTCGAAAAAAAAACCCCCAGGTGGCGCCATTTACATGGCACACTTACCCGCGACAGACCTGTTACCCATCAGCTTTATGGGTTACTCAAGCCGAGTTATTTTTCAAGGACCCTTTTACACTGAGATACGACCCAGGTAGACCCGGCAATAACTCGGGTTATTGCGGCAGTGGAAAGGGGTATAAGGTAAGTGACCTGGGAATTATTGTGCCAAAAATGTTGTTTACTAAATATGATCAGTTTATTAAAAAAATAAAAGTGCAGGAAAAAAAACAGAGACAAGACAACCCTATGATCCGTTTGCGGAAATATTTATCGGAATACATGTTACGTTTCCAGAGAACCTAATTCATTTGTTACTTTTAGCAGTTCTGTTACATATAACAGAAACCTCAGACACATCAATGTCACCTTTGCACACGGAGGAGGAATCCTGAAAACCTGGCAGCGCAAGAATTAAAAGATGCTGGATATCCGACACTTTTGTTACAATACTTAAAGGAAAATCAATTCTAAATATATTATTTCTGGATGAAGAACAAAAAAGATCCTCACCACTTCTGGGGCATCTGTTGGTCCTCTGTGGGCACCGATCTCCTCGTACCTCTAAGCCAGGGGTGGAGAACCTTTTTTGTGCCAAGGGCCATTTGTATGGGGAAAAAATCCATCGGGGGCCATATGTAAAAATGTCTCTTACAAATTGTCCTGCTGCAGCCGTCCCCCGCTCCAGCGGCTGCCACTGAATAGGACTGACAGTCTCCGGCTGCTGTTGATTAAGAGGAATCTCACGAGAACTACCGACCTCTCGCATGAATTCCCCTGTACTTGACTCTCGGCAAAGCCGCCAGGCGGGTGAGAGGGCCACTCAGACCCGGGGCCTGAGGTTCCTCACCACTGCTCTAAGCAGTTATTGATGCCCCATCTCATCCCCTTCCATCTCATCAGAGCAGCATAGGGCAACATTATTGTTCTTATTTCTATACATACATAGACATGCCAATATTCTTCTACTCCATATTCCCTTCAACTGCATCAAATCCATTGTTCTCTGCCACGCTGATACTTATTCCAGTGTCGTTTACCGATTCAGATAACTTACTATACCCTGTACTTGTCCTACATTGTCTTGAACTGTAAAGGTGCGTACACACTAGATGATATAATAGTCTATACGCATGATAACAATGTTTTTGTGCATATCATCTAGTGCGCATGTACTATATCGTTAATGACGCGCGCTTGCGCAGGACGTTAGTGATGTCCTCCGTTGTCTGCACATGCAGGATGAAGGTGGAAGGCATGCTGGGATTTGTAGTGCCTCTGCAGCTAGAGATCCGTAGGGTTAACAAGGGTTTATAAATCCTAGTTATAATGACACAGTACATCGTGGTATCTGCAAAACTGGAAGGGAGGAAGGAGGGCAGGTGATCCTGCCACACTGATCTACTGATAGGTGTGTCCATAGTTTATACATCCTGAGCTGGGATAACCCTGCTCTGCCACTTACACACAGTCACACGCCCTCAGCTCTGACACCTAACACAGGATACACATAATTATATCTCAAACAATAAAACATTCATGCATGGCAGATTAAGTGCGGAGAGATTATTAAACATGTACCTCGGAGATCAACATTTTCATTCCAGCCGGGAAAAAAACCAAACCATCAAACTGTACAGCACCCCGGTATACTGTATATTATCCTGGTCATACAGACTTTCCTCTGCATTTACATCCTCGTGCTGGGAAACATTTTAGTATGGTTCCCACAGACACCCAGGCCTAAGCATATCCAGCAGTATATCCTCCAGACAGTTATCATCTAAACACATGCTGCACTATATCTATATATATCTATCTCTCCCTATCTCTCTCTATCTCTATATAGATATAAAGTTTTGGTGGCGGATCGGCACTCCGGCGCTCCAATGCAGATACCTGGGTGCCCTCCGGATCAGATAGGTAGCAAAAAGGTAGCAGGCAGGCGGCGGCACTCCTATAGGAATTTTTTTATTGGTGCAAAATATCTCCAACGTTTCGGGGACTAGCTCCTTTGTCAAGGTGAAAACAAGCATATATATATATACTGTCCAGGTGGCATCTAAGCCCATCCAGCACTGTACTGTCCAGGTGGCATCTAAGCCCATCCAGCACGTACTGTCTAGGTGGTATCTAAGCCCATCCAGCACCATACTGTCCAGGTGGCTTCCATCTAAGCCCATCCAGCACCATACTGTCCAGGTGGCTTTCATCTTAGCCCATCCAGCACCGTACTCTCTAGGTGGCTTTCATCTAAGCCCATCCAGCGCCGTACTGTTTAGGTGGCATCTAAGAACATTCAGTGCCTTATTGTCCAGGTGGCATCTAAGCCCAACCAGCATTGTACTGTCCAGATAGCATCTATCTAAGCATATCCAGCACCATACTGTCTTAGGTGGCATATAAGCCCATTTAGCACCATACTGTCTAGGTGGCATCTAAGCCAAACCAGCACCGTACTGTCCAGGTGGCATCTAAGCCAATCCAGCATTGTACTGTCCAGGTGACATCTATATAAGCCAATCCAGCATTGTACTGTCTAGGTGGCATCGAAGCCCATCTAACACTATACTATCCAGGTGGCTTCCGTCTAAGCCCATCCAGCACCGTACGGTCTAGGTGGCATCTAAGAACGTTCAGTGCCTTATTGTCCAGGTGGCATCTACGCCCAACCAGCATTGTACTGTCCAGTTGGCATCTATCTAAGCCTATTCAGCACCATACTGTCCAGGTGGCTTCCATCTAAGCCCATTCAGCCCCATACTGTCCAGGTGGCATCTAAGCCCATCTAGAACCGTACTGTTAATGTTGCATCTAAGATCATTCAGTGCCTTATTGTCCAGGTGGCAACTATCTAAGCCCAACCAGCACCGTACTGTCCAGGTAGCATCTAAGGCCATCCAGCATTGTACTGTCCAGGTGACATCTATCTAAGCCCATCCAGCACCATACTGCCTAGGTGGCATCTAAGCTCATTTAGCACTGTCCTGTCCAGGTGGCATCTAAGCCCATCCAACATTGTACTGTCCAGGTAGCATTTATCTAAGCCCATCCAGCACCATACTGTCTAGGTGGCATCTAAGCCTATCCAACACGATACTGTCCAGGTGGCTTCCGTCTTAGCCCATCCAGCACCGTACTGTCTAGGTGGCATCTAAGAACATTCAGTGCCTTATTGTCCAGGTGGCACCTAAGCCCAATCAGCATTGTACTGTCCAGATGGCATCTATCTAAGCCTATCCAGCACCATACTGTCTAGGTGACATCTAAGCCCATCCAGCATTGTACTGTCCAGGTGGCTTCCATCTAAGCCCATCCAGCACCATACTGTCTAGGTGGGATCTATCTAAGCACATCCAGCACTGTACTGTAATGTCCAGGTGACATCTAAGCCCATTTAGCACTATACTGTCCAGGTGGCATCTATCGAAGCCCACCCAGCACCATACTGTCCAGGTGGCATCCATCTAAGCCCATCCAGCACTGTACTGTCCAGGTGGCATCTATCTGAGCCCATCCAGCAAGGTACTGTGCAGGTGGCATCTATCTAAGCCCATACAGCACCGAACTGTCTAGGCGGCATCTAAGTCCATTCAGCGACTTATTGTCCAGGTGCAATCTATCTAAGCCCAACAAGCACCGTACTGTCCAGGTGGCATCTAAGCCCGTCAAGCATTGTACGGTCCAGGTGGCATCTATCTAAGCCCATCCAGGACCATATTGTCTAGGTGGCATCTAAGCCCATCCAGCGCCTTACTGTCCAGGTGGCATCTATCTATCAGGCTCCTAAGGAATTATAGGAGCCTGACTCACCTGCACCCTGGTTCATACCCAGGCTTTCTATTAGCTTCCAGGATTATCCTCTTAGCACTGTGTGGCAGGTGTACTGGCAACAGTAGAATGTGGCATATAGTTTATTTATGTGGCATAATATAAAAATGGTGCACAGTGTGGTATAATGTGAGCTAGGTCACTACCATGGGGCATACCAAGAACTACCGCAGGGCGGGTGTGGATAGTATTGTCGACAGGCAGCAAGGTCGACAGGGTTCTAGGTCGACATGGGTGAAGGTCGACAGGTGTCTAGGTCAACAAATGCATTAGGACGACATGGGTTAGGTCGACAGGTCGACATGGGTTTGTTCAGTTTTTTTTACCCGAATGTCAACACAGTCGACATGGACACAGTTGGAATTCAACCGCAGCCCCTCACATCACTCACTTTGCTATGCTTTGGGCACGGTGCCTTGCTGCGCTCGGCACACTATTTTATTCTCCCAACCCGCCCTAGTGGATGGTAGAGCCTGAAATACCACATGTCGGCACATGTCGGCTCAAAAAACTGTGAAAAAATAACCCATGTCGACCTCGTAACCTAACCCATGTCGACCTAACGCATTTGTCGACCTAGAACCCTGTCGACCCAATGGTGTTGACCTAATGACTGTCGACCTAAGTCGGGACGACAATACGACCGTATCCCCGCAGGGCACCACTATTACTCTATTACTCTATGAACTAGGGAGAGAGAAAAGTCTCTCTAGAAAGTGCCCCTTCAAAAGGTTTCTATATTCTGGCTACATCCCTGGGTTTAGGGATATTCTACGCTGATAGTATGCTGGCATCAAAATGTTGACAGCATTATGTTGATGGGAGAATGCCAACATGCTTGTAATGTTATTTGACGCATTTTAACAGTGTCGGCATTGTAACTTTAAACATAGACGTAAAGCAGTGTGTTTAGTTATTATAATGCCAACATGCTTAAAATACTTCACCTAGCATTACAAGTGTCAGCATTCTCCTGTAGCGTCGATATGCATCAGAACGAGGACACTTTGTCATGGTAGATTTGCACTCACAACCTGAACCCCCGGTTTACTCCATATGTCAAACGCAAATAAACTGTTTATTATAGTGATTGAAATCTATGTAGTTGTAAACGTAGCTGCAGCATTCCGGTCTGTGTGACGTAGCCGGTGACAGCGGCGTTGCACTCTTGAATGTATTTCACAAAGGGATACGGTCATATTGTCTACAGCATTTAGGTCTACAAGCATTAGGTCTACACCACTAGGTCGACCTGCATTAACCCCTTCCTGACAGAGCCAGTTTTTGCGTTCCTGACAGAGCCCTTTTTTTCAAATCTGACATGTCTCACTTAAGTGGGGATAACTTTTTTTTGCTTTTACTTATCCCAGTGATTTTGAGATTGTTTTTTCGTGACACATTGTACTTCAAATTAGTGGTAAATTTGGGTCGATACAGTCTGTGTTTTTTTGTGAAAAATACCAAAATATCGTGAAAATATGGAAAATTTAGCGATTTGCAAAATGTTAAATTTTCTGCTTGTGAGACAAATAATCTTACCACTCAAAATAGTGAATAACTAACATAGACCATATGTCTACTTTATGTTGACATCATTATTTCAACTTCCTTTTAATTTTTTGGGACACTAGGAGGCTTACAATATGAATAGCAAATTCTCAAATTTTCAAGAAAATTTCAAACACTGATTTTTTTAGGGACCAGTTCAGTTCTGATGTGACTTTGAGGGACTTGTATGTGAGACACCCCCATAAATGATGCCATTTCAAAAACTGCACCCCTCACAGTATTCAAAACAGCATTTTGGAAGTTTGTTAACCCTTTAGGTGTTTCACAGGAATTAAAACAAAGTGTAGGTGAAATTTCAAAATTTCTTTTTTTTTGCAGATTTGCAATTTTAATACATTTTTCTAAGGAACACAGTACATTTTACTAGAGAAATGTGACTGAAAATTGATTCCCCCAATTCTTTTGTTTTCATAAATATCCTATATGTGGCCCTAGTGTGCACGGTGACCAAACCACAGGCTTCATAATAGAAGGAGCACCTACTTGATTTTGGAGCCTCCTTTTTATGAGATTATTTTTTAGGCACCATGTAGGTTTCTAGGCACCATAAGATGCTAAAAGTTAGGAACCCCCCCACAAGTGACCCCATTTTGCAAACTACACCCCTCAGGGAATTCATCTAGGGGTATAGTGTACATTTCAAACCCCCAGGGGTTTCACCAATTGTGGTACAACTGGGCAGTGAAAATGAAAAATTATTTTTTTTACACAAAAATACAGTTCTGGCTCCAAATTTGTCATTTTCAGAAGGTATGAAAGAGACAAAGCACCCCAAAATCTGTGCCCCAATTTCTCCCGAGTACGACAATGCCTCACATGTGACCAAAAAATACCAGTTGGGTGCATGGCAGGACTCAGAAGGGAAGGAGTGATTTTTGGATTTTGCAGCTCAGATTCTGGTGGAATTTTGGTGGGTGCTATGTCGCATTAGCAAGACCCCCAAAGCACCAATACAGTGGAACCCCCCCACAAGTGACCCCATTTTGCAAAGTACACCCCTCAGGGAATTCATCTAGGGGTATAGTGTACATTTCAAACCCCCAGGGGTTTCACCAATTTTGATACAAGTGGGCAGTGAAAATGAAAAATTACATTTTTTTACACAAAAATGCAGTTCTGGCTCAAAATTTTTCATTTTCAGAAGGTATGAAGGAGAAAAAGCACCCCAAAATCTGTGCCCCAATTTCTCCCGAGTACGGCAATGCCTCACATGTGACCAAAAAATACCAGTTGGGTGCATGGCAGGACTCAGAAGGGAAGGAGTGATTTTTGGATTTTGCAGCACAGATTCTGGTGGAATGAATGGTGGGTGCTATGTTGCACCAATACAGTGGAACCCCCCCACAAGTCACCCCATTTTGCAAACTACACCCCTCAGGGAATTCATCTAGGGGTATAGTGTACATTTCAAACCCCCAGGGGTTTCACCAATTTTGATACAAGTGGGCAGTGAAAATGAAAAATTACATTTTTTTACACAAAAATGCAGTTCTGGCTCAAAATTTTTCATTTTCAGAAGGTATGAAGGAGAAAAAGCACCCCAAAATATGTGCCCCAATTTCTCCCGAGTACGGAAATGCCTCACATGTGACCAAAAAATACCAGTTGGGTGCATGGCAGGACTCAGAACGGAAGGAGTGATTTTTGGATTTTGCGGCTCAGATTCTGGTGGAATTTTGGTGGGTGCTATGTCGCATTAGCAAGACCCCCCAAGCACCAATACAGTGGAACCCCCCCACAAGTCACCCCATTTTGAAAACTACACCCCTCAGGGAATTCATCTAGGGGTATAGTGTACATTTCAAACCCCCAGGGGTTTCACCAATTTTGATACAAGTGGGCAGTGAAAATGAAAAATTACATTTTTTACACAAAAATGCAGTTCTGGCTCGAAATTTTTCATTTTCAGAAGGTATGAAGGAGAAAAAGCACCCCAAAATCTGTGCCCCAATTTCTCCCGAGTACGGCAATGCCTCACATGTGACCAAAAAATACCAGTTGGGTGCATGGCAGGACTCAGAACGGAAGGAGTGATTTTTGGATTTTGCAGCTCAGATTCTGGTGGAATTTTGGTGGGTGCTATGTCGCATTAGCAAGACCCCCCAAGCACCAATACAGTGGAACCCCCCCACAAGTGACCCCATTTTGCAAACTACACCCCTCAGGGAATTCATCTAGGGGTATAGTGTACATTTCAAACCCCCAGGGGTTTCACCAATTTTGATACAAGTGGTTAGTGAACATGAAAAATTACATTTTTTACACAAAAATGCAGTTCTGGCTCAAAATTTTTCATTTTCAGAAGGTATGAAGGAGAAAAAGCACCCCAAAATCTGTGCCCCAATTTCTCCCGAGTACGGCAATGCCTCACATGTGACCAAAAAATACCAGTTGGGTGCATGGCAGGACTCAAAAGGGAAGGAGTGATTTTTGGATTTTGCAGCTCAGATTCTGGTGGAATTTTGGTGGGTGCTATGTCGCATTAGCAAGACCCCCCAAGCACCAATACAGTGGAACCCCCCCACAAGTGACCCCATTTTGCAAACTACACCCCTCAGGGAATTCATCTAGGGGTATAGTGTACATTTAAAACCCCCAGGGGTTTCACCAATTTTGATACAAGTGGGCAGTGAAAATGAAAAATTACATTTTTTACACAAAAATGCAGTTCTGGCTCAAAATTTTTCATTTTCAGAAGGTATGAAGGAGAAAAAGCACCCCAAAATCTGTGCCCCAATTTCTCCCGAGTACGGCAATGCCTCACATGTGACCAAAAAATACCAGTTGGGTGCATGGCAGGACTCAGAAGGGAAGGAGTGATTTTTGGATTTTGCAGCACAGATTCTGGTGGAATGAATGGTGGGTGCTATGTTGCACCAATACAGTGGAACCCCCCCACAAGTCACCCCATTTTGCAAACTACACCCCTCAGGGAATTCATCTAGGGGTATAGTGTACATTTCAAACCCCCAGGGGTTTCACCAATTTTGATACAAGTGGGCAGTGAAAATGAAAAATTACATTTTTTTACACAAAAATGCAGTTCTGGCTCAAAATTTTTCATTTTCAGAAGGAATGAAGGAGACAAAGCACCCCAAAATCTGTGCCCCAATTTCTCCCGAGTACGGCAATGCCTCATGTGTGACCAAAAAGTGGCAGGACTCAGAAGGGAAGGAGTGATATTTGGATTTTGCAGCACAAATTCTGGTGGAATGATGGTGGGTGCTATGTCGCATTAGCAAGACCCCCAAAGCACCAATACAGTGGAACCCCCCCACAAGTGACCCCATTTTGCAAACTACACCCCTCAGGGAATTCATCTAGGGGTATAGTGTACATTTTAAACCCCCAGGGGTTTCACCAATTTTGATAAAACTGGGCAGTGAAAATGAAAAATTACATTTTTTACACAAAAATGCAGTTCTGGCTCGAAATTTTTCATTTTCAGAAGGTATGAAGGAGAAAAAGCACCCCAAAATCTGTGCCCCAATTTCTCCCGAGTACGGCAATGCCTCACATGTGACCAAAAAATACCAGTTGGGTGCATGGCAGGACTCAGAAGGGAAGGAGTGATTTTTGGATTTTGCGGCTCAGATTCTGGTGGAATGAATGGTGGGTGCTATGTGGCATTAGCAAGACCCCCGAAGCACGGTGAAATTATGAACCTAATATTCCATAGATGTGTGGTATATTTTAAAACACTCCTTTATACATAGGCCGGGTTTGTCGGGGCAAGTGTCACACTGGAAAATAGTTTGCTTTCTTATTCCCTTTTTATAGCAAACTTTGCACCTTTTTTGTGTCCTGCCCTTTTTTCCAGTGGAGGGGATTTCATCAGGAAAATGCTGCCCTGGTACAATACGGGGGCCAGTACTAGAAGTACTGGGGCCCTCTGCCTGCTGGTTCCCAAATATTAGGCCCTTTATGACTTCCTCTTGAAAGTGCATAAATGTCCCCCTCTGGCCGGTAGAACGGAATAGCACGTAAGCGTTATACAGTGCCATCTGGATGATATACACGGCCACCTTCTTGTACCAGATTTTTGTTTTCCGCAGGGCACTGTACGGCTTCAGTACCTGATCTGAAAGATCCACTCCGCCCATGTACCTATTGTAATCCAGGATACAATTAGGTTTGGAGGTGTGGGTACTGGTACCTCGTACAGGGACGGAGGTGGTACTGTCTCCGTGAATTGTTGTCAGTATAAGGACATCCCTCTTGTCCTTATATTTGACCAACAACATATTTTCGTTGCATATTCCCCTGCTTTCACCCCTTCTCATTACTTGGGCAATGTGCGTTTTTGGGAGGCCTCTTTGGTTCTTGCGCACAGTACCGCAAGCTGCTGTACCTCTTGAACCAAGGGCCTTAAACAGGGGGATGCTAGTGTAAAAGTTATCCACATAGAGGTGATAACCTTTATCCAGGAAGGGGTGCACTAAATCCCAGACAATTTTCCCACTAACACCTACGAGGGAGGGGGGGCATTCTGGCGGTTGAATTCTTGAATCCTTCCCTTCATAAACCCTAAACCTGTGGGTGTACCCTGAGGTGCTTTCACACAGTTTATACATTTTTATGCCATACCTTGCCCTCTTACTGGGAAGGTACTGGCGGAATTTAACCCTTCCTTTAAAATGTATAAGGGACTCGTCGATACAAATAAATTTTTCAGGGATGTACACCTCTTCAAATTTGGCACTGAAATGATCAATGACCGGCCTGACTTTGAATAGCCGGTCAAAGGTGGGATCATCTCTGGGTGGGCACTGTGCATTATCGGTGTAATGTATAAATTTAAGAATTGTCTCAAATCGAGTCCGGGGCATGGCCATACGGTAAAATGGAGTACTGTACAGAACATCTGTACTCCAATATTGCCTAATTTCTGGCTTTTTTACTATGCCCATATGAAACACCAGACCCCAAAACGTCATCATCTCTACTGCATCTACAGGGGTCCACCTAGCAAATGATGACGTGGGGTTTTGAGCAATAAACTGCTGGGCATATAAATTAGTTTGGTCCACCATTAAATTTATAAAATCATCAGAGAAAAATAATTTGAAAAAGTCAATTTCTCTGAGACCTGTGGAATCAAATTGGATTCCTGGCATGGCCAAAAACTCAGGAACCTGGGGCTCAAAATTGTCTGGTGGCGGGGTCCATACTAGATCAATTATTGGGGGGGGAATCTCAGCTGATCTACGGGGGTGTCTTTGAGGGGGTCCCTCATCACCAGAGGAGGAAGAGGAGCTTAAGACGAATCCTTCAAATTCCCCGCTTGCATCACTGCCTGTGTCAGAGTCAGAGGCAAGCATGGCATATGCCTCCTCCACTGAATACATTCTCCTGGATGACTGGGAGGACATTTGGGAGGACATTTGGGAGGACATTTGGGATGCCATTTTTATTTTTGTGTTACTGGTAGTGAAATGTTTCAACACGTGTATAGTGTAGGGGGGGGTACAAACTTTATTTCAATCCGGGGGGTATGTAGTGTGTAGTGTGTATGTGGTGCAGAAAAAAAAAAATACTTTATACCAATAAAAAAAAAAAAAAATGAAGGGGTTAAAAATAAAAAATTGAAGGGGTTAAAAAAAAAAAAAAAAGGTCCTGCGCCAAAAATTGAGCACAGATGTTGGTCAGTAACGTCTGTCACTGAACAGCGCTCAAAGGCAACAGGAATCTGATCAAAAAAAAAAAAAAAATTGATCAACCCTGTGCCGAAAAAGCTGATCAGTGATGTACGTCACTGATCGGCGCACAGTGGCCACAGGACACCCACAAAATCAGTGTGTGTAAAAAAAAAATTAAAAAAAGACCCCACAGCACTCACAAAAAAAAAAAAGGTGATCAGTGATGCGACACTGATTACCAGTGAGGGACAGCAGGTGCACAACCTTTGGTGCAACTGACAGTGCAACTGGCAGCAACTGACAGGTATATATATAAAAAAAAAACCTCTGCGCCCCCAAAAAGTTGCTGATCAGCACAGATATACTGATCAGCACAAAAGGGGGGGTAGCAGACACAAAATATACACTCTCTATCACTCTCTGTCACTATCTCTCTCTATCTCTCTCTATCTCTCTATCTCTCACTATCTATCACTCTAGGACACTGCAGCAGCAGCACTGACAGTTATATGTATAAAAAAAAACTGCACCCCCAAAAAGGGGGGGTAGCAGACACAAAATATACATTCTCTATCACTCTCTGTCACTATCTCTCTCTATCTCTCACTATCTATCACTATCTATCACTCTATGACACTGCAGCAGCAGCACTGACAGTTATATATATAAAATAAAACCCCTGCACCCCCAAAAAGGGGGGGTAGCAGACACAAATCTCTCTATCTCTCTACCTCTCACTATCTATCACTATCTATCACTATCTATCACTGTATGACACTGCAGCAGCAGCACTGACAGTTATTTATATATAGAAAACCCCTGCACCCCCAAAAAGGGGGGGTAGCAGACACAAAATATAGCTCTCTCTGTCACTATCTCTCTATCTCTCTCTATCTCTCTCTCTATCTCTCTATCACACTGCAGCAGCAGCAGGAAGTCTCAGGAAGTCAGATCCAGGAAGCGTCCAGCACGCTACAAGCAGTGATAAGGTGATCAGGTAAGGTATTTGCAAGGATCAGGTAAGTATTAGCAAGGATCAGGTCGGTATTCACGGCAGGCAGGCACGGTGACCGTTCTGCACGCTATTCCAGACCGGAATGGCGTCTGCAGCGCAGTCACCGTCAGTTTAAATGTCGCGCCTTGGCTGTGATTGGTCCGTGGGTCCCACGGACCAATCACAGCCTTGGGGGCAGGTGGGGTGAGGGTGGGGTGAGGTGTCATCGTCACCGATGACCCCCTCATGCCCCCTGACGCCCGGCGGTGATTGACACCTGTGTTACCGAGCGTCTGATTCGCTGGTAACACAGGAAAACGCTGTGAATGGCTGTTCACACTGAACAGCCAATCACAGCGATCGCCGACGGGGGGGCGGCATCGCAGCCCCCCCTGGGCATGCAGGGACATGTCTGCTGTCAGGGACAGCAGACATCGTCCCTCTGTCACTGCGTCTCGAGACGCAGTGACAGTTTAAACTCATGACGTACATTTATGCCATGTGTCGGGAAGTACCTCCCGGCCATGACGTAAATGTACGTCAAATGTCGGGAAGGGGTTAAGGTCGACCTGCATTAAGGTAGACATGCATTTAGATCGACATGACTGAAGGTCGACATGACTTAGGTCGACAGGGTCATTAGGTTGACAGGGTCATTAGGGTCGACCGGGTCATTAGGTCGACATGGGGAAGGTCGACAGGCAAAATCGACATGGGGTCATTTGACTGTTTTGTGAGTCGACATGTGCCGACAGGCAGTATTTCATGCCCTACCATCCACTAGGGTGTGGTGGGAGAATAAAATAGTGTGCCGAGCGTAGCGATGCACCGTGCCCGAAGCATGGCGATGCGTGATCGCCCTTGCGAGGGGACGCGGTGCTATGTTGACTGTGTCGACGCTTGGAAAAAAACACATAGTTTTTCACTGTCGACCTAATGACCCTGTCGACCTTATACCTGTCGACCTAATGACCCTGTCAACCTAACCCATGTCGACCTTCAGTCTGGTCGACCTAAATGCAAGTCGACCTAATGGTGTAGACCTAATGGTGTAGACCTAAATGCAGTCTGACGAATGATCCCATTCCTTCACAAATTGGGTAAATATACTTGGCATGGGATTTGCTCTTGAAGTCTAAACACTACCTACCTAACATCATACATGACATTATTTTACAGCATGCTACCCATGTGCGTGATCTCGGAGTACTAAATTAAGTATGTATGGTCACGTGTTCTTGAAATCTAGGAAACGCGTAGTAGAACAGTCCAGATCAATATAGGCAAACCGCTCTTTATACCACCCAAGCTCTGTCACGTATCTGCTTGATGTTGCCTTGTTCATTTTGGCATTCTATGGTCTGTATTGAGATCTGATCGCAGTACAAATTTGTTCTCAAAAGCCTCCCGGTCATCTACTTCATAGCACCAGACACACATCTCCCGCTACAAGGGACTACATCACTGGCGGCTACAACATCATACATTTCTTTTGCAGGTACCACTCTTCGTATATTATTCACAATATCATTCTGCATTATTTTATAAAAAACCTTCAGCGCTCTTTTACATATTCTAATATTGTTTTAACCGATAAGAGCTGCTTTATTTAGCGCAAGTCCATATAACAATCCATTGTTCTCAAAATGGGCAAAACCATGTGCACTGCAGGTGGGGCAGATGTAACATGTATAGAGAGAGTTAGATTTGTGTGAGTTATTCTGTTTCTGTGCAGGGTAAATACTGGCTGCATTAATTTTACGCTGCAATTTAGATTTCAGTTTCAACACACCCCACCCAAATTTAACTCTCTCTGCACGTTACATCTGCCCCACCTGCAGTGCACATGGTTTTGCCCATTTTGAGAACAAATTTGTACTGCGTTCAGATCTGAATAAGGGCCTATGGGAAGAAGTGAATGTATAATGCTTTGCGGATGCTTAGAGAACTTCTTGTCTGATACTCTATAATACTATCATGCTGACGACAATATAAACAATGTTTATTTGAGGGTGCAATTGGCAGGCATTCTTTTTCTGACCCTGCATATATAGAACGCCATACAGCAGTGACATGTTTTACAGATGTCTTTGGAAATTTTTGTCTCTTCAAAAGCCCCTAGTTTTTCAATCTTCATCAACTGCATAATAGTGTTCCTCTTTTGGTGCATCTAAAACAGAGAAATCCTGGAGAACCCATGGAAAGCAACGTACGTTTCATTACTTAGGAATATTTATAGTGCCAATAACTCATGATCTAAGCGAAGTCCGTCACAATGACAGAAGAAGATTGTTGTACATCATAGGGGCCCATGTAAGAAGGATCGCATACACAATCTGGGTGGAATGTAGCACCCAAGATCGCATTGCAAAATGCGATCCCAACGTCCAGATTTACTTTCCTGCAAAAGCAGGGACGGGCTAAAAAAGGAGCATGTCCCTGCGATGTACTCAGTCAGGTGGTGAGGGGTTAGCACTGAATCCCTGCTGATGGCACTGCCCCATAGGCTACAATGGGCTACCACCATCGCAGAATGGGAGAAGCGGCTGCCGACGAGACAGAAGGGATCTCAGCAGGTATTGGAGATTCCTGCTGCGGTCCCTCCTAGATACATTTAAGGTGTTTTCTGGAAATTAGACACAAATATTAAACGGTAAACGGGCCCCAAGGTCTACTGAGACAGTACTGGAAGGACCGTACTTTGAAACACCCTGGCTCAGTAGCCAAGATACCTGCTGAGATGCCTCCTCCTCACATTCAGGTGTTAATAAATATTCTGGGCTAACCCCCCGAAAATGGGTGAACCCCGATGACATGTATTCTCAAATAATGTGCGGACATTAAGTCTGTATGACATATGTACCCGTTTGGTAGGAAACGAGTAGTTGGTACCTAAAGACAATGACCTATTGTCTATTTGGACATATTGTTTAATCACGTTCTTCTTTGTTACAAACATCCCCATAAATGTCTCAAGTTTTCTGAGCTGAAGAAACTATCCATCACCCTCCCCACCTTCTACCAATACAGTATTTGCATCTTTGGTGGTTGGCAGAATACTTGTGTGTGCATAGATCCTCTTCTAAAGGCCCAATAATCCATTTTTTAGTTACTTTTGAGAGCTGCCGGAGACCTGACCGACCGCAAAAGGAGCTGCCGGAGACCTGGCCGACCGGAAAAGGAGCTGCCGGAGACCTGGCCGACCGGAAAAGGAGCTGCCGGAGACCTGACCGACCGCAAAAGGAGCTGCCGGAGACCTGACCGACCGTAAAAGGAGCTGCCGGAGTGCTGCTGAGAAATGCTAGAACAAGCGATCTGGACAGACATCCATACAAAATGTTCCATATGTACTCTTAGAAGCTCAAGTTTTTATGGTGTCATGACCTATACAGATTACATACAATCTATCCAACATTATCTAAGCTTTGTTGGTGCACATTTGGTAGCCCTGTCCCTATTTGGTATTGAATTAAGGTAAATATTGTGACTCCATAGCTACTAGACCTGAAATTACTCAGATAATCTCTCATATGATGTGGTCTCTCTCCCTATCCACAATGCACTCAATACTCAAAAACTCAATGGCCACAACATCCTCGCAGCGGGACACCTTATAGCAATCCGATGGTAACAACTGGGCAAACCCGCTATTTTCGCCTATGGCAAATCCATACCTACATATACAGTATACATGCAGGAGCGCCAGAACAGTGTTGGTTGGGTGGGGGCCAAGATATAACCTTATTTTGGTTTTTCTACAGTATATTGCTGAATGTCACCTCCCTCATTACCAGCCACACCACCTACCTGATGACAGAGTTCTATTTACCCATACATACACTTATTTAGGTACTTGTTTCCTATCTGGGCGCCCGTCGTGGTGATCGCGGGTACATTTATGTCTGGCCGCGACGCGACGCCCACGATTTCCCATTGAAACCCATGTTAAACATGGAAATCGCGTCGGTCGCGTCCGGCCATAAATGTACCCGCGATGCCCGCGACGCGATGCACCCGATTTCCCATAGGAATCAATGTTAAATGGCCCGACCGAC
Source organism: Crinia signifera (assembly GCF_055691185.1). Lineage (NCBI taxonomy): Eukaryota > Metazoa > Chordata > Amphibia > Anura > Myobatrachidae > Crinia > Crinia signifera. Next base: position 37,809,922 of record NC_139227.1, on the reverse strand, counting down.
GCGATTTTACTGTTAAATGCCTCAATGGACCCGATGTGGCCATAGGAATCAGTGTTAAATGGGCTACAGCGCCCAAATAGGCACAATTAACCCTTAAATGTCCCCCCAAATTTTTAACGCCACCCCACGATCCACGCCAACCCGAAGCGTGGCGAGCGCAGCGAGCCCGCGAGGGGCGGCGGTACGCGTCCTCCGACCTTTTCATGCCCTACTATCCACTAGGGCGTGGAGTTGAGAATAGAATAGTGTGGCGAGCGCAGCGCGCCACCGAGCCCGAAGCGTGGCGAGCGCAGCGAGCCCCGCGAGGGGACGCGGATACCTTCACAGGTAAACGCGTCCCCTCGCGGGCTTCACAGGTGTCTGTGGCCACGCGGACACCTGTGAAGTCCGCGAAGGGACGCGTTTACCTGTGAAGGTATCCGCGTGCGCTTGCCACGCTTCGGGCTCGGTGGCTCGCTGCGCTCGCCACACTATTCTATTCTCACTCCACGCCCTAGTGGATAGTAGGGCATGAAAAGGTCGGAGGACGCGTACCGCCGCCGCTCGCCACGCTTCGGGTTCAAGTTGATGGCGGGGTGGCGTCAACTACTTTTGGGGGGACATTTTTATGTTCAGGGGTGTTTTTGCCCCATTTCCCATTGTTCCCTATGATAATTTGGGGAAATTGATCCATTTAACATTGTTTCCTATGGTAAATCGCGGTCATCGCGGGTAAATTGAGGCATTTAACATTGTTCTCTATGGGAAAATCGCGGGCATCGCGTCTGGCACATCGCACCCGATTTTTTATCGGCCGCGATGCCCGCGATGGCCCCGATTTTACCCCCGATGCCCGCGATTAAAATCGTGGGCGCCCAAATAGGAAACAAGTACCCTTATTTATGTAAAAAAACAGCACAGAGGGAATGCAGATAGAGGTTTAGAAGAAAAATTTAACAAGGAGCCCATTTACTGATTGCTGAGGTTTAAATTTGATATAGTTTCTTTTTTTTCTGCTGTTTGGGCAATAAGAAAGTATTTTCCGCCAATGTAAAACAAAACGCCTCCAGGGACAGGTATTCATTCCACCCCAGCAATGTGCAAAGAAAACAAAAACAACTGTAACATGAGAGCGACATTACGTAGACCAGGGCTGGGCAACACCGGCCCTCAAGATGTTGATGAACTACACATCCCAGCATGCCTTGCATCAGTTTCAGCATGGCCACATAGCAAAACTAATGCAAAGCATCCTGGGATGTGTAGTTCACTAACATCTGGAGGGCCGGTGTTGCCCAGCCCTGACGTAGACGATAAAGACAGGATACACTCATAGCTCACACTATGGCTGTGGTGTTGCAGGTATGGTACCACTCATAGCTCACACTATGGCTGGGTGGTGCATGGAGGGTACCACTCATAGCTCACACCCTGGCTGGGTGGTGCATGGATGGTTCTACTCATAGCCCATACCCTGGCTGGGTGGTGAGAAGACAGTACCACTCATAGCTCACACCGTCTCCGCGGTGGTGCATAGACGGTACCACTCATAGTTCACACCCTGGTTGTTCTGATGCATGGAGTGTAATGAGAATGGACATTTCATGGGGGGGGGGGGGGGGTTTCTTAAAGAAACGCTAGATAGACAAACCCAATACCAAATTTTACACCCCTTCATGGAAACTCAATGGTGTGGAAGATTACTAGAAACGGGAGACAAGTAAAGGAAATATATAAAAATATGGTATCTGGGCGCCCGATTTTTTCATTGTATTGCATCGCATCGCACTACTTAAGGCATGCGATGCAATGCAATGTGATTTTTCATTGTAAAGACCAGATTTTTTTTATTGTATAGTCACCCATGGGGGATTTCATACCCCCACTATCCTACTACACATTGGGTTGATTTTATATAGTGTGGCGAGCGCAGTGAGCCACCGAGCCCAAAGCGTGGCGAGCGCAGCGAGCCCCGCGAGGGGACGCAGAATACATGTAAAGTAATCCGCGTCCCCTCACGGGGCTCGCTGCGCTCACCACGCTTCGGGCTCGGTGGCTCGCCACACTTTATAAAATCAACTCCATGCGTAGTTGGATAGTGTGGGTATGAAATCACCCATGGCTGACTATACAATTAAAAATCGGGTCTTGACAATGAAAAATCACATTGCATTGCATCGCATGCCTTAAGTAGTGACATGCAATGAAAAAAATCGGGCGCCCAGATAATACACAAGCACCAAAAATATGAAGTAAGAATCCATTCTGAAGTGTGAACGAAATGTCCCTGAAATAAGAAATAAGAAGTAAATGCAGTAAGCCTATTCTTCCATAGTGTGTCTGTTTTGTCTTATTTGTATGGGTTTTTGAATGTTTTTGGTGACGAGAAGGCCAAAACAGGCGACAAACACAGGACAGTGAGGACAGGACAGAGGTGACAGGGACAGGACAAAGGTGAAAGGACCAGAACAGAGAGGATAGAGACAGGACAGTGAGGAAAGGACAGAGGTGACAGTGACAGGACACAGGTGAAAGGATCAGAAAAGAGGGGATAGAGACAGGACAGAAGTGAAAGGACCATAACAGAGGGGGCAGACAGGACAGATGTGACAGGACCAGAACAGATGGGAAAGGGCCATGATAAAGGTGAAAGGACCAGAACAGATGGGACAGAGACAGGACAGTGAGGACAGGATGGAGGTGACAGGACAAGAACAGAAGGGACAGGGCTGGGACAGTGAGGACAGGACCAGACAAGAGGGGACAGAACAGAGCACAAAACAGTTATTACTGGGCAACAGTAAAGAGGGTCTGCATTACGTTCTAATTTTGCCAACACAGTCATAGGGGTGAGAGGCCACATTTACACAGCCAACAGAGCAGGAGTAAAGGAGATGGTATATAGTATTACTGACATGGTGCATACATTGGTACTCAGGAACTTGACATATCTAGGCAATGACTACAACACTGCTGTGCACTTTCCCTTAGGGTAAATCTGTGTGCTAAAGCCATTAACAATGTCAACAATTTTCCATATTGGTTATGCAAAAAACACAATGCAAAAAACAGGTATTTACTATCAATATCTCTTCCTCGCACAGTGATGAAACCAATCGTCACAGAGTGACTCATGAGGAATATGTCTTGGTTTTCTTAAATGTAGAAAAACATGTCCCGTTCACAGCCCTGCACGTACGTAGGAGGGAAGATGTGTAGCATATTGACGGATTTGTGTGTGTATTGCAAAGTAGTAGAATAATAAGGCTTCCTGTGCCCCTTACTACGTAACGAGTACTTTTAAGAACCATCCTTTCAGAAACCCCTTCCCGCTGCCTACTGCATAACTAGCTGCATTGATAATAAAGGCGATGGGGCAGAGAACCTGACGCACTTCTTCTAAACCACAGGTTCTCAAAGTCGGTCCTCAGACCCCACACAGTGCATGTTTTGCAGGTCTCCTCACAGAATCACAAGTGAAATAATTAGCTCCACCTGTGGATCTTTTAAAATGTGTCAGTAATGAGAGCACCTGTCGGGGAACCTGGAATATGTGAACTGTGTGGGGTCCTGAGGATCGTTTTGAGAACCACTGTTCGAAACCATCTGAAGTGGAATGGAAATGTTTTAACAAAAACTTTATTTCAGGGATAAATCACCTGCGCCCCCCTCCCTGAATATATCCCATATCAGCAGGTAGACACCCCGACAGAACAGAACTGCGTGGGGTCCTGAGGACCGATTTTGAGAACCACTGTTCTAAACCATCTGAACAAGTACATCAAGAAACAATGGAAATGTTTTATCAAAATACTTTATTTCAGGGATAAATCACCTGCCCCAACCCCTTCCCCAAATTTGTCCCATATCAACAGGTAGACACCCCGACCGGACAGAACTGCATTGGCTTTTAAAAATGCGTTGTCATCGGGGTTCACCCATTTTCGGGGGGTTAGCCCAGAATATTTATTAACACCTGAATGTGAGGAGGAGCGGCTGCCGACGAGACAGAAGGGATCTCAGCAGGTATTGGAGATTCCTGCTGCGGTCCCTCCTAGATACATTTCAGGTGTTTTCTGGAAATTAGACACAAATATTAAACGGTAAACGGGCCCCAAGGTCTACTGAGACAGTACTGGAAGGACCGTACTTTGAAACACCCTGGCTCAGTAGCCAAGATACCTGCTGAGATGCCTCCTCCTCCTCACATTCAGGTGTTAATAAATATTCTGGGCTAACCCCCCGAAAATGGGTGAACCCCGATGACATGTATTCTCAAATAATGTGCGGACATTAAGTCTGTATGACATATGTACCCGTTTGGTAGGAAACGAGTAGTTGGTACCTAAAGACAATGACCTATTGTCTATTTGGACATATTGTTTAATCACATTCTTCTTTGTTACAAACATCCCCATAAATGTCTCAAGTTTTCTGAGCTGAAGAAACTATCCATCACCCTCCCCACCTTCTACCAATACAGTATTTGCATCTTTGGTGGTTGGCAGAATACTTGTGTGTGCATAGATCCTCTTCTAAAGGCCCAATAATCCATTTTTTAGTTACTTTTGAGAGCTGCCGGAGACCTGGCCGACCGGAAAAGGAGCTGCCGGAGACCTGGCCGACCGGAAAAGGAGCTGCCGGAGACCTGGCCGACCGGAAAAGGAGCTGCCGGAGACCTGGCCGACCGGAAAAGGAGCTGCCGGAGGCCTGGCCGACCGGAAAAGGAGATGCCGGAGACCTGACCGACCGCAAAAGGAGCTGCCGGAGACCTGACCGACCGCAAAAGGAGCTGCCGGAGTGCTGCTGAGAAATGCTAGAACAAGCGATCTGGACAGACATCCATACAAAATGTTCCATATGTACTCTTAGAAGCTCAAGTTTTTATGGTGTCATGACCCATACAGATTACATACAATCTATCCAACATTATCTGAGCTTTGTTGGTGCACATTTGGTAGCCCTGTCCCTATTTGGTATTGAATGAAGGTAAATATTGTGACTCCATAGCTACTAGACCTGAAATTACTCAGATAATCTCTCATATGATGTGGTCTCTCTCCCTATCCACAATGCACTCAATACTCAGAAACTCAATGGCCACAACATCCTCGCAGCGGGACACCTTATAGCAATCCGATGGTAACAACTGGGCAAACCCGCTATTTCCGCCTATGGCAAATCCATACCTACATATACAGTATACATGCAGGAGCGCCAGAACCGTGTTGGTTGGGTGGGGGCCAAGATATAACCTTATTTTGGTTTTTCTACAGTATATTGCTGAATGTCACCTCCCTCATTACCAGCCACACCACATACCTGATGACAGATTTCTATTTACCCATACATACACTTATTTATGTAAAAGAACAGCACAGAGGGAATGCAGATAGAGGATTAGAAGAAAAATTTAACAAGGGGCCCATTTACTGATTGCTGAGGTTTAAATTTGATATAGTTTCTTTTTTTCTGCTGTTTGGGCAATAAGAAAGTATTTTCCGCCAATGGAAAACAAAACGCCTCCAGGGACAGGTATTCATTCCACCCCAGCAATGTGCAAAGAAAACAAAAACAACTGTAACATGAGAGCGACATTACGTAGACCAGGGCTGGGCAACACCGGCCCTCAAGATGTTGATGAACTACACATCCCAGCATGCCTTGCATCAGTTTCAGCATGGCCACATAGCAAAACTAATGCAAAGCATCCTGGGATGTGTAGTTCACTAACATCTGGAGGGCTGGTCCTTTTGCATAAACAGGCGACAGACACAGGACAGTGAGGACAGGACAGAGGTGACAGGGACAGGACAAAGGTGAAAGGACCAGAACAGAGAGGATAGAGACAGGACAGTGAGGAAAGGACAGAGGTGACAGTGACAGGACACAGGTGAAAGGATCAGAAAAGAGGGGATAGAGACAGGACAGAATTGAAAGGACCATAACAGAGGGGGCAGACAGGACAGATGTGACAGGACCAGAACAGATGGGAAAGGGCCATGACAAAGGTGAAAGGACCAGAACAGATGGGACAGAGACAGGACAGTGAGGACAGGATGGAGGTGACAGGACAAGAACAGAAGGGACAGGGCTGGGACAGTGAGGACAGGACCAGACAAGAGGGGACAGAACAGAGCACAAAACAGTTATTACTGGGCAACAGTAAAGAGGGTCTGCATTACGTTCTAATTTTGCCAACACAGTCATAGGGGCGAGAGGCCACATTTACACAGCCAACAGAGCAGGAGTAAAGGAGATGGTATATAGTATTACTGACATGGTGCATACCTTGGTACTCAGGAACTTGACACGTCATGGCAATGACTACAACACTGCTGTGCACTTTCCCTTAGGGTAAATCTGTGTGCTAAAGCCATTAACAATGTCAACAATTTTCCATATTGGTTATGCAAAAAACAGGTATTTACTATCAATATCTCTTCCTCGCACAGTGATGAAACCAATCGTCACAGAGTGACTCATGAGGAATATGTCTTCGTTTTCTAAAATGTAGAAAAACATGTCCCGTTCACAGCCCTGCACGTACTTAGGAGGGAAGATGTGTAGCAAAGATATTGACGGATTTGTGTGTGTATTGCAAAGTAGTAGAATAATAAGGCTTCCTGTGCCCCTTACTACGTAACGAGTACTTTTAACAACCATCCTTTCAGAAACCCCTTCCCGCTGCCTACTGCATAACTAGCTGCATTGATAATAAAGGCGATGGGGCAGAGAACCTGACGCACTTCTTCTAAACCACAGGTTCTCAAAGTCGGTCCTCAGACCCCACACAGTGCATGTTTTGCAGGTCTCCTCACAGAATCACAAGTGAAATAATTAACTCCACCTGTGGATCTTTTAAAATGTGTCAGTAATGAGTGCACCTGTCGGGGAACCTGGAATATGTGAACTGCGTGGGGTCCTGAGGACCGTTTTGATAACCACTGTTCGAAACCATCTGAAGTGGAATGGAAATGTTTTAACAAAAACTTTATTTCAGGGATAAATCACCTGCGCCCCCCTCCCTGAATATATCCCATATCAACAGGTAGACACCCCGACAGAACAGAACTGCGTGGGGTCCTGAGGACCGATTTTGAGAACCACTGTTCTAAACCATCTGAACAAGTACATCAAGAAACAATGGAAATGTTTTATCAAAATACTTTATTTCAGGGATAAATCACCTGCCCCACCCCCTTCCCCAAATATGTCCCATATCAACAGGTAGACACCCCGACCGGACAGAACTGCATTGGCTTTTAAAAACGCGTTACTCACTCCTGCCCTCTGTCTTCACCAACTAAAACAGCCTATTTCATTACAAATGAAAACATCTTTGTTGTCTGCAAAGACGGAACAGAAAAAAGGGGAGAATAAAAAAAAAAAAAAAAAAGAATAAAAAAAAAAAAAAAAAAAAGAACAAAATATATATTTATATCAGTCTTCCTAAGAGGTTAGTCCAATGAAGATTAAGAGGGCGAGAGTGAGTTTGAAGTCTAGGGTGACTTGCAGCAGTATTGGGGGATATGTTTCCTTGTATGGTGGAGGGTGGTTTCCTTGTCAGAATAACGAAAAACAAAAAAAAAAGTTTTAAGAAAAAAGTCAGGAAAGCTCAAAGCAGGTCATCAGTTACGTAAGCGCCTCGTCTGTTGGAACGTCCTCAGTTACATCAGGTCACAGAGAGGTTTGGAAACAGCGTTCCGAGGTTTTGTTTTTATCTTACAGCAGTATTTCTGGTTTTATTGGAGGAAATTGTGGCCAAAACAAATGCAGGCGGCAGGAGTTCAAATCCGCCGTGACCACATTCACTCTCATATCGCACATGTAAAAACACACCCAGTCTCTCCAGATTCTCCTTGGATGCCGGCACCGCTATACCTTGCCAGGAATTTTTGCCCTCTTACGCGCGATGGCGTCTTCCACAGCTTTGAGCTGTTTGAGAAGTTCCTCCCTGCGTGATAATGTGCTTGCTTTGCCAGACTTGGCGGCGGCGGCGGAGCCATCTGCTGCCTTCCCTGGGATGCTGGTCACTTTGCTTGAGCTCTTCGGCTGTGGCGGAGAAAGCGGGCGCTTCCTGAGGGGGGCAAAATAAGGAATTAGAGTAACGGAGGGAAAAAATCACAAGTTACCAAAACTGGGCCGAATCCCTCTCACACACAATTTGACACCGATGTTCTAGAGGACGGTGGATTGTAGGGTCTAAAGGTGGCCATACATCAGAAAGATATTGTACCCAATCATACAATCTCAATTGATTATAAAATGGATTGTATGCAGATTGTGTGCACATTGTGTGTGCACACACAAGGACTACCAGGGAGTTAAAGGGAAATTGGACACAATCATGAGCGCAATCGATCTTTCTGATGTATGGCAACCCATCTTGATAAATATTTTTACCCTGGCGCAGAAACTCTAAAGGGGTGAACACGCGGTGCCAAAATGCAGCTGGGTAATTCGCTTTTGACTGTTCCAATTTTGACTATGGTCATAGGTGATTTGGACTATGGATGATTTGGCCATAGGCCAAATACACCATGTGTGCAGCATTGTCAAAATTGTCTTGCCTTAACAGTCTATTTTGCCGTCCGATAGCAACTTCACGGGGCCGTTATCAGCCGCTGGGAAAACACGGTGCCGTTTTGCCTAACGAACTACACAATTTTATATAGTTTAAATTGTATGCCAAATCGCACTGCGTCTACACGGCTTAACCTCCACCATTCCCTTAATAGGTACAGTATAAAAAAAGTTTTATTTTCATTGTTTTACGTAGTATTGGAGCCTAAATCACTGCAATGTCCCCGGCCCAAGTCACGTTTGCAGGTCACAACGCTGCGGAGAAAAACTTGTTAAATGCAACGATTACAGGAAAATGCAGCTTTCGGGATCCCCTGACTTTCACCTGCAGTTTTATGACACCGACATCTGAGATGGAATATCCCCTCTTCATCGCTATACACTTCTGACCTATTACAGTCAATGAATAACTACGATATGCACAAAGGGAACCCTGGTTATGTAGATTCCTCATATACAGAGCTGCTGAATGCACGATCATCACTTAAAGCCATAAAACAGGTAACCAATCACTGCGACACATCAGCGTATGACCAGATATACTGTGGCTAGCACCAGCTCTGCATAGACGACTTACATACATGAAATGTTACAGAACGTCACTGTTTTGTGTGCTTGCAGCTCACCGTGCAATGCAGCGCAGTCTTCTACTCTTATGGTCAGTAAGATGCAGATAACAGCTTGGTAACTGGGATGCAGAAATATGCTATGTTGTTACTTTAAAAGGCTGCTAGCTTCACAAACTGGACTGATACAGCATCTAGCTCACAAGTACATAGGTTAGTAATTATCATCGTTGACTGGAAACGGAGGGAATTCCATAGGATTTCCCTTTACAAGGACTGTAGCGGCACAGCATACCCTCCGTCTTCTCTTGACATAAAGAGCATTATATTCGCTCACACTAAGGGGTAGGGGGAGACTATCCCAAGCTCTCACCCATGTTATTTGAAAGTGACTTACAGGAACGTGTTACAACCAATCACTCACAGGAGCACTCTGTACATAGATCCACCACCTACCTGTCTGGCAGAGGGAGGGAAGGCTTGGTGTTTGGAACCCTCTGACGTTCTGGTTTTGGTGAAGGCAGCTTTCCAGGTTGCTTGCGGTCTCGTGGTGCTGCCACAATGACAAGAACAAAGCGTTAGTTACGAGTTGCTCACAAGTCTGCTCCAGGAGGACCTGGACTCTTTTGCATTAGGTGATTAGACCGTAGGCCGATGCGGTTTACTTCTTATTAGGTGCTGCTCTCGGATTACTACCGAGAATAACTGCAGTCTTTCAGAGACTTTCCACCCCCTGGTAACCCCTCCTCTAATGTGCCCACCCAGTACATGAATACATAATGCATGTGCATTCCAACAAAAAGGGAATTCATGTTGCAAAATATTACTTCCGACCTTGGACAGAATGGAAAGAAAAATATTGCCCAGATAAAGTTCTATTCCAGCCTTGCAAGTGGGCACAGATTACTGGCATGAACCGGTAGAGAGCCATCATGGAAATGCTTTGTAGGACTATGCCCCCAAATATACGCCATGAACACCTGGGCAAGTCCATCCGATACTCCCTAGAAAGGGATACTAAAATAAAAGTGATTTTTTTTTAAGCTTGGTCTAAATTTAGAAGTTGTTCTCAAAATAGAAAGAGCTAAATATATGGCACAATAGTTGGAAAGAAGTGTAGCACCGTCTAAATTTAGATTTGTAGCCAGAGGGAAGCCTCTTGCAGCAACCTAACTAAATATAGAGTGCAGGAGTGGCGGTGTAAACCTGCACTGACAGGTCAGTAATGCAGAAGAACCTCTTTAGATTAGGATCGGAACATGACATTGTTGGAAACAATTCAGTCCAGCTGCAGAGATATATAAATACCCAGAAGTCCACCGGCGGCCACACACATGGGGGTCACTTGTATTTTGGTAGAAGTGTAATTGTGCACCATATACAGTACTTCTTGTATTGCATCCTGAAGACGGGGTTGCTGTACCCCGAAACGTTGATGTATATGGATTAAAAAAAACAGTCCTCACTTTTTCAGCTGTATTCAAGCCTCCGAGTGCCACGTCATTCTGCTACATATCTGGGAGGACTTGCTCCCTATTTAAGGAGGCACTGGAGCAAAGTAATTGCACATTGTGCGGTAAGCCCTGAGTGACAGGTCCACTAACTTGATATATACAGTGTATATTAATTACGTTTTCATACCAAAGGGAGCAGCAGGTCTTTCGAAAAAAGCCTAATGTATCCCATAGGCTACACGTGGCTACCACCATGTAAGGAGAGCAGGTCTGACAGCCTAGCAGCCCCCATAGAGGCATAGGGCTGCTGTTGGGAATAGAGGAACCGCAGCTGACATTCAAGATATTTGCTGCAATCCCTTCATGGTCAGCAATAGCAGATATAAGGGGTCTATGTCAGTGGTTCCCAAACGGTGTGCCGTGGCTCCCTGGGGTGCCTCAGGACACTTGCAGGGGTGCCTTGGATTGGTGTTCCAGGAACAATTCAAATTATTTATGGTCAATGTAAAAGGCAAAACCATTGCTGGTGGCTGCCAATAATACAATCTGTGGACATGTCAATAACATGTCCAATGACTGTCCGGATTCTGATTGGCTGAGATAGCGCACTCTCAGCCAATCAGCAGCCGCTGGGAAGGAGCCACTGATTGGCTGAGAGTGCGCTATCTCAGCCAATCAAAAGCCGGACAGTCATTTGACATGTTATTTTAAAGTTGTAATAGCCGCCGCCACACAGTGACAGCACACTGATTATAACCGCCGCACGCCACTGCCCGCTGCACCCACCGTACACTTTTCACAGCCGTTGCTGCCAGGGCCCACTATCGCTGCTGCTCACCGGCACTGCCGCTGCCCGCCTCCCCCACACTGCTCCTCACCATCCTGCAGCTCCCCGGTTTTTTTTTTTACATGTGATAAATCGCATGCGATTTATCACATGTAAAAAATGGCACATCGAGTGCCAAATTGTATGTGCGCCTCCCGGGGAGCTGCTGGGCGGCTCGCACGAGAATTGGGTCTGACTTGTCCCTAGGACAAGCGCATGCAAGAAGCTTTATCGTTCTGTAAAGACAGGACTCACCTCTCTCAGGTGATATATTGGCTTTCTTGGCAGGTGGGGAGAGCAGCCGTTCTTTATCGGATGGTTCGTACCGTTTCCTACTCCCCTTCTCGGTGCCCTGTAGGAATGAGGCAATAGCACATTAGATACTATGATATAAAACAATTGGAAGGATCTGTGGGATGATTTATGCAATGAGGAAATGTGAGCTAACTTGTTAGATTACAGGATTCACACATGTAAGACAACTATGTACAGGCCTTGCCTAACTCCTAATAGGTGTTAAGCGTGTAGGGCAGACACACCTTTCCACCATACCTGCTGTTTGGCATAGCTAAACATACAAGATGTGTCACCTATACTGTGGTCTCAGTCACGTCAAACAGCCCCCTCCCCCCCTCGGCGTCATAAGAACTCAGCAGCACCAAAATGTGTATCTTATTCACACAGATGAAACGAATCCTATAGCTTGTAAGTTTGCGAGCAGGGCACTCCTACCTCTATGTGTCTGTGATTACCCAGTTTGTCTTATCACTGTTGAATCCAATTGTAAAGCACAAAGGAATATGCTGGGCTATCAGAAACTGTAAATAAATAAATGGAAGACAGTACAATTTTATAAGTGGAAACCCTCTAGCGCTTAAACATGAAAGATGGTACTTCCCTTTATTTGGCGTGGATACTTCTTTACAGACAGGTGTGTGGGATTGATCGTCCTTGTGATTCAACTCTCATAGATTTTTATAGTACATGTAAAAAATAGAGAGTACAGGCATCAATATTCCACACTATATAATTGATTCTACACCCGTGCGAATGGATGGAGGCTGTGAAGTATTCTTTCTTCCACCCAGGGGACAGACAGATGTAATCTGTAGGAATGGTGCGTACCAAAACTCACATAAAAATGTGGCTGGTTCCACACATCAAGGTATCTTTAAATCTCTGGTGCGTACCCAACTCACAATTAGGAAGAATGGTATCCTCACATAAAGGTATCTTTTAACCAAACGAAATAAAGAATTCTGTCAAGGGGGTGCGTACCCCAACTCACTGGTGCAAATGTAGTAGTACTCGCATCAAGGTATCTTTTAGGCCACTCAGTTGATAGATCAGAAAGGTGCTTTAATAACTTCCACATCCAGAAGTGACAATATAAAATAAAATCAAACAGAGTGATCACTGTGACTGCTGTATACAATAGAACAGTGGTGAAAACTTGGAGTCTACAACCTGGGAGGTCTTCCGGACGATCCAGCCAGGGAGTAGGTCAGTCAGAGTTCCAAGGTCCAGCAGTCATCCAGGGATCACCTTCCTCTCAATACACACAACGCGTTTCAATCCACTCTGGGATCTTTTTCAAGTGTCACTTGAAAAAGATCCCAGAGTGGATTGAAACGCGTTGTGTGTATTGAGAGGAAGGTGATCCCTGGATGACTGCTGGACCTTGGAACTCTGACTGACCTACTCCCTGGCTGGATCGTCCGGAAGACCTCCCAGGTTGTAGACTCCAAGTTTTCACCACTGTTCTATTGTATACAGCAGTCACAGTGATCACTCTGTTTGATTTTATTTTATATTGTCACTTCTGGATGTGGAAGTTATTAAAGCACCTTTCTGATCTATCAACTGAGTGGCCTAAAAGATACCTTGATGCGAGTACTACTACATTTGCACCAGTGAGTTGGGGTACGCACCCCCTTGACAGAATTCTTTATTTCGTTTGGTTAAAAGATACCTTTATGTGAGGATACCATTCTTCCTAATTGTGAGTTGGGTACGCACCAGAGATTTAAAGATACCTTGATGTGTGGAACCAGCCACATTTTTATGTGAGTTTTGGTACGCACCATTCCTACAGATTACATCTGTCTGTCCCCTGGGTGGAAGAAAGAATACTTCACAGCCTCCATCCATTCGCACGGGTGTAGAATCAATTATATAGTGTGGAATATTGATGCCTGTACTCTCTATTTTTTACATGTACTATAAAAATCTATGAGAGTTGAATCACAAGGACGATCAATCCCACACACCTGTCTGTAAAGAAGTATCCACGCCAAATAAAGGGAAGTACCATCTTTCATGTTTAAGCGCTAGAGGGTTTCCACTTATAAAATTGTACTGTGTATCCATGTTGTGAGGGGTGGTGACTCCTCAAATAAGTGTTTTGAGACCCACAAGCAGCTGCGCCCGAGGGTGATCCAAATTATTTCTTTTTTGTAAATAAATGGAAGAGACTAAACTACTTTGCTAGATTGCAATGACCAATCTGATGTGCGGCTTGTGTAAATCTGTATGTAATGCTGTGATTTTCACATGACAAACTAATTAGGAGATTAGTTGCACAAGGCACCGATGCTGATGGTGCACATCCTAAAAATATCTCAATGGCAAAAAGAATATCCTCTGTATTTGACAAACCTCACCCACATCTCCCAATTGTTCATCCTGGCTACGCCTGGTCCATCGGGCCTGCTGGCACAACACAGCATCCCAGCTCCAACTGGTAACATGCCCGGTGAGATAGGAAACCCATCCTCAAGATCTACCAACAATGTGACAGTTAGTAATGACTACGGCTGTGTACCAGCTAGGTGGTCGGGGTATGTGGACCATTGGTAGATCTCGAGGACCAGTTTGGCCACCTCTGCCCCAGATTATGTAAACTGAAACTTTGAATTTCCTTTACCAGGCAAGAGATGAACGGTAATATGCATTCACCAGCATGCCAGGAAATCGCAATGACTGCCAGGCTCTGTACAATGTTGATGTGTCATTCATTACTGCCTGGCTCATCGTGTAATGCTCTGCTTGGCTAGCAGCCAACCATTTCCAGCAGAACCCCCACCCCACTCCTGTTAATGGTAAATAAGTGATGTAATTCAGAAGAGGCTCTTGTAGACTTTGTACGGGTAAGGAATTGCAGGAATGCCGCTTGCTAATAAGTGACTACTGTGAAGACTGCACGTTTGAAAAGCAGCGTGGTTACATCACCTTGCTCAGTAGCGTCAGCTTAATCTCCTTGTGGGCACTGAAGCTGCTCTGGGCCGGCGGGGGCACTGGGGGCTGTATAGCTGCTGTTTTGTTACTGCTGACAGGCTTGGACAATTTTGCAGGGGCAGCTTTTGGAGTCTGGGTGGGGGGCTCACGTGCCCGTTTGTCTTCCTTAGACCGTTGTTCTTCTTTAGGACGCGGCTCCTCCCTAGACCTTTGCTCTTCCTTAGGACGCGTCTCCTCCTTGGAGCGCGTCTCCTCCTTAGACCTTTGCTCTTCCTTAGGACGTGGCTCCTCCTTAGACTTTTGCTCTTCCTTAGGACGCGCCTCCTCCTTTGACCGCGGCTCCTCCTTAGACCGCGGCTCCTCCTTTTTGGTTCTGTCAGTAGGAGCTGAATTAAAACCACAACACAGAGCAAGTTTACATTCTAGCTAAAATTGGAATCCCGAAAGGCTTTTCTATAGACTATGATAGGACTGGTTAGAGTGCTGGTAAAGCAGGAGGGGTGGGAATTTGGGGAGTACCTTTCTCTTTCTTCGGCTGTGCTGGTGCGGGCGAGCGGGAGCTGGCTGAAGAGATGGGGCTGGCGAGATCAGCGTACAGGTCATCAGAGTCAGCACTGCGCACGGAACTGCTGCTGGATGAGACACTGGAGATGGACGAAACGCTGCTCACACTTAGCGACCTATGGGAAAACACCCGCTGCATTATTACACTGAGGTACACACACAGCGGCAATGCAACACAAGACACAGAACTGCACGGCAAAGACAACTACAAAATGCCCTAGAATAATTGACCATTTACAGTACTGTATAAATAGCTCAGGAATCTTAGAAAACAGCAAGTACTGTACAGCAGACATCCTGCACCAAGAAGAATCGTTCTGGATCTTAATCCCGGTGCAAAAGGCAGGGCATCTCAGTCATAAAATCACAGCGTGCAATTGGCCAGCTTCCGTTTGTGCTGGAAAGTCTCAGATGCAGTAAGATTTGTGGTAAGTACGGAAAGTACTCAATAGTAAACTAAAAGAGATTGTAATCATAAGGCAGCCTACAATCTTATTATATGAATGATTAAACTGCTGAAAAGAGTGTGGTGAGAAGTGACTGATGTGTGGGGTAACCCTTGTTCACTTCCTACAGCAGAAAATAGTGGCTGTATAGACAGACAGCGTAAATGCCAGAGGGGAATGAGCCTACCTGGATTTCCTGCTTGTGTTCCCAGCGGGGTTCAGAGGAGACAGGAATAAAACAAACACAGCGGCAGTTAGTATAATGTAAGAGCATCATTTAACACTTGCTGTTTACATTGATGGAGAAGAGTGTGCGCCAACAAGCAGAAAACGTAATGATCGTCCTTGTAACCAAACTAGGTGATCTTCTATACAAAGGGGGTGTATGCTTTACATCGCACTCATCACATTTATCCGAAAAAGAGGTCAGCCTTGAATTTATACGAGCCTACAGTAATACGGATTAGAGCCATACCTGGCTTTGCGGGCTGCAGCCTGGGAAGGTGAAACGGAGGCAGACGAAGAACGCGAGGAAACTGATCGGGATCCAGATCGGGAACTGGACCCGCTGTAACTGCTTGCGCTGCCGCTGATACTGCCGCTTACGGTCCTCCTTCATGCAAAACAGAAACAACCGACCAGAGTTAAGGTGCAATGAACTCCGTGCTTTTAGTACTAGACTGCATTGTATCTAGTACAAAAAGCATATAATGTGCTACAGCACTCTGCTTTTTGCACTACAGACGATACAATCTAATACTAAAAGCACGGGCAGCACAGACTTTACGCGCTGTGTGATGGGGTGCATACGGGAGCACGCATCGCACTGCCCTGTCACACCTTGTATAGGCACCTTCAGGCTACCAGTGAACAGTTTTCCAAATTGTTTTGTCAAGAGGGTAACGTACCTCCTTGGCGGCGCTTTCCTCTTTGCCTCTTTCGCTCTTCCGACTCTATTCTCTACAGTTTTTGCAGGTTCTGGAGCGGCCTTCGGAGGTTTTGCCGCTGGGACCGACACTGCGGGGGGTGGCGCCTTCTTCACATTTGGTTTGTCTCTGAATAGAATCCGCGTATTTCATACATTTTATTATTGGTTGTATAGCTCAGGCAATTATGCATCAACGTTTACAGAACTTATCAGACACAGATCCCCTAGAACAAGTGGAAACTTTGCTACAGGTTTGTATCAGCGATCACAAAACTTTCCATACGCACTCCTCTGCAAGCATCTCTAGGTCATGAATAGAGTATTAAACCCATGAGCTCTGGTCCAGCAAGCATCTCCATGTCATGCAGAAGTCAGAAAGTCAGGGAGGTTGGGTAAGGGGCTGTGTTTAATGCCTCAATCTTATCTCTCTGATCTGGATAATGCAACAATTCCCACTGTCATATCTCCAAGCTATTGTACTGTTACCATATCTTGATGGTTATCACAACTGAATAAGGACAAGCAAGAGGCCTGGATTAGTATGAGGAAGAGAATTCAAATAAATGACAACTCTACTTAATATTTACACCGGTGGAAACGATTCGAAAACTGAAAAAGCCTTCTAAACTGAATGTGCAGGTTTCTCCCAAAGAGCCTTATTCTAGTTCACTCTTAGAGGCAAAGTCCTTCTCAAATGGACAAAACCATGTGCACTGCAGGTGGGGCAGAGGTTACTTGTGCAGAGAGAATTAGATTTGGGTGGGGTTTTTCTTCAAAGTTAGATCTATATTGCAGTGTAGAAATAAAGCAGTCAGCATTTTCCCTGCACAGAAACAAAATAACTCACCCAAATCTAACTCTCTCTGCACAGGTTACAACTGCCCCACCTGTACTGCACATGGTTTTGTCCATTTGAAAAGGAATTTTCCTCTAAGAGTGAACTAGAATAAGGCCCAAAGTCTGGATCCTAAAGAACAGTGGGGTAAATGTATGACACTTGGAGAAGTGTTATCTATCCTCAAAGAACGGTATGTGCAAGGTGAGAACGGTCCAGCCAATCAGCTCCGATATGTAAAGTGATAGTTAGGAGCTGGGTGGAGGACTGTTCTTTATGTGAATAGATACAACTTCTCCAAGCTTCATACATTTCCAATGTGTGCTTATGATGGGAGGCTCCATACATCGTCCAGACTTCGCGAGACAAATTCAGTGATGTTGCAGTCATGGCATACTGCTCTTACAAGCGCTCAGACAGCAGGTCACTCATCTCTCGGAATAATACTCATTAAGGCGTTCGCTCTTCCATATACTGCCCCACACAAGCATTGACCACATGTGGCACTTCACACTCACCCTTTGGCAGGTACAGCTACAGGTTCGCCTTTGCTCTTAGCGGAGGGCTTGTGCAGAGATGGCGCTGGTGACGGAGAAGGGGAGGAGGAAAACGATCTGGACCTGGAGGTAGAGAATCAGCAGACAATCACCAGGCAGTATACAGCAATGTACTCTGGGTAATACTGATCACTAGGCAGTTTGTTGCAATGTACTCTGCGTACTACGGATCACCAGGCAGTATGCTGCAATGATCCATGATGCCCACACTAAATATGGCTTCATGTGGCCTGACTATACAATTAATGTCATTTTATAGGCCGTAATTCGCTTTTATCCACCAAATGTACCTAGATGTTGCAAGACCCATTAACATGTTTGGCAGCACGAACAGTGTAACATAGAAACATAGAATGTAAAGAACCACTTGGCCCATCTAGTCTGCCCCTTTTTTAAACATGTTACCTCTTTCTGTGAAGTAATTTTTCCTAAAATTTCCTCTGAATCTTCCTCCATCTAGTTTCAGCGCATGTCCTTGTGTTAGAGGGAGGAAGATTCAGGGGAAATATGAGGAAAAATAACTTCACAGAAAGGGTAGTGGATAAGTAATGGTTAGTCATGAGTTTGATTCTGACCATGGCCCTAACTGTGTGGAGTTTGTATATTCTCCCCGTGCTCCTGTTTCTTGAAACAATCCAACATATACAGGTTTATTGGCTCCCTACAAAATTAACCCTAGAATGCACATGTGGTAGAGAATATACTTTGTAATGTCCCCTGGGGCAGGGACTGATGTTACATTTCAATTATAAAGCGATGCGGAATGTGAACGCTAATAACTGGTAATAAAGCAAATAAAGAAATATTAGGTCAAGTATGGTCTATGCACAAAATGATCTAGTATTGTATAGATATGGGGTGTCCAAACTTTTTGTGACGTGGGCCAGATTTGGTGAAGTGTAAATGTGTGGGGGCCGACCATTCAGCCTGACATTCTTTGAATCATTAATCACATCAGAATGGTCCCCCACTCATTCACTGTATGTCCCCCAGCCTGCCCCTCCTTCACTGTATGTCCCCCATTCACTGTATGTTCCCCACTCTGCACCCATTCACTCTGTCCCCCAGCCTGCCCCCCTTCTCTTAATGTCCATCAGTGCCTCCATTCATTGTATGTCCCCAAGCCTGACCCTCCTTCACTGTATGACTCCCATTCACTGTATGACCCCCATTCACTATGTACCCCACTCTGCCCCTATTCACTGTATGTCCCCCAGCCTGCCCCTGCTCCCCCTTCTCTGAATGGCCATCACTGCCTCCATTCACTGTATGTCCCCCAGCCTGACCCTCCTTCACTGTATGTCCCCCACTCTGCCCCCTACCTTCTCTGTATGTTTCCCAGCCTCTTGTGTGAGCCAGAGGAAGGAGAGGCAAAGCAGGCACTGCAGGGACAGGGGATGCTTGGGCTCCTGCTGCTGCCCTCCTCCATTCTGCATGTTACGGGAGCAAAATTCCCCCTTGCTGCCCCCCCTCCCCAAACACTGCTGTCACTGTGATTGTGGAGTAGGGTGATATATATGAATGCAGCAGCAGGGGTAGGATGCCAAACACATCTGACTGTGGTGGCTGACGCCGCCTAACTGCAGCAGACAGCAAGGTAAAGGCGCGCTCACCGGGGCCCCACCTTTAGTGTCCTGTGCTGTGCTTCCCACATCTGATGCTCTGCCCGCTTCATGCTGGAGGCTGCGGGCCGCTTGAAATGGCAGCACGGGCCGCATTTGGCCCCTGGGCCTGACTTTGGACATGCCTGGTATAGATCATCATTTCTTTTCTGTAAATCCATTCTGTACAGTAAACTAACCATACTTGTTTCCTAGCACGGCGCCAGCGATAAAAATTGTGTCCACAGGGACCACACAAAATTGCGTCGATAGCATCGCATGCAACCAAATCCCATGCGATGGACGCGATTTTTACATTGGAATCAATGTAAAATGGTCCCTGAGACCCGATTTTACATTGGCCCTAATGTTAAATGGCCCCCAGACCCCAATTTTTATTTTTTCCCAACCCTGATGGGTTAAATGCACCCCCCCCCCCATTGTTAACGCTCAACGCGATCAACGCCAACCCGAAGCGTGGTGAGCGCAGCGAGCCCGGGAGGGGCGGCGGAACGCATCCTCCGACCTTTTCATACCCCCACTATCCACGTCGGCGTGGAGTTGATTTTATTTAGTGTGGCGAGCACAGCGAGACCGAAGCGTGGGGACGCGCATTACTTCACAGGTATTACGCGTCCGCTCGCCACGCTTCGGGCACTATATAAAATCAACTCCACGCCGCCGTGGATAGTGGGGGTATGAAAAGGTCGGAGGACGCGTACCGTCGCCGCTCGCCACGCTTCGGGTTGCCATTCATCGTGGGGTGGTGTTAACAATGGGGGGGATTTTTTAATTGTTGGGGAAAAGGCTAAAAATAGCACTGAAATCGCGCGTCTGTCGTGTCCATCGCATACCTTAACTTAAGGTATGCGATCACCTACGACGGGCGCCGTGCTAGGAAACAAGTACCAACTAACCTGATTGAGTATTTGTGAACACTACCCCTATTGTAGCGTACGTGCTGAAAAACTTGATGCTACAAGGATTGGTAAACATTTAAAAAAAAATAAAAAAAATGACACACAGAATCCGATGCAACGTGATTTCAACACCTAAAATAGGCAGTTTCCACCAACTAGAAATACTGGTTTGATCGCAGATGTTTCCACTTTCACAACGAGGAATTACATGATTTTTTTTTAAACAAACCTGGACCGGCTTCCAGAGAAGGAACTATGCCGAGAGGACCGGCTGGAGAAAGAGCTGTAAGAGGATGATCTAGAACGTGAGGACCCGGAACCGGAGTAGGAAGATGACCGGGAAGAGGATCTAAAATACAGAACAGGAGGTGAAACAGTTTTAATGTTCTGCGACAAAGGACTAAGAAGGGAGTGGTAAATAAAGAATATTGGGAACATATTCCTGAGAAGTAGACAGTAATAAAGACATGCAAGGGCTGTTGAAATATTGAAAGTACAATAAATGGTTGCTATTAGTTACAGCAACTTTTAATTCACAAGTTGTCATAAATCATTGCTCCCAGGGTTTAGTTATATGTAACCTAGCACATTTTCCATTCTCGCGAACCGGAGGTAAATTCCGCTACAGAAATCCACTCAAATACGAAGGTGAAGCCACTTATTTACGACATACTACTAGACATAGGTCGCAGTCACCATGAGGTTCATGTCAGCAGTGGATGCGGCTTGCAGTACTAGAACAATACTCGTTGTAGACAGGTTTTATAATCCGGATGCCGTAATCATGTATGTATCTGTACTTTGCTTAGTATATCTAGAAACAGACAAAAGAGTACAATGCCGGCCAGACGGCAGAGTGACAGATCTGTTTTTAAACTGTTCACTCCGCTCAGCGTTCCGCCCTAGGTGAACGGGTCACTTGTGATGTACAGCGGTGCCTGTGAGCGGATGACTGAAGGCAGGACCAAATGCCATGATAGGTGACCTGATGGTATCAATCTCATTTATGATCCATAAATGTCAAAACCCACCCAATACGGTTTATCGAAATAGGTGCCCACCTTACAATATCAGACCTCTGAGGATTCAGATTTCCCCTGGACAATGTGGATATTAGGGAGTTTTAGGTCCTATCGGGAGATACCAGGAGTAGGATGTTCTATGAAAGACGCACTGATGACAGAAGGGGGACACATACCTTGATGAGTTAGACCCGGAGTCGGACGACTCTGTGGTGTGGCGCCTCCTGCGTCCTCGGCTGGGGGAGGTAGAGATACCAAGTTTCTTTTTTGGGGACTTTGATCGACGCCATGGGTCCTTCCACTCATCAGCCCTTTTGACCTGCGTAGGGCCACCCGCTGCTGGAGCAGCGGTGACAGCAGCAGTGGCGTTAGCAGTCGTCAGGGGTACAGCAGGAGGATCTTTCTTTGAGGAATCGATTGGCCGGCTGAAAAAAAATAAAATCAAATGTAAGGTGTGAGGCTCTGCTTCCAGTGTCAGCAACTTTATATCTTATAAAACATTACATTGGTCACTGCTGCTGGCATATCGCTATGAAGATCCAGCTACTGACCTGACAAGTGAATGCGGATCGGGTGAGCGGCAGGGACCACAGTCCATGCATTGTACAGCATTACATTTACATAGATGATCCTGTTTTCACTCCTTGCAGTGAATCTTTTTTTACTGAAAATCTGATTCACCCAATTCAAGGTTCACTGTTTGCCGAAAGCGAACAGCGAATGCCGGCCAGTTCTCTGTTTCATGCTCACTGCAATTCGCTGGTGTATTTCAATGGGATTTGCCGAGAGTGTATTCAATGCTAGGATGGCGAATTGCTTTCTCCCTGATTTTTGCCATGATTCACCGTTTTGCATTTGACATCTTTTTAAGGTGAACTGGAAAGTGATCTTTTAAAATAAAGGTTTTTTTTGGTGTAAAAAAAAATCTGATTTTTGGTACTTATGTAGTATCTGGGCTGCCGATTTCTAAATCGGGTACATCGCATCGCATCGCATGCGACCATCGGATGCGATGCGATGCGATGACCCGATTTTTCCATAGGAATCAATGTTAAAATGGACTGAGTCCATTTTAACATGGAATTCAATGGGAAAAAGGGGTCCTTTTCATACCCCTACTATCCAAGTGGGCATGGAGTTGGATATAAACCTGTGGCGAGCGTAGCGAGCCACCGAGCCCGAAGCGTGGCGAGCGTAGCGAGCCCCGCGAGGGGACACAGAATACCGTCCCCTCGCGGGGCTCGCTTCGCTCGCCACGCTTCGGGCTCGGTGGCTCGCTGCGCTCGCCACAGGTTTATATCCAACTCCATGCCCACTTGGATAGTAGGGGTATGAAAAGGACCCCTTTTTCCCATTGAATTCCATGTTAAAATGGACTCAGTCCATTTTAACATTGATTCCTATGGAAAAATCGGGTCATCGCATCCGATGGTCGCATGCGATGCGATGCGATGCGATGCGATATCGCATCGCATCGCATCTGATTGTATGCCTTAACTTAAGGCATACAATCAAAAAATCGGCAGCCCAGATACTACATAAGTACCTGATTTTTTTTTCTGTGAAGTGGCATGCTATATTTATTCATGTGCTTAAAGCACATTAATATATATTAAAAAAAAATCTAATTACCGTAAATGTTTTTTTTTTTTACACATTTGCCAGCAGGGGGCCGGTGGGGGGCAGCTTCTGCTGCCTGTGTCCCCGGGAGCCCTCCCCCACAAATTGTGGGGCAGGCAGAGAGGCTTACATCTCCCTACCTGGCTCCGTCCCCTGACTCCCTGCGGCATTTGCTGCAGGGGTTAAAATTCGCCGTCAGGGGCAGCGAGCCCCTGCGGCATTGAATATGGTGACAGGGAGGGCTGGCAGCGAATACTGCAGCCTCCGGGAACCCTGCGAATGTGCAGCGAATCCTAAACAGCATTCACTGCACATGGAGAAAAAACCCATTGAATACTTCCCACTGAGCATCCTACTAGTAGGAACTCCCAAACAACATCAACCAACCAGTAGTGTTTTCTTAGCGCCCAATATTTTTTATATTTATATATGAAAAAACATTCATTAGTATATTAAAAAGTATTTATTAAAAAGTCCAAATAAAAGTGCTTTTGACAGCTCTTTTTTACACGCCTTCTTGTGCCTGGAGTGATTCACAATGTTTAACAAAGCAGTCACCCAACGCGTTTCATTTCATCAAGAAACTTCAGAGTACATAATTGATCTAAGACACAATGGTACTTGTTTCCTATCTGGGCGCCCGCTACGTTAATTGCGCACCATGCTATTCTCCGTATAAAAATCGGATCGCATCGGATACCACAAATGCACATACACGATATTGAACGATGCGATCCGATTTTGTTCCCGCTTTTATGGTTGGCCCATAGGATGGCCAATTTTTAGTGGACTGATAATGGCAATTTACCGCCCCATTACCAACGACACCACCACTATCCACGTGATCCCGAAGCGTGGCGAGCGCAGCGAGCCCCGCGAGGGGCGGCGGTACGCGTCCTCCGACTTTTTCATACCCCCACTATCCACGTCGGCGTGGAGTTGAGAATAGAAAGTGTGGCGAGCGCAGCGAGCCACCGTGCCCGAAGCGTGGCGAGCGCAGCGAGCCCCGCGAGGGGACGCAGATACCTGTGAAGCCCGCGAGGGGACACGGATACCTGTGAAGGTATCCGTGTCCCCTCGCAGGCTTCACAGGTATCCGCGTCCCCTCGCAGGCTTCACAGGTATCCGCTGCGCTCGCCACGCTTCGGGCTCGGTGGCTCGCTGCGCTCGCCACACTTTCTATTCTCAACTCCACGCCAACGTGGATAGTGGGGGTATGAAAAAGTCGGAGGATGCGTACCGCCGCCGCTCGCCACGCTTCGGGATCACGTGGATAGTGGTGGTGACCAGGGCCTGAAATGGTTATTTTAAAAAAATTTTTTTTTAATTCAAATAGAATATTTGAATGAAATAAATGTGATCCGATACAAAATGTAGTTGGATCGGATCGGACGCCATCGTACAGCATTGTGCACCGCATGCGATGCGATTTAAAATGAAATCGGATCGGATCGTACATCATCGAGTACCGAATCCGATGCGATTTCATTACGGTGCCGTACGTAGAAAACCTGGGCGCCCAGATAGGAAACAAGTACCGACAATTAATTTTTATGATATACAGTTATAGTTCTTCTTACTTTGAAGTCTTGTAGACTTAAGGTTAACTTATTCCCCTAGTCAGTGGTACCCGACTTGTTCTGGTCCCTTCTGGGGTGGAGCATTTTAGCTTCATTATACAGCAATTAAATATTAATAGTTCTCCTGATATTACAGGCCTTCATAAATAAGCAGAGGGAGGGTATTTTAAGGCCTCATAATTTAGTAGGCAATTACGATAATGTGAGGAATAGTACCCACTCAGTGGAGGATCGTTCCGTAAACATTGAAATCGCTTATTTGTGGAATGGGTTTATATCTCAAATCCCTCTATTAACTCCAGTGTGCATGTGCTCTCCTTGGTGTACAGCTCACGTGTTACTTGAGGAATTTGAGATCTAAACCCATTCCACAAATAGGCGATTTCATTGTTTATTTTTGTTTTTTGTTTAGTGCTACATCACTGTTCAAGCAGCCTATACACTCACTAGGAACCAGTGACATCACGGAGAATACAGCCCATCCACTCACTAGTGACATCATTGAGAATACAGCTTATGCACTCACTAGGAAGCAGGGACATCACAGAGTGCAGCCAAACCAATCACAGGAACCAGTGACGTCACTGAGAACACATTACATACCTGCATTGGTTAGTAAGCAAAATCTAAAACACTGAAATGGATACAAACATTAGTTTGACAGTCATGCTGCTTTCAGACCGCATAACTGGCTTTGACCCTGTATTTGAAAACGTTTCCAAAAACGGGTCTGCCAGGTAAAAACCCCTTTCACACCGCATTTCTTAAACGGTATATTACCGTTTAAGTGGCGGTTTTTTGACACTGGCAGACCCGTTTTTGGAATGTTTCCAAAAATAGGGTCAAAGCCAGTGCGGTCTTCAGTGCCCCCCCCCCCCCCCCCGGTTAACACACACACACAACCGCAGCCCACCCCTCCCGGTAACACACACACAACCGGGCACCCCCCCGCGGGTTAACACACACACAACCCGCCCTCCCCCCCATGTGTTAAAGGAACCCCCCCGTTCAGCCGGTACCTCCTGCGACGCGTTGAGGATCCCGGCAGTATGGACAGATGCATTGCACTTGTAAAAAAAAAATGTCTTTCGGAAAATGGCTGCCCCATAGGAAAGCCTGTTTTAAAAAAAATTGTCTTTAGTATGGGGGCAGCCATTTTCCGAAAGTCACTTTTCTTATAAGAACGGTTTTTAAGTGCGGTCTGAAAGGGGCATCACTGTGTTGATATGAGGATGCTGTTCCCAGAGAAAGCTGTGTTGACCACTGGTGCCAGCATTCTCATTTCTATAGTCAATACCGATACGATTGCGTCGATAGTGTCACTACCTTCATATTAGGAAAAGATTATTATTTTTCTAATAAAAAAAAGGACTAAAATATGTTTTAGGATAGGATGTTAAAATATTTTTTTCGGACTACTTCACATAATGCACAACTGATAAAAAAAGAAAATTTTTATTTTTGGGTCTGGAGAGCTTAACAGTAATCGGGAATAAGGGAGCAGGTTCCACTCCGAGCTTATTACACAGAGGAATTTCCTCAGAGGAAGTGATAATCCTGGGACATTATGACACAAGAAACCTCCATTGTTCTACATTTGTTTAGTGCCCAGTTGTGGGTGGGTGTATCCTGTGCTTTCCAGCCCTCATCCCTAAGAGCCGGCAGCGTGCGTGTTACGTCAGGTGTAATGCAATAGCTACGGGTGACAGACTCCGGCTTCCTGCAGTCATTGACTAATTGGACACGGAACTACAGGAGCTGCAATACTTAGGAAGCAGAAGTGTACAAACATGTGCAGTGTTGCATATGCACACACCCCAGCTCCACAGATAACCAGAGCATGAAGCAATCCATAGATATAGGAACAGTTTCATACTCCTACAACTGATAAGAGAAACAATGTATCAAATTTCTGGGTATTACATAATCATTGGATAAAACAGGAAAGGTCACTGGGGTAGGAAAATACATGGAACATCAGATGCTGGGGGAGGTTCTCTAAACGAAAAAATGTGGTAAAAACCCGGTTATCTGGGTTTTTACCGCATTTTGGGATGCTCTAAGCACCTCTCACACACCTGCCATTTTAATCTCAAAATGTTTCCAGTATCAGACCCTCTCTCACCCAGGATTCAACTAAGACCCTCGTCTACTTCCCTGATGTGCTTTTTCTTTTCTTACATAAAGCAAATCCTGTGGTTTTCTATCACGGTGATACTTATTCCAGGGTCCTCTGTTGATGCAGCAATGTTTATGTATCCTGTGCTTTTCCCTCTATTGCAGTGGTTCTCAACCTTGGTCCTCACGTGCCCCCAAGAGTGCATGTTTTCTAGGTCACCTGGCAGGTGCACTCATTCACTGACACATTTTAAAAGATCTACAGGTGTAGCTAATTATTTCAACTGTGATTCTGTGTGGAGAACTGAAAAACATGCACTGTTGGGGGTAATTGAAGACAGATTTTGAGAACCACTGCTCTATTGTATAATGCTGGCCACACATCAGACCAACTTTCCTCCAACCATCCAACTAGTTGATTGGTTGGACTGAAAATCTGGTACTGTATGGGGGCAAATGCCAATAAGCTATTTGCTCACAAACTCAGGAGAATGGACAAAAACCTTCAGTGAAATTGTTTAAATCAAATAGGTCCAACTACAGTACATTGTCTGACAGTTGTTGTCCATTTTCAGATTTGGGAAACAAATGACTTCATTACAAAATACATTTGCTCCTATCCAGTACCAGATTTTTATTCCATCCAATCAACTAGTTGGATGGTTGGAGGAAAGTTGGTCTGATGTGTGGCCAGCATTAGACTCTAAGTTCCTGTTTTGCTTATTCATTCATGTACCTTGTAATTGGATGCGGCGAATCCCTTGTGGCGCCATATAAATAAAGGATATTAATACAGTAGATGCTGAGGGGGGTTCATACATCTCCACAATTCTATAGAAAAAGGGGAAGAACACATCTACATGTACTATAGGAACCTTGGAGCAGGGGTCGCCAACTCCAGTTCTCGAGAGCTACCAAAAGTTAACGTTTTCCATGTCTCCACACAGAATCGCAAGTGAAATAATTAGCACCACCTGAGGATCTTTTAAAATGTGTCAGTCAGTAATGAGTGCACCTGTGTATCTGTGAGGTGAGATAGAAACTGTGAACTGTTGGTAGCTCTCCAGGACTGGAGTTGGCTACCCACTGCCTTAGAGGAATACTGGAATGCTTAAAAGTGCTGTGCTTACATTTATGTGGCATAGCGATTCATTTGGTGCTACAGGTGTTGCTAATGTATAGGGGGTAGCTGGGGTACTGTTATTTTAAGTCTGCGAGCGTTCATGCAATGTAATTTACAGAGGAAATAGTTGTCAATTATTCACTGCGTACGTAGAAGGCCCACGGACAGTGACTGTTATCTCTAGGAGTTTATCAAAAAGTGCGTGGTCTTTATAAATTCAGCTGCAAACTTCAGACGTTTGTGTCAGACACAGTACAAGAAAGCAACAGATAATGCCCTCATTACGCAGACAGAAACCAGTCAAAGATTAAACGGAGGCTTCTAATTAATCAGAAACAAAGGGAAAGAGTACAGAGTACCGAAGCCTATCTTTAGGACTTATCAATTGATCACCCTTACAAACGATAACGATGT
Source organism: Crinia signifera (assembly GCF_055691185.1). Lineage (NCBI taxonomy): Eukaryota > Metazoa > Chordata > Amphibia > Anura > Myobatrachidae > Crinia > Crinia signifera. The sequence goes on along the minus strand of NC_139227.1, from coordinate 37,781,546 downwards.
CACTGTTAATGTATAATGGGAGGACCAGTAAGGTAAATATCAGCCGTAGAGCAAAGGCAATGCTGGCAAAGAGATATTATTGTATCATTTTAAAGATAGTGTTTACTCGATGGACTGTCGTCTTTTTCCAACCTCACAAACTATGTCAATAGGTCAGGAAGAACTCAAACCTAGGTACCAGACTGAAGGGTGCAAATGGCGCTCTGCCATAGTAACCACACTAAGAAAATTCCAGATGTATATCCCTAGGCCGGGCGTAGGCAACCTGTGACACTCACGCTGCTGGGGAACCACACATCCCAGCATTCCTGGCCACAGAATTAGCAAGCTTTAACAGAAAAAAACTGCGGCAGGGCATGCTGGATATTGTAGTTCTAAATAGGCTGGAGTATCACAGGATGCCTTCCCCTTTCGAATTAGCTTAAAATTGCTCGCAACCCTATGGAGGTGCATGCACTTTTAAGTGAATATCAATAGATTGTGTATCCTTTGTGGTGCCGTATAAAGTATAATAATAATAAGAGCGCCACGAAACGTGGTCTGGCAATCTGAACCATGAATACATGGTCCGAAGATTAAGAGATGTGGAACATGTACTCCTGTGAATCAGAACGTGGGCCGGGGAGCCCGAGAGCCACTGCACGCGCGGACCGGGAGATCTATACATCCTATTATGGCTGCCCTTATTTATTTATTAACAGTTTCTAATATAGTACATACAGATTCCGCAGCGCTTTACAGAGTATAGTTGAACATTCACATCAGTCCCTGCCCCAGTGGAGCTTACAATCTATATTCCCTACCACATGCACACACAGACATTCTAGGGTTAATTTTTGGTGGGAGCAAATTAACCTACCAGTATATTTGTGGGAGGAAACCGGAGTCCCCTGAGGAAACCCACGCAAGTACGGGGAGAATATACAAACTCCGCACAGTTAGAGCCATGGTGGGAATGTAACCCATGACCTCAGCGCTGTGAGGCAGTAATATAACCATTACACCATCCGTACTGCCCAACTTATGATGTTAATACCAAACTCTCACAAAGGATTTTTCAGGAGCGATCACAGCAACAGTTTGGGTTATAAAATTTGGCAAAACAAAAATGCACTCATGTTCCCCTATTAGTAATACAATTTCTGTAATTGCTAAATATTTCACAGTCATAAAAGGATTAGAAAAGTCACCAAGCTAGTACGGTTGGTTCAGTGCCTGCCTGCTGCCGTCTACACCTGGGCATACAACTGCATTGGGCGCTGCACTCAGGCACTAGCAGGAGCTGCAGAGACTGTTACATTGCTAGAACCCTGCACTACTGTATAACAGCCTCCAGCACCACAAACCGATTTGCAGAAACTTTCACTCCATCTGCGCACACATGTAATAGATTAGTCCTAACTGTTCTGGCTTACAACAAACATATTGATTCATAAAACATGTCAGCTAAAACCTGATAGGACTTTAATGAATCAGGTGTGTGTGTGCGTGTGCGCGCGGCGTTTACTGGTTAGTAGCTTTTTCATAGAATACATGTTAGTTGCTTTAGTAAATTTAGCCCTTTGTAAATATTTAATCTGACATTTCTAGGACTGGAGTACACAGATCTAGTTATAAGGTGTGAGCAAAGTTAGGGGTACACAAAGGGGGGTATTCGATCTGTGCAATTGCCTATTCAATGCTGCCAATTCCAACAGCATTGGAGCTTTCAGATTGTTTTTTTTTAAATTCTGATGTGAATTGTCAGAAACGGCCGCTAATTGGCAAATTCGTGTCCAATTGCGACAATGTAGCCACCCTTTCTGATAAAACGCTACAGCAAGTCGGAAGCCGCCTTGAATACGACGGTCATGAACGTCCCCACAGGATTCGGAATTGAATAACCCCCATAGATAACCCCAATATTTGCTGGACCTATGGGACAGTTATATCTAGGATGTGACATCATCGATGCAAATTACCAGCCTTATCTGCAGAAGAGATAAACAGGCCTATAATCCTTTACAAACACCTAGAAAAACAATCTTTTCTGTAATGGAAGAGAGATCTATTGCTTCCCGGATTAAAAAAACAAAAAACACATGGAAAAATGGAGCACACGTACTCTGGTCTACGCGTTCCCGCTGCACAATTGGAAACTAGGACTTCCACCCGTAAACACTTTGCATAGATTTACACTTGGTTGCAAATACAAATGAGTAAGTCATCCAGCTGAAGCGACAGAAGCGTTATGTACAGTATATTTAGGAAGTCACCGTGTAACCAGGAAATGTAGTGGAGCTGATATATTGCTCGTACAAACCGACGGATCCCTGAGCAGTTACGTAACACCGCACTCCCTCTGTATTTGCATAGAGAGCCTGTCACTGGTCATCTTATGTATACTGGAGCCAGTGCCAGAAGTGACATCAGGCTGGGCTGGAGATCATGAGTTTCCACTTACACCTGGCTGGCATCCAGGGCCAGCAAATCAGGGCTGGAAAGAGACAATCACGTAGCTATTTTCCCTTGAGGGATGTTGCAACTAATTCACAAAACAGCTTTTTCTGTACTCTAGCCTGTGACAAAACACAAGGTTTTCATGAGAATCTGTCCAGTAGGGTGCATACTTGCCCCTTTTATGTACAGTTAGTAGGTCAGTAAATGCCCATGCATCAGGTTACTTATGCAGAACTGTACTTGTGTTTGCTCTTTCCCTTACCAAGGGCACAAAGCAAGGAGAAGCCAGGCAAACTAACCCGAGAATTTATGGTGTCAAATTCAATTTTAAAAATACAATTATAAAAAAAAAAAAATTCTCGGTTACGTCCTACAAAATGACAGAAAAAGATTGGTTGTTATGGGCAACATCACCTTCATTTTTAGTTGCTTTAGTAAATTTAGCCCTTTGTAAAGATTTAATCTGACATTTCTAGGACTGGAGAACACAGATCTAGTTATAAGGTGTGAGCAAAGTTAGGAGTACACAAAGGGGGGTATTCGATCTGTGCAATTGCCTATTCAATGCTGCCAATTCCAACAGCATTGGAGCTTTCAGATTCAGTTTTTTTTTTTAATTCTGATGTGAATTGTCAGAAACGGCCGCTAATTGGCAAATTCGTGTCCGATTGCGACAATGTAGCCACCCTTTCTGATAAAACGCTACAGCAAGTCGGAAACCGCCTTGAATACGACTGTCATGAACGTCCCCACAGGATTCGGAATTGAATAACCCCCATAGATAACCCCAATATTTGCTGGACCTCTGGGACAGTTATATCTAGGATGTGACATCATCGATGCAAATTACCAGCCTTATCTGCAGAAGAGATAAACAGGCCTATAATCCTTTACAAACACCTAGAAAAACAATCTGTTCTGTAATGGAAGAGAGATCTATTGCTTCCCGGATTAAAAAAACAAAAAACACATGGAAAAATGGAGCACACGTACTCTGGTCTACGCGTTCCCGCTGCACAATTGGAAACTAGGACTTCCACCCGTAAACACTTTGCATAGATTTACACTTGGTTGCAAATACAAATGAGTAAGTCATCCAGCTGAAGCGACAGAAGCGTTATCTACAGTATATTTAGGAAGTCACCGTGTAACCAGGAAATGTAGTGGAGCTGATATATTGCTCATACAAACCGACGGATCCCTGAGCAGTTACGTAACACCGCACTCCCTCTGTATTTGCATAGAGAGCCTGTCACTGGTCATCTTATGTATACTGGAGCCAGTGCCAGAAGTGACATCAGGCTGGGCTGGAGATCATGAATTTCCACTTACACCTGGCTGGCATCCAGGGCCAGCAAATCAGGGCTGGAAAGAGACAATCACGTAGCTATTTTCCCTTGAGGGATGTTGCAACTAATTCACAAAACAGCTTTTTCTGTACTCCAGCCTGTGACAAAACACAAGGTTTTCATGAGAATCTGTCCAATAGGGTGCATACTTGCCCCTTTTATGTACAGTTAGTAGGTCAGTAAATGCCCATGCATCAGGTTACTTATGCAGAACTGTACTTGTGTTTGCTCTCTCCCTTACCAAGGGCACAAAGCAAGGAGAAGCCAGGCAAACTAACCCGAGAATTTATGGTGTCAAATTCAATTTTAAAAATACAATTATAAAAAAAAAAAAAAAAAAAAAAAGGTTTTACTGCCCTTTAAGATTAAATTGTTACAGACTCTAGTTAACTATACAATTATCACAATGTTCTATTTAAGTAGAAGATATTTATAGACAAGTCATTAACTACATCACCGGGAATTTTATTTTCTCATTGCCAAATGTTTCGTAATTATCGAACTGGAATTTTTTGTTTTTATTGATATAGCTGCCCCGTACGGGTCACAGACATTTCTGCACAGACTGCATATTGCAGTATCAGCCACATGGTTATCAAACCCAGAGCCAGCACATAATCGAATCAGAACCTTCAATAGTCTGTGTGTGGCCAGTCTGTGAGAGAATACTGTCAGCAGCTGGAACTAAAGGGTCCTATACACAGGGAGATTTAGCCGAGCGATGCTAGTTTTGCTCAACACACAGCGGCTGCACTTTTACATAACACTCAGTTTGGAGCAGAGAAGGGAAAGGGGTAACATGATAGAAACTTATGCTGTGTACACACCAAAACTATTTGGATTGGATGCAAATCGTATGCAAATCGTGCAATCAGATTTGCATACGATCCGATCCCATCTGTATTCAGATGAATGGATCTTATACAGATCCTACCTGCAGCAGGTAGGATCGGAATCGGATCCAACCAAATGATTTTGACCCAATCTGCATCCAATCGGTCTGAATTGGATCCAGATTGATGTAATTGTGCCCAAATCGTTTTGGTGTGTACTCAGCATTATATATAGTACCAAGGGTTTCAAGAAGGTCCAAGAGGAATTCATTGTTCACAGGAAGAGAAGTATTAGAACACAAAACCACATGATCCAACCGGATATAGGTCAGTCCAGGAAAAAGGACGTCACAGAAGGAGTAGTGCACAGGTTCTCAAACTCGGTCCTCAGGACCACACACAAAGCATGTTTTGCAGGTCTCCTCACAGAATTCGCTAGTGAAATAATTGACTCCACCTGTGGATCTTTTAAAATGTGTCAATGAGTAATGAGTGCACCTGTTGGGTGATCTGCAAAATGTGAACTGTGTGGGGTCCTGAGGACAGAGTTTAAGAACCCCTGGGGTAGCGAATAAGTGGACTAGGCCCCCACCAGAGGTGGAAGATGCTAAGACAGAGTAATGCCCGGTACACACCAGGACAATGGTGCCCGTGAGCGGGTCGTCACAGGAACGTACTACCCCGACCCAGTGCAATGGTCGGTTCTGAGATCCTACCTGCAGCAGGTAGGATCTTGGAAAAGATCGACCGACCAGCGGCGCCGCGCATCGGGATCGCATCAAAAGGACACTGAAATGGCCCAAAACATTGTCAATTTACATACAATCGGTCAAGATTGTATCTAAATTGACTCGTTTGGGCCATATCGTCCTGGTGTGTACCCCACATAAATGAATCATACTTGGGTTAAGCCAGGCATGTCCAATCTGTGTCCCTCCAGCTGCTGTGAAACTACACATCCCAGCATGCCTTGCCATAGTTTTAGCATTCCCCAATAGCAAAACTGTGGCAAGGCATGCTGGGACTTGTAGTTTCACAACAGCAGGAGTTTGGACATGCCTGGGTTAGGCATAGGACTATCCTCCCAAATGATCTAAGGATCAAAAAGGGTTGAGGTTATCTAATGGATAGAAAAAAAGGGGCAAAGTGGTTCTTATCTGCATTCTATGTTTCTATAGAACACATACTCTCTGTTACTGCCCAGGATTCCTGGTATCATTTTACATTCCTTTCTGACAGAAATTTATGAGGAGGAAGGTGGGCGGTGAAACAGTTCAGCCGGATTTCACAATCAAGTTATTTTAAAGAAAGCAAAAAAAAAAAAAAAATTTTTTTTTTAAATAAACAAGCTTCTGGCTGATGCCACTTGGCACACATACCCAATGATCATGCCAGTCCGCACCTCACAGACGTCACCCATCAGCATCACTTTATCTTTACTACTATTATAAGACGACTCTTATCTGTGCATTGGTCTCATGCCACAAGGATTCTCGTCCTGCAGAACCTACTCGCTTGTTTATAGTATCCACACGGATAAACACACTTTACAGAAACACCCACCCACTTATGCGGAGCCCTATCCGGTTATACAGCCTACATGCCCACAGGTGGTCCACACTACTGCGGAGGGCAGTGCAGAAAAGGGTCATGTATTAGTACGTTTATTCATCACCATGGCCAGAAGCACATTAAATAAATGCCATAGTTTTTGGTCATCTATATGGCGCCACAAGGGTTCCGCAGTGCCTAACAATACATAAATGAGAAAACAACAATTTAGGACAAGTACATGGTAAATAAAGACAGTTCCCATCAGGGGACAGGACACTGACACAATTATCAGGGTTGCAGAGAAAAGCACATGAGGAGAGGGCCCTGCTCGTGAGAGCTTACATTCTAAAGGGGAGGGGCAGATAGACAGGAGTGACACAGAAGGGGTAGAATGAAACAAACAGAAAGTTAGGAGGAGATATGGCTGGGTTTAATGAAGAAGTGGGTCTTAAGAGCCCAGTTAATATTTTGTAGAGGGGTGGAGAGTCTGATAGGGAGGGGTAAAGAATTCTAGAGATAAGGAGTGCAACTGCCAATATCTTGGAGGCAGGAATAGGAGGAAGTAACCAGTTGGCAGGGGGAGGGAGTGTAAAGAGATAAAAGGTCAGATATGTATTTAACTGTATTCTGAAGGGAAAGGGTAGCCAGTGTAGGGTGTGTAAGAGTGGGGGTGGACATAGAACATTTGGAGAGGTAGATGAGATGGGCAGCAGCATTGAGGAAAGATTGGAGAGGAAAGAGGTGGTTGTCCTGGAGTCCAGGAGGACCGCATGAGGACCATTAATCCATCTTCCGATACAGGGGTGAAAAGTTAGAGTTGGTGAAATGGAAAGGTGGTTAGGGAAAGGAGGGAGCAGCTTGTTGAGGGTCTGTTGGGATATGATGTCCTGATGTATGGAGTTCCTTTTGGATGTTGAAGACATGGCAAAGTCAAGGGCAGAAAGTTGGAAAGGGAGACGAGGTGGGGAGAGAAGGGTGTTGATGGTGACAAAGAGATGCTGGGGGTTAGAGTATTGGGATGAGCGGAGCATCTTGAAGTATGACTGTTTGGAGACAGAAAGGACAGCACTGTATGATGAACACATAAATAGGGGAAGTCTGCTTTAGAGCGTGATTTCCTCCACCGCCGCTTAGCGGTTAGTGACTATTTTTGCCAACGTCTGAATCTGGTGTGCCAGGGTTGAGGTGTTGATCTACCTCTCCATTATGGTGGCCTACCTACCTCTTTAGACACTTTCTGTTTGAGATATAATAATAAATGGTGGGATAATATATCTAAAAGATGCAATGGTCTGATAACTGGGTCAATTGACTAAATATTAATTTTTTCTCCACAAACATCCAGATTGCAGCACAGCAATCATTATTAAGTTTCTCAGGGACCAAACAATGGGGTATATTCAATGCTGTGGGCCAGCGGTGACAGCGAGCAGTGCTGCCTGCTCATTGTCACCGCTGGTCCCCACAGTATTTGGGAGCGAGGGGAAATCTGCATATTTTGCTGCTAAAGCCGCAGTGAAACACAGCTGATTCGCTGCATTAGCCGGGGGCTTCGCTGATTGGGGGAATCCTCGCGGGCCTGGGACGGCAAGGATTCCCCCCAGAACATTGAATAGAGCAAGCGGCCTGCGAGGGGGTTAAAAAGCAAGAATCGCTGGTTTTCTGCAATCCTTGCTGTAAAACCCCCTCACCATCATTGAAAACGAGCCAATGCCTACTAACCAGTCACCCTATACCTTGTACCCTTCCCTTATTCTAAAACAAAGACAGAAGGAAGGGTAAGGTAAAGTAGGAGGGTAAGGGAAGAAAAGAAAGAAGGAGGGTAAGGTAAAGTAAATTAGGAAGGTAGGGAATGGAAGGTTAGGTAAAGTAGGAAGGTAAGGGAAGAAAGGTGAAGCAAAGGAAAGTCTGAGAGCAATCTTGAATTATCCGGGTCTAGCAGCGCATTGAGGCACATATCTATCAGTTACCAATATGCCTGGAAAGCGATCTCAATCCAAGCTCTAAAACAAATTCATAAAAACTAGACAAGAACAATCAGGGGGAGATTTATAAAACCTTGGAGATACATTAGCTTTTGTCACTTTATAGCAGGACTGCCAAATCGGGCATCTAGAGCTACCAATGGTCCACATTTCCCAGACCACTTAGTTGGTGTTACTAACTGCCACATCAAACCTGCTACAGATCCAGTATATGGTCGTTTGGCCGACAAGCATATGGCCGACAGTCATAAGGTCGACATGCTGAAAGGTCAACATGGGTCTAGGTCGACAATCGAAAGGTTGACATGAGGGTTTTCACGTTTTTTTGGACCCGACATGTGCCGACAGGCGGTATTTCATGCCCTACCATCCACTAGCGAGAATAGAATAGTGTGCCGAGTGTAGCGAGGCACCGAGCCCGAAGCATGGCAAGCGGAGCGAGCCATGCGAGGGAACATGGTGCACTTCTTCCTGTGCCTATATCGACTGTCGACATTCGGGTCAAAAACCAGTGAAAAACCCCATGTCGACCTTTTGACTGTTGACCTAACCCATGTCGACCTACTTGCGGTTGACCAAATGATCCACACCCACAGATTGCCTCATATACATGAACTGTTTGTAGATTTTGCTGGACAGGTTTGGCCATCCCTGCTTTATAGGCTGTCTTCAAAAATGACAGTTAGCAGCACATTGGCAATGGCAATTCTATCTCTCCTCTTCCCCTGTATCTATTCAGGTGCCGATATGTGAGGGGAAGGGGCATGATGATGATGATAACAACGTAAAATGGTTCTGACATTCCGCACACACGTTAATGCAGATAACAGTACATGGAGAGAACAGGATTTCACTTCTTAAATAAAATAAATGTGTCATTGGAGGAGCGGTTGCCACAAATTCCTGACCATCATTATCCACACAGCCCGAGAAATCCCAGGTTAGCCAACAATACACAAGGAACTGTCGGCAGGTTAAAAGCGACCGCGCCTCCTTCTCAGATGTAATAGTGCCCCTGGGCAATGCCACCATTCCATGCCAATACCCAGCTGTAATATGCAACTGCCAATTGTCTCATGTCATTAGTCATGTACAGTAATACACGGAGACAGGGAGAACAGCAGTCAGTGCCAAGTATCCTGCACGCTGCTGATTTTGTATGCAATTAGTCATAGGTGTTCTCCTTTAACGCAAGGCTGGTAACACCAGCAGATGAGCGGCGGCGGCTGGCGATGATGTGGGAGCGTGCATCAGCAGGGTGGCTTTTGAGCTCAAATGACAAAACTGCTCTCCGCTCCAAAATCACCCAGTCTGTATGGGCCTTCTGCTCCACTGCGGCAGGGACAGATTTGATTGGACAACTATTCTCTGTAAGGTTCTGCAAAATATGTGCACTATATAGATGACCTATATATTTTTTTCCGTACATTCATTTGCAACCTAATTAAGTCCTAGCTTTTCCTAATACCTTATTAGCGATTTGTTATTACAATCTATTACACTTAAGCAGATTTCCTTCCTGCCATTTGAATAGGCCTCTATTTGCGCCCTGCTATTTCCTCCATGCTTTGAAATATTACTCAACCAACAGGATGACGGGAATCAGAAAGGTCTAGCTATACATAAAGGATTAACAAAGTCAATATGGTCTGTGGTCCAAAAATATAGTCTACTGCTAGGTTAACTGGCTTCCGACAAAAATTAACCCTGTGTGTGCGCGCGTGCATATGGGCAGACTAGATGGGCCACCACGTCACAGTCTATGTTTGTGATGTGGCGAGTAGTGTAAAAGTATACATAAAACAGAGACTTGCGTGGTTTAATTTGCACATGCTCACAAACTACACCAAAGATGTCCCACATAGAAGAATAAAACCCACAGAACGCCACTAGGTAGAGAAAACCGGGTACCCCCCCCCCCCCCTCCTCTGGGATAACCTAGGTGGTAGGCCTGCTGGGGGCATGCTGCACCCAGAGATTTCCGACACTGACATCAGCATTTTCATATGCCCTAAAGATGTTTCCTTTCATTACAGGTGCCGTAAGCTACAGGGAACCTACCCAGGTGCTATAAATAGGCATCACATCAGCCTACACAAACATCAGGCCACGGGCTATTTTTAGAAAGCACGGTTTCATTTTTAGATCTGGGAAAGGCTATAAATAGAACTTGGGAATCTGTATCCAAATTAACAGTGAGAATGGAATGCAGCAAGGTCAGGATAAGGCACCAGCCGCACATCAACATTCCAGTGCTCAGTGCAATCTCCCCAAGGGCAGATCTGTTTTTTTTTTTTTAAAGAATATTAATTATCTACTTAATGCTGACGGGGAACAAATGATGATGGGTTGTCTAAAGGGCAAATGAGAGCGGACTGCTGCACAAGATTCTTGTGAAGTCGCGCTGATTCCAAATGACATGGGGGAAAAAAAAAAGGTTTCTGGTCGGAAGGAACATCTGGTAACGTATGGGAGAAAGTGACAACTGACCATTTGCTCAGGAACCCTGGTAATCCCCTGGAAATAAAACATTCAGACAAATCCATTTAAATTTAACCAATTTATCTAAACAACCATTTTTGCCCATTTTCTGGCTTCTGAGAGCAACTGGTTGACTGTCATTAGCTTCCGTATATTCCCAGCATTTTTCCCCAACCAGAAAATCTTATGGTGTGTATCCATCCGAAGACTGAGCCGAGGGTCTTTCCCATCCTCCAGAGTTCTTTCTCCTCCTCCGATTTCATTATCCATTGACAATCACATCAATTATTCTATCCTGCAAATCCTCCATCTGAAGCGGAGTTACACACGAATAGACACTGTCTTTACCATTAAATATCTGTAGGGCATTGGCGGGTGTCAGGTTGGCCCTGCAGCACAGCGGATTCCAATATACTCTACATTATGCAGCTGCTGTAGTAAGCGCCCACCTAGACGTCCGGAATAACTTGCTTCCCAAATCAGCCACCCAAGCAACTGAATATCTATCCTAATCACCTAAGCCGTGAGCAGTGTGCGCGAGGAACAATTGAATTCCGCCCGTCATTATAGTACTACAGTCTACCCTGTATACGCACATGGTCACTGGAAGCTACAAGCCTCGCCAATTTCCCTTCTGTATATAATTAAATAGAATTGCCAGGTAGGCGGACAATAAGGACAATTTATTTGAATGAATGAGACACATTAAGGGATAAAGTTACTAAGAAGGGAGTTCTATTGAAGATAGAATGTGATTGGTTGCTATGGGCAACATCCTATCTCTCATCTTCTAGAGCATTGGTTCTCAAACTTGGCCCTCAAGATCCCACACGTTCACGTTTTCCAGGCCACAAGGCAGGTGCACTCATTACGCAGTGACACGTTTTAAAAGATCCACAGGTGGAGCGGATTACGTCACTTGTGATTCTGTGAGGGGACCTGCAAAACATGCACTGTGTGGGGTCCTGGGAACCGAGTTAGAGAACCTGTGTTCTAAAGGGTGCTAAACAAGAAGTAACCGAATAACAGCATAAATGACTGCAGAGGACTTAAAAACCAAGGCTCCGGTGGACATGGTAGACCAAGGCTCAGCAGGAACTCAGCCTGGTTACAGCGATGCAGTCACTAGCTCTAACCCTTTTAAGTGGACATGCATTGTGTCGACCACTGAACATCGACAGGGCTTCGGTTGACACCTGAAATAGGTCGACGTGACTAAGGTCGACAGGGTTGGAAGACTGACACAAGCATTAGGTCGACATGAGTTTTTCACATATTTTTAGCCAATATGTGCCGACAGGCGGTATTTCATGCCCTACCATCCACTGTGGTGGGAGAAAGTGTGGCAAACACAGCGAGGCACCGCGCCCGAAGCATGGCGAGCCATGACACCTAGACAGTCTCCATATCCACTATGTTCACATTTGGGACAAAAAAAAAAACACGTGAAAAACACATGTCGGCTTTTTGACCGTCGACCTTCCAGCCCTGTTGACCTTAGCCATGTCTACCTATTGCAGGTGTCGACCCAATGCCTGTCTACCTTAATTTAGTTGACCCAAGGACCCATACCCCAGCACATAGCTAAAGCAACTAGGAAGTGTACGCTCAGGTTGTTACTCAAACCGCGGGACGGGTGACAGCACAAGAACAAAGAAACAAGTGAAGTCAGCCCATACCTTTTGTCAGAAAATGAGAACCGTGTGCACAGGGAAAACACACTGTGTGCACAGAAGAGTGACAGAGGAAAGTACAGCCTGGGCAGAGACGCATTCCTCCAGCCAGGGGAACTTCAGACCCTTTAGCATATTAATTACATGAACTTACAGCCAGCCAAGAAAATGAAAGTAATGCGGGTGCAGCCCCAAAGGCCGCCTGTGAGCAGTATGCGCTCACAGCAATTAGAGGTCAGCGATGCGTTATGTCAGGGAGCAGAGGTGAAGGACTCTATACGGAGACAGTACATGGACTTTTATTTCTTTGGTATAGATCAGGAGTAGGCCATCTGTGGCACTACACATCCCAGCATGCCCTTCTATGCTGTAAAGTTACACAGCAGCTGGAGTTGCCTACAAGTTCTCAATATTGCCCTCTCTGTAACATTACTATAATAATTAATTTCAGTGACCACGGTACCCCCACCATATAGCGCAGCTTCAGAAACCTTTGGTAATTATTAATGTGAGCAAGAGAGATAAATATACACACACACACACACACACACACACACACACACTAGTTAAAAACCCATCAAAATAACGGCTTCTGCAATGTACTTTCTCTTTAAGCTGTGACCGTTTTAACTTTCAGTTGTGACAGTTTTGTGCCCACAAACACCCCAACCCCCAGTCCCTATCTGCTTCTACCTCCAATCTGTCTTCACAGCTCCATTTCTCCATATTCAGCAAGTTTGAAACAGGTCAGTGTCCCTGCAAAAATTACTTTCACTTTGGAATAAAAGGGCGGGGGGACTATTTAGAGAGGCTGCACTTATGGCGGATTTATGCTGGACCCCGTAATGAGGTGGGAGCAGAAACCATCGTAAGGTAGGACTTTAAGGCTGGTCGCACGAGAGCCGGGCGTGACGTAACTTCAGCGTACCTGTCACCTAGCATGGGAAAAGGTGCTTAATGCAGCCGATCCTGTGCATGGGGGAGCAAGAAAGGGGCAAATTCCAAAGACTGCGTAAAATAACTGAATAAATCCTGGGAGCTTTATACACGAGCTAAAATACACGCAAGCAAGCCGTTCAATCTCCCCCTAGAAGTCTATGGGGGTTATTCTGGTTCTCTCGCAAAGGCAAATTCCCTCTCTAATGGACAAAACCATGAGAACTACAGGTGGGGTAGATGTTACTTGTGCAGAGAGTTAGATTTGGGTGGGGATTGTACTTCAAACTGATATCTATATTGCAGTGTAAAAATAAAGCAGCCAGTATTTACCCTGCACAGAAACAAAATAACACCCAAATGTAACTCTGCACCTGTTACATCTGCCCCCCCCCCCCCCTGCAGTGCCCATGGTTTTGTCCATTAGAGAGTGACTTTGCCTTTGCGAGTGAACCTGAATAACCCCCTATATCAGTGTTGGCTAACCTTGACTCTCCAGCTGTTGTTGAACTACACATCCCAGCACGCCCTTCTACAGTTTAACTATTTGGCCATGCTAAAACTGATCCAGGGCATGCTGGGATGTGTAGTTCAAAAACAGCTGGAGTGTCAAGGTTAGTCATCACTGCCTTAGATGTCAGGCGTAGCCCACCTGTAGCTCTCCAGCTGTTTGAGACTACAAGTCCCAGCATGCCTTGCCACAGTTTTGCTATTAGTGCGCTAAAACTATGGAAGGGCATGCTGGGACTTGTAGTTTCGTAACAGCTGGAAAACTGCAGGTTGCCTACGCCTGGTATAGATGACTCCTGATATTTATGATGATTAAGAATTCTGGGTAAGATTATCTAATAATTATTCCCCCTGAATTATTTTATTTTATACATATGAATCCATTATCCACTTCATGTATGCCCTGGTCGCCACAGTTGTAGTAAGCGGTCACTAAGCACCATTAATTGTAATAACCGCCATTTTATTTTAAATGTCAATTATTAAACTAACATTTTATGGCCAGCTCTCAGGGCTATTTTACCTCATACATCATCTCAGCACTGATATGCAGACCAGACCTGTGCGAATAGTAAATTAACCTTATTACAACACCAAGTGTGCCTCAGCAGAAACAATGAAGTGGAGAAAAGCGACAAGCGGGTGGTCTGCGTGAGTGGTGTTGTTGCTTTTATTTCCGAGACTGTGGGCCTGTATGCTAGGCTGCATAGACGCGCATAGACGGTAGGGTTCATTATAGCACGCTGCACCTTCAAAATTTGCGCAGTTCCTCTTCTCTGGGGTGTAAATGTGGTGCTTCTAGCACAGTGTGGTCTATTTCTGCACCAATTTGCAGAACAGACAAGAAAGAGAAGGCGTAACTGCACAGGATTTGAATGATGCAGGGTAAACCGACCACACATGCCAAAGGCAGGTGATCCAGATCTTCTCTATGCAAAGAAATGATGACTTCTTGTCATCAACAGTAGTTTGCTCAAAATGTACGTATGTATGGAGCAGGCAAGGACGGAGTAGGGCAAAGCTGAAATACAGAGCGTGCAATGGCTTTATGTTTTAGAACAAAGAATGCATTAATCATTACATCTTGAGGCTTAATATTATGTTTAAGAGAAAACCAGACCTTGTCTGATTTATTATTTACTGTCTGGGACGTATTTGCTAAATCTCTTAAGATCTTAAGTTGCATATCATAACATTCCTCTGTAAATTAACTTGGCTACGTGTAAAAATGAGTTTGTACAAAGTCCAGCCACATAACAGAAAAACTGCTCGGGAACTCTCATACTTCAAATCAAAATCCTATTCAATGCCAACTTCCATCTTGTTTCTTGACTGCCAATAACAGTCCTCTCTCTGGTGCTATCCCAGCAACAATCGTAGTGTTTACTTCAGAACCATGCATCTTTCAAAACCTGTGCAGTTCCCCTTCCCTGCCTGGGGTGTCACTCTCTGCTGTGGCGCCTCTAGAAAAAGGTCTGGTCATCTCAGTGCTGAAATACAGACCGGACATGTGCTAGAAGAGGAACTGCACAGGTGCTAGAATGAACGTTAATACCATCATGAATACCCAAATCAGATATCGGAAGTCCATTGCGAGGTAAACATGCAACTACGTGGAGTAGAATGAGATCCTTAAGTCACTCAGCAAGCCTGAGACCCATTTGTGGGACACCTGGGTACTGCTCATCGTGAGTATGCTTAGGTAAAGAAGCAGAAAAGGCGACTAGGAAGGATTATTTTCACGATCTGCTTTAAGGTGCATTAGTAAGAAATGTCTCATTAGCGACTAATCCAACAAAAATTAAACACCCAACTGACCAAGGGATGACGGCCTTGGATAGTGCACGGATCATCCCTTGGTCAACCACCCACATACATAACAAGCCATTCCTTGGAACCGGAGAGTACTGACCTTGGTAGAGGGGGAGACTTGATCTTTGTTTTATCTTTATCTTTCTCTTTGTCTTTCTCCTTCTCTTTATCTTTCTGTCGCTCCTTCTCGTCCCTCTTACTTCGCTCTCTCTCCCATTCATCTTTCCTCTTCTGCCGGTCCTTGTCTCTCTCGCGTTCTCGGTCGCGCTCCCTTTCCCGCTGACGCCGATCTCTATCTCGACCTCTGTCGCGGTCCCGTTCTCTGTCTCGCTGTCTGTCTCTGTCCCTTTCTCGCTCCCTTTCCTGTGCGGAGAGAAGAAATGCGTAAGGGCAAATCTGGTGAGAGAATCTGTTCTGCAGTCAAATAGGTTGAAATGTGGGAAAACCTGGTGTTCGGTATGATCACTGGGCACGATGTTACAGGCTGACACTTCTACAGTGCTTTGTGCACCAACAAAGAAAAGTCCCGCACAGTAACTTTACGCCATAAGCCAGGGTATAGCACCTGCTGCAAAACTGGGTACAAGCAGGTGAGCTGGGGAACAAGGAGAGTTTTGCAACACTTTTGCCGTATATAATATTTAAGCCTCTCTCTCACACATACCGTGATGCTTATTATACGTGAAAATCTACAATAAAAATATTTTAAATTGAAAAGCAATGACATTTTCCTGTTTTGAATTTCCTAATCCAGCCGTAAGCCCTGAAAACAACAAGGAGGGGTAAAAGTTCAGAAGAGGTGGACTCCGCTTTAATGAGAGAGAAAAATAGACAGAGTAAAGGTTTACCTATGCAAGTTTATATTACGAGTTTACTTAGGTTAGGTTTGTGTATCCAATCTTTTGTTTATTGGTATGTGGGACAGACTTTTACAGAAATAGGAGCACAGTGCATTGAACAACTACTTTGCAAAAAGTTCTATTTTTTTTTTCTTTCTGTACAATAACATGAATGGCCCCACATCACCTGCATACAATCCATTATAACAGCTGGCCCTAGAAACAGGGATGAAATGGACGGTGTTGTGATATAGCAGAACAAACGATTAGCAATGATCGCGTCACTTACTCGATATCGATACGGCTCGGCCTCTGTGTACTGCACTCGGAAGTTTTCATACTGACCGCCGCGCCAATATCTCTCCATTTCAAGGTCACAGTAGGGGTCTGCGTAAGGGTCAGCACTAACAAAATAAAGTGTTATAATGATGCAGATGTTAAAATGTTGCGTGCAAAAACAAAAAAAACATTCTGCCCATCTAGTATTAATAACTCAGGTACAGTTTACATCTGCACACGACACACAAATCACCAGGCCGTGGAAAGTTTTACTGATTTGAACGCATTCCAACACAGCCTATTCTGGGTAATGAAAGTGTAATCTGTAACACAAACACAGCCTAAAAATAGTTACAGTTTGTAAAAAAAATACATAAACAAAAAAATATATAAATCTGAATCTTTTACAGGTCTGGAATTTTTCACTACTTGGCCTGTGTCACAAAAAAACTTTTAACAGCAAATAAAAAATCCATCACTAGAGGGCGATAAACCTATTAAGTGGTTTAAGAGAGGAGCACGTGGGTGCTCGGTGGAATTTTTCCCAGCCTTTGGGATGCACGCAGAACAGTAAACAAACAGTGGAGGCAGCGCAGTTCCAAGCTAAAAGTTCATAAATTAAATCTTCCCATAGTTTTCAGTGAAAAGGAGAAGATCACTCACATATACATGGATCCTAAGTCAGGGATTCTCAAACGATGTCGCTAGGACCCCACACAGTTCACGTCTGCCAGGTCAGCCGGCAGGTGCACTCATTACTCACTGACACATTTTAAGAGATCCACTTTTGATTCTGCGAGGAGACCTGCAAAACATGCACTGTGTGGGGCCCAAAGACCGAGTTTGAGAACCTGTGCTATAAAGTAATCAAACGCTGGGGGCACACCTAGGTCAATGTAACATCTCTTTCATTCTGAGGACGTTAAAGGAGGCAGAACAATACTAGAATATCTAAGAACAGCAGCACTGCAGAGAGTGCCGTTATTATGGTCTACGACATACACACGTTTCTTGGCATCCTTAAGGTGATGTCTCGTAGCAGTGTACGGCCACCCGATACCCCGCAAGCTTCCAGGGCAGCAGGGACGCATGCCATCCATCACAATTTGATGTGATGGATCCTGCTCCTCGTACCGAGGTGTGAGGGAGACCAGGACCCCCAGTTATACCCCTCCCGGCACTGGGGTGGGGGGTGGTCCTGCCACAGTGACGAGCAGCCCCAAACTTTACTGACATCACACTGATGAGCCCGAAGTCTGACACCAAATTGCGCGACGCGGGAGACATGGAGGACCGTGAGGGACAGGGACATCCAATTGTGTGACACGCACTCGCAGGTACAGGTGGTCGGATGGCCAGCTGGTCCGTCTACCAACCCATGGGACAGCGCATCGTACCTGAGGGGACATCAAACTGACTGGATTTGGACCGATTTGATGGAATCGACTGAAATAGGCTCAGTGTATGGGGGCCTTTACAGCTCAATGAACCAATACTTCATACTGCATGAAAACGGATGACGGATGACATTCAAAACCATTGTCTCATGTAGACCTGCATGCCCTTGCTAGGACACCGCAAATAAACTGAAGAATGAAAAAGAATTGTGTAATCGCGGTCCGGACAGATTTGTCGGTCACCTCAGAAAAAGAGAGGTCTTAAAATTTTAAAAAAAAAATCTATTAGGGAAAAATATATCATGTAATCTATGTGAATTTGTAGGGCATATGCAGCCTTTGGCTGTCACAGTGTATTTGTGATATTACGGCATAAAAAAGGGAAAGACCAGTAAGGAAAGGTGTTCCTTATAGTTCCCAGCTGTAGAGAGATTTGATAAGCAGGCGGTAATACAGAAACGTTACTTATCTTAAAATAATAAACTTGTTGTTTAGTCCTTGCTGATAAAACAGGGCGTCCGCGCGTCACAGTGATGCAGCAGTAACGGAACAAGTCCGTCCTGACAAAAACATGACCATTACTCCGATGATCATTTACTAGGATGCTCCAGGGTTCAAATCTGCAATAAACGCACTGCACAATGTAGGCTGCCTTCGCACTGTACAACGGGGGCTGTTTAGGGATGTGCGGAAAAATCGGCCTGCAGCTGCGGTGAATGACTTTATGTACAGAGACAGCTGGCGGTGTGTGAAATTCTGCACACGGCGACAGGGCTGGGTGACGTGCACTCCTGCTGCATGAGGTTTAATAAGATGGTCTATGGCTTATGTCATACCACACAGCCTTCATGCCAAAGGGACACTGTCCTACACCATCCACGACGCTTATTCTGTATGGCGTGTTCCATCAGTGACAATAAAACCATAAATGGTATAAAATGACAGATGCAATAAAGGAGCCAATCTTGTATCTTTCATTGCAGACACAAATGAGGTGTTTTGGTAGAGAAATAAAGACAGAGGATATGAAAATAATAGCGGAGCAGGGGTGGTGGTGAGGGGGCGCTGGGCATCTTTGTCTGGGTGGACCCACAAAAAGGTCACAGGGCAATATTATAGGGCCGTTAAATTATCTCTTAATGTAGATACAGTCTTCAAGATGAGGAGAAAATGTCATCGCATAAAAGTTCATAAGAGACACTGGACTAAAAGTAAATATCTATTTCAGGGCAGATTAGTAACATTAAACCATGGACCTGATTCAGACGTGATCGCTGTTGTGCGAATCTGCAATCAGATAGCTGCTACTACAACAGTAAAATCCCACCCAGTGCAGGTTTGCAAATGTCTTGTGAATGAATCGCTGTTCTGCAAACAATTCACAACTCACTCACCATCGAATGATTTTGACAAACTAAGATCTGATCGCAGTACAAATTTGTTCTCAAAATGGGCAAAACCATGCTGCACTGTAGCTGGGGCAGATGTAACATGTATAGATGTATAGATTTGGTGGAGTTATTTTGGGGCAGATGTATTAAGCCTTAACAAGAGATAAATGCAAGGGTGATAAGGAGGGATAAACATCCAGCCAATCAGCTCCTTACTGACTTTTTTCAAACACAGGCTTTAACATGGCAGTTAGCAGGTGATTGGCTGGGCATTTATCTCTCCTTATCACCCTTGGATTTATCTTTTGTTAAAGCTTAATACATCTGCCCCTTTGTTTCTGTGCAGGGTAAATACTGGCTGCATTATTTTTACACTGCAATTTAGATTTCAGTTTCAACAAATTCCAACCAAATGTAACTCTCTCTGCACATGTTACATCTGCCCCAGCTGCAGTGCACATGGTTTTACACATTTTGAGAACAAATTTGTACTGCGATCAGATCTGAATAAGGGCCTAACCAGGACTATTTTTGTGCAGGCTCTAGCAGGAACTGTGGCCCTTCTTCTAGTTCACTCTGACAAAATATTTCTTAGATGGACAAAACCATGAGCACTGCAGGTGAGGCAGGTGTAAAACCCCACCCAAATCTAATTATCTCACAAGTAACACCTGCCTCACCTGCAGTGCTTATGGTTTTGTCCATCTAAGAAATATTTTGTCAGAAAGAGTGAACTAGAATAAGGGCCACAGTTCCTGCTGGAGCCTGCACAAAAATAGCCCTGGGCCTAACTATACGGAACTGACCCTTCGGCAAGTCTGCAACAGACGGGCTTGATAAGGGCTGGAGTGGAAGTCACATACCCTTGTTAAATACACCTGGGCATGCCTGCGTTTTTCTTGACACTCCCAGAAAACATCAGGGGGGAAATTTACTAAAGGAAATTTGTAAAAAAAATAGGTGTATTTGTATCCAGAAATACACCTTTTTTTGACATTTACTATCCCGAAAATATGGCAATTCGTAGTCGTATTGATGTGCTATCAATACGAATTGCCGTATTTTCGGGATAGTAAATGTCAAAAATAAGTCTATTTCTGGATACAAATACACCTATTTTGAACACATTTCCTTTAGTAAATTTCCCCCCAGGTGTCCACCCACAAATGGTGACTTCCAGTCAATCAAACTGCGGCGGGGATTTGCTAAATAAAAATAATCACTGTTTTTGTCCCTGTTAGGAGTCGCTCATGTGTGCTGCAATCCAGACACATGTGCAGTCAATAGATAACCGATCAGCTTGCAAAGTGTACAACAGCAATCCAGTCGGAATAACCCCCAATGTTCATAATATACTCAATGTAGCTGCTAAAATCTTTAATATAAACTAGCATCCCCTCACCAATATAGCCAAATTCTGTACTACATAAAGGAACCAGAACGTAATCATTGGTTTATCAGAGACGAGACTTACCCCTGTGTCACAGTTTCCCGAAATTCCACTTCCCTGGAAAGACAATATACGTATAGGTAAAAACTCACATCATACAAAGAAACACAACAACTTTCTCAGGATTCATAGATGGATCAGACCGCTGTTTGTTTGATGGCCGGTGATAAATTGCCAATGTATAGGTAGACAGCCATTGAGTCGACAGATAATGCTTAAGGTTGCCTGGCTGAAAAGGTCGACTAAAAAATAGTCAACACACAAGTTATTTTATCCCAAATTTCGGATCTGTGTTACTATACACGTGTTGGGAATAATGTGTCAACCTTAAGTGTGTATTTTTATATTGATCTTTTGAACCTGTCGACCTATTGTACCCGTCAGCTTTTCATCTGTTGACATAATGCATGTCAACCATTTGTTGTCAGTCTAATAACTGTCTACCTTCCACATTCAGCTCATCCATCCCTCCTGCTGTTTTTATTGCCTGGTGCACCTGCTACTCTGATTTCATTGGGGCAAATGTATTATGCCTGGTAAAGTGATAACACACCAGCCAATCAGCTCCTGTCTTTTTTTTTTTTCTTTTTTTTAACACAGCTGATTGGGTGGTGCATTAAAACCTTCCTATCACCGCTTTATCACTTCACCAGGCTTAATACATCCGCACCATTATTCCTATTTCCCTGCAACAATGTTTCTTAGTACAGCAGAAATATTTGTTATAATTGCATCTTGTGATAAATTATCAGTCTCTCATTCTTATATAACAATAGTGGCTTGAGACACCTATATCAAAATAGATGTTAAATAATGCATACACACTGAGCCCTCACAGTATTAATGCTCATCGTACTGAGCCCCCACAGTATTAATGCTCATAGTACTGAGCCCCCACAGTATTAATGCTCATCGTACTGAGCCCTCACAGTATTAATGCTCATCGTACTGAGCCCTCACAGTATTAATGCTCATCGTACTGAGCCCTCACAGTATTAATGCTCATCGTACTGAGCCCCCACAGTATTAATGCTCATACTACTGAGCCCTCAGAGTATTAATGCTCATCGTACTGAGCCCTCACAGTATTAATGCTCATCGTACTGAGCCCCCACAGTATTAATGCTCATCGTACTGAGCCCTCACAGTATTAATGCTCATCGTACTGAGCCCTCACAGTATTAATGCTCATCGTACTGAGCCCCCACAGTATTAATGCTCATAGTACAGAGCCCCCACAGTATTAATGCTCATCGTACAGAGCCCCCACAGTATTAATGCTCATCGTACTGAGCCCCCACAGTATTAATGCTCATAGTACTGAGCCCCCACAGTATTAATGCTCATCGTACTGAGCCCTCACAGTATTAATGCTCATCGTACTGAGCCCTCACAGTATTAATGCTCATCGTACTGAGCCCTCACAGCATCAATGCTCATAGTACTGAGGCCTCACAGTATTAATGCTCATCGTACTGAGCCCTCACAGTATTAACGTTCATCGTACTGAGCCCTCACAGTATTAACGCTCCTCGTACTGAGCCCTCACAGTATTAACGCTCATCGTACTGAGCCCTCACAGCATCAATGCTCTTTGTACTGAGCCCTCACAGTATTAACGCTCCTCGTACTGAGCCCTCACAGTATTAATGTTCACATTACTTTTGTGTATATCGCGTTACAGTTACTAATATGCTTTATTTATTCAGTCAGATTGACATGTGCTGTATAGTGTTTTACACCCAACCTGGAAACAGAACATTTAGCTTAACGTGTGCTTTCTTATTTATGGGTGGTTTATAGTTATAAACAACTAATCCTATATTATGGCTATCATTCATATGGGCTGTATATCCAATATGTTCTTCTGTAACTTTTGATGCACCTTGTTTCAGCTATAAAACATGGCTAAAAACACAGGAGAAAAAGAAAAACAGCGTGAAACAAAAAGTGATATTTTCAGCAACAAGTTCCAGTACGGCATGTACAAGCCAGTAAGCTAAAGTTTATAAAAATAACACCAGATTCACAACGGACCCAGTTTCCCGAACTTCTCTAGTGATCCGATAATTCCAGTCCCTGAAATAGTCGTTCTCTTTATCGAAGTCTCTCTCATCCTCGCCGATAGTCACCGTCAGACGCTTCTCCTCAAAATCAGGTTCCTGTTCTTTCCGCATGGTGGCTTTCTTCAGCACCTGCAGGAGAAACCAAAACGCAACAAATGTTGGTTCTCAGGGGGAAAACTGCTCAGTGCTTGGCATCCAGTACAACAAGAGTATAAACTGTTTCCAGCACACATGAAACACACCAATTATGGTCCCCCGGCACTGATAAATGATCCTATTCCTTTTTCTCTTATTTATCCAAAACAGGAACAGATAAATAATACAATAGTGTGATATTGTTTAACAATATAATTCAATTATTTAATTTGATGGGTTCTGATGATCCTGTACCGTTGAGATAGGTCTACTTTATAAGTAGACTCCAAAAGGTATATGATGGAGCGGTCACGTCACCGTTTGAACCCCATAAATATTCATAAATGACTCCAAAAAGACAGAAATTCCACAATGGTGTAATACCGTTTATCTTTTAGATATGACACAGAGGAATATATGAATGATACCAAGACCCGTACCGTTAAAATATGTCTCCTATACAAGTAGACAAACAAGCATGAATGGGAGTGGTTACTTCACCATATGGCTCGAAATAGCCTTAATTTCAAGATCTCCAACGCTCATAAAAATCGAGAAATCGGCATTTGGTGCGATACATACTTTAATAGACACAATAAAAACAAATAAAACAGTGTAGCCAAGGCTGATTCTCACCCTGTGTTTTACCCCACAAAGAATTGCAGACAAAACAAGCGGCTTTCCCCGGAAACTCCACCTGGTGAAGAAGCAGCGTTGGCAGCACTCCTCTCTCCTAACCACCAACGCGTTTCGATACCTGTAGTATCTTTGTCAAGGTGTAGAGAGAGAGACGGTTGGAGATCTGTGTATATACCTCCAGGTCTAAAAACTTAAAAAAACTAAATAAAAAACTAATTCCAGACATGGATAATACCTAAGCATATACAAGGAATTTTTTTTTTGGGAGGACAGCCCACTACTGTGGGCGGTATTTACAAACAAATAGGGTGTATTTTACCAGGTGTAGATCTCGGACTGCTTCTTTCCCAAAGTTATTTCATACGGTCACATATATAACAAATATAGTATAGTAGTCCAAAACACAGTCTATAGAAATATGGGAATTCCACAGGACCAAAAAAATGGATATGTTCTTCTATGTAACAAGCGTTAAAGGTAATAGATCTCTTTTATGGGGATCTTTTAAAGAGATCTATCACCTTTAACGCTTGTTACATAGAAGAACATATCCATTTTTTTGGTCCTGTGGAATTCCCATATTTGTATAGACTTTGTGTTTTGGACTACTATACTATATTTGTTTCCATTTTATTTGCATGTGACCGTATGAAATAACTTTGGGAAAGAAGCAGTCCGAGATCTACACCTGGTAAGATACACCCGATTTGTTTGTAAATACCACCCACAGTAGAGCGCTGTACTCCCAAATTTTTTTTTTCTTGTATATGCTTTTGTTTGACCAGGTTGATAACTCCTGTTAGAGGAGGTCAGCTGCACTTTAAATTGCGCACCAGAAATCCAACCCATTTACCTCTATATGGATAATGCCTAACCCGCTAATCCTATACAGCCTCATTAGCTGAATGCAGAGTCCAATTTCCGCTTTCTCAAAAATTGTCCATAATCAGAATAGTACGATTCCTGCCGCATTGATACTTGCGCTTATCTGGACCTGCCGGAAGCGGAAGTGACGTTTCTTGTTTCAGCTGCCGGGATGTCTCTGTATTCCATAGTTGTTATGGTAACTGCTCCCGCTGTGCTGATACTTCCGCCTTTTGGAGTGATCGGAGGTGGAAGTGACATTATGCGTTCCAATTGGAGTAACATTTATGCGTTCCAGCGCTCGGTCACACTTCCTTATGCTGGGTACACACCAGGACGACTAGGGCCCGATCCCCACAATCTAGATCCAATTCCGATCAATTGGATGTAGATTGTGTGCTGATTGGGCCCTTTTCTGACCTGGTGTGGACCGATACCGATCCGATGCGCGGTCCCGCGGGTCGGTCGGTCGTTATTGAGATCCTACCTGCTGCAGGTAGGATCTCAATGACGACCATACAGCCGGGTGCGGGTCGCCATCGGATCGGACCCGCTCACGGTGCACATCGTGAGCGGGTCGTGCCCCCCCGCGTCATCGTGAGCGGGTCGGACGAGACACTGACACTGTGCATCGTGAGCGGGTCGTCCTGGTGTGTACCCCGCATTACTTAAGATGCCGATGCGGAAGATGATGTATGTGTTTCATTTCACATTGTTAGGAATATCTTCATTCATCCTTATATACCGCCTTTATAGTTAAGGTAATGCTTAGTCCATTTGCTAATTTGGCCCAAAAAAATAATGGAAATTCATGGAAAGTGATTGCAATTGTCATAACCTCAAAAAATTAAGGGGTAATAAATTAGGATATTAATACTTATATAATTTTTATACACATTTTTGATAACAGGTTTTATGCAAAATATATATATATATATATATATATATATATATATATATATATATATATATATATATATATATATATATATAAAAAGATAAGACAGGATAAAAATGTAATTAAGAAATATAACAAAGAAAAAATCCTATTTGTATTTATATCAGCTCCCCTTTTTGGGGGGTTAATTTTACATAGGATCAATAGCATAAATAACATTAAAAACTAGATGGCATGTTAAAAAGTCTTTAATGATATATTTTTTGCCATTGATAGTAATTTCTGTTGCTTTCATTCCAAAATTGTTAGGGATGGCATTTGCATCCTACACATGACCCACATCTATAAAAGCCAATAGATTTTACAGTTGACTTTTTTGGTGAGGTAGGGCATAAACGCTTAAACTGTTTATTTTTTAGATTGGGTCTGGAGACGCACCCTGGATTTTTCTGAATTTCTGCATCTATTATGGGGTCCTTTTTTAATAGTCCCCAATGTTTCTTTCAAATATTACGACCCTCTTGATGTGATGAAAAAATTGTTATAAACGACCATTTGAAGTGATCTCCTTTTTCTTAATTTTATTTTCTATTCAGACTTTTTGCTTTTGCTATTGGAGTTATCTATTGTACATCCTTCATATCCGCTTGTTAGAAACCATTTTTTCATATCCTTAGCCTGACTACAATAAATATCCTTCTCTGTGCACTTCCTGCGTAAACGTCTAAACTGTCCCATTGGTAAAGATTCCAACCATCTGTTCTGGTGACAGCTATTAGGGCAAAATGTATCTAAGGTTTCCTTATCTCCACTCCAAATGAAAAAAAAATAGATAGATACACTTTGCACTTATCTTAATACCAACAATAGAGGTATTGTTTTAACTCTTGACATTAGTAAATCGAATGTCAATTTCCTAGATCTGGTAATCTATATAGAAGATAATACAATTAAAACCCCCAAATTACGTAAAAACCAACGATTCACAAACACATACTGTATCAGTAGAAATAGCGGTCACCAGAACAGATGGTAGGAATCTATACCAATGGGACAGTTTAGACCAGGCATGTCCAACATTGGCCCTCCAGATGTTGTGAAACTACACATCCCAGCATGCTTTGCAATAGTTTTAGCATTCTGTAATAGCAAAACTGTGGCAAAGCATGCTGGGATGTGCAGTTTCACAACATCTGGAGGGCCAACGTTGGACATGCCTGGTTTAGACGTTTACGCAGGAACTGCACAGAGGAGGATATTTTTTTGTAATCAGGCTAAGGATATGAAAAAAGGTTTCCAACAAGCGGATATGAATAAAGTACAATAGATAACTCAATAGCAAAAAGTCTGAATAAAAAAGACCTTATGTTACCAAAAAAATAAAAATAAAAGGGAGATCACTTCAAATGGTTGTTTTATAACAAATGTTTCATCACAACATCAAGAGGATTGTAATATTTTAAAGAAACATTGGGGACTAATTAAAAAAAAAAAGGACCCCATAATAGGAGCAGAAATCCCCCCCCCCCCCCCCAAAAAAAAACAACAAACACGGTGCATCTTAAGATGGTAAAAATCTATTGGCTTTTATAGATGTCAGTCATGTGTAGGATGCAAATGCATCCCTAATAATTTTGGAATGAAAGCAACAGAAAATACTACCAATGGCAAAAAATATATCATTAAAGACTTTTTTAACATGCCATAGTATTAATGTTATTTATGCTACTGAGTGTAATTGTCATTTATTTTATATTGGAAGAACCAGTAGACACTTTAAAGAGTAAGTGAACAAATCCGTAATATACGGAAAGCATGAGAAACGCATGCTCTTTCCACGCACTTCATAAAAAACTCATCCGTGCAATGCAGGCCACATAAAAAAGGTTTTATATCCTACGGAAAATTAACCCCCAAAAAAGGTGAGGTGATATAAATACAGTTTTAGCAAAATGTGAACGGACTACTATATTTAATTACCTTAAGGGCTCAACAAAGATTTTGAACTAGAGTGGTTTCTGGAAGGATTTTTTTTATTACATTTTTATACCGTCTAATCTTTTTTTAAATATTTTGTATAAAACCTGTTAGCAAAAACTTGTATAAATATAAAATAATTTTTATTACCCTCTTTATTTTTTGAGGTTATGAACAATGCAGTCACCTTCTATGAAATTACATTCTTCTTATTTGGCCAAATTGGCAAATGGACTAAGCATCACCTTAACTATAAAGGCGGTATATTTATTTATTTATTAACAGCTTCTTATACAGCGCACACATATACCGCAGCGCTTTACAGAGAATAGTTGAACATTCACATCAGTCCCTGCCCCAGTGGAGCTTACAATGTATATTCCCTACCACATGTACACGCACACACAGACATTCTAGGGTTAATTTTGTTGGAAGCAAATTAACCTACCTGTATATTTTTGGATTGCGGGAGGAAACCGGAGTACCCGGAAGTAAACCCATGCAAACACGGGGAGAATATACAAACTCCGCACAGTTAGAGCCATGGTGGGAATCGAACCCATGACCTCAGCGCTGTGAGGCAGTAATGCTAACCATTACACCATCCGTGTCGCCCCATATATAAGGATGAATAAAGATATTCCTAACAATGTGATGTGGAACGCATACATCATCTTCCGCATCGACATCTTAAGTAAGGAAGTGTGAACGAGCGCTGGAACGCATTAATGTTACTCCAATTGGTACACATAATGTCACTTTCGCCTCCATAAGGCGGAAGTATCAGTACTGTGGGAGCCGGAGCAGTTGCCATAACAACTTTGGAATGCAGAGACATCCCGGAAGCTGAAACGAGAAACGTCACTTCCACTTCCGGCAGGTCCAGATAAGCGGAAGTATCTATGCAGCATGAATCGTACCATTTGGATTACGAAGAAGTTTAGAAAAAGCGGATATTGGACTCTGCATTCAGCTAATGAGGCTCTATAGGATTAGCGGGTGAGGTATTATCCATGTCTGGAATTAGGTTTTGTTTGAAGTTTAGACCTGGAGGTATATACACAGATCTCCAACAGTCTCTCTCTAACACCTTGACAAAGATACTACAGGTATCGAAACGCGTTGGTAGTCCGGAGAGTGCCGTCAAAGCGGCTTCTTCTAGAATGGTGGGTATATGTTTTGCGCAATTAATTCTGGATAAATGCAGCCCACAGTGCAGTAGGAGTACACCAACTCCTTAAATCAATAGAAAAAGCAGTTTGTGCACATGTTCTGGCGCAATCACCATAAAAAGCTGCTTCTTCACTAGGTGGAGTTTCCGGGGACGGCTGTGGTCATATACATCTTGCTTGTTTAGTCTGCAATTCTTTGTAAGTCAGCCTTGGCTACACTGTTTTATTTGTTTTTATTGTGTCTATTAAAGTATGTATCACACCATATTAGCCAATTTCTCTATTTTTATGAGCCTTGGATGTCCTGAAACGAAGGATATTTCGAGCCATATGGTGAAGTAACCATTCCTATTCACACTGTCTACTTGTATAGGAGACAAAATTTAACGGTACAGGTCTTGGTATCATTCATATATTCATCTGTGTCATGTCTAAAAGCTAAACGGTATTACACCATTGTGGTATTTCTGTCTTTTTGGAGTAATTTATGATGAGGAAGAATAATTTGGGGTTAACACGGTGACCTGACCACTCCATCATATACGTTTAGTCTACTTAGAAAGTAGACATATCTCAACAGTACGGGACCATCAGAACTCATCAAATTTAATTATTTAATTATATTGTTAAACAATATCACACTATTGTATTTTTTTATCTTTTTCGTTTTGGAAATCTCTTAAGAGAAAATGAAATCTTATCAGCGCCGGAGACCATATTGGTGTTTTCATGTACGTATTGTATTTATTTGTGTGTTTTGGTGATACACGTCACTTAAAGTGGTCCCTTAGGGCAGCTATTGTTTTCACACCCTATTTTCCCATTGTTTCCAGCACACATTGCAATAATATGCTGACATCATTTTGTACAACAATCAGGATGATAGGGTTATCCAAAGCACGGATATGAAAAGACGATAGTTTAGAATGGAGTAAAACATCGGGTTTAATAACGGAGGACTTGTAAGTACCACACTTTCTGCGATTCTCTTTTTCTTTTCTAAACACATTGTAATTGCAGTGGCTCCAACAATTGTGATGCACTTGGAAACAGAATGAATACATTTGCAACCTCTGTATTTATTGCAGAGACAATAGAGGCCAATTAAAGCTGTTAGCACAATACAAAGACACGCGGTACAGAAAGAAGATCAGACCAGTAATTGCTGTACACTAGATCTTATACATGCATCCAGAAGACCCACAGATAACCACGTTACATTACCTCCTTGGCGTGACGTAGTCCTCTCTCCCAAGCACTCTCTACAGGAGGGTCTGGAACCGGGGGAGGAAGCAGCTCCTCGGTGACTGGAGCACCCTAAAAAAAGACGAAAATCATTTGTGCAAAAGGCTTGATCCAGGAACAAAATACTGCAACAAAGCCCAGACTCCAGGAGCTCCGCTGACGGGAGAAATGTGATAGGTTAGGAGGAAATGCACCAAACCCAGGAGACAGGAGGACCCGTAGTCATTACACTTTATGATCATCTCATGATTAGGAAGTCAGCATCTCCCGCCCGCCCTCCAACACCCAGTCAGGTACACCTACAATGTATGTATAGTTTTACAACTTACCCAAGAGTTCTGAGGCAGCTGGGTTCCACCAGTAGAAGTGCCGCTGGGTGTAAATGGGTCCGGTTTGGTAATAAGTGAGTAATTCCCTTTATCATTCATACCGGGATGTATAAACCGGCAGCTCATACCCCAAGTGCAGTTACCTAAAGAATAATAAGTGATGTGTAAAATAAAATAGATGGTCACTGATATACTGCAGCTTAAATGCTTTTAGGACATGGACCTCAAAGCTTGACATAAGATACCAATGTTTTTAAAGGTGCGATGATCGCACCTGTTATGGGCTGGATGGCATCTCAACACATGCGTATTGCATGCGATCCGCGGGCAGTACAAAAAGTATGTGCAGCACATACTTTTTGTACTGTGTGATGCGATGCCCGCGGGAGCGTGCATCGCACCATGTGTGGGCACCTTTAGCTGGCTCCTGAACAAGAGAGAGCTGGCCACACAAGGGACTTCCTGGATACTTGGCCATGGGTCGTATAATAGTATCATTATGCAATATGGCTGCACACGTAGGTGGCCAGACTGTGGGGCGGGTCAATGGGTGGCCCAAACTATGGTCAACACGCATTGGGTAAACAGGCCCTAGGCCGACACATGAAGAAAGGTCGACATGGCTAAAGGTCATTAGGGTCAAAAGGTGAACACAAGCATTCGGTCAACATTGGGAAGGTCGACCATCAAAAAGGCCAACATGGGCAACGGAAGAGTGCACCGCTACGCTCGCCATGCTTTGGGCTCCGTGCCACGCTACTCTCTGCACACTATTATATTCTGCCTCCAAACCCTAGTGCAGGGATGGGGAACCTTCGGCCATCCAGTTGTTGAACTACACATCCAGCATGCTTTGCAACAGTTTTAGCATGACCAAATAGAAAAACTGGAGCAGGGCATGCTGTGATGTGTAGTTCAACAACATCTGGCGGGCCAAAGGTTCCCCATCCCTGCCCTACTGGACGGTAGGGCATGAAATACAGCCTGCCTGCACAGGTCTGCTAAAAAAAAAAAAAAAAAAAACACATGAATAACCCATGTTGACCTTTTGACTGTCGACCTTCCCAATGTCAACCTAATGCTTGTGTCAACCTTTTGACCCGGTTGACCTTTTTCATGTGTCGGCTTTCAGTGGTCGACCTTAATATGGAAGAGCATTTTTACTTAAGCTGCATTTCATGAACGCACAAGAATGATCCCACCAATTTTATATGTACGGACATTCCAGATTCACAATACAGACGTTGCTGGGGAAACCGCAACCTGTGCAGGCCCCACCCACTAAATCATGAGGCCACACCTTCCAAATTGTAAAACCGTGTTCCATTACAGCTTGGAAAATAGTCAGCCGGGCACCACCCACATTTTGAGGACACAAATGCTACAATAGTGTTGAGTGAATTCGCTTCAGAGTTGCAGCAGCAGCAGTGGCAGCAGCAGCATACACAGACCACTAATAATTATTACCATACTAATACAAGAAGGTGAACTAGACCTCTCTCTAGCAGCAGTGGATCAAAGGTTTATCCTTACGGGCAGCACAATGCAAACTAACAGTGGGCCTAATTCAGACCCGATTGCTGTGCGATTCTCTAGCCGCTGCCAAGCCAGAGTGAAATTCCGCTCATGCAGACGACTGCAAATAGCATAGCAGCCGTGCGAATTCGCGCAAATCCATTCACATCACATTCAACATCGACCTATGCAGCCAATGCATGTAAATAATTGCTGTTTACACACACTTATTCTCAGCTCTTTATAAAGATATTCAAATTGTACCGTGCATATTATCCTATTGTTGTCTGCTGGCCAAAAAAAGGACAGATACCAGGACTCCTCTGCGCAAGTAACGGTTTATTTTGCTTATGTGACCAAAGGCAGCATTATTGACCCTACCTGGCTGCATTTCAGAAGATATAGATAAGGTGCAGGAGAAAGAGAACAGGAATGTACTCAGTATTGGCTGCAGATGAAAAGTCACATGATAGTGGAAAAACCCTTAAGTTTAGTTAAAGAGAACCGAGGACATATTGGCTTTTGTGCTTAACCCTTTGAGTGCCAATGTTGCTGCATGAGATCCTCAAAATATCCGCTAAAAATACGAGCGCCGCCCACAGCAGCTGTTCTTTTAGTATAACTACAAAACACGGCCAAGTCAATTCTTTGAAATGTAATTAAATATTACACCACAAGAAATAAAATCAGTCGCTGTGAGCATTTTTAGGGGATATTTTTGAGGATTCCACAACAACGTTGACACTCGAAGGGTTAATATGTTGGCCAGGTGCACAGGACCATTATTCACCGTAGCCACACAATTCACTGCATGCACCAGAACACACAATATGACTATGTTGCTCCTCTTTTGCAATTAAGCATTCTTCTTAACCAGACTAGACCCATTTACATTATATACAGGTGGTTGTACTGCAGAGCATCATATCAGACATGGTAACGTTCGCCACCTAGTGTACACAGCAGGTATTAAAAGCAACCCATTACATCAGCTGAACTTAGTGTGTTTCACATCACACTGCATGTAGAGACACAATGTGGAAATGATTGGTCTTAGAAATAACCCAAAAACAAAAACCAGATGTGGCGGTGACGTGGAATATTTAATACTTGCTATATATTCAATCTGCGGCTCCTGATATTAAGCAGTGATTTATCATATGAATAGCAGCCTAACACTGACAGCAGTGAATTGAAGTTGCAATGTAGGATTTACAAAAGGTGACTTTAATAATATATAGATACCATGGTGTAAATTTACTAAGGCCAGTATTCAATGCCTCTGATTGGCCATATTTTCTGGGGAATCAGGCAATTCGCCGGGTTTACAGGGAATTCTCTCACAGAAAAAACATTTCGCCCTATTCAATGGACACAATTCTCTACAAATGAATGTCTGGCGATTCTCTGTTTGTGATTCTCCGCGATTCCCCATTGGTTTTCAATGGGGGCTTTTAGTGGAATTCGCCGAGAGTGTATTCAATGCTGAAGTGGAGAACTGCTTTCTCCAGTGATTTTCCCCCAGATTCTCCATTTTACATTCGTCATCTTTTTCTGGAGAACTGGAATGTGATTTTTGAAAATAAAGCGTTTTTTATTTTGGTGTCAAAAAAATCTGTTTTTTTTTTCTTCTGTGAGGGGGCATGCTATTTTTATTTATGTCCTTGCAGCACATGAATATATATATATATTTTTTTTTTAACAATATTTTTTTTTTTTACACATTCAGCAGCAGGGGGCCGAGCCGGGAGCCGCTCATTAATATTCATATATTCACTGCACACTGATCCCGATCATTACATATGCACGATCGGGACCAGTGTGTAGCGGCTCCCTAACACAGCCCCCTGCCAGCTCTGGGGGACTCTCCCTGTGTCCCCGACAGCCCTCCTTCACCTCCACAGTGTCCGGCGCAGGCAGGGAGGCTTCTATCTCCCTGCCTGCAGCCGTCCTCCGGCTCCCTGCGGCATTCGCCGGGGGGGTTAAAATTCGCCGCCAGGGGCAGCAAGCCCCTGAGGCGTTGAATAGGGGGTGAGGGAGGGCTGGCAGCAAATGCTGCAGCCCTCCGGAACCCGGCGATTGTGCAGCGAATCCAAAACAGGATTTGCTGCACAAGGAGAATTAGTGTATTGAATACCTAAGAGGAGAGTTGCCCTTAGCAACTAGATTCTACTTCTTATCAATTTGGCACCTTCTAGAACAGGGGTCTTCAACCCATGGCCCGCGGGCCACGAGTGGCCCACGGAGCTGATCTCAGTGGCCCTCTGCCCACCGGCCAGCCATGCACAGGGTTTTTTTTTTTTTAAAGTAAAAGAAAACGCTGCCGAGGGAGGCAGGGTAATGGGAGTCCCCCCGGGTGCCGCCTACCCGATTTTTCATTGGCTGCAGGCAGGGCAGAGGAGTGGATCCAGCGCGGCTGGGGGAGGAGGAGGCACGTCTGGTGGGAGCTGGGGAGTTGGGATCCGGCGAAGTGCGGGAGGAGGCGACGCAGCTGGCGGGAGCAGGGGACCTGGCGCAGGAACTGCAGGAGGAGGAGGCACAGCTGGCGGAGGGGACCCGGCGAAACTGCAGGAGGAGGCATGGATAGTGACCCGGCAAAGCTGCAGGATGAGGAGGTACAGCTGGCTGGAGCAGGGGACCTGGCAAAGCTGCAGGCATTACTGGGGGCATTGTGTGTGGGGCATTACTGGGGGCATTGTGTGTGAGGGGCACTGCTGGGGCATTGTGTGTGAGGGGCACTGCTGGGGCATTGTGTGTGAGGGGCACTGTTGGGGCATTGTGTGTGAGGGGCACTGCTGGGGCATTGTGTGAGGGGCACTGCTGGGGCATTGGGTGAGGGGCACTGCTGGGGCATTGGGTGAGGGGCACTGCTGGGGCATCATATGTAAAAGCAGGAGTACTGCTGGCATTATGGCCTGTGGCATAATGGGCATCAGTGTGGGGCATAATGTGTAAAGGGCATTACGGTGTATGACATAATGTACAACAGGTATTACGGTGTGTGGCATAATGTCTAATGGACACTATGGTGTGATGCACAATGTGTAACAGTTTATATTGATTTAAGTAGCCTTTCATTGTTTGGGCTTGATCTGTGAGGCATACTAGTTCACTGTGTTGGGCATTCATGCTTATATGTCACTGTGCAGCCTTCAGTCAACTTAAGCGTGTGAGGACAAAGACCATTCCTGCGGTAACCAATGTCTGGTCTTGCAGGTTTGCAAAAGAGGTGTCAGGTAATTGTTTTCCTGCTAGTTCACACTTTATTGCAATTTATTCAATATCAAATTATATATGGGGGGCCACATATTTCACTGTTTGCACTGGATCCCAAATTGGCTGCTGATGACTATTGGGGTGTGTGTGTGTGTGTGGGGGGGGGTTGTGCTGAGTATGGGCGGCTGTGCCAACTATCTATGAAGGACTGTGCTGATGTTATAGGGGAGCTGTGATTCTATGGGGCTGTCCGAAATACCGCAGTAGAGTTTAGTGCCCTCGGGCTTCACTGGATTTTTTTTAGGTGGCCCACGTTGTCTTAAAGGTTGAAGACCCCTGTTCTAGAAGATACTACGCGATTTTTCCATAGAGAATAATGTTAAATTAGAAAATTGCGTTGATCGGGTCCATCGCGGCCCATTATAATGGGCCGTGACGCGACCGACGCGATCAACCCGATTTTCCCATAGAGAATAATGTTAAATTATTTTTTAAAGTTAAAATCGGGTTGATCAACCCGATTTTACATAGGGAACAATGGGAAATGGGCCAATATGGCCAATTTCTCATTGTATCGGGTTAGAAAGTATGGTTAATGTCCCCCCATTGTTAACGCCACCCCACTATTGACGCCAACTGGAAGCATGGCGAGCGGCGGCGGTACGCGTCCTCCGAACTTTTCATACCCCCACTATCCACGCCTGCGTGGAGTTGATTTTATATAGTGTGGCGAGCGCAGCGAGCCTGAAGCGTGGCGAGCGCAGCGAGCCCCGCAAGGGGACACGTAATACCTGTGAAGTTATGCACGTCCCCTCGCTACGCTCGCCACACTATATAAAATCAACTCCATGCAGACGTGGATAGTGGGGGTATGAAAAGGTCGGAGGACGAGTGCCGCCGCCGCTCGCCACGCTTCGGGTTGGCGTCAATAGTGGGGTGGCGTTAACAATGGGGGGCCATTTCAACCATCAGGGGGGGGGGGTTGCTATTAAAATGAGGGGTTTTGGAGCTTTTTACATTGAAATCAATGTAAAATCGGGTCTCAGGGACCATTTTACATTGATTCCAATGTAAAAATCGGGTCGATCGCGTCGCATGCGATTTGGTTGGCATGCGATGGACGCGATTTTTCCGACCTGATCAATACAATCAAAATCGGTGGCACCGTGCTAGGAAACAAGTACCAAAAGCGTAAATATACGTAATTTTTCTGAAAAGTACGTCTGAATTATATAGGTTCCCTTATGGCTGAAATTGCCTCTGAACCTCGGATCCTGGCTGAGAGAAAGATGTTATATTTACACATACAGTTAATTTTCGTGCTTCAGATAGCATACACATGATATAGGTATATCAATTTCTCACAGCAGAAAGAATCAGTCAGACAGGTTTAAATTCTTTACAAGTCACACTGCGGATTAGTCAGTTCTGTACTATTCAACAAACTTTCCCGTTCGCTACCAGTCAAGGCTATTCAGGATATTTTTTATATTGTAGCCTTATGCATTAATATTTTTTTTAAACAGTCATATGATTGATAGTGAGAAATATAAAAAGAAAGAGAAAAGGAAAAAGCACTCTTCTGCTGTCCCTGTTAGGGCGGTTATGAGCTCTGTTATCCTAGGGCAACGGTTCTCAAACTGTGGGTCCTGACCCCAAAGTGGGTCCCGAGCGTCTCAGCATGGGGTCGCGACTCCATGTTGCTGACCATCAGGCTGATGACCTTTCTAATCTCAGTCAGTGATTCCAGGAGTCTGAAAAATCTGTTGAATTTTCTGTTATTTTAGACTCCTCATATACTTCTGTGCCTTCACAATGCTGCCATGCATGTGCTGTCTGCTTACTACACATGTGACCTGATGACCTTCTGTTGTAACTTGCTGGGGTCCTGCAATTTTTTTTATTGTCTGATGGGGACCCAGAGCGAAATAGTTTGAGGACCCCTGTCCTAGGGCATTGCAATAGAGCATCCCACAATTCAAGGATGATAGAGTGCTAAAGTAAGGTGCTACAGTAGGATAATGAGAGAGAGAGAGAGAGAGAGAGAGAGAGAGAGAGAGAGAGAGAGAGAGAGAGAGAGAGAGAGAGAGAGAGAGAGAGAGAGAGAGAGAGAGAGAGAGAGAGAGAGAGAGAGCGCAACTTGCTTAAATAGCACTCAAATTGCTCAATTAAAGTAATTGGTAAGTTATTGAAAACGGGTTTTTGAACGGTTAAGAGCCCTGAAGTCCCTTTCCCACTGCAGATTTTAAACGGTAAATTTACAGTTTAAAAGCCGTTTTTGTCACATTCACACTTCCGTTTAAAAACCCGTTTAACCCATAGTAAAGATGGGGGGGGGGGTTAAAACCAGCCCCAGGCTCCAGTACTGGTTCCCAAAATACGGGGGACAAAATGACTAGGGGTCCCCCGTATTTTAAGAGCCAGCCCCAGGCCCAACCAGCCAGCAGGGTAATGCCACAGCCGGGGGGAGACTTTTTTCATACAAGTCCCCCTGGCCAAAGCATTCAGCCCTGTGAGCCTGGCCAGGGGTCCTGGGGACCCCCCAATAAAGGGGTCCCCCCCCCCCTCCTGGGCTCAAGATAGGTAAGTATCAGTATGTGTGGGCTTTGGATGCATTAAAGTTTTATTTTTAATAGGTGTCAGTGTGTTTATTTAACTATTTATTTTACTGTGAAACTACAAGTGCCAGCAGGCCCTTCAATGCCCCGCATGCTGGGACTTGTGGTTCTCCAAGTCCCAGCATGCGGGAGAGGCTTGCTGGAACTCATAGTTCCACAGTATAATACAATAGCTTCTATGTTTTACCACTGCTCCAGGGTCACCACCAGGCTTCAGCCTGGCCAGGTAAGTCCTGGAGGGGGGGACCCCACACTCCCCCAGGACAGGCTGACCGGTCACAGGGCTGAATGCTTTGGCCGGGGGATGGGGGGCGACTTGTATAAAAAGTCTCCCTCCGGCTGTGGCATTACCCTGCTGGCTGGTGACCAAGGTAGTAACTTGATGTTAAGACTGTGGGAATAATGTTATGGGTTAGGAGTGCTCTTGGACACGGTTGTACTTTAGTTCCTGTTTTTGAGTACATTTTATTACATTTGATCCTTTTTGGTGATTTTTTTCCTTTTTGATATTTTTTATATTAAAGATGCCTCACATTATTATTATCTCACAGGAATGCTCCATAGTTTATGCATTCGTTCATGCCACTCGGACTCAAGGTGTTCAGGGTGAAGGTCCAGTAGCTTGCACGTTGTAGGAGTATCTTGGTTACATTGCCTCCTCTGAAAAGTAAGAAACTATTTTTCCAGAGGACACGGACCGACTGGCCGGACACTGCACACACGGCTATCAGCACAGCCACCGCTCAGTCATCCTGCAGTACTGCACGAACACAGCGCGCTGTGCAACACCAGGTAGCAAAGGCTCTCACCCTGCAAACCATATGCATTTTGATATAATTTGGACAATAATACCATTTAAATCTGGGATTTGTGACTAGCTGTTTTCCTTAGAAATCCCAAATACAGGGATATATTGTGACATCATTAGGTGAGAAAGTAAACTCAGAAGCCATTAACCTTACTGCACCACTCCATGCATGTAATGGAGATACCTCCACAGTCACATTTGATTTGAGAAAAACTGTGTAAAATGAAGGAGACCAATTAACCTACTGTTACCCCAAACGAGTGGTCACTATCTAGTGAGTGACTGGAGGTAACCCTTCAATTATAATTGCCAATTGCTTTAATTGATAAAAAAAAAAAAAAAAAGGTTACAGAGCTCAAGAGTTACAGCATTGGGGTTTTTTTTTTTCACAGCACCCCTAGGCCAAAAGATTCTTCTAGAGAAACACGTGGCAACCCTGCAAGCACCTCGTGGTTCCCCAACTAAATTCCTAACATATGCAGCGCTGTCACAACCAGTGCTTTCTCTATGCAGTGTAACATGTACCGGTCATGGTCACCCATGCTCATTCAGGATGACAGAACTTGGCACCTGGGAAATGTTGGACAACCTCCAAGAGGTAGATGCAATCAATTTGCCGCAGTCAATTTTGCATCACGTGGAAGATTTACAGGACAAAAAAAAAAAACCCCACAAACAGAGTTTGGGATTACTTTAAGAAAGAATGTAAATATCATTTCAGGTTCTATCAATTGTGCAACACTGGTGTTAAAAATTCCACCCACTTACAGCGGATCACAAGATCAACAAAGGTATGTATACAATGGATATTACACATACATGCAAAAAAAAAAAAAGAGGCTGGAGAAAGGGGAAAACCAGAGTAAGGCAATTAAAGCAGCACGCCCAGTGAGCCCAGTGATGAGCTGTGTACAAACTCAAGAAGGAGGGTGGAAAAATACAGAAAGTGACAGGTAATCACCATGGACAGCGCAGCACATCCAACTATTCAGCTGGATAATTCCTGATCACATGACCGTAATCCCAATAGGACTTGTTTAACTCTTACAGAGCAAGAGAAGAGAAAGCATAAGTAGGAGGAGTGAACAGAGGGTCGAGGCTGCACTAAATGTAACGCAACTCAGTGATTGTGATACTAGCGCTTGCAGGAAATCTTCCATAGATCTCACCGCAACTCCGAGGATGAGGCTACCATGAGTTCTAAACCTCTCCCGTATAGCTCCCCGCAACTCCTTGGCTAAGGCTACCATGAGCACTAACTCTCGCATATAGCTCTCCCATATAGCTCCCCGCAACTCCAAGGATGAGGCTACCATGAGCTCTAATGGTGCCCATACACGCTACGCTTTTTTGGTCCTATTTGATTTGATTTGATTTTGACTATACAAGTTTTTTCTTGCAGTATGCAATCCTTTCCAATTGGATTGGATGCAATTTGTACTTTGATGCGTCCAATGAGATCATATGCGATTTGATTTGATCAGATTTTAACCTATTTTTTTATTGCAAGTTCATGAACTTTATTTCTGCTAATGTCCACATATTTTAATGTGAGGGGGGGGGGGGGGGGCGGACGGACATATTGTAGGCAGGATGAGCAGCCGCTGCGGCCATGCGACTCCCTTCCCCTCTCACCCCTATTACCAGCCCGCCTCATGTTACTGCGGGAGAGCTGTGTGATTATGTACGGGGCGGCGTGCTTTCCTACCCGGGGGCCTCTCCCAGTGCTGCGGCTCACCTTACTGCCGGAAGTGCTGGGAGCTCCTTCTCCTCCGCGTGACAGCCTGGCGCGGAAGAGAAGAGGTGACTGACAGCAGGTGGGGGCGTGCCAATAATCGTATAGCTTCGCATCGCACTATACTACAAAAGTGCATGCGATTCTATACGATACAGTACAAAAGGATGTGCCTGCACATCCTTTTTGTACTTAACTATATCGGGCTCCCGGGGACGCGCATCGCGTCGGATCTGAACGCGGCAGACACTTAACACGCCGCGATTATCGTATATGCGATGCGTTTTGTACTTAAAAAGTACAAAACGCATACGATAATCGTAGCGTGTATGGGCACCATAACTCTCCAATATAGCTAACGACAATTTAGGCTACTGTGTAACTCTCCCATATATATCTCACCGCAACTCCATGGCTGAGGCTACTGTGTGCACTAACTCTCCCATATATTTCACTGCAACTCTGAGGCTGATGACGTGTGCTGTATATTCTCAATAATTTTATTTTAGGCAAGAAATAGCAGCACCCATAGGTACTTGAAGAAAGGATGGGGCAAGATGGGCCGTATTCAATGAGCCTAATTCACCATGTTTTCTGGCGAATCTGTGCTTTTTTCGTGTGTGTAGGCGATTTTTGGAGGTCCAAAAGCGATTCACCCTATTCAATGAGCAATATTCGCCAATGGCGACCTGCGAATGACGGACAATTCGCCATCTGTTATTTGCAGCAAATCGCCGGGCTTTGTCAATAGGATTTTTCATTGAGAATCGCCGGGATTCGCCATGAATCGCCATTAGTGTATTCAATGAGAAGATGGCAAATCGTTTTCTTGGTTTTTATCGCCGTTCTTCACCGGGTTTCCCTCGTCATCTTTTTATGGAGAACTTTTATCTGAACTTCGGAAATAATTGGTTTTAAGTGTTTAATTTAACTCTGCAAGTGTAATCTAATATTATTTGCTGCCCCTGTGTGATCTTATGGTTGTAGAAGTGCCATATAAATATATATTAAATTTTTTCTGGTATTTTTTTTTCTCCCACAATGCATTGTTATTACCCATGATTCACCTCAATTACCCATGAATCTCCTCCCCACCTCACTCCTTCGTTTGGACTTTGAGGAGATAACACAGCTTTTGCAGTCTGCTGTTTTGGAATCGTTTTTTCAGGGTAATTTGCGTTTCTTAAACACTGACTACAGTAATGGAGCTGTTTAGGGATACGCTGGATTTGCTGAGATTCGCCGTTAGGGGCGGCGAATCTCAGCCACGTTGAATAGGGTGACTCGAGTCCCGGCGGATCGCCATACATGGCGAATCGCCGCAAAAAAGCCGGCGAATTGATGGCGAGTGTAAAAACGGAATCGCCGTGGCCGGCGATAAAAGTCATTGAATACGGCTGTGTCATCGCACAGGTATGTACCCAAACACCTAGAGAAAAGCAACCTTGTATTCCCTGTCCTGTAAATTGCAGCACATTATGGAGGATTCCCACAGTGTTACTGGCCTTGTAAGGCTAACGCCAGCTGGATCTTACCGAAAAATCTGAATAGGGATGTTCAACTGGCCGCATGTCTATTGCAATCTAATCACATTTTTAACGTTGTGATGTTTATAATCCTCTTAGCCGTTATATACTATAATAACTTTTGGCTGCCTGCTTGCAATGTTCAGCTGCAGAGAGATACACACACACACACACACACGTCTATAATTCTAATAGCAGAGGTGGACAGAAACAGACACAAAAAGAGAAGTAAAATCATATATTCTGTTACAGCCAACGCCACACACAATGCTTCTGCAGAATACCCTCCATCCCAGAAGATATGCTGATGCAATCCCTTTACTGGGGCAGTAACCATTTTTTTTTAGAGTGGTTTTATTTATAATACAGGGGGTTAATGATCCCACATCTGTTCTAAGGATCCAATTCATGCACAAGTGTACACAGCTGTGATTTTTAGGCAGCAGACTTGATAGTTATTGCAAATTCAGGAAAGGATATCGGGAATCACTGGAACCATCTCAAAGTGCGACCATCAAATTATTTCCCCACACGTAAGCTGTGCATGGATGTTTATGCGAAACAGCCATTCACCTGAATGCGGTGACATTCGCGGTGCATGCAGAGGGTATTCGTGTGGGCTGCGTTTAAAGCACACGCAAAGCTGCAAATTTTGCAGCTTTGCATGTGAACCAGCATGACCTCCATAAATTGTAAACTCCACTGGGGCAGGGACTGATGTGAATATTTAAACATTCTCTGTAAAGCGCTGCGGAATATGTGTGCGCTGTATAAGAAACTGTTAATAAATAAAAAGTAATAATATTCTATGCAATCTCCACTGTGCCTGGCATTGTAAAAGTACCTTGGCCTTAATGCGCAATGCAGTCAAGGCATATGCACAGTCTACTGATAACCGCTCAGCTGCGTGAAAATCACTGCATACAAATCTGAATTAAGGGGTGTACACACTCAGGCTACTAGCTGGGGGGTTTGGAGTAAGCGATTTTGCTTAGACAAAATTTTGATGTTGCTGCCAGAGATAACCTGGTGGCTATCCCCAGCAGCAGCCCGTATGTACAGCTGAAGAGACAATGGAGCATTTAGTCCAGGCAAGTCCAAACTATGGCCCTCCAGCTGTGGTGAAACTACAAGTCCCATAATGCCTTGCCACAGTTTTGCTATTAGGGAATGCTAAAACTATGGCAAGGCATGCTGGGATGTGTAGTTTCACAACAGCTGGAGGGCCATAGTTTGGACATGCCTGATTTAGTCAAAATATTGTTGCCTGCAGTGTCTATTCATCGGGGCAATAGCAACACTACATGGCAGTGCAAACCTATCATCCGCTGTGTACACATGGGGCAATTCAGGCAACAATGTAGTCAAAATTGCTTTAAAGAATTGCCTCATGTATACATCCCTGTAGACTTTTGTTACAGGCTCCCTTATCTGTTCTAGATAAGTGGTGAACCACAAACATTTCATATTTTCTGGATTTCTTTTAACACACACACACACTTACTTTGCTGGGTCATACATTTTTCCAACTGCTATCATGGTCAGAAATCCTAAAAACATGTCCGGTTTGGGGTACTTGGGGACTGGAGTTGACGACTGCTATAACATTGGTGTCGTCCTAGGGCAGGCATGTCCGAAGTCCGGCCCGGGGGCCAATTGCGCCCCGTGAGGTCACTTCAAGCGGCCCGTAGCCTCCAGCCAGAAGCGGGCGGCTGGAGGCTGACGTGGGACACACAGCATAGGACTCTAGAGGTGGGACCCCGGCGAGCGCGCCTTTACCTTGCTGGCTTGCTGTCTGCATTGGTGAGGGGGTGCCGGTTGCCACTGTGTGACGCGTTTGCCGTCTTTCAGATGAGTATGTGTCCAACTCCTGCTGCTGCAATTACATATCACCCTCCACCGCGATCACAGTGACAGCAGTGTACACGGAGGGGGGAGCAGCAAAGGTGAAGCTTGCTCCCGTAATACGCACAGCGGAGAAGGGCCGTGGAGGGAGCCGAAGCATCTGTCTCCTGCAGGGGAATATACAGTGAAGGGAGGCAGTATGTAGTACATTCAGAGAAGGGTGGGCAGAGTAGGGGGCATACAGTGAATAGGGTACATACAGCGAAGGAGGGGCACTTTATGGGAATATACAGTGAAAGGAGCAGAGTGGGGGACATACAGTGAATGCGGGGCATGCCTGGGGGACATACAGTGAAGGTGGGGGACATACAGTGAAGGTGGGGCACGCCTGGGGGACATACAGTGAAGGCGGGGCACACTGGGGGACATACAGTGAATGGGGACAGTGAATGGGGGCAGAGTCGGGGATGTGAATAATGGTTCAAAGAATGTCGGGATGAATGGTCGGCCCCCACACATTTTCACGTCACCATATCTGGCCCTCTTTGCAAAAAGTTTGGACACCCCTGTCCTAGGGGAAAGGTTTTATTTGAATGGAGACAAATAGCTCCTTTTACACAATGGGCTGTTGGATTCCCCATCTGTTATGAAATAATTTGGCTATTTAAAGTCATAGAAAAACCCCATCGTCACTTACATCACTGATCATTCTTTAGAAAATAAAAAAACACGTTACAAAAGATATGTTCCAGGAAGTCAGATCAACTTAAAAAAAAAAAGTAAAATAAGTCATATGCAGCATTTGGGTTTTCCTGTCAGCCCATGCGCTGCCGCTGTGACACAGGGAGGAGCGATGGGGGTTACCCAGCAATATCCACCGACAGGCCAGGAGTAGCAAAGGGAGCAGGTACAGATACAGTCTGCATGCCGCACCAGTAACAATGGAGCTGGACACTTCACTCCGCCTTTAAAACACCCCCTAATGCCAAACGCATTTATTTTGTCCTGGAAAACGGCAAATCCAGACTTAAACCCCGCCCTGGTTTTCTGTATTCACCCCCGTTCACAAGTAAACGCTGTACTTACAGCGCATACGTATGTATTTGCTCCCATTAAAACCAACGGGAGCAGTTTCACGCCATCACTAGTCATGGCAAGCTGCACACAAACGCTGCTGTAATGGACAAGACGTGACACATCTGTAGGGTATGACCCAGCTCAGGCATGGCTAACGTGTGGATTTCCAGCTGTTGCGAAACTACAAGTCCCAGCATGCCTTGCCACAGTTTTACTATTAGGGCATGCTAAAACTGTGGCAAGTCATCCTGGGATGTGTAGTTTCACAAGAGCTGGAGTGCCACAGGTTGACCAG
Organism: Crinia signifera; assembly: GCF_055691185.1. Classification (NCBI taxonomy): domain Eukaryota; kingdom Metazoa; phylum Chordata; class Amphibia; order Anura; family Myobatrachidae; genus Crinia; species Crinia signifera. The sequence goes on along the minus strand of NC_139227.1, from coordinate 37,736,658 downwards.
GCCTGACCCAGTTTATTCCCATCAGCTTTCACACTGGACCCGGTTCTTTCAGCTTACAGTGAGCGCTTGGGGAATAGGTCATCTCTAAACCCTACTGTCCACCACCAATTCATTTCGTTTAGGCAAGACCAGTGTTCTCAAGACACAAGCCATACCTTTCACACGCAAGCTGGGGCACTGACCCTGGTTACATGTCCAGGGAATAATCCTGGCCAGTAGCAGGGTTGGAGACCCAGGACTGTCAACCAGACATATAACCGCATATGATGACAGCAATAACAGTCTCTAAGCACTGAGGTGCGATTATAAAAATTTATGACGGCAACAGAGAGTAAGTGTATGTATAAGAATATGTATGTATGTATGATAATGGTCTTTAAACTGAAGGATTTGTCGTTAATGTTTTTATATCTTACTAATTCAATACTAAAAAAAATAAAAAAAAATGCTTCATTAAAACTAGGGGTGGCTTTGGGGTCAACTGAGTGTTACCTGCAGAAGTGCGGAAATCACCGCAGAACATATGCACAAGAACTTGTACGGAGGCCGCAACCAAACTTCAAGTTGTGATGGGAGCAGCAACAACGTGACAATGCAGCATTGAGGGCTGAGAAGTGGCATATTCTGGGAGCTGCCAGGAAAACAGACGTGTCCGGGCCACAGGGGCTGCGTGAAGTCACACAAAGCTGCTGACACCCAAAACATGGCTGGCCTTGCCCTTCGCTGTGGGGTGAAGGCTTGTACTTTAGTGATGTGCCCGGCATGTGTGGCGGCCTTGCCATGTACCCCCCTTACAAACTACTGTCGGTCTGAATGGGGACCTTTATCTAATGCAGGAATATCCTAAAGGCAGAGGCTTCCAAATTCCATTTCAGTCCAAGCTTTGAGGATATTCATGCTAGAGCCGAGATGGTTACGCAAGTCACATGTGCTCAAGCATGGCTACCAATAAAACCTGCTGTAAAGGAGGAGGTTAGGAAACTCAACTCGAAGGGACTTTCAATGCACGGTCCATGTAATGCTTGTGTGTAGATTTAATAGTACAGGTACTAAAGTTCTGCAAATCGTAGTTAAACGATAAGCAATCACTGTGCTGGTTGTTCTGTTTTACTGCACAATTACACCTGACAGCGAAGGTAAGAAATACTATCCCAGCGTTACAGAATAACGTGTTTTATGAAGACAGAGATAAGACTCTCACTTGGTTCTCTGTTGGGTTCATGAAGGAACTTATAATGCGGAGAGATCTTGTAAATGAATTGCAGGAGTGCGTAATGAGATAGAGAATATACGTACATTTATTTCGTCTTCAAAAAGGAAATGTTTATTGGCAATCTACATAGCGTTAGTATGTTTCGCAGCACTTCGCTAATAGATGAAAGCCATAAAAGGGAGCTGCTAACGGTCTTATAATCCGCATGGAAATACGACCGATAGATCCGGGCGAATGCCCCATATCACAACATACTACCGGAAGACGTGTTTAGTTAGCTATGGGGGTTATTCAAACCCAATTGCTGTTGTGCGAATTCGCAATTGAATGACTGATCATGAATAGCAACAGAAATATCTAAATTCTTGGTACTCTTTACCTAGAACGGCGCCCACGATGTCCATCGCGGTCATCGGGGGTAAAAAATCGCGGGCATCGCATGCACTAAAAAAACGGGTGCGACGCGATGCCCGCGATTTTCCCATAGGGATCAATGTTAAAAGTGTGATTGGACGCGATTTTAGTGTTAAATGCCTCAATGCCCGCGATTTTTCCATAGGAAACAATGTTAAATGGGCCACAGAGCCCTAATAGTCCCCCTGAAGTCTTAAATGGCCCCCACAATTTTTAACGCCACCCCACGATCAACGTGAACCCGAAGCGTGGCGAGCGCAGCGAGCCCGCGAGGGGCGGCGGTACGCGTCCTCCGACCTTTTCATACCCCCACTATCCACGTCGGCGTGGAGTTGAGAATAGAATAGTGTGGCGAGCGCAGCGAGCCCTATGCGTGGCGAGCGCAGCGAGGGGACGCGGATACCTGTGAAGCCCGCGAAGGGACGCGTTTACCTGTGAAGGTATCCGTGTCCGCTCGCCACGCTTCAGGCTCGGTGGCTCGCTGCGCTCGCCACACTATTCTATTCTCAACTCCACGCCGACGTGGATAGTGGGGGTATGAAAAGGTCGGAGGACGCGTACCGCCGCCGCTCGCCACGCTTCGGGTTGACGTTGATCGTGGGGTGGCGTTAACAATTGTGGGGGCCATTTCTGACTTTAGGGTGACTATTTGGGCTCTATGGCCCATTTAACATTGTTTCCTATGGAAAAATCGCGGCCATTGAGCCATTGAACACTAAAATCGCGTCCAATCACACTTTTAACATTGATCCCTATGGGAAATCGCGGCCATCGCATCGCACCCGTTTTTTAGTGCATGCGATGGTCGCCGTTCTAGGTAAAGAGTACCAAATTCTTTTAGATAACCAGCCATTTTCTGGGAGTGTAAAAAAAATACAGGCATGACCAGGCGGTTTAAGGGTTTGTGCGACGTCATCTCCGGCCTGTCTCTGTCGCTGTGGAAGGGCCAGAAGTAAGGTGCCCATACACGTTGCGATATGTGTGCTGTGCGTTTTGAACTTGGAACTTGCAGGGGGATGCGATGTGATCTACTGTACAGTGCGGGTGCGATGCGATTTTAGCCTCTTTTTTTTTTTGAGTTTATAGTTACCTAATGGACATCTCATGTACTACAAAACTGATGCGATGCAGCACAAAAAGTACTGACTGCAGATACTTTTTGTGCTATACAATATTGTACCCGCGGGGACGCACATCGCATCCCCGCCGGTACACGGTGAACCGATGCGTTTTGAACTTTAAAAGTTCAAAACGCATGTTAAAATCGCAACGTGTGTAGGCACCTGTACTCACAATTGCACAGACTGGGAAAATCATTGGCTGGTGAGTGAAATACCTACGGATGTGTGACAAAATAGCGGATAGCCACATTTTCACAATTCAATTGCAGATTTGCACAGGGCAGGTTTTCACTCTGTCTGGGTGGTAGCCAACTACTTGCAGTTATCTGCAAACCTGCAGTTGAAGGATTAGTTCTGAATCAGTCCTTATATATGATGTACTCACAGGGCAGCGTGGTCTGGTGGCCAGGGGTATAGAAAGAAAATAAAATGGTTTTGTGTGAATTGTGTAGGGAAGGATGAGACAATCAGATTATAATGGAAGAGGGGTAATCCGAAAGAACAGAGAGGGGGTATTTGGGGGGGGGGGGGGGGAAGGGTTGTACAAATTGGGGCATAAGTTAGCCACAAATAACTACAATGATCACATACACAAGAAACCATTGTTCTAAAAACAGCCACAACAAGTACCAGATGCTAGAAACCCTTTTATATCCTTGAAAAGCCGGTAAATGTGATGTTTACCATCCCTATTAAAAGAATAGGGCCTACAGTGTAGATGAGCATTCGGAGCGATGCTAGATTGCTCAGCACACACAGTGCATCACAGCAATGTGCCAGCGCTGTGTGCTGAGCAATCTGTCAGGGCCAGTGTTCTGCGATGAGAACCCTGGCCCCGACCGATTAATAACCAGTGTGTGATTTGTCGCAGCGATTTATCGAAGTGCATGCCATATTTCACGTGTATTCTTCTTCCTTACTGATTAAATACTCCTACACCTATACAAACAATGGGTAATGAAATACAAACAGTCTTTATGTAACCTAATTAATGTGCGAGAACACGTGCTGTTTTCATGCTGGTTTTGACCAGGTCGATTTAAACAAGAACTTCTTTTTTTTTACCGGCAGTTTTCCAACGCAAAATATTGTGATGGGTCTAACAAAGCGAGACGGAGTTACTTATGACAGCGGTTTCCTAAACGTTTCACCGATATCAGTTCCCCTCCACAATAATATAAGTCAGGAAAGCTAAGGGGCAAATTTACTAAGATGGGAGTTCTATTGACGATAGGATGTTGTGCATAGCAACCAATCAGATTCTTATTTCGTTAGCACATTCTAGGACAGTGGTTCCCAACCCTGGTCCTCAAGTACCCCCAACAGTGCACCTTTTTCAGGTCACCTGGCAGGTGCACAGATTATTCAGGCACATTTTAAAAGATCCACAGGTGGATCCAATTATGTCACTTGTGATTCTGTGTGGAGACCTGGAAAACGTGCACTGTTGGGGGTACTTGAGGACCAGGGTTGGGAACCACTGTTCTAGAAGATAACATCTGATCTCGGTGGCTGCAAACAGGGGAGAACCATCCGATGGTGAGTGATTGCGAATGGTTTCCCCCCGTGTGCAAGACTGCAAGCGCAGCCGCACACAGTAGCGAGGAGACTGTGGTGGGGGTGGCGTTTATCCGATCGCTGGGCTCTGAAGATTCGCAGCCTAGTAATCCGGCCTCAATCGGGGCCCATGTGCAGAGTGGACGACAGTAAGTGAAGGGGCTGAAAGGTTTACAGCGTCTAGTTAAACAGTAAATAGGTAGACATGCAATAGGCCGACAGACAAACGATCGGCTAGGTCGACGCATTGGCAAAAGGTAAGCATGCAACAGGTCACAATTTTTTCCCCATTTCTTTGGACTCTTTCATACCGCTCCCATTTGTAGTCCACGTGGATGGTAAAGTATGCCAAGCAAAGTACCAGTGGAATGAGGAACCGGGGCCGAATTAGTGCACGCGTTCCACTAATTGTGGGTCTGTCGGTATTGACACCCAAAATAAGAAACCTAAAAAAACCAAAGTCGACCTTCTCACGTGTCAACATTTCTCATGTCTACCTTTTGACCATGTCAACCTAGTGTATGTGTAGACCTATTGACTATCAAACTAGACACTGTAATCCAGACATTCCCAACCACGGTCCTCAAGGCACACCACACCAACAGTGCAGGTTTTGTAGCTATCCAGGCTTGAGCACAGGTGACTTAATTAGTATCTGAGGGATTCTGATGAAACCATCTGTGCTGAAGCCTGGATATCACTAAAACCTGCACTGTTGGTGTGCCTTGAGGACCGTGGTTGGGAATGCCTGCTGTAATCTATAAATCCCCACCCTGACAGTAAAGCCCCCATACACTATGCGACTACAATGAGGGGAGATGTCACAGCCAAACCCCACCTTGAATTGTTCGGATGCTCCGATATGGTATGCGGTCCTTTTGCATACAATCTATACGTATATATGTTCCGTCACCTGCTGCCATGGAGGCTGCCCGGAATGGAGGTCGGATGCGCAGCACGTCCGATCTCTGACTCCGTTGTGCACGGGACCGCGCATCAGACCAGATTTTCACCTGCTTTGTCAGCCCGATCCAGCGGGATCAGGTGAAAAGTGGCCAAATCACCCTTGCATATAGCCAGCTTAAGAAGAGGAGAGAGACTATGGGCCTATTTCTAGTTCATTCTTAGAGGCAAATTCCTTCTCAAATGGACAAAACCATGTGCACTACAGGTGGGGCAGATGTAACATGTGCAGAGAGAGTTAGATTTGAGTGGGGTTTTTCTTCAAAGTGAGATCTATATTGCAGTGTAAATATAAAGCAGTCAGTATTTTCCATGCACAGAAACAAAATAACTCACCCAAATCTAATTCGATCTGCACCTGTTACATCTGCCCCCCTGCAGTGCACATGGTTTTGTCCATCTGAGAAGGAATTTGCCTCTAAGAGTGAACTAGAATAAGGCCCTATGTACATGAGGGAAGGAGAGACAATGAAGAGGTGTCTCAGGCCTGTCCTAAAAAGCTTGCAACTATCAGTTATAGATTTGATCATCAAATGTGGATATTCAAATTGGATTGCCAATTATTAAATGGTTTTAAATACTCCTCCATAAACCATGCAATAAACAGAATAGAAATGGGATACTACATCGATTCCTCACTGTATACCCACAGCATATACAGTAAGCTGCAAACTACTTTCTATCAGCCAATAAAAGTACAAAGATTGTTTTTTGTAATCTTAAGAATTTTTTTATAAAATATATTTTCTACAAAACACGCGGCTATGGGAGATGGTCTGCACATAGTTACAGGAAATGTTTACTGTGGAAAGATAAGTGCATTTGGTCCGACAAATAGCCAGTAGAAATGAATAGAAAACCAAAAGGTTAGCAAAAAAAGAAATTTTTTTTTATAGCGGATAAAAAAAAAAAATTAAAATAAGGTTTAGCTGCAGAACTGGGGAGAAAGTAAAAAAAAAAAAAAAAAAAGTTAGAAGAATTAAAAGCTTCCATTGTTAATTTAAGAAACGAGTTTAAGTTAGGAGGCAGGGGACACGCACAACTTTGCAACGTACTAGATAAGGCAGTAAATTCAATGACCAATGTAGATGAATACATTTTGGAACTTGATTTAAAAATTTCTGTTGTAAAATAATTATTTTGCACAATTCATAACATTTTGGTGTTGATTCAAATAGGTGCAAGCGAGGTAAAGTTCTACCGCTCCTTCTCTCCAACATATCACATCATTTGTATGAGCCCGTTGGGGCTATTAGAAGCGCAGCCTTACTAGCACTGCAAGCAGACGAACGGCTAACTGACCTGCCGCCGTTACCAATGATGGCAAATATTGTATATTGGTATTGTATCTGTACCATACTTGCTATTTGTAACTATGTATCACACTTGTTGCTATTTGTAACTATGGGGGTTACGCAGACCTTATAGCACAGCTGCTAATGTGCAGCCCCCTCGATTATCGATTGTGTGCACATGCATACGTATTGTAGAGCGCATGGGCAAGGCCGTCCTGCAATAAAATCCAGCAAATGTCTTCATCGCTGGCTATACACAAATTGATTGCCAGGAAGACGGCGTTTGGGGGGTGGTAAGCGGACGTTTGTGCCCAAACTATTGAGGGTCCAGTGCAGAATAGCCTGCATCTATTGCAGCCGCCAAGTCCTGGGCTACGCACAGACAGCACACATTGGAGTAGTCATTCAATGGTGAGCGGCTTGCAGATGGATTTGCAGCTAATTTTTTCGCAAGCCAGGCTAAGTAATTTACAGGCTCGCGTGGAGCAGGGTTTCAGCAGTAGTACTTTTTTTTTATAAGGCGCCACAAAGTGTCCGCAGCGCCGTACATAGCAAACAAAAAAACAAATTACAAGGTAACGTACAGGGTGTGTTGATAAAATACAGCATAAATAGGGGTATAGCTGGTAGAACTAAAATCAGCATCAGTTCTGAAGTTGGTGTCGAAATTTCCGAGGAGACTGAAGATGAAGTAGAGGAAGGGAAGAACAGGACAGGAGGACAGGTGAGGTAAAGAGATAGGGTGAGTACGTGAGGAAGGAGGGCCCTACTCATAAGCGGATAGGATAAGTAGGAACGGATGGAGGGGTAGGGATACAGGATAGGAGGAGCAAAAGAGTTTAGGAGGAGGAGGGATAGGCCAGTCAGAAGAAGTGGGTTTTGAGGGAGCGCTTGAAGGAGGTAAGGGAATCAGAAAGCCTGATGGGTGGCGGGAGGTTGTTCCAGTGCAGGGGTAAAAGCCTTCTTTACAGGCAAAACGCGTTGGTGGAGAGGGAATCCACAGCCTCATACAATTTGCTACAAGCATTTGGAGATACACTTTGAGACTGAACCAGCCTTTTCCTGTACTACATTATTGCCCTTCCCTAAAGTTTTGGAGGATTGGTCCTAGTCCAGCAAAGCGGACTTCCTACTATCTGGCCGGGGAGTGCTACCCCACAAATACGCCACCCATACCAACATACCCCCCACATAACGGGAATACATAAAGGACATCTCAGAAGGCACCCTAGGAATGGATCTCATCTCTTTTCTCCATAAAGAAATACGGAACCGTATGGACTGACCTCATACATTCATTCCCTCCCAGAAGCTTCATTTACTTAAAACACCTACTGCTATTCATTGTGGATAACCATGTTCACCTATTTTTTACCGAATATATAAATTTTTATTGTGTAATAATAAATTGTTTTTATCTGAATATTGGCACCTACCGATTAATCAAACCGAATCCTTTACCTACTAGCGCAGTGTACACCCTCTATCCGTTTTGGGCAGCACAAGAGAAGTCTTGGACACGGGAGTGGGAGGAGGTGATTAGGTGAGAGGTCAGTCGGTGGAGGGAGTGTGGATAGAGATCAGTGAAGAGAGGTAAGGAGCGGTGGAGGAGGAGAGAGCCGTGTAGGTGGTGGTGAGGAGTTTAAAGAGAACCCGGAAAGGAATGGGGAGCCAGTGAAGAGAGACAGAGGGGGGGAGGTAGAGGATGATGAGCCTAGCAGCAGCGTTAAGAATGCATTGGAGAGGTGCGAGGCGGGTGAGAGGTAGCCCAGAGAGAAGGATGTTGCAATAGTCAAGGCGGGAGATGACAAGAGAGTGAATGAGAATTTTGGTTGCGTCAGTGGAGAGGAATGGTCTGATGCGCGAGATGTTGCGGAGGTGAAAGCGGCAAGACTGTGTGAGAGCACGAATGTGGGGGGTGAAAGAGAGGGAGGAGTCAATGATGTCTGACTGGGCGGCACATACCTGATCGCACAGATCTGCTATCTAGCAGAGCAGTGATCAGGTCTGAATAATCCCCCATGCATTACACGCACTGCTATTTGTTTCTTTTGTTAGCACTATAGGTGTAAAGTTAGGAGGTGGGGGGGGGGGGGGACCTGCATCATTTTGTGACATGCTAGTGTTGACAGTAAATTCAATGAACCGTGTTTACAATTTTAAATCGATTTTGGATCTCGATTTAAAATGTTATTGTTTAAAAATAATTATTTTGCACATCTCATAGAAGACACATTATGGGGTCTATTCAAGTAGGTGCAAGCAAGTTAAAGTGCCATTGCACCAGCATGGAGACAGCAGCAACTGCCCCTCCGCAAGTGTCACATGTTACATCTGCCTCACCTGCAGCGCAGCATGGTTTCGTCCATTTGAGAAAGATTTTGTATTTGTGATCGAATCTGAATGAGACCCCGTATCGGTCTGTGTGCGCACGTAAGTTGTTTGAGGCCATGGTAATCAGGACTTCTGTGCCTGCCATACCTATATGCTTGTCTACTAAATAACTACATCAGGAATGGCGCTAAACAGGCGAGGCAGGAGATGTTTACCTTTCATGAAGAATCGGCAGGGTAATCGGGGTCTGGTTTTTCGATCATTAGGGTCCTTTACTTCTCCTTCCTCCAGGTCATCGTCCTGCAAGAACAATTGTTTATTAACAGGATACAACGTTGCCAATATCCCCACACAGACATTATTCCGGGTAATGGTGCCAAGCACTTCATCCTGAGATGGTTTAGCAGACAGAGTGAGCCTATATAACACAGGCCACAGATACAGCCATACACAACTTAACTGTGTAATATAAAATGTTAGACATCGTTTTACTGCTACACACACATTATACACACGGGTACATTTATGAAGATGGGCATTCTATTGAAGATGGGATGTCACCCATAGCAACCAGATTCCATCTATTATCTTCTAGAAGGTGCTAAATAAGTAAAATCTTGGTTGGTTGCTATGGGCAACATCTCATCTTCAATAGAACTCCCATCTTAGTACATTTACCACGCTGCGTGGTGTTCATGATGTGTTTCATTGTTTTATTTATGGTGTAATTTATTTTAAGCTAAACTTTCATTTCTCTTTACAGTCCCCTAGTGACATCTAGTGGCAACATGAGTATATCTTTTGTGAGCGACACCTAATGATGGAGATAAATATTGCAATCAAAATAAAATAAATGCGTTAGGTCCTTGAATATGCAGCAATTATGTAGATATTCCGTTGCCTTAATGAATCAATTACATATCACTGGAGCCGCTAACCGATAACCAATTGCCAGTGGCTGCAGATGGTAGTCGCAGTCTTAATGAGGGGCAGATTTATTAAGCTCGGTGAAGTGATAAAGTGTCTGGTTTTTATCACCGGCCAATCAGCTCCTAACTGTGAAGTTACAGGCTTGGTTTGAAAAATGACAGGTAGGAACTGATTGGCCGGTGATAAAAACCAGACACTTCACCAAGCTTAATAAATCTACCCCTCAATCTGAATAGTCTAATTGAATTTGTGGATGTGCGAGTCGGCAGACAGGGGATCCCAGATCCGGAATACGGTAATTTGGTCTAAAGCATTATGGTGGACAGTCATTAGGTCGACATGGGAAAAGGTCGAAAGGTCATTAGTTCGACATCGTCTCCATGTCGACAGTCAAAAGGTCGACATGGAGTTTTTCACTTTTTTTTGAGCCAACATGTGCAGACAGGTGGTATTTCATGCCCTACCACCCACTAGGGCGCGGTGGGAGAAGAAAATAGTGCCCGGCGCATTGCGAGTGCAGCGAGCGGTGCACTTTAAACTGTGTCCATGTCGACTGTGTTGACATTCAGGGGATAAAAACGGATGTCGACCTTTTCACTGTCGACCTAGACAATGTCGAACTAATGACCTTTCAACCTAGAGCCATGTCAACCTAATGACTGTCGACCAAATGATCCCAACCCCCCAGATCTGTCTATCCAAAAATAAAATAGGCGTTACATATATAAACACGGAATTTTTTTTTTTTTTTGTGTTACAAAGCGATTGATGTGGAAGCAGCAGGTGACACACATAGATACAGAGAACACAGATGCCTGTATTAGGAGATCATCTGGGCTACCGGAGGTAAGCTCTACCGGGACTCCAGACCCCCTAAGACTACGTTCCTGTGACTGCACAGAACATCCCTAGGGAGCACTCGCACAGAGAAGCTTCGCTGGCTGTGGACTGCACCACACAAACAATCAGTCCAGAGCCCCTGTCCTAGCACAAGACGCATCCCTCCAGCCTGACAACACCTGGGCTACCAGAAGTCAGGCTGACCAGCAGAAACAGACATTGCAGAGAAAGTTAAAGTAGCGCACCTCATAATAGGTACACCCAGTGCAGGAACTCCATTCTGGAACCTCTAATTAAATATGACATCATCAGGAACTGGGTCCCTGAACCTGTCCTGGGCAAAATGTACTTTCCATAAGATACGTTTTATTTTAAAGTCCTTTGCGAGTGCCTTCATTTCTAAAATACAATATATGCATCTCTCTCTCAGACCCTGGGTTCCTGGTGCTATTTTTCCAGAAAAATAGTACTGGTTACATCCAGTGTTCCCTCTAAGCTGTGCGCGTGTGCGCGCGCACACAACTCGGCGAGCGTGCGCACAGACATTACAACAGAGCGCACAAAGCAGCAGTGGTCCCTTTTTGCAGTTGTGGACTCAATTAATGTGTGTTTCACCCATTAACTACTGTGTGCTGTGTTTTGAATGTTTAATATCATTTTGAAGTAAAGTTAACACAAATGCTGAGTGTTATTTTCCAGTTATATATAAGTGACGCACAAAAATTTTAATTTCCTTCCAAAGTTGCACAGCCAAAATCTTTTGCCGCACACAGCCTTCGTAAAATTAGAGGGAACATTGGTTACATCTATTGTGCATGTACACACTATAACCTGCTATACATGTTATGTGACTATTGCATCTCCTTGTACAGCGATACATTCTATTATCTTATAAACATTCTCTCTTTGGGGTTTATTCTAGTTCATTCTTTCTGACAAAATCCTTCTTAGATGGACAAAACCATGTGCACTGCAGGGGGGCAGATGTAACATGTGCAGACAGAATTAGATTTGGGTGAGTTATTTTGTTTCTGTGCAGGGAAAATACTGACTGCCTTATTTTACACTGCAATATAGATCTCACTTTGAAGAAAAACCCCACCCAAATCTAATTCTCTCTGCACAAGTTACATCTGCCCCACCCGCAGTGCACATGGTTTTGTCCATCTAAGAAGGATTTTGTCAGAAAGAATGAACTAGAATAACCCCCTTTAAGACTATTAAGGGTTCAAAACACAGAAATTTATATATAAATACAAAGAGCACACCTAGATGTATTTGGACAGATGTGACTACAGGCCTAATTCAGCATGAATTGCTAATTACAGAAAACATACTCAACACACTATTTAAATCTAACTCTGTGCCCACTTGGATCATGAAGTTAGAACAAGTCTGTTTAAAAAAAAAAAAAAAAAAACATGAAAAACCTGTGGACTATTTTCATGTTGTCCTTTTGATTGGGTCAACCATGCGTTGAGGTCGACTTTTCGACCGGATCCCATCTGTACTGATAAAATCTCAACATTTTGGAAGGTCTACAATCGTCCCTGGTATTGTAGTGAAAGACTGACAGGCTGGAAATAACAAAGATATACAACAACCACTATAGAATAATGGAAGTAATGGGCGCTCATAAGAAAATATATAAAAAATAAAAATCTACAGATGTTTAAATTTATAGATGCATATATCGTATGCTCTACAATAGGTATTCCATTAATTATAGGCAGCAAATCCAGTGGTGTGTTAGTGTATACACACCAATAATCCTATTCTGCTAAAAAGCAGAATAAGGAACTAGGAAAAAATGTGACTGAAAGACGAAAAAGGGGGATAATTGCGCCAATTCTTTTAGAGCACCAGGGGTGTATCCTCCTGTATAAACACCAATACAATTGGAATTAAAATATATAACAATTTTTATAATAAATAATTGTTATATATTTTAATTCCAAATGTATTGGTGTTTATACAGGAGGATACACCCCTGGTGCTCTAAAACAGCGTTTTTCAACCACTGTGCCGTGGTACACTAGTGTGCCTTGAGCTGTTCTCAAGTGTGCCTCCAGATCTAGAGATGCCCAAACTAGTTTACAGCCACCACCAGTTCAACTGTTATTTATTGGTCTCTTCTTTTCATTTAAGGGGCCAATGTATTTTATTTGTGTTACCTGTGGGGACCAGTGTGATTTTTTTGTATATGGGGGCAATAGGTTTGTTTTTTTCCTGTGGGGGCCAATGTGTTTTGCCCTGTGGGGATCTCACGGTGTGCCTTGGCAATTTTAAAATCTTATTTAGTGTGCCACAAGGTAAAAAGGTTGAAAATCACTGCTCTAAAAGAATTGGCGCAATTATCCACCTTTTTCCTCTTTCAGGCTGGAAATAACATCCAATAAAGTCCTGCCTATTTCTATAGCTTGCTATAGGAGTTTGCTTCTCTAAAAAGTAACTACTCAGATCTACAAAAATTATCTACAAGCAGAAGACACCCCATTGGCAACGGAAAAAACACAACATAGGGACTGGTCATGACAGGGAAGGAACCAGATACTACCAGCCAGTGTGACAGATGAGCAAGGGGGCACTACTCGCCGGTGTGACAGCTGAGCAAGGGGGCCCTACCCGCCAGTGTGCTGTGTGACAGGATACTGCCTGTCAGTGAGACAGCTGAGCAAGGGGGCCCTACCCGCTGGTGTGCTGTGTGACAGCAGAGTAACTGGATCCTACGGGGTAAATTTACTAAGATGCGAGTCCTACTGAAGATGGGATGTTGCCCATAGCAACCAAATTCTATTGATTAAATTCTAGAAAGGTGCTAAATAAATAAGTAGAAAATCATTGATTGCTATGTGCAACAACTCCCATCTAAAGCTGCCCATACATTACAGATTTATTGTCAGATCTGGCTAGTTGTAAACCTGGTACAGGGTCAGTATATTCCTTATCCAAATTATTCTGCAAACCATAGTTCTTAGTACTTTTTGTTTTTTATTATACAATCACTACTGGGGGCATGACCTGTAACTGGCCCCGCTGCGGGCATGACCTTTCAGCATAGCCCAACGGCTGCCTAGCATAGTCAGCGTAGTGTCCCCGTCAGGCAGCTAGTCACCGTACTGTCCCCGGGAGCTGCAGCTCTGTCCCTGGCAAGACTAGTGAGCGCCTCTCACACAGCGCTGGTAAACGTCAGATCCCGTGCACTGGCGGACGCCGGCGGAGAGGCGTACCATCTGTCAGTAATTATTGCGGCATGGTACGGCAACCCTGCCGACAGGTTTAGGGATTCGTTAGCGCATGCGTCTCCTACACAAAGGGGGGGGGGGGGGTGTGGACGCAAGTGCATCTCATGTACAATAAGAGGCATTCGCCAGCGCTCCATGTTACATACTGGCAAATGCCTCCATTTGAAATCCACGCCAGCCCGAAGGGTCGTGTTATGCGTCCTCCCGACCTTTTCATACCCCCATTATCCACGTCAGCGTGGAGTTGATTTTATAAAGTGTGGGGAGCGCAGCGAGCCACAGAGCCCCGCGAGGTGACGCGGATTACTTTACATGTATTCTGCGTCCGCTCGCCATGTTTCAGGCTCGGTGGCTCGCTGCGCTCACTACACTTTATAAAATCAACTCCACGCCAACGTCGGGAGGACGCGTCCGCTTGCCACGCTTCGGGCTAGCGTGGATAGTGGGGGGTGTTTCAGGAACACATTCCCACCTGTCATGTCAGCCAGGTTAATATGATCAATGGTTCCCACACAATGTAATAAGCGCTGACTGACTACGCTAACTGCATAACCCTGACTGACTACACTAACTACGTAAGCTCCAGCTATTGGCGAATGGGCAGGAACACTACGCTGACCGCGGGAACACTACGCCTATTCTGACAGGGACGCTACGCTAACTGTGTAATGGGCGCCGTGATAATACACAAGTACCAAACAAAGTTTGTGTACTGTTTTGAAACCTTGTTTCATGCTCAAATAAAATATATTTGTGTGTATTTCATATGTTTGTACAACATAAATGCAAGATACATCATTGCAAAATATTCAGAAACACAGAATAATCCATTATCCAAAATGCTTATGGTCCCAAGCATTTTGGATAAAGGATACTCAACCTGTAATGGATGAGAGCTTGACAGTTGACCATTTGCTTCGAAATGCTCAAAAATTGGCAAAACAATCAGATATTACCAGGCTTTTGTACCAAACCGATCTGACAAATGTCAGATGTTTTAGTCGTGTACCAAACCGATCTGACAAATGTCAGATGTTTTAGTCGTGCGCCAGCTGAGCGACGGCGCACACCGCCCCTCAGTGCGCCAGCTGAGCGACGGCGCACACAGCCCCTCAGTACGCCAGCTGAGCGACGGCGCACACCGCCCCTCAGTGCGCCAGCTGAGCGACGGCACACACCGCCCCTCAGTGCGCCAGCTGAGCGACGGCACACACCGCCCCTCAGTGCGCCAGCTGAGCGACGGCACACACCGCCCCTCAGTGCGCCAGCTGAGCGACGGCACACACCGCCCCTCAGTGCGCCAGCTGAGCGACGGCACACCGCCTCTCAGTGCGCTATGTGCATGTGTTTAAGTTTCACAGGGCCGTTCTGCCGATAACGCCTGTGGATTGTCATTATCCAGGCCGCAGATCGCCAATCCACGGCTGTTTTCGCAGCCACGCCCCCTTTGCGCCCATTGGTAGGCAGGACATTGAATCCTGTCGGTCGTTATGCGGTCAATCTGACCGCAAATGGGCCTGGATCACGGCTGTCGGCGGGGATCGACAGCCGTGATCCCACATTGCATACCCCCCTTAGTGCACATGTCAGGTTGCCACCTCTGGAAGCTGCAAGCTTAAATGTGTCTCCATGCTGATATTCGTGCCTGGACGAGGCAACAACTAAATTGCTCCATGGGGCACAAACTAGTGACAATGAAATCACCCCCAACAAGATCACTGTTATTGCGGAAGTACAGTAGTACCCAGATTTACAATATTGTATTTTTTGGATGTTTTAGTTTCAAATACACTGATATTTCTGCGGAAGGGTTATTCTGTGAAAAGAGGACACCAGTGACAATGGAAATCTATAAATAAAGCTTCGAGATTTCTACAATTTATTTTCAATTGGCTTTCAATAGGATATGGTCATCTCTTGGAGTACAGCAACCTTCAGTTCAATAATGGTTCTTGGTGGATGTTTGTGGACATCAGTACTCAGATGGCACAGTGGCTGCATAGAGGCCTCTCACGCAGCTGCTGAGGATTACAAGCAGATGCCACCTGCTGCAGTAGTGATGCAACCTGCGTCCTAGGATGCAACATTGGTTTAAAGAACCCGCCACCCGTTACAGAGGCTGAACCCGTTCATGCAAGATGCCAAAAATCTGTACGGTGCAATGATGGATGCAGGCACAAGAGCACCCAGAGATCGATTATAAAATGTGCATCACAAATGAAGGCCAAGATCTGGACGATATATTCAAAAACAATTTAAAATATCCTCGCTCGGATGGTGTTTTCTGGGCATGCATACAATACTAGCTTGCTAGTGGAGGCCTCTGCATCCTGGGAGATGAGATCAGCTCAGCGTGTGCATCAGGCCCTCAGACTGTACATGGAGATGATGTACGATGATGTCATCAATGTTTCTGCAAACAAGCGGCGCCATGCACAAATTATGT
This sequence comes from Crinia signifera, assembly GCF_055691185.1. Lineage (NCBI taxonomy): Eukaryota > Metazoa > Chordata > Amphibia > Anura > Myobatrachidae > Crinia > Crinia signifera. The sequence goes on along the minus strand of NC_139227.1, from coordinate 37,720,300 downwards.
GATTGCAGTAGGCATTGTTTTGCAGGAGACAGCTTCTGCCCATATTATATATTCATTCTAGAACCCTGCATCTTTCAAACCCTGTGCAGTTCCTCTTCCCTGCCAGGGGTGTCGCTCTCGCCTGTGGTGCTTTTAGCACAGGTCTGTTCTGTATATTAGAGCTGAAATACAGAGCACACTGTGCTAGAAGCACCACAGCAGAGAGTGACTTCCCAGGCAGAGAAGAGGAAGTGCACAGGGTTTGAAAGATGCAAGGGGCTAGTGAACACTATATTAGAATATAAATCAGAATTACATATGGCAAATCATTGCAATAGGAGGAGGAAGAACAGCTGCACCTGACTGACCCCCCTGCCTGCAGCCATGCAGTGCGACCATAGGGCTGCGCAGAAGTTCAATTATCGATTGATCAGAGACTGATGCTGCAGCTTTTGCGCAGACACTGGGACACTCAGTCACTGGTGGGCATTTAAAAGTAAATTCAGGCAGCTATGGCATTTGCATAATTTTGCATAGTTGTGGCTCACAGGCCGCTATGTGATACTTCAATAAATGACCATATTGTGTGTCACCACCTTGTGCTACGCCTGCAAAGAGACATCCTGACATACTACAAAGTGATCAGCGGAACAGCACTTACTTTTAACCACAATATATAGTTCTACATACATACTCCGCTCCATCCAAATGCAATTCTCAAATGTCCCATGGTTTCCCCAAATCACTTTTCTGCCCCAACAAGCTTTCAGAGGTCTTACACCCCCCTTTCTCCCGAATCAAAATGCTTGCCCCAGCATTTTCCATCTCCTGTGGGAAAGTGGGTACTGAGGTGGGTTTGGGATCCAACCCGTGTTTTACAAGCCGAAACAGTGTCCAAGCAGTGGATTCTGCCCGTAATGGGTATTGTATAATCACCCTTATATTCATGATGTCCTACAGTATACAAGTGGACCTGTTATACCACTTTCAAACCAAAACTGGTGTTTTGAACCTTCTTTTTCCCTGAATACTGAACATGAGTTGGAGTGGGTACGGCTCCTATACCCTTTTACACTGCACCTTGGTGCCAACTTATTGTCAGGTCAACCCATTTCATGCTGAACCAGTGTCTTTACCTGAGTTTGCTGCAGGATACTATCAATCCTCACTTTTAAAAAGTAACCAAGGTCAAAGACTGGGTCACATCCTTCACACTGTAGGCAACCCAAGTTGGACCCAGGAGTGACCCATGTAGCCAGCCAAGACTCTTGCAATCTGAACCTAGGAGTTCTCTTCCACAAAGAGAAAGGACGCATGTTGAAACCCCCTTATACCATGTTCCTGCTAGGCTGATCAGCTGACAGATTTTAAAATGGCAAAATATACCCAGCCCTTATGGCGGTGCCCTGCAGAAGCAGTTTGGCCTGTTCTGTTCCCACCCAGCCGGCAGTGACACCGCTGTTGAGCAGACGGCATGTGCACGACATCAGTGAGGGGAGAGCTTGGAGACAGATTGGAGACAACCTAGCACCTAAAGGCCCCCTCTTGTCCAACAAGTTGGGCCTGATTGACTTGAGATTTATCCTATGTGCAGGAGGATCAAGCTCTTGGTTAGACCCAATGCACACGGGATTGTGCATTTGGGTCCTACACATCAGATTTTGTCAGATAAATTGGCCCAATCCAACTGAATTGGGTCAAATCTGACAAAATCTCACAAGTGTAAGGGTGTCTTTAGAGTGTCATGAGACAACGCCCTCTGCTGAACGGCCATGCCCCCTTTTTGGGAAGTCCTCCTCCTGCCAGCAGTTCGCCCTAGCCTACAAGTTGGTTTAAAAGAAAAAAAAAAAAAAAAATGATGAAAAACTCATGTCGACTTTTTAAATGTCGGTATTTCGACCGGCGCTTGGAGACATCACCTCCAAGCGCCGGGACTGCGATGATCCCTGCTGGAAACACCAATCGCTGTGCTAGGGGCAGCCCAGCACCAAGGTAAGCTGCTGGGCTGCCCCCAGCCCCTGTACACCCCCCCCCCACCCCGTCCAACCTGCGGACGCTGCGGTCCGTAGGTTGCACGACCCCCATTGATGTAAATGGGATCCGGGTCGGATGACCCTGTGTACCCTTTTACACTGCCTTCTACCCAGGTCCTAGCCATGTTCTACTTAGGTCAGGACCTGGGTAGAAGTCCCGTGTAAAGGGACACGACGCGTCCCATTTACACCGCCACTGACCCAGGTCTGACCCGCCGAAGACCCGGGGTTTTGCAGCGGTTTAAAAGGGGTATAATTATACGATTAATTGGGTGACCTCATTGTCCCATGAGATATTCTGCACATCAGTCATATAATGATATATAGAAGCTTTTTACAACGTATCATGTAGGGCAGTGGTTCACAAACTTTTTTGAATCAAGGCACCCTGGAATATATATAAAAAATAAATTCATGGCTGCCCTAGGATAAAAAAAAAAAAAAAAAAAGTTTCTTATTGAGAAATTTAGAAAACAATATTGAAGTAAATAAATTGTGTTTATATGTCATCCTTAGGTATAATTATGTGGGAAAGGACAGGATTCACTTATGTTTGTTCATATAGTTTATGATCGACAGCCATAAGCTCTGGTTTTGCCTATTACAATGACCATAAATAATTTTGCATTGCTTCTGAACCACCAACCCTAGGCACGCCTGCAAATATCCTGAGGCAACCCAGGGTGCCACGGCACACAGTTTGGGAAACCACTGGTGTAGTGTGTACAGCAATTGGATGTACTGAAACCACAAATTACAGCATTGCACCATCATTCCGATGTGCAAGATGAATGGAACTATGGACACATACTGATAATATACAGGTATTAAATTGCCAGAAAAAAAATAATGAAAAACTCACATCAATTTCCCCCTCATCAATCTCTCCATCATCTTCCTCTTTCTTCTTTTCATTCTGATTTTCATTCTTTACATCCAAGGGGGACTCATCCTTCTCTTTTTCGTCGTCGTCATCGGCTCCAGGCTTCTCTGTGTCATCTTCCTGGTTAGGAACTGTTGGTTCTTCTGGGACCTCCTCATCATAATCCAGTTCATGCTCATCCAGTTCTCGTATAACTGAGGAGGCTTCATCAGGAAGTTCATTAGGTCTCTCATCCCCTCCCTTATTAAGGATAGGAGACTGGTGCATGTCTCTGGTCTGCTCACCATCGGAGCCTGGAGACTTCACCTCACTGACACTGTCCTCTTCGTCAGAACGAAGAGGAGACTTAATAGACCGTCTCTCTTGGTCTCCTGAAACAAAATGTCTTTCATTTTTCTCCTTTGTAACAGTTTCTAAGGCATCTTCCCCCTCTGGAAAGGAATTAGAGACAGTTTTTTCATCTGTGGTTGATTCGAAGATGGGTTCTGATATGGATTTTTCCTCCGGGATAGATTTTGGGGACAGGTTATTATTTGATAATGGGGAGAAGCGATCTCCCAAGATTGATTCTGGGACAACAGTATCAGGTGACGCTTTATTGTCTAGAATATCATTATTTCTCTCCTCCTCTTCATCCAACTCATGGTGCGGAGTGTGATCTCGGTCATCATCTTCCTCTTCATCGGTGAGGTCAGGCAGGATTTCTTCAGGAGAAAGCGGGTCCCGTTCAGGACTCTCTGCTGCTGCCATCTGTCAAAAGTACCTTTATAAAAAAAAAAAAAAAAAAAAGATTTAAATGTATGAACTAAAATCATAGAATATTTATGCCAGGTAAGAACTACTTGGCCCATCTAGTCTGCAATAAACACATGTAAAGTCACACTTGTCCTACCAGTATATTTTTGGAATGTGGGAGAAGAGCGTTGTACCCAGAGAAAACCCAATCTGACACAGAGTTAGCAATGGCTTTACAGACCACGAATAGGTCTAGCATTACATGATGTAAAATAAAATAGTCACACAGGTGCATGAACGAATGTTTACAGATCTTATTCTACAGTACACCCTGCATTAATTACGCATGGCCAAAGCTAGATTCCCTTATTTATGCACATAACATGGCGGTCTGTATCCAGTGCAGTTACATTCTGGGGGGTTGGGGGGGTGGTCTCCTCCAGAAGGGGGAGCAGCCGGTAAGATGGGGGGGTCTCCTCCAGAAGGGGGAGCAGCCGGTAAGATTGGGGGGGGGGGGGGGTGTCTCCTCCAGAAGGGGGAGCAGCAGTATGTTGGGGGGGAGCAGCAGAGAGTCAATCTCCTCGTGAGGGGAGAGCAGCAGTAAGATTGGGGTGGGGGACAGCAGTAAGATATGGGGGGGTTTCTTCATAGCAGAGAGCAGCTGAGAGGGGGGGTCTCCTGAGGGGAGTAGCAACAAGATTGGGGGGGGGGGGGCAGTAAGATGGTGTGTGTGGGGGGGGGGGGTCTCCTACTGAAGGGAGAGCAGCAGCTAGCTTGAGTGGGCATTCGCAAAATTGGGGAGAGCAGCAGTAAGATTGGGGTGGGGGTCAGTATGAGGGGGGGGGGGGGGGGGGGTCTCCAGAAGGAAGAGCAGCAGTTCGATCGGGATGGGGAACAGCAGTGAATTGGGTGGGTGGAGGGGGGGGGTGTTTCATAGTAGAGGGGGACCGGGGGTGAGCGTGGCACCCTGGGCACGGAACCGCAGCAGGGCGCCTCAGTGAGGGGAAGCCGGGCCCAGCTGAGCAGTTATTGGAGGCCGGTCACCGGCCTGATGTTAGGCTGGATACATCCTAAGGCCTCCTCTCCCTGGTGCCGCCGCTTACCTGAGCGGAAGGTCCGGGCTGCTCGCTCACACACCGAGTGACGGGATCCCGCAGGCCGCCTCGCCTGACGTCATCGCCCAGCGCCGCCGCCGCTGTTATCCCGCCCATTCCCAGTCACACACTGGCTGGCGGCGCCTCCCTCTCCTGTCCCGCTGCAGCTTGACTGGCATACGCTATGTAACCCGGCCGGCTCTGGGTGAGCAGGGATGCTACATGTATCTCTTTGAAGTACTACAAGTACCAGCATGCCTGCCTTGCGCTGGGGTCCCTGAGTGATGGATGTATGACGTCCAATGGGCATATTCATTACATTTTGGGGCTAAAGTGACACAATTTAGCTTCCTTTAAAGCGGCGATGTGTAATATTTATTATTTATTTATTAACAGTTTCATATATAGCACATACATATTACGCAGCGCTTTACAGAGAATATTTGAACATTCACATCAGTCCCTGCCCCAGTGGAGCTTACAATCTATATACCCTTTCACACTCGCAGAGCCGGGTCATACCTGGGAATGTGTTACCGGATGCTTCCCGGGACTCTACCAAGGAATGTACCCTTTCACACTGCACTCAGACCTGGGATCCACCTGGGACAGCCCCATTCACACTGATCCCGGGAAATCCCTGCAAATACATATGCATGTCATTAGAAATGGACTCCAGGGCTCTGAAAGATGACATCAGCATTTGTGAGCCTAAGAAAGCTCCAATCAGCAGCTTTTTTAAAGTCCTGTGTACCCAATCCCAGGTACGAGACCATTCACACTGACCGCATCGCGGGTCGATTCTGGAATTTACCCAGGTCAGGACCTGGGTAGAAATCCCGGGATATTCTTTTAAGACCCTATCACGCTGAGCTAAATCCGGGGTTAATGTGCGTTCATGTGCAAAAACCCGGGATATTTTTGTAAGTGTGAAAGGGGTATAACTCTACCTGGGCTATGGGAGGGATTCAGTCGTGGGCAAAGGGTGGCGAGATGCCACGACATGGGGCAGTATTCAGTGCTCTTGATTTTTCGGCGAACAGGGCTGTTTTTTTGGTGAAATTTTTTTTCACCGAAAATGATATTTGCCGTGTTCAACGATCACTGTTCACCAAACATCGAATGCCGGCCAATTCACTGTTTCATAATTGACGCTACTCGCTTTTGGTTTTCAATGGGAAATTCAGCACAGTGTATTCAATGCCAAAATGGAGAACTGTGTTCACTTTTTGTTTTGGTGAAGTTTGCCGTTCTTTTGACATCTTTTTTAAGTGAACTGAAATTTGTACTTAAAGGTTTTTTATTAATTTTTTTTGGTGTCTACAAGTCAGTTTTTTATTTGAAGGATCTTGCTTATTTTTTATCTTTACAAGCACCACATTACTATATTTTAAATTTTTTGTTTTATTTTTTTTCCCCCAGCGAACTGCTGTGCCTGCAGCCAGCTGAGCAGCACAAGGGGGGGGATGCAGGGGACGTCAGCTCACAGGCGGCCAGTATCAGAGCTTGACATCGATGGCGGAAGCACAGCGAGCGCACGGCGAATCCAAAACAGGGAAATACGATATGCAAAAATCCCCAGTGAGGGGACCCTTGGATCCCTCCCCACAAATAGGGCCTAATTCAGACTGAATTGCTGATGTGCAAATTCGCAAGTCAAGCGACTATGGAATGACTGCACATGGATTGTAGCGTGAATGCGTATGGGTCGTAAACGCAAAGAGGGCGTTGCTTGACTGACAGGAACCTGGTGTATGGCAGTGGTAACCGGGCATTTTCTAGAAGTGTTAGGAAAATGCAGGCGTGTTCAGGGAGGGTCTGTGATATCAGCGCTGGCCTTGAACATCCTGTCTCTGTTGCAGAGATGTGGAAAGGGTCAGTCTAAAGGCCTCCATAGACATAGCTGAGGCATACGGTACCTCAGCAACTCCCAGCCGAGAATCCTCTGGCCTCAACGGTGGCTAGATGGCATATAAGTCATATGCGGTCACTTTGCTTACGATGTTTCGCATGCGATCACATTTGCTGGGGGATATGATGTGTACTTATTGCAGAAGTCTGCGGATCTGGTCAGATGGGCACGGAGCCGCACATCAGAATGAGAAGTAAAAGACCTATGATTAGACACTTTTCACATGATTTATTGTTCTGATGCATTGTGTGGAAAGGACCAAATCTTACATTACTTACATTTGCACAGACAAAAAAACTATTTGATGGTTTGGGAATTGCACAAGGATTGCGAATCCTGATCCATTCGCAATTCATTTTCAGATTTGCACGGCCGGGTTTTCTATCTGTCTGGGCGGTGGCTATCTACTCGCAGCCATCTGCAATTTTGCAGATTAATGATCAGGTATGAATCAATGCAGAAATGTGGTCCAAAGGCACCAATAACATCGAAACATTTAGGGCCGTATTGTGGTTGACTTGGTAAGCTGCAAAGATCGCAGCTTACGGACTCCTAGAGTGCGAAAGCGCTAACCCCGACCATCGGTGCAGGGGCCAATTTCAGTTCATTGGGAATGAACCACAATTGTCCCCTTAATTAGGTAAGGGTGCAGAGCCCTTAAAAGCAGACCTTTTGGGGCCTTGGTAAATGGGGCATTATTGCAGTAGCCCAGAGAAAGAGGTGGGTTTGTAGCAGATATGAGTTACAGCCTTGTTAAATAGCCATCATGCCCAATACTTCACTTTGTCATTGGGACCAGTGCCACTAATACCTCTTTTCCCCCAAAGTCCCGGGTCCCACCTGAGATTTGGAATATGGTTAAAATCTAGGACAGACCCCATTCCTACTGTGCCAACAATTTTTTTAAGTTTCTAAGTGAAAGGAGAAAAACAAAAGGCAGAGTGGAAGGCTTTTTGAGGGAAACAATGTAATAGTAGATCATCTTCATTATTTTTGCTCAGTATTCACTACTGAAAGAGAGAGAAAGGGGCCAAAGGTAAGTAAGTTGCAGTGGTATTCCGAAAAAGTACATTTGAGCCCTGTACACATGCATCGATTTTTCCAGATTTTCGATTCGATTTTGCTTATAGAAGCAAAATCAAATCCTAAACGAAATCGAATGTTTTTTGTGTCATTTTCAATCTGCATTCGATTCGATGCACGCTCCCGTTTTCACAAAATTGAACAGAAAAATCTACTGGGCAGCCAAGGAAATATCAAATTCGATCTAGTAAATCGAATGTGTACAATGTACCATGAATGTATATCGAATTCAATATCTAATGCAAAAGTACAGATCTAATGCCAAATCGAATGGAAAGACCTAATGCGAGATCTAATAGAAAATCAAATCTAACATCGAATCAAAAGCAAATCGATGTGTGTGTACAGGGCTATACAGAGGAGAAGGTCCTAACACAGGGGTGGCCAAACCTGTCCAAGTTCTACCAACAGTTCATGTTTTTCAGGCAACCTGTGGATCTATAGTAGGAATAAATGCAGCATGTTTGAAAATGGGACAGTTAGTAATGACTACAGCTGTGCAGCAGCTAGGTGATCTGGAAAATGTGGACCGTTGGTAGATCCCGAAGACCGGTTCGGCCACCCCTGTCCTAACAGAACTCTCAAAACTAAAAGTGGCTAAATTAATGCGGCCACAGAGGATACATCCAAGGATACTAAAGGGGGTTAAGGTAGCACCATTACCAGAATCTTTCAACCAGTTTCCAGAGGATTGGAAAAAAACAAACATCGTACCACTGCACAAAAGTGGAAGCAAGGAATATGTAAGCAACTACTGACTAGTGAGCCTTACATCAGTAGTAGGAAAATTGATGGAAACACTTTTAAAAGGAGGAGTTGTAGGTTATCTCAAATCCAACAATTTACAGGATCCCAAAAAAGTAAATCCATCCCAGTATGGATTTAGATTTACTCATGGAAGATCATGTCAAACAAAGCTTATTGACTTTTTTGACTGGGTGACCAAAGTAAAAAAAAAAGGGGGGGGGTAATTACAGCTTATATTATGTAGACTTTAGTAAGGTTGTAGACATTATCCCACCCTGCAGACTGCTAATAAACTCAGAAACATGGGGTTGGATACTAAAATGCTTGTATGATAAGAATTTGGTTGCAGGACAGAAAACAGAGTTGTAGCAAATGGGCCTTATTCATAGGAGAAATTTTTTACCAGTGGAGTTCCCCAGGGATATGTACTTGGGCCAGTGCTTTTTAATATCATTATAACAGATGACACAAGGAGCGGTAGACACACCAGGAGGGGTAAAACAAATGGCGGATGATCTAGATCAGTAGTTCTCAACCTCAGTCCCCAACACCCCCACACAGTTCACATTTTTCTAGGTCACCCAGCATGTGCACAGGTGCACTCATTACTTACTGACACATTTTAAAAGATCCATAGGTGGAGCTAATTATTTCACTTGTGATTCTGTGTGGAGACATGGAAAACGTACACTGTGTGGGGGTCATGAAAACCAAGGTTGAGAACCACTGAGTTAGATAGACTAGAGAAATAGTCAATAACATGACAACTACAGTTTACTGACAAAAACATGTAAAATCATGCACTTGGTTCTCAAAAATCCAATAGGTAAATATACTATTAATGGTTTCAATATTGGAAACTACTGAGGAGGAAAGGGATCTACAGTAGGAGTCATTATTTCAGGTGACTTAAAGGCAGGGAAGCTGTGTAACATAGCAATAAAGAAGGCAATTCTGATGCTTGGTTGCTTAGGGAGAGGAATCAGCAACAGAAAGAAAGTAATAATGCCACTGTATAGGTCATTAGTAAGACCTCATCTAGTTTACTGTGTCCAGTTCTGTATAAGTCATTGGTACAACCTCATCTACAATACGGTGTCCAGTTCTGTATCGGTCATTGGTACAACCTCATCTAGAATACTGTGTCCAGTTCTGCATAGGTCATTGATACGACCTCATGTAGAGTTCTATGTCCAATAGGTCATTGGTATGGCCTCATCTAGAATACTGTGTCCGGTTCTTTATAGGTCATTGGTATGACCTCATCTAGAATACTGTGTACAGTTCTGTATAGGTCATTGGTAAGACCTCATCTAGTTTACTGTATCCAATTCTGTATAAGTCATTGGTACAAACTCATCTACAATACAGTGTCCAGTTCTGTATCGGTTATTGGTACGACCTCATCAAGACTACTTTGTCCAGTTCTGTATAGGTCACTGGTACGGCCTCATCAAGACTATTGTGTCCAGTTCTGTATAGGTCACTGGTGCAGCCTCATATATATTACTGTGTCCAGTTCTGTATAGGTCATTGATACGACCTCATGTAGAGTTCTATGTCCAGTTCTGTATAGGTCATTGGTACAGCCTCATGTAGAGTTCTATGTCCAGTTCTGTATAGATCATTGGTAAGGCTTATCTAGAATACTGTGTCCAGTTCTGTATAGGTCATCGGTAAATCCTCATCTAGATATTGTGTCCAGGTCTGATTAGGTCTGTATAGGTCACTGGTATGACCTCGTTTAGAATACGGTGTCCAGTATTGTATAGGTCATTGGTATAACCTCATCTAAAATACTGTGTACAGTTCTGTATAGGTCACTGGTACGACCTCATCTACATTACTGTGTCCAGTTCTGTATAGGTCATTGGTAAATTCTCATCTAGATATTTGTGTCCAGTTGTTATACAGTAGGTCACTGGTTGCCTCTTCAATGGTGGCTAGGATACAGTATTCCAGGCACATTTGTTTTCATAAATGCTGCTACTGTAACATTTTAGCAACCCCTGGTGTAACTGGTGGCAATGTTATACATGGTAATTACATATATGTTTCATTGGGGTGTGTGGTAACTTAAATGTTGTGTCCATTGTTTCAGTAAATTGTTTCAGAATACGGGCCGTCCCTCATCTGTATGTATGGTAGAATTAAATACAGTAGTTGACTTTTTGGGGTTTGTGAACATTAACAGTACATTGCTTTAATTGTGAGTATTTTCTGTAAGTTTAGTTATCAGAAGCTGCAATGGTGTATGTTGTGCACAGGGAGGGGCAACGTGCGGGTTCAGCCACTCGGCGCCAAAGGAGGCCAGGTCGTGCTAGAATTTTCCGCTCACGGGTGACCCTCTTTGGGATGCCCGATGATGAGGTACTTTCTAGGTACAGGTTACCCCCACATGTTATTCTAGAGACTCTTACTTTAATTGAGAGTGATCTGGAAGCTCATCATCGGCTTAAGACCGTAATACCGAAACTCGCCCTGGTGTTGGCAGCATTTTTCTGCGCCTCAGGATCCTTCCAGCAAGTAGTGGCATGTGATGTCTGCCATATTTAGGCGCAAGGGGCACTTCATGGCCATGTCTTTTGCTCAAGATACCCTTGATAGAAGTAAGCTTGCATTTCAACAACTTGCTGGCTTCCCTAATGTGATAGGGGCTGTGGATGGGACCCATGTACAAATCGTACCACCACCACGGAGCGAGCGGATCTACCATAACAGGAAAATGTTTCACTCACTCAATGTGATGGTGGTATGTGGCCTATCCATGGAAATACTTGCATTCAATTCCAACTTTCCAGAAGAGCCCATGACTCTCATGTTATCCGAAAAACCGGGATCTGGCAAAGACTCCAAGAGCTGGAAGGCCGTGATGCGTGGATTCTGGGTGTGTCTGGTTACCCCTGCACGCCCACAGGAGTCATACAATGGGGCGCATTTTGCCACCAGGCAAGTGGTGGACCGCATGCTTGGCCTGTTAAAGGGCCATTTTCGGGTGCTCCACCGCACTGGTGGCGACCTGCAATATTCCCCCGAAATGGTGGCAAGGATTGTGGGGGTGTGTTGCTTTTTGCACAACATCGCTGTGAAGCGTAATGTACCCTTTCCCGAGTCGGAAGTAACAACAGCTGAGCTGCAAGAGGTGCCCTGCGCCCATCTCGCACCCATGAGAGCATCCGGGGATACCATCTGCGGGACTGTGTGGTGGCACGCTACTTCAGGTATCTGTGTGGATGGACAACATACTATATAAGATCTTAAACTAATTGATTATGTTATAAATACACACACACTTTAAAATGTTATAAAAACTTCATATCACAGTTTATTTGACATTCATCAACATTGCACCTGTTGGCTAAATACTGATTTTGGTGTAATGGGTTGGGGGCCCAGTCATGTGTGAACTTGGTGATGTTTTCACTAATTTCTAACATTTAATTTATTATTTTTCTATATAGCTGATTATTGATGTCATTTAAGGTGAGTTGATTTGTAAGTGTATTCTCCTTTAAGAGTCATGTTGGTACAGTATGTGAAGTTTGCTGTACCTAGGTATTATATGGTGCTTAAGATTATTCAAATGTGCAAACGACTATTTGAGTGGGTATAGAGTCAGGAAGGTATGGTCAGAAGTATAAACAAGGTTTAAAAAAAACATGTAGGCAGGAGACATGCGCATATGTGTATGGCCATATTTTGTCAAATATGACCATATACATACATGCATAGAGTAAGTGATGCGATCCGATCGCTGTGGCAATTTTTTTTCCACATACATACTGTTATTTGAACTAATATCAATAAAGTTTATTCCAAATAAGAATGTTAGCAACCAATCCCAGAACACCATTATTAATATGTCACTGCATTTGTTTACTGCGCCATTGCCAAATATGTCTACCTACAGGGCAGCGCCCTTTTCCCACAGGGAGCTTCTGGCCCTTGTGGGAGTGATGGAGGCGAGGCTGGGGCATGCAGGCCCCTATGTCTCAAATAGGCAGAAGCACCGGGCGTAACTTGTGGCCCGGCGCCGCATTCACGCCCGCGCGGGCGTACGCCGGACCATCGCTCAACTGGAGCGGCGATAGTCCGACTTGCGGAGGCGCCAGCCGGACCTCCTACAAGAACTAAGGCGCCGATTAGGACGCTGTATTTTTTGAATTGTGACACGAGTGTCAGTGTGTTTTTTTATGAATTTTTAATGAGTAATTTTTAAATTTATCATAACCTCAGTTTTATTGTTTATAAAGAGTACTGTGTATTGCTTTGTAACTTTTGTAGCTTTTTTTTTATCCCCAATCCCATGGATTCCACCTACAACACCCAATCTACAATTAAACAAAATATACACAGCACGACAAAGATCACAGCAGCAATGGTGGGAGGAGGCACGCCAGGAGGAAGAGACCAACAGGCAATCCCCTACCCTAATTTACAAATACGAATGTCTACACCATCGATAGAATACGACAGGAATCACCATTCAAAAGAATGGTGGTTCCTGATTTAATAAGCAGCCGTATTGATAATACGGCTGCTAATTGGTGTAAAACAGGCACCAAAATACGACAGGAAAATACACCTTGCTTTCCCTGTCGTATTTGGCTTTAGCCTGCACGGATCAGCCAGATCTGTGCAGGCTTTAGTGTAAAAAAATAGAAAAAAAAACAGCGTGGGGTCCCCCCCACAGTTGTAACCAGCACCAGGCTGAAAGAGCCGGGGCCGGTAATTAAAAATCAGGGAACCCGACAAATAGGGGTTCCCCGATTTTTAACAACAAGCCCCAGGCTCCAGGTCCGGGGCTGGTTCCCAAAATACGGGGACAAAATGACTAGGGGTCCCCCGTATTTTAAGAACCAGCCCCAGGCCAAACCAGCCAGCAGGGTAATGACACAGCTGGGGGACACTTATTATATAAGGTCCCGCGGCCAAAACATTAACCCCCTGACCGGTAAGTCTGGCCAGGGGCCCTGGGGGAGTGGGGACCCCCCCTCCAGGACTTACCTGACCAGGCTGAAGCCTTGTGCTGTCCCCGGTGACCCTGGGCTGTGGTCACCGGGCTGATCTTGGTGTAAAAAAAAATAATAAACTATTGTTTAATACTGGTGAACTATGAGTCCCAGCAAGCCTCCCCCGCAAGCTGGGACTTGGAGAACCACAAGTCCCAGCCTGCGGGGCATTAAAGGGCCCGCTGGCACTTGTAGTTCCATAGTATTAAAAAAAGTAAAATAAAACACACTGACACACACTTAAAATAAAACTTTAATATATCCAAAGCCCTTACATACTGACGTAGCTGGGGGGCGAACCTGGTGCCCATTGCAGTTCCGACACACTGTAAATAATAATCCCCTTCATGAAAAAAGAAATTATTAGTAAGGATAAATGATATACTAGTGAGAATAAACTGTTTTACCTGTTCACTCAAATCACTCTTGTTTAAAAAGAAAGACACAGCTTGAAGGCCATTTTCTTTGGTTATCACTGTGTACAAAGTACTAACATCTGCAGTACATAAAAAGCTATACTTCTCTTCTATCCCTGGCTGGGTGATTTATTGTTTTTAGTCAATATTTAAAATACTTACCTGTTTTTATTTATTATAGATCATCCTGGAAAAAGTGACCTATTTCTGATCTATGTGTCGATCAAATATACATTTTTATCTATGTATTAAATTGTTTTTTATATTTTGTACGTATCAGGAGGAAGGTTAGTCACTGAACCAGATTTTTAAAAAAAATAAAAAATAAAATGATTTTTTATAATAATTTTATATGGTGTACTTTTATGTTGATTCATTTACATTAAAATGCATCTATCTGGTCTATACTAGCCAAATCTGTGATACAATGTTATAATGTAATATAATGTGATTATATGTCCATGATATGTACTCTGCACTTTAGGAAGATGGCTTTCAATGATTCAATAACAGAATTACGTGATTACTTCCGCAATGCGTTCCAAAGGTTATTTCACCTGGAACGCACGGCCATTGCGCCCCGCTACAGCCTGACTTATTCTTTTCCCCATTGATTTGGGGTTTTATGAGGCTTTAGTTTTTACTAATAATATGCGCACAGAGAGATTATCTCCATCTGTAATAAACTTATATAGAATTAGTCCGTTACCACATATGTCCGATAAAACGGACATTTGGAACGCACGGCCATCTTCCTTTATTGCATGTGACACGCAAAAATCGTCACTTCCGGCTGCTCCTACCCGGACATCCGGTGGTGATGTACGGAGCGCATTTGTTTCAGCTGGCACCGTTTAGTATGGAGGTATAAATATACCTACCAGACATACAGAGAATTACACTCCTGATGAAGAATACTTCGAAACGCGTTGAGTGTTAGAAGGTACAGACCCCCATCCAAGGCTGAACACAAGTCATCTCAAGGTGCTGATCGGTGGATCCCTCTTTCTGGTTCCGGACTGGACGTTGGACCCTGGTTTTAAGACCCTTCTTCCATCTGACTGTGAGCTGTTTTTGCCTGGTGGATTGTACTATATGCTGTCTAAAAGCTTTTATGTTGTAAGTGCGGATTGTATATTAAACCCTTTTTAAACCAAGGTTAATCTGCACTATATTTCCTCCTATTTCACCCTCTCACACAATCTGTGAGATTGGGTGCTTATCATTTCAGGTTCACCAAAAGCCTGCTGATCTGAGATCTCCATTTAAAAGAGAAACAAATAAATGGTGGTATCTCTATTATTTATGGTTATACACTGAGCGCTGTATGTGAGACACCCCCCTGTTGTTGTCACTATATGTCTTTTTAAGTAGGTTCTGGATGTCCTACTTTAAGGTGTAATTCACATCTGCTGCACTGAGTTTTAATTGCGCACTATATGTTGGCACACTTGTTTGTTTCTATATTCTAGGTGACAATATAAGCAGGGACAGTATAGTGGCACACAGGGAACACATAACCGCCGAGCTGCACAGCACCTAGGCAGCCATCCACGGCGCCACTGGTCGCTGCAGCAGCCAGGTAGGTGACAATATAAGCAGGGACAGTACAGTTTATCACACAGGGAACACATACCTGCCAAGCTGCACAGCGCCTAGGCAGCCATCAGCGGCGCCACTGGTCGTTGCAGCAGCCAGGTGGGTAACAGTATGAGCACAGTATAAGGTAACAGTGTGAGTAAAGACAGCACAGTTGTAGCAGAGACAGTTATCACATAAAAGACACGGGATACATTTGTCTGAGTGCGTTCCTAGGCAGCCATTGCGGCACCATCTTGAATCTTCCTGTAGGGAGAGCCGTGGGTGGTGGCGGGGGATGGGCAGAGTCAGTGAGGCTGGAGTTGGGGGCAGAGGCCCCATCTCCTGGGTGAGACGGGGGGAGCAAGATTGGGCCTGCAGGAAAGGGAGCCACTGCTGGTGTTTCTTGAGGGCAGATCTCTCTACTGGGGATGAGGGGGCTACCACTGGTACCCTCGCATAGCTTCTCCTCACCTTCTCCCTCCGATGGTCGCTGGGAGTCTAAATACCTAGAGGCCGCCTGTAGATATCTGTGTGGGGCCTCCGCTAGACCGGACCGCTGCTGCCTGTGGGATTCTGGCCCTCTCTCCTCTTCTCTCCTGGTGGCCGTCACAGCTCGCCTGTCTTGCCCGCCAATGGGCATTATCCAGCAGTAGAGCTGGGGGGGCCAGGGGCCAGGAGCTCCACAGTGTGCGTCCATCCCCGACCCCAACAGGGGGGCTGACTGCCCGCAGGCCGATGGTGCAGCATCCTGCTGTCCCGCCTCTGCTGTGGCGTTTTGTAGTGCTCACCGCCGGGCATGCACAGCGCTGCTTCTTCCCTCTGCTGCCAGAGGGAACCCCATAATGGTAATATGCCCCACACCACAATATTACTGTACAATCTACATCCCCATATAATATTAATACATTCACAGGTAATGCAATTATACACCTCAACCCTTCATAGATTAAATTAAATTTTCACTCCTCCGCAAATTAAATACTAACTTAAGTTACATATGCTTGCATGAAGGTTTTGGGACAACCCGTACAACAGCTGCAGGCCTTACCTACACATTAGGGAGGCTAAAAGGGGCAGGGTCTGATACAAGAGGGGCAGAATTTCGGAAAGGGAAAGGACTACAGGAGAAATCTGCACCATGGTGGTGACTGGTCACCAACCATATAGTTGGTGATGGTTCAAAATGACAAGGCGCTTCAATTTTAGGACCTTATCAGTACATTAGTTACTGCAGAGTGTTGTCCAGTTTGACACAGCCACAAGGCTAGGGCAGCTTTGCCAACATACATTGGTATTTGATGGCACAAGCCATACAATTAATACACTAGACATCTGTGTGTCTCCCAATCATCATAGTTAGTAACATGTTGACAGCAGCTCTTTAATCCTGTATAGAAATGACTGTAGGGTTCCTAGCTCAATTCAAACAACTTGAGACAAAAAATATTAACATGTGCAACTGCAAATCAACAAACCCCATTTCCCATGCCAACTGACCCAAGTTCATTTTTTCCCCTTTGTTCAAATAAAAGTTTATTCTAAGTTAGAAGTTGCCTGTGCTTTGTTAAAATATGTTTGTGTATTGTGTTAAGGGAAGGGAAGGTACATATACACATGTGTGATTGCATTTTTATGTGTGGTATAAAGTGGAGGGTAATGAATACATGTTGGTGAACGTGTGGTGGGGTGTGTGTATTTTCAGAATAAAGGGCTAGGTTAGTGCAGGGGTAGCCAACTCCAGTCCTCGAGAGCTACCAACAGTGCATGTTTTCCATGTCTCCTCACAGAATCACAAGTGAAGTATTTAGCTCCACCTGTGGATCTTTTAAAATGTGTCAGTGAGTAATGAGTGCACCTGTGTATCTGTGAGGTGAGCTGGAAAATGTGCACTGCTGGTAGCTCTCGAGGACTGGAGTTGGCTACCCCTGGGTTAGTGTGTGATGGGCATAAATATGACCATCATAATTAATGCATGAATGTAAACACTGGTTTGCCAAACACATGTACACATAAGCACACATTTGAGTCCAATTTGGAAATTGTGTTTTGCAATGCTATCATAGATAAGTACACACACGGACTGTGCCACATATGTTTGGAAATGTAGGTACTTGTGACTTATCTGGGCGCCCGATGTTGAAATTGTATGCCAGTACCCTAAGGCCGGTTTCACACACTCCGGCTCCTGCCGGACGGTGAAATCCAGCACGGCCAGGGAGCCGTGCCGCACACAGTAGTTTATCATGGAGGGGATGGCCACAGCCCAGCAGCCGTCCCTTCCAGTGGCGGGATCCGGCTGCAGCCGTGCGGCCGGGCCGTGGCTGTCCCGTGTGAATGGACACAATAGTGTCCATTCACAACTAATGTGTGCGGCACGGCTCCCTGGCCGTGCGGGATTTCACCGTCCGGCAGGAGCCGGAGTGTGTGAAACCGGCCTAAGCATGCGATTTGACGTGATTTCCCTTGAAATTCCCTTGAAGAGAAAATCGCGTTGCATTGTATGCTATTGTATTGCATGCGATGCGATTTGATGCGATTTTAATATGTACAGGCACCCAGATGCCTGTTTCATATGTGAAATGGCCCCCCAGACCCCATTTTTAATTGTATACCCACCCTGATGGCTAAATGACCCCCATTGTTAAAGCCACCCCACTATCAACGCCAACCCGAAGCATGGCGAGTGCAGCGAGCCCGCGAGGGGCGGCGGTACGCGTCCTCCGACCTTTTCATACCCCCACTATCCACGTCGGCGTGGAGTTGATTTTATATAGTGTGGTGAGCGCAGCGAGCCACCGAGCCCGAAGCGTGGCGAGAGGACGTGGATACCTTCACAGCTATACGCGTCCCCTCGCGGGCTTCACAGGTATCCGTGTCCCCTCGCGGGCTTCACAGCTATACGCGTCCCCTCGCGGGCTTCACAGGTATCCGCGTCCCCTCGCGGGCTTCACAGGTATCCGTGTCCCCTCGCGGGCTTCACAGCTATACGCGTCCCCTCGCGGGCTTCACAGGTATCCGCGTCCCCTCGCGGGCTTCACAGGTATCCGTGTCCCCTCGCGGGCCTCGCTGCGCTCGCCACGCTTCGGGCTCGGTGGCTTGCTGCGCTCGCCACACTATATAAAATCAACTCCACACCGACGTGGATAGTGGGGGTATGAAAAGGTCGGAGGACGCGTACCGCTGCGCTCGCCACGCTTCGGGTTGGCGTTGATAGTGGAGTGGCGTTAACAATGGGGGGCATTTAGCCATCAGGGTGGGTATACAATTAAAAATGGGGTCTGGGGGGCCATTTCACATATAAAACAGGCATCTGGGTGCCTTCACATATTAAAATCGCATCGCATGCAATCTGATTGTATGCGATGCGATTTGACGCGATTTTTAGGTGCGATGAAGAAAATCAGGCACCCAGATAAGTCACAAGTACCGAAATGTAGTATATGGAAGTGACAGCATTGCATGCCGCAATATTTGAATACTCAAAAATGCCACACATTTATTTATTTTGTGTACTGTTTATGAAAAATATTAGATGTAGATTACATAATGGGTACAGAACTGTGTCAGTTATACAAATTGAAGGGGTGTTTATTAAACATTAGATTGTAGTGGTGCAAAGGTCATTGCAGTATGTGAAATTGTGGGGCACATAAACGCAGGTAGTTTGTGAAATGCCACATTCTAAAGAATACATAGAAATGTCGCAAGGGTTAATGTAAATTCCAATTTGGGTAGAAAAGCATTTAATTGAAAGTAGTAATAAAGACCATAGAGTTTGGCTAATTGTTTAATGGGTTTGAAGCATGAGTTCCGTGCGGATTCGTGCTGTGCTGTGCTGTGTAAAACTCCAACAGAGGGCGTTTGGTCGGCTGTCTGGCCGCTTGGACGCTGAAAGACTGAGCAAACTTTGTGAGTTCCGTCTGTACATGGTCGTGTTCATGTAGAACCACGCCACTCCCTCTTATATGGTGGTCCGTCCGAACGGATGCGGAGGTCTTGTAGGCGTGTGGGTGTGTGGTGCGTTCGGTCCGATACAAACGAACGCACATCCGACCGAGTGAACCAGAATATGGCCCAAAGGGTAGACAATAAGTAAAATAGCCTTCCATCAGTGGTGGTAGAGGCTAAGTCAGTATTTAAACATGCATGGGATAGACATAAGGATGTTCTTAAAAAGAAATAAGGAACAAATGTGGTTTCAGGTAGCAGTGTGGTTAAAAAAAGTGGCAGAATAGATGGACCAAATGGTTCTTATCCATGTTGGGCAGTATATACATATTTGCCTACTATCTGCTGTCAAGAAGAAATGCAGAAAGGAGACCCTGGTAGATACTTCAGGGGACCCATCTGATTTTATTAAGCCCTGCCCCCTTAGGGACAAAATGTTGCGATTTGTGGGTGTTTGTTGAAGCAGTGGGGCTACATAATGTGATTTTGCCTCATGTAACTCTACCCCACCACTCATAGGGGCTTTCAGAAGTGGAGATGTTGCCCATAGCAACCAATCACATACTACAAGATAATAGCTAGAATCTTGGTTGCTATGGCCGACATCTCCAATTCTGAAAACCTGCACTTTAGGAAATTTTCTTCAGATTCATTGTTCCAGATATAAGACTGATTCAGGTTTGTTAGAAAAGCAAAAAAAAAAAAAACATGCAAATGGGCAAAACCACTGCAGGTGGGGCAGATGTAACGTGCAGATAGATTTAGATTTGGGTGGGGTGTGTTTAAACTGAATTCTAAATTGCAGTATACAAATAAAGCTGTCTAACTTATGTGGGCTATATGCAAAAGCAGAAAGTATTTACCCTGCACAGATACCATATAATTGTGTTTGATCGCCTTGCATAGCAACATGGGTTGTTCTATACTTGCCTACTTTTGAAAACTAGTTTCAGGGAGATTATAGTTGGTAATAGAATTTTGCACAGCGCCCCATCGAGGGGGAGTGTCATGCTCCACCCAAAGGGCGTGTCTAGTTCCATATATGGAGAGATTGTGCAAAGAGATTGTCAAAGAGATACCTAGAAGCGTGGGTGTGTACTCCTACATCTGAGAGGAATCTTGTAAAATGACTTATATCCAAATGTAGATGAGCCCCAAAGCAGTTAGTAAGAGATAATATACTTGGTTAAGAACTGTGAAATGGCGCTGATGATTCAATGTAAATGTATCTATCTCTCATTGCTTTTCCCAAAAAAGTAACCGTGTAATGTGGGCTAGGTGACACGAGGGAGATGGCTAGACTAATGAGGGAGAGAGGGAGATTGCTGCTGTTTCAGGGAGTCTCCTGCAGAATGCAGGAGGGGAGGCAACTATGGTTTGTTCCAGACACAAAAGTAATTACTGTTTTCCTTCATTGAATATGGCCCATTGTCTCCCCATTCTGCTCGATACACTAGCGATGTATCGCATGAGATCCTGCCACCTGCGAGGGTCCCGGGTGGCTCAAGGAGAATTGGATGGGGGCCTTTAGGACTGGTCTATGGAGCAATATGAGGACCACTTGTAAAGGACCACTTGTAAAATATCGATTTATCAGAGCAGGTTTTAGAACAGAATTTTTTCCTTCTTGTTGTCATCTGTTGTTTTTTGCAGCATTTGTCAATTCCCAAAAGAACTGCTTTAATTATAAACCTGTGTTTTCTTTATCCCTCTTGTAATTAGTGTTTACACCTGGCAATTATTCATTTCCTTCATGAGTTTTGGGGCCCAGGTTCGGTTAATCTCCAGGGTGTCTGAGTGACTCTCCTCTTCCGATCTATTATGGTATTTTGAAGTAACGTTCATTGATGGTAGAGTCAGGGCTGAATTGCTTCGGTCTGGCTTCTGTGTTCTCTGGTTTTGGGTGTATACACTGCAGTGGGAGATGTCATTAGGGGGGAAATTTACTAAAGGAAATTTGTAAAAAATAGGTGTATTTTTATCCAGCAATACACTTATTTTTGACATTTACTATCCCGAAAATACAGCAATTCATATTGATAGTACATCAACACGAATACAAATTGCCGTATTTTCGGGATAGTAAATGTCAAAAATGAATGTATTTCTGGATACAAATACACCTATTTTTTTTACAAATTTTCTTTAGTAAATTTCCCCCTAGATGTCTGACCCCTGTTGTAACATAGGATATTGAATAACACAAAGCAGCAATGCATTCTCCCAATGGTTTTACACCATATAAAAGCAAGCAATTTTGTATTGATTTAGCGTAGTCATTACATAGATTAACACAGGATGTATGTTTTATAGGTGAACTAAAGGCTTAAGGTGCCCACACCCTAGAACGATTTTTGGGCCGATTGGCCGATTTCCGATAAATCGGCCGATATATATCGTCCGATGTGATTTTTGTCCGATGCGCGCTCCCGTAGATCTTTAGCTGAATCTTCTGATCTTACGTGCTGCACAAAAGATCAGAAGATTCAACAAAAGATCCATAGGAACGCACACGGGATCTTAAGAAAAATCTTTGGTAAAGATGTGCGCTTGCCTGAAATCTTTTGTCCAGGATGGAAAAAAGATTTTAAGGCTAATTTATGCGCACATCTTACGATCGCAGATCTCTCTAGTGTGTGGGCACCTTTAGTTCTGCAAATAATCATAATCAAAATCAGCTTTGTTGGCCAGGTATAATTGCGTATACTAGGAATTTGATTTGGATTGCTGTGCACAGCCAGGGTGGGAACAAGTAAAACAGTGGCAGTACAGACATCTATATAACACATACAGATATGCACTAAATGTATCCTGATGAGGGACACAGGCATGGGGAACATATATTTCAGGGTTGCCTACTTTTGAAAAATCATTTCAGGGAGAAATATAAAAGCCAGGGGGTGGACCTTGCGTTGCCAGGGGGAGGGCCTTGCGTCGCCAGGGGGCAGGCCTTGCGTCGCCCAGTGCCAGATTAAGGTCTAAATGGGCCTGGAGCTGAAAATTATCAAGGGCCTATTATGCGCAATAATAGGGGATGTGGCCAGCACCTAATAATGTGGGAGGCGTGACCAGTGCTCTGGTTGGGTGATCTGCTCATAGGTCCGTCTCTATTTGTGTAAATACTTTCATCTAATTATATATGCATGGAAAAGGCAGGGGGCTGGCATAAGAAAAATGCAGGGAGACATATTGGCGGGTGCCCTCCAAAGGTACACCCGCAGGACACCGATGTCATAAGATACTTGCAGGATGAGGCGGCATTCCAGTCATAAAAAAATACTGAAAGCCGAAACTTGGTAGACAACATTGCAGCACCTTTTATGTGGTCACCTAAGTTTACCACACCATATACCCCTTATACAAATCAGGCACCACAATAGTAACCCCCTTATACTGTACTTGCCTCTTACACATTATGCTACATGGAATGAGCCAAAATTCCCACTATGGCAAACGAATTGAGTCAAAATTCACTTTATGCCACATAAATTAAGGCAAAATTCACATTTTGCCACATGGATTGAAGAAAAATACACCCTATACCAAACAGATTGAGCAATAATGCACAATATGCTTCATAAACAGGGGCAATTCATGCCAAAGACGCGCATCAAAAATTGACACCATATTTTCCATTACGTATTATGCCAAACACCATAATGCCTATTAAAAATTATGATACATAAGTGCTGCTTACCTACATGCTCATTGCCAGGGGTTCCATGCTTGTTGCCATGTGGGATTACATGCTCATTGCCAAGGGGGAATACATGCTCGCAGTAACTGGGGGACAGCCGCCGCCGGGCAGAATAGCCGGAACCTGCAGTGCTCTGCATACACCAGGGCAGAAAGCAGGGGGCTGCCCGGCTGTATTCAGAGCACTGCAGGTTCCGGCTGTTGGAAATAATACCCCTTTCACACCAGAAAATGCAGGGATTTACCCGGGATTATGGTCCCAGGATCATGCAGGGACATTCCCGGGCAGGCCCCTTTTACACCAGCCTAGTCCTTGCGTTTTCTGGTGTGAGGGGGAGAACCCCCTCCCCCCCTTTAAACAACCAGCTATATCTTCAGAACCAACTGACCCATTTACATGTGGGCTTCGAATGATTTTGGTCCCGTGAAACTGGGCCGTTTGGTTCCAGAGAAATCTGTCCTCAAACAAAATCCATGAAATTACATTTCAGAAATGAAAAAATCGGTTTACCCACAATATCGCTAGAACCAATGAACACATATGGACCAGCCTGGTATCAGATTGAAGGCCCAGCGATGTGGGTTCGACTGAGATCAACCTTGAGCTTCTGTGATGCCGGGGAACTGACAGCTGTTGGAACTGGGTGGGGGTCGGAATTAGTGTGTCCCAGGTTATCCTATGGGGAAAACGTTCCAGCTTTGCCTGGTGGTATCTCCAGTTTCCAGGGGCCTAGCGACGCAGTGCCAGGCTCGTTGAAAAGCCCTGGCTCTCAGCTGTAGCTCCATCAGGCCCATTGTTAATCCGGCCCTGGCGTCGCCAGGGGGCAACTACAGTATTTTTATAAGCATGGAGCCAGATTGGTAGTAGGGACAGTGCTGGGAAACCAGGCAGAGGGGGAGGGCAAGGAATGGGTAGGGTAGTGGGGACAGTGCTAGGAGACCAGGCAGAGGGGAGTCAGGGGGAGGACAAGGAAGGAGTAGTGTAGTGGGGACAGTGCTGGGAGACCAGGCAGAGGGAGGGCAAGGAATGAGTAGTGGGGGCAGTGCCGGGAGAACAGGCAGAGGGGGAGTCAGGGGAATGCAAGAAATGAGTAGTGTAGTGGGGATGGTGCTGTGAGACCAGGCAGAGTGGAGTCAGGGGACAGGGCAAGGAAGGAGTAGTGTAGTCGGGATGGTGCTGGGAGACCAGGCAGAGGGGAGTCAGGGGACAGGGCAAGGAAGGAATAGTGTAGTGGGGACAGTGCTGGGAGACCAGGCAGAGGGGAGTCAGGGGGAGGGCAAGGAAGGAGTAGTGTAGTGGGGACAGTGCTGGGAGACCAGGCAGAGGGAGGGCAAGGAGACACAGGAGACTGGCCATCCTCTCCTCCTGCTGCCTCCGCTGCTCAGCTCCCGGCCGCCGCCTGTGCTCAGCGCTGCTCCTGTCCTGAATCCTGCTCCTTCCCTTTTGGGGACAGGATAGGCACCGTAAAGGCCCAGTCGGCAGCAACAGGGACAGGGGGCCGGACCCGGAAAGTGTATGTAGCAGCAGGATCCCGGAAGAGCTGGCCCAACTGCTGGTGCCGCCGGCGGCATCTAGCGCATGCGCACTTCATATCACACAAGCGAGGCAGCTGCGTCGGGAGAAAGGGGCCCTCTTCCGGGAGTCCGTGAGATGACCCATGATTACGGGAGTCTCACGGACATTCCGGGAGAGTCGGCAACCCTGATATATTTACTGAGCTGTTCAGCACCCAGGCAGCCATTCAGCGGCGCCACTTGGTGATTGCACAGCCAGATAGGTAGCAGGTAAAAACACGACAGGGGAGACACAGGGTACATGTTCTGGCCAGTGTCACAGATCCTAGGCAGCCATTCAGCGTTGCAATCTTAACATTGCTACTCACAGGCAGCAGTGGAGGGGTTCAACAGCCATCTCCCTTCAGCACCCATAGGAGTCAGCTTGGATGGATCCAGGTGCTGTCCTGTTGAGGGGCTTAGGGGAGGGGGGGCAGCGTGCCAGGGGCCTGGCTAGAGGGAGAGCCAGCGTGGGTGGTGGTGATGGGGGGGGGGGGGGGAATCAGTGAGGCCAGTGGAAGAGTTTGTGGGCCGATAGATAGGCAGTACCTGCATCCATGGGGCCGCCTCCACTGGGTTTGCCTGAAGCTGGAGCATTGGGTGGGCGGGCTCCTGAAGTCTAGAGGACAGGTGGCACGGCCTAGTGATGCGGTCGATGGTGTTCACTCACTTCTAGTCTCCCGGGCTGATGCCGCAGCTCCCGCTGTTGGTGGTCACTCACTCCTGGTCTTGCCGGGGCCATCACAGATGCCACCTGTCTGAGTGGAAAAGCCTGGTGACGCGGCTGCCGATGATCAGGTCCTGCGCCAGGGGTCATTCGGCAGTCCTCTGCGTTTTCTTCATCCCCCTCCACCTCCTCTGTACCCCTCCACATCCTCCACCATCCAGGATATTCTCCCTCTGCCGTCTCTACACTCTCCTCCTCCGGGGGCTGAGGATGGGGTGGGATGGGGGCCGAGGATGGGAGCACGGAGGTTGGTGCTCCCCGTGAATGCGACCATCCCTGGCCTTCATTTCCCTTTTTTCCCAGATGTCTGGACTTAATGTTATAAAGTTTACACTGCTCTAGAATAAAGGGTCTAAGACTTACAGTTACCCCCCCCCCCCCCCCCATTACTATCGGTTTTGTATGATGTACACAAAAGAGGCTGGCCAGCTTCAAAGCAGACCATTGCTCATTGGTTAAGGTCGGTTATTGCCTTTGCCTATACCAAAGTTGGCAGACCAATGCCCTCCAGAATTAATGCTCATACCACCAGATTGGTTGCTGCCTCTTGGGCTGTGCGCCACGGGGCTACGGCGGAGCAAGTATGCAGGGCTACCACTTGGTCCTCTGTTCATGCTTTCACCAAATTCTACAAGTTCCATGAGTTTGCATCGGAGGACGCTTCATTTGGACGAGCAGTGATGAGAACTGCAGACCTGAGCGTACCCTCCCAAAGGACCGGCTCTTGAAAGTCCCATGGTTGGGCTGTGTCACCAGTTTGGATGAAAGAGAAAAGGGATTTTTGTAAGAACTTACCGTGCGAATCCCTTTCTCTGAATCCATCCTGGTGACACAGCGATCCCTCCCTTACGCTCAGTAAGTTGCAGTTTCATGTGTTGTCATGTTAAATTGGTTATTATGTTATTGTACTGTACACATTAATATGTTCAGGCATTGTACTGAGTTAATGTATCCTAGTGTGCTCTGGAAGTTGTACTGAGGATGCTGGGATGCAGAAGGGAGGAGCCTGCCTCTAACAAAGCTTTAGCATATCATTTTTGTGGGTGAGTGTCGCGGTCTGTCTTAATTATTAATCAATATGCAGTGAATATACATATATATATATGGGTGCATATGGCTGTATGCAGTAGAAATTGGTAATAGACTCAGTATGTTTGCAATTGTAATTTACTTTAAACAAGGATTCAATTAAAATGTACACAATTGGCCACAAAAAAAGTGTAAATTGGTCATAAGCATAAGTTGGATAGTCTGTATGCTCAGCAAATACATCACCAGAAGCTGGGTGTCATCCCTGGTGATGCTCTGCCAGACTCTACTGCAAATGTCTTCAGTTCCTGCTTGTTCTTGTGGCATTTTCCCTTCAGTTTTGTATTCATCAAGTTAAATGCATGCTCAATCGGATTCAGGTCAGGTGACTGACTTGGTCATTGCATAACATTCCACTTATTTGCCTTAAAAAACTCTTTGGTTGCTTTTGCAGTAGGCTGCGGGTCATTGTCCATCTCCACTGGGAAGCGCCGTCCAATGGGTTCTGATGCATTTGACTGAATATGATCAGATAGTATTTCCCAAAACACTTCAGAATTCATCCTGCTGCTTCTGTCAGCAGTCACATTATCAATAAATAGAAGGGAACCAGTTCCATTAGCAGGCATACATGCCCATGCCATCACACTGCCACCAACATGCTTCACTGATGAGGTGGTATGTTTTGGATCATGAGCAGTTCCTTTCCTTCTCCATACTCTTCTCTTCCCATCACTCTGGTACAAGTTGATCTTTGTCTCATCTGCCCATAGGATGTTGTTCCAGAACTGTAAACGCTTTCTTAGACGTTGTTTGGCAAACTCTAATCTGGTCTTCCAGTTTTTGAGGCTCACCAATGGTTTACATCGTGTGTAATATATATATCCAGAATTCTGAGATTCCGGGGGAGGGAAGTCGAGGGGCGGGGTCACGCTGGCGTGCACGTGAGGGAGGAAGGCTTGTCCCTCCGGAGGAATGGCGCAGAGATGAGAGCCTGAATTCTCTCCCCTGATCTACCCCCCACGGGGTACTGGCGGGCCAAACACAGAGTGGCTGGGATAACACATCGAGAGAGTTGGTGCGGCGTGGAGCGCCTGAGGAAGGAGACGCAAGGCCCTGCTGACGAGCGTGTGACATCATCTCCCGGTGACTGGGATACAGCGGCGAGGTCTCGTGGACATAGCGGATGCGCCGGGCGCGTGCAGCTGGGGAGACGCGGTGGTATCCTGAGCGGGAGCTAAGCAGGGATTGGTCCTGGTGTCTGCTGCTACCCAGCGATTGTATGGGACTTCAACTCCCGGAGACCGGGATATAGCGGTGGGATCGTGTGTATGCTGTGGCTGAGCCGGGTGCTGGCAGCCGGGTGGACGCGGCGGTGCCCCGCACGAAAACTGAGTTTGGATCCGCCCAGACGTTATCAACTAACCCAGCGATTGCGTATTACAGAGGAAAGCGCAGAGAACCCTGACAGTAAGATATAACTGCCATAACACGCTCCACAAGACTCTGTAAGTAAGACTGCTTTGATATACCACACTATTTGTCCTGATGACCGCCGCGAAGTCATAGAGCAGGACTCCCGTGCACGACCGTTGTTTGATCTGCTTGCTTAAGACTCTCTAAGTTTATTTTAATATAAATCTAAGATCTCTCCCAGCGTTTGGTCGACATCAGTCCTTAGACATGGGGAAGTCGACACAGAGTGCAGCGGCCGCCAAATTAGAGAAATTCGCCCGGTCACAGACCAATGCCCCTTCATCCTCCAGAGAAAACACCCCTTTGAGTACTCCTACTAAAACCAGCACAAATCCTCAACCCCAAGAGGTGACGTTGTCACAAGTATTAGAAGCCATTAATTCATGCGAATCTAGATTGTCGGAGCAAATCCACAGCTTACAATCAGATGTTATGCTTCTAAGGGACGATGCGCAAAAGACCCGCGATAGAGTCTCAGAAGCTGAAGCCAGGATTTCAAATACGGAAGATGCTATTCTTCCTATGCAAAATCAAATTAAAATTCTAACGGCCCAAATATCCGAGCTAAATTCAAAAGTAGTAGATATGGAAGGGCGTTCTCGCCGGAATAATATCAGATTTGTTGGATTCGAGGAGAAGATTGAAGGAAATCACCCTGAAAAATTTATTGAGGACTGGGTAACTAAATGTGTTGGCAGAGAAGCGCTGTCCCCATTATTCTCTATTGAAAGAGCCCACCGGGTCCCTGCCAGGCCCCCAATACCAGGTGGTCCCCCACGAATCTTGATAGTGAGGGTGTTGCTGTCGAAAGATAGAGATACCATTCTGCGTCTTGACAGAAATAATGGGGTACTTTCCTATAACGGAAAAAAGATATCTGCCTTCCCTGATCTCCCACTTGATGTCAGAAAGGGGAGAGCAGAATTCCGTGATGTGAAAGAAAGGCTAAGAATGTTAAACATCAAGTACTCAATGTTATATCCAGCAAAACTGCGGGTGGTGGATAAGGATACCACCAGGTTCTTTTCAACCTCCAACGATGCGGCAATATGGATCGACAAATGTTATCCAGGCCCCAGACAACTGGCAAAAAGTTAATATACTTTAAACAGCTCCTGGCAGTTTACTTATCAAAAAGGATAACCTGGAAGAAAATGGAAGAGAAAGGGAGTTTTTTTTTTTTTTTTTTTTTTTTTTTTCTTTAAACCTGTATGGTATACAGAACGGGATTTCCTTATATATGACCTGTAAAAGATAGGAGGACTTGTTTATTGTATATTTTCCTTCTATAACGTACATTAATGGCCGAATGGATGCATAACTGTGGGACAGGATACCCAGGTGATATAAGATCTAAATACTTGATTGGAAATGACTGTGGAACAGAAGCCATACCAGTGGATTTAGTTGATTCTAAATGTTAAGTTGATATGTTGGGCTTCTTTTTTTTTTTTTTTTTTTTTTTTTTTTTCTCCCCTTCTTCCCTCAGATGGGATACCGAAGGGGCAATATTGCCCATATACTCTCGGGAAAATGTTAGGAATTATGTTAGGCATTATGGGTCTGTATGTGTAATTGGACGGTGAATCAGAAGCCACGCTTTTGGATTCACACAGCTATATATATATGATTTTGTTTCTTTCCGAGAAGATTTCTAGAAAGAGGGATACCAATAATGTGAATATAATAATAGATTGTCCTTAATTCTGTACTGAAATATTATCCGTTTGGACACGATGGCCTAGCTGGGGGTTGGGGGTGGAGAGGAGGGGAGGATTGGGAGGAGGGGTACGATTATACTGAAAACCTGTTTATCCTTTTTTTTCTTTCTTTGTTGTGGGATGTACCCCCCCCATTTCCAACGAGTGCGCTGATGGGTTATTGTTCCGGAGGGACGGGCACGCCGTGATTGTGATTGTAATAAATCGCCTTGGGATAGGTTATTAGATAGGTTATTAGGTGGGATGGGGATCAAGGTCGGCCTACAGGGGCGGGTCAGACAGGGAGGGTTAGGGAGGGTGGGTATATGTGTGTCTTTATGTGTTGTCTTCTGTGTAGTGCACAGTCAAATGGCGTCACAAAAATGGCCCCCTTAGGTAGTAACACACTAAGGTAGGAAATGTATACATGTAACAATTATGGTAAAAGTAATATCTTGGAACACACGTGGGCTAAATGATAAGCTAAAGCGTTCCCTAGTTCTTAAACAATGCCAGAATTTGAAGGCGGAGATTATATGCTTACAAGAAACTCACTTAACTCATGAGAAGACACTATCTCTCAAGCGACCTTGGGTCGGTTGGTCATATCATTCGGTCTTTACATCTGCATCACGCGGGGTGTCTATATTAATTAAAAAGAGTGTTGCTTTCGAATGTATTTCAATTGAGATTGATACGTTGGGGCGATATATATTTCTTGACGGAATTTTTAATTCCTTCAGACTGTCTATATTAGTAGTATATGTCCCCCCACCGTTCTCATATGCCACACTTAACAAAGCGGTGGACTTTGTCTCCTCACGTCCAGACAATATGGTTCTATGTGTGGGGGACTATAATGCTGTGATGGATCCGGCTGTAGATAGATGGAGATTGGATCCAGGGGCTTGTAGAGATGAAAGGGGAATGGCAGCTTTTATATCAGAAATTGGATGGTGTGACGTTTGGAGGATTCGAAATCCACATAAACAACAATTCTCATGTTATTCAGCCTCCCATAATACATTCTCACGAATAGATATGGCATTTGCTTCCTTAAACCTTTTAAGATACATATCCCATATAGACTATAAAGCACGAGGGATCTCCGATCACTCCCCGGTTGTTATACAAATGGATTTTGAGATGGATAAAGGCTATACATACTGGCGACTGCATCCATCTTGGTTGCAGGTGTTCAACCAGAATGATGATCTTACTCCGCAGATAAAGGGTTTTTTTGGGGATAATATAGGATCTGCAAAATCGGCTTGTGTTTGGGAAACCTTTAAGTCTTTCCTTAGAGGCTTACTAATTAAAAAAATATCGGTAGTTAAAAAAAAAAAAAAAAAAAAAAGAAAAAAAAAAAAAAAAGAAAAAAAAGTAATATATATATCCAAGAGAAAGACCGGCACCCAGGACTTATAATGAGTCCAGAGAGGTAGCTTGCCCTGGTGCCACCCTAAGGGCCTCGCAGCCCCTGAAGACACAAATGAGGAAAGAAGGGCACTCAGGGACTTGATGCTGGTGAACGTAGGACAAATTTATTGCCTGGTGGTCTACGTTTCGGGGTCTCCCCCGTCGTCAGGACAAAACAATAGTGTGTGATATATATGTATATATATATATATATATATATTCACTCTTGTGAAGTCTTCTCTTGACTTCTTCTTGACTACTTTGACACATATACACCTACCTGGAGAGTGTTCTTGATCTGGCCAACTGTTGTGAAAGGGTTTTTCTTCACCAGGGAAGTAGTTCTTCTGTCATCCACCACAGATGTTTTCCACGGTCTTTCGGTTGCTGATCTCTCGGGTGCATTCTTTCTTTTTAAGAATGTTGTAAGCAGTTGATTTGGCCACACCTAATGTTTTTGCTATCTCTCTGATGGGGTTCTTTTGATTTTTCAGCCTAATGATGGCTTGCTTCACTGATAGTGACAGCTCTTTGGATCTCATATTGAGAGTCGACAGCAACAGATTCCAAATGCCAATGTCACACCTGGAATCAGCTCCAGACCATTTACCTGCTTAATTGATGATGAAATAATGGGGGAATAGCCCACACCTGTCCATGAAATAACTTTTGAGTCAACTGTCCCATTACTTTTGGTCCCTTAAAAAGTGTGAGGCACATATAGAAACCGTTGTAATTTCGTCACCAGGCATGTCCAAACTATGGCCCTCCAGCTGTTGTGAAACTACAACTCCCATCATGCCCAGTGACGTGCGGTGAGGTTAGTGTCAGGTGAGGCAGGCACTTTTGTGAAATGGTAATTAGTCCTATAAAGTAATAAACACAGAGGGCCTTATTCTAGTTCACTCTTTCTGACAAAATCCTTCTTAGATGGCTAAAACCATGTGCACTGCAGGGGGGCAGATGTAAAATGTGCAGAGAGAATTAGATTTGGGTGAGTTATTTTGTTTCTGTGCAGGGTAAATACTGGCTGCTTTATTTTTACACTGCAATATAGATCTCACTTTGAAGCAAAACCCCACCCAAATCTAATTCTCTCTGCACAAGTTACATCTGCCCCACCTGCTGTGCACATGGTTTTGTCCATCTAAGAAGGATTTTGTCAGAAAGAGTGAACTAGAATAAGGCCCAGAGTGACAGAGGGGGACGCGGGACAGTGATAGACGGGACAAAGGGCTGAAGAACTACTTACTTTTGAAGGGGAAGTACAAAGAGAGCGAAAGCACTAGGATTTATTTATCATATTTGATTAAAAAAAACGAAAAAAAAAACTATTATTCAGTTCTAGGAGATTCTATACAATTTAGCGGGGGGTGTTGCCTCAGAATGATTTAATGCAAAGCTCCTTTTATAATGATAATTGTTAGGATTTTGTCTAACTTATACTATGTCTGACCTAGTATATTATGGTAGGTTAGATAACATGTATCAATATCTAGATATTAAGTCTAGGTATATTCAATGACACTTCCAAAAATGATGGTACGCACATGTGTCAAATGCATACATAGTTAATATATTTACTGTTCACTGTTATACAGCATGAATAGAACACACATAAGCTAACCAATATGTAAGGGATTAGTATTTCCTGTACCTGTGTCGCTCATGTATTGGAGAGTGGAGAGTCGGGCCACCCAGTGGAGACCGGGGTACATTCATCGCCCGCTGTAACTGTCCTGGCCCATGCCTGGGCTCCAGCAGTGGAGAGGAGAGCTAGACCACTTGGCAGGGCCGCAACAGGAAGAACCATCCTGAAATGCAGATACCGGGGCTCCAGCAGCGGCAGGAGCAGGGAGGGAAGCCGGGCCACGTGGCAGCGGGAGGAGGAGGTGAGCCTGGCCTCCCTGACATGCCTAAGCTGGGGCGCCAGCCACGGCGGGTGGAGGGTGGGGAGCCGGGCCACCCAGCAGGGCCGCGGCAGCAGAGGGAGGCGGAGGAGGAGGGAGGTGAGTCTGGCCGATGCCAGGGCTCCACTGGCGGCGGGGGGGGGGGGGAGGAGAGCCATGCCTGTCGGTGGAGCGCAGCCACCACAGCTTAGCGTGACCGTGGATACAGGCTGTCAGTGTGTGACAGCCTGATCCGTTGTCCTATCACATCTGCCTCAGTGACAGGGGTGTTCGTCCCTGTCACTGAGGCAGATGTGTAGATGCCACTTTTTCATTGCTTTTTAATGTGCTTTTCAGCCTCATTTCTCCCCGTGGCTTAGCCCTGCCCCCCCCTGCTGACATTTTACAATTGTCAGCGGGAGGCACAGCTTCCGCTGCCTCCTAGACTCCGACAGTGTCCCACCTCATAAATAATAAAAATTAATAATAAGATATTTATAAACACAGTATATGTGTTATAAATATTTTTGTAATTATTTTTGATAATTTATGATAGGGAGGCACTGCCTCCCCTGACTGCACGTCCCTGATCATGCCTTACCAAAGTTTTGCTATTAGGGAATGTTAAAAGGCATGCTGGGTTATGTAGTTTTACAACAGCTGGGGGGCCACAGTTTGGACATGCCTGTCCTACACCGTTCACTTGATTTGGATTTAAATACCCTCAAATTAAAGCTGAAAGTCTGCAGTTAAAGCACATCTTGTTTGGTTCATTTCAAATGCATTGTGGTGGTGTATTGAGCCCAAAATATGAGAATTGTGTTGATGTCCCAATATTTATGGACCTGACTGTATATAAAAGGCTGAATAATGCTCACCTCAATGAGTTGAAGTACTGCCAATGACCAATAGATGTCACTTGAAGGACCAAATGACTCTTTTGTGCACACGGCACCTTAAGAGAGTAAAACATTCCACATTAAACATGGGGATTCACGTGGGAAGAAAACCTGCTACGAAAGGAGACGTTTCCACAATGTTTGCACGCACAGAAAGGCAGTTGCTATATGTGGGCTACAGTAGGAAAAGAGCAACCATTTGAACTCTGGGTGACATCACAGGTGCAGGAGGCTCTTGCAGCCAATCGCATTGCTGTCACAACTGCGTACAGGAGAGATGGCGCACTCTCATATTGGGCAGCAACATCACCATCATCTGATAAAATATTATGAGGACAAACTTGATATTTTTAACCCGAAGAGACCTGTTCTTAAAGAATGAATAAGTGCTGCGATTACCGAGCACAAGAAACCCCATAGTAATAGCAACAGGACACTTTTCTGTTCCCGGCCCGCTTTCAAGAGCCCTTTAGGTGACCCTATTAATGGCTTTCTCATTGTTAATACCCACTTTATCTTCGCTTTGCCCGCTCATTTTCCAATTGAACACTCGCACTCAACCACCCATCGAGGCTGAAATGTTTGTTGTTTTCTTTCCCAGACTCCCGAGTGCCACTTACCTTCTCACCCAGCCATTCACTTAACCTTCCCCGTGGTTCATAAACTCTCTTCCATTGTGCCGCTTGAAATTCTAAATTGCAGCGTCTTTCCCAGATAGGGGAGGGGAGAGAATACAGGAGCTTTATATAATAAAAGATATATGCCTATTAGATGAAAGAGCTCAGTGCTGAATTAGAAAGTCCACTTAGTCGGCTATAGAAATGAATTCCGGCTGTGATTTACTGGACAGAGCAGCAGCAGGGCGGTAATCGGAACATAAAGGCTTTTAATCTTTCAGTCCTTTATTTAGGGCACTTGTTGATGCAATAGTTTACCAGAACCTTCTGTTGCAGGTATAGGCTGACCTGGAGAATATATCTCAATAGTCTGACATTAGTGTTTGTCAGAACAACGCTGTGAGATATTCATATAAAGTCCTGCGCTATATTTATAATAGCAGATGCCAACCATGACAATAGTAACCCAAATATACAGCCCTGGACCAGAAGGATAGAGTAAGTGGTGGCGGAACTACATGGGAAAACTTTTGCAGCGCTATGGACCACTATGTGGACGGGCTTACCATCTCTCCTTACATGCTGCTGCTGCTCCGCCTGCCTGTTAGTGAAGACGTTCTAGTCCTGAGGATCCAGCCGGGGGGAGGGGGGGGGGTGGTGGTAGTTTGGCAGGGGGTGTTGGGGTGATGCGGCCGCCAGTGCTGCTAAGTGTGCCGGGTGACTAACTCCAGGGTTAGGGAGGGGGATTGGGTGATCGATGGTTGCCATTGATGGCGATTCTGCACCCAGCCATCGATCAGTGTTGTACTCAGTCATGTATCGGTTATGATCCGTCGACCCATGTATAAGATCCGGATCTTTTCACGGGCTGATCTGACGGATCCCAGCTCTCGTTAGTGACTCGTTTTGCCCATCTCTAGGTGCCATGCGCTTCGCAGCTCAGTCCTTACATATTCACGCATTTCACAGGTCAGATAGTATTCCCCTGCACCACCCCCCACTTACTAGAATGCAGAGATAAATACAGAGGGGGTGCAGCATAATTATGCGATTATACGCATACCGCAATTATCCCACATGAGGGCGGGTCCTAAGAGAGCAGTTAGCCCCAGCTCCATTCCCATTGTCACCCACCTGCCTCTCCTCTCCTGAGCATCTCCTGGGCCCTTATTCTGATCGGTGCGGATATTCCCGCATTCTTACGGAGCGGTCCGCACGCTACGGTGTTTTGCCGCATGCGGCCATCGTCCGTAGAAACGCCCACGTGTCCTCCGCATTCGGACGGACTCACTCTTTAAGAACAGGGCGTGTTTACGGACGACATACAAACCATGCGTGTGCGGGAGAAACACTCAGATTCGGCACGGTATTACAGAGTATTACAGAGTATGCTCGGGAATACCGCATCCGAACGGGAGCCAAGCGGTGCTACCGCACGTAAGCGGAGTATTTACGCCAAACAACCCACTATTAAGTATCTTCTGCAAGACATCACATGACCCACTTATTCAATTACCTATCCTCATAAAAAACTGCTTATTTGGAATTGGAATCAATTAGATGCCAATATATCCTTACAAGCATGCCTAACACATGTATTGCACACATTAACCCTTACAGCAATTGAAGTGCAATGGTTTCAATTAAAGCACTGACAAGCGTCCTATTAGTGAGTAATGAGTAAAGGAGTAGATTCTATTGGGTTCAGGTGTTAATGCTTGTAGTCATTAGGCGTACGTTCGCCTACCGCATGAACGAGTGGTGTCCGCAAAGCAATAGTACACTTGTGGACACCGCACATTTCTTCCCCTTTTGATCGCGTGCATTCGGAGTGCTATCCGAATGTACGCCCCCCAACATAAGTGTACTCCCCCGTGTCCGCCCATGTTTCCGCCCCGTTTTGCCCACTTTGAAACTACGCCCATGTGACATTCCGCATGACGCCCATAATACGCCCATATTTCCCGACTGATTGCGGGGAACAGTTTTGTACGGGATTTGGCCGAACTGGTACGGAGTCAAGGCGTGGCACATGCGCGTTGCGTTCTCCACGCATGCGCAGACGCCGAAAAGACGCGATCCGTAAGAATGCGGTAAAGTCCGCGTCAATCAGAATAAGGGCCCTGGAGAGGACATATTCACGGTATGCTACAGCTGTCAGCTTTAGTTTCAGCTCCATGCTTTGAACAAGATACCCGTCAGTAACAGGATTTCCTTCCCCGTACATGCAATTAAGTTGTTAAAAAAAAACAAAAAACGATTGTCATTATGAACCCTGAAGGCATCTTCCGCATTTGCAGGTCAGATCACTGAGCTTTAAAGGAATCTGTATGAAATACACTAACTTCCACCACTAGAGGGCGGGCTAGACAAGCAACTATTTCATGCTTTTTAAAATAACCTGAATTTGTTACCCTTTTTTTTTTTTTTTTTTTTTAGAAACTACCACATAGGAAAAAGATTGTTATTAGGGTGCTCTCCCTCTGCGCTGGGCCCTAGGGGCTGCTACACGACTACAATTTTGCTAACCAACTTTAAACATTTAGGGCGAGATATACAGTAGTAGAGTGCGTGTTTTAGACTTTTGCGATTTTTTTTTGCAAAAAAAACAGCCGAATTCGCACGATTTCCAAAAATCGCACATTTAATAGGATATGAATTGCGCTAAAAAAAATAGGGTGCGATTTTTGGTAAACGTTACCAAAAATCGCAAAAAAAAAAAATAGACAATGTTCTGGCTGGTGAATATGACAGAACCATGCACAGATTATTGAGATCTGTGTCTTAAAAAATGTGTAAAAGTTAAAAGTAAAAAAAAAAATGGTGTGGGGTCCCCCCTTCTGATCATAACCAGCCCTGGGCTCAAAGAAGTGGTCCTGGTTACCAAAATACGGGGGACAAAATGACTAGGGGTCTCCCGTATTTTGGGATGCAAATGAGCACTATGGGGGTTGGATAGTTTCTGCATGTCATTAGGCCCCAGTCACGAAAAATTGCAATGGATCAGTGGAGTGGGAGAGAAGCTAAAATAATGTGAATCGCATTATAATCACCCTACCCCCTCCCTACAGACCTGCGATTCCTTATATCCTCCCACCTTGTCCACTTCAGGATTTTTTGGGGACTACCCAAAAAATCTGGTCTTCGGCACCTCATGGGAGAACAGGTGAGTATGCGCAGAGCCTTGGGTACAGACTGCCCAAAAAAACATACTACGGCCAGTTGTGTTTCTGCAGAGTGTAGCGCCACCCGGAGTGTCTTTGCAGTTCTACACTACTTACTCCTGGTTCCTCTTTTCACTTATGTGACATCACGTGTTCAGCGGCGGCACAGGAAATGAATCTGGCGCTGCATATACATAAACGTTAATAATACCTTATACCGGTTTCAGATCACAAAATGCAGGGTCGCACCGGGACTTTGAAACGATTTTTCTCTCTCTGGCCCCTTCAGCAACCCGGTAATATTGCCGGTTAGCTGAAGTCATGCAGGGGTGGGGCAGAGCGGTGCAGCATCATCGGGGGTGGGGGAGGAGGCAGCAATTGGAGCTGACGCTTCTCCAAGCACTGCCTCCTCCATCAGTGTGAACAGGAACCGGGTCACTCTGCCCAATTAACCCATTCACACTGCACAGCAACCCAGCAAGGAACCAGTAAGAACCCTATTTTTTTTTACCAGTTCATAATGCCTGGTTGTTGCTGGTTTGCTGGACCCGGAAATCCCGTTCAGATCGCACCTATTACCGGGTCAAACCTGCATGAACCTGGTAATTAGGTGCAATCTGAAAGGGGTGTCAGTGGAATATTTTATTACCTGGTTCGGCACTGTAATCACCAGGTACTGTGAACATTGGACATATTCTCACTCTCTTGCAGCCTAATTATCTTTTCCTTTAGAATTGAAAGGAGCGAATTTGATCTCTTATGACATCACCACCACCAAAAATCTGGATTTACCTGTTTGAAGTTACCAGAGCTTAGTCATGGATAAACAGATTACCATGCCCCCGGCAAACTGCTGGCCATCTGCTGCCCGCCCCACTTTTCTCGCCCTAAGGTGGGACCTGTAATAGCTGCCTTCTATCTATATCTGTACAATATAATAAGGTTTGCAGCGACAGTGATCACAGAAGATCTGTATGTAAATCGCTGGAACAGGCAGTGACAGGAGAGGGGAGGATTAGAGAGGTGCCTGGTTACCACCGCAGGAAATACTGGAAGGAAGCTGTTACACTGTGATTTCTAGCACATTACAGCCACATGAAGGTCAACTGATTCCCGAAACACCGATTAGAACTTTATTTTTCTTTATGAAGTACAATGACTGAAATAGACATACAGTACGGCCTTATTCAGACCTGATCACTGCTGAGCACATCAGCAGCGGCCAAGGAACAGGTAGACCCCGCTCCGCTATAGTGAAATCCCACCATGTAAAATAATGTGAGATTTCCCAGCCAAGCAAAAGTGTCCAAATCCCATCGCAACCCGCACATCATCGAATGAGTTTTCACTGTGCACCAGTCATCGCAAGCAACGCGTAGTTGGCGGCTGCGATGAATACAGTTATATCCAGCCTGGAGCTGACATCACACACCCTCCCCTTAAATACTTGGACTCACCTGTACTTTCCCGGACACTCCCAGCCTTTTCCTAGACACACCTGTGTATTTCTTAACACTCCCACTAAACAGCCAGTTACCACCCCCTGACGCCTGCTTCCTGTCAGTCACCATGGGAACGGCATGCGTATAGAAAAGGTTGCAGGACTTCGTCGCAGTATGGCCTTGCACTTGCGCTCTATCTATAAGCCACACGTAAATGCAGTGTATCGGCCACTGTGCGAATCCGCAGCCATGCTATCAGATATAGGGGGAGATTCTCTAAGAATCTCCGCCCCCCTTCGCCGCCCATCGCATACTTAATTATCGCATATGTTGTAACATATGCGAAAATTAAGGCAAAGGACAGCTCTTGCGTTAAGAGCTGTCCTTTGCGGTGGGAGTCGCCGGGTCCCAGCAGGTCCCGGCGGCTCCCCCCTCCCTCACACACCCGGCGCTGCTGCTGCGCCGGGCTCTTCTCCTCCCTGCACCCGGAAGAGGATCAGTGCAGGGAGGAGGTCACAGGTCCAGGCAGCACAGCTCTGTGCTGCCCGGACACAGGTGAGGGGGGAGGGGGCGATGCGGGGCGGCGGAGGGATGCGGTAGAAGCCCATTGGCTTCTATGGGGCATCGCCAGATTTTTCTGGCGA
This sequence comes from Crinia signifera, assembly GCF_055691185.1. NCBI lineage: Eukaryota > Metazoa > Chordata > Amphibia > Anura > Myobatrachidae > Crinia > Crinia signifera. The sequence goes on along the minus strand of NC_139227.1, from coordinate 37,680,621 downwards.
TGCCCCCCGCCGCGTTAACCCGGCGGGGGATGCTTACAGCATCCCAAAATGTGGTAAAAACCCAGATAACGGGGTTTTTACCGCATTCCTTGTTTAGAGAATCTACCCCCACAGATTGGGCCCTTGTTCCTAAATCTGAAGTAGGCTGGATTTTCATCTGTTACTGTATAACGCTACAACCATACTGCAAAGCTGATTAGTCATTTGGAATCCTTTAATTGTAACCACATCTCTTTCTACGGCCTGCTTTTCTTATACTAAGGGTTGGACTTCTAGGAAACTTGTTTCTGTAATTAGTCTGTGCAATAATGAACATCACAAAAGACTGCGAGTGTCTCATCTTCCAGTATCCAGCATTGTCAGAACCTTTCATTTGCTAAATAAGAACAAAACAGATTTTGTTTATTGTCAAAATAAGTAGTATTCCCTTATTGCAGCCAGTGCTGATTAAATCTGCATAGTACCTACCGCACACATCTCAGCGCATTACGTGTGCACGCGGGTGGTACAAAGCTGTATAATTATCTGGCACCATCCTTATATTTACATCCACAATCGCTTGTCGCTGGAGCAGCAGATGATTGTCACAGTCCAATGGCAGACCTGATAATGATGTGCAGATTCCAGGAAAAAAAAAGGAAATTAGTCAGTGTTGGGGGTTATTACCTAGACAGAGAGAGGAAGGCACCATTTAATTTACTGCATTCACTTCCTGTACCCCTCTAATCACCACCCCTTTATAGCCTAAAACTACTTAGTTTTAAGCTATAAAGGGGTAGGGTTATGTAGGGTACACACCAGGGCGACCCTCTTACGATGCACATCGTGAGCGGGTCGTCAGTGTCTCGTCCGACCCGCTCACAATGATGCGGGGGGCACGACCCGCTCACGATGTGCACCGTGAGCGGGTCCGATCCGATGGCGACCCGCACCCGGCTGTATGGTCGTCATTCAGATCCTACCTGCAGCAGGTAGGATCTCAATAACGACCGACCCGCGGGACCGCGCATCGGATCGGTATCGGTCCACACCAGGACAGAAAAGGGCCCAATCAGCACACAATCTACATCCAATTGGTCGGAATTGGATCTAGATTGAGGGGATCGGGCCCTAGTCGTCCTGGTGTGTACCCAGCATTAGAGTGTAGGGATGCCGCTGTTGGTCTTCTGGCCGCCAGCATCGAGACCCCCACCATCCGTATGTATTCCTTCAGGGGCCCCCCTCCCACTTTACTACTGGCCGAAAACTGCACGGGAGAGTATTACACTGTCAAAACACAGAGTAAAGGCATTATAAACGTGGTCAATGGGTTACTGTAGGGGGGTGGATTAATATATATATATACTGTATGTATATATATATATATATCTATATATATATATATAGAGAGAGAGAGAGAGAGAGAGATAAACAAGGGACCTGGCACTCAGGACTTATGGTGGAAGCTGTTATGTAACTGGCTCCGGTGCCATCGAACGAGGTGCAGCACTACCCCACTCCCATGCACAAAACCTTTAGCTTAAAAGATATTTTTTTGGAAAGCTATTTTTTTTTAAAATACATGCCAACCACAGGGGGCCCTTGATAGAGGGGAGCACAGGGGTACTAACCCCCTGTCTCCCCCTCCCCTTTAATCCGGCCATGATTCCCATCCAAAATTGACCCATTTCCACTAAAATGCAAAGCTGACCCAAGTAACTGAACACAGTTTGAAGCTGTGTCACAGTGGCGTGAAACCCCATTCATATTGCTGTCTGGACTCTGGTTAGTGGCTGGTCTGCCCTCTGTTGGCGCTTGAAGATTACCAGGATAATTGTGTAAGTGGAAAAGGGGTAATTAACAGCAGTGTCCACATCTGAGCCAGGTTTTCATTGGCTGGTGAAATTGGGTCATACATGGGGAAATCTTTGAAGCAGGTCCCTTGTCCCCAATGTAAAGGGAATTACGGGTCAATGTACTGACCTGACGTGTTCCTTTTCTGAATGCTATATCACTGCTTATCAGAGAGATGCTGGATGACTTGTGACATGTATTACAGTGAGTCGCTGGTAGTCATCCCGGCAATTCACCACTCACCCTGAAGGTCTACAAGGCTTAGGTCGACACATGGAATAGGTTGACACATGCAATATGTCAATTGGGGTGGGTTGAAGTGTATTGCGCTACTGTTTTAAAAAAAAAATTTGTTGTAACACACTGATTGGCTGGATAAAAATAAATGCTGGACACACTGTTGTATTATTAAATTTTATATAGAAATATAGAAAATTAGCAATATACATACATACATTTATTGCCTAAATATGAAAAATAAAATAAATATATATATATAAAAAACAGCAATAATAAAATATCGCATGAATTGGGATCCCAAATAATGGTAATTTTGTATCGTTAATTGCAGACCTTAAGCAACAACTTGTTTAAATGATGCAGTCAATTTGCACTGATAGCAGGAGAAGGATTTATCCAAATCATATACTTGTTGTATAGAATGTATCAATTATATGAATTTGCAAATTACTGAGATGTAGACACCGTTATAGATGTTATGCTCACCCTTTCTTGTAGCACCTGCTTCGTGCTGATTTAGGTGGAGAATATGAAAGAAGGGGGGAAATTTCTTCCTGTAATCGGGTCCAGATATTAGAAGATTGATGGCCCCTTTGCTTATATACCTAACACTCCTCTCGGCACTAGGCCGGTGTAGCCTGTATGCGGTATATGGATTCACCACATTGACCGCAGCAGTGAAGGAGTAAATAGGTTAATAAATTTCACCGTTTGGTGTGGAAGTGCTGCTCCTCTGTTGTAGCGTGGAGAGCGGCTGTTGGAAATAGCTGATGGCCGGCAGCGGGGGGATTATGCTGCACTTTATCTTAAGTTGAAATACAGATATTGCGGCTCAATTACCGGCAGCGTGGAGCGGGTGTCCTTCTCCTGGGAAATCAAGTTGAGGTCTGCTAACGTGGATCACCAGTTCAGGTAAGTGATGACGTCAACGCGTTTCGTCCCCTAAGTCAGGTGGGAACTTTTTTGCACTTTTTTCAAGATCGTCTTGAAAAAGTTCCCACCTGACTTAGGGGACGAAACGCGTTGACGTCATCACTTACCTGAACTGGTGATCCACGTTAGCAGACCTCAACTTGATTTCCCAGGAGAAGGACACCCGCTCCACGCTGCCGGTAATTGAGCCGCAATACGCCGACTGTGATTTCACCACAAGCGCAGATCCATCTGCCGGCTCACCGCTGACTCTGTATTTCAACTTAAGATGAAGTGCAGCATAATCCCCCCGCTGCCGGCCATCAGCTATTTCCAACAGCCGCTCTCCACGCTACAACAGAGGAGCAGCACTTCCACACCAAACGGTGAAATTTATTAACCTATTCACTCCTTCACTGCTGCGGTCAATGTGGTGAATCCATATACCGCATACAGGCTACACCGGCCTAGTGCCGAGAGGAGTGTTAGGTATATAAGCAAAGGGGCCATCAATCTTCTAATATCTGGACCCGATTACAGGAAGAAATTTCCCCCCTTCTTTCATATTCTCCACCTAAATCAGCAAGAAGCAGGTGCTACAAGAAAGGGTGAGCATAACATCTATAACGGTGTCTACATCTCAGTAATTTGCAAATTCATATAATTGATACATTCTATACAACAAGTATATGATTTGGATAAATCCTTCTCCTGCTATCAGTGCAAATTGACTGCATCATTTAAACAAGTTGTTGCTTAAGGTCTGCAATTAACGATACAAAATTACCATTATTTGGGATCCCAATTCATGCGATATTTTATTATTGCTGTTTTTTATATATATATATATATATTTTTTTTTTTGTTTTTATTTTCATATTTTTTTTTTTTTTCATATTTAGGCAATAAATGTATGTATGTATATTGCTAATTTTCTATATTTCTATATAAAATTTAATAATACAACAGTGTGTCCAGCATTTATTTTTATCCAGCCAATCAGTGTGTTACAACAAAAATTTTTTTTAAAACAGCAGCGCAATACACTTCAACCCACCCCAATTTTCTTTTTGTTTGTGTGAGCCGAGGCAGACTCACAGAAGTGCATGCTGCAGCTGTATATAATCTAAAACTATACAATAGAATTTGTCTAAATATATTTCACAAGCACTGCTAAGCGCCAGGAAGTGTGCCTCAGGGTGTTCCCACCTTTCTGGGTCATCTTGTCACACACCCACCCCCCCTAACATGCAATATGTCGACATGGTTGGAAGGTCTTTGCAAGCATTAGGTCAACAGTCAAAAAGTCGACATGAGGCTTTTTTTGAGCCATGTGCCGACAGGCGTATTTCATGCCCTACCATCCACTACGGAGTGGAAACAGAATAGAATTGTGTGCCGAGCGTAGCGACATGTATACTTTGACTGTGTCCATGTTGACTATGTTGACATTTGGGACAAAAAATTTGAAAACTCATGTTGACATTTTGACTATCAACCTAGCCATTGTAGACCTAATGCTTTTGTTGACCTTCCAACCCTGTCGACCGTAGCCATGGCGACCTATTTCATGTTGTCAACGCAATGCATGTCAACCTAAAATGGCTGGTCCCAATGGCCCATACCCTTCTGTCCTGTATGATTTCTGCCAGCCTAGTGCTGATGTGATTCGGCATCACTCCCAGTGTCCTCACTGCTCATGATCAGTCTTGCGATATCCCTAAGTTCCATTTCAGAACTAATGGCGTATTCCTAATGCCTAAGGTGTTGCGTGTGGATGTAACATCGCTGGCCACCTGCAGGGCCGCCCTCCCCCTACCTCACCCGCCAAGATCCCCCACATGGCTGCGGATAGATGTTAACATAAACATCCATTCACAGCCTTGGGTGTGGGGGAGAAATAATTTGATGGTCATGGACCATCGACTGATCTCTCCAGCGCTCGCAGAGGTAAGACACCTCACTGGTGTCTTACCTCTGCGAGCTCCATGTGCAGGAAGCGGGCGGGCAGCTGACATCCCGTTACATCAGCCGCTTGCCCCTCACACCCACATCACCGGTCCATTTGCATGGGAACTCCCTTGAAATGCTCGGTGTTCCCATGGCTCTGCTTCTGTACCATGCCCCCTGCCCGCACTGCTAGGTGCGAGCGGGACGGCGAACAGGCAGTTCACCTTGCCCGCTCGCATATAGTGTCTGCACATGCCCAGAAATGCGCAGAAGCTAAACGTTGCTTCGCTTCCCTGTGTTAAGGGGAGCGTGTAAATCCGAATAGGGGCAAAAGTGCCCACTACTGGGGGAAAAAAAGCCACAACTATATCATGATAAATGGGCATCTTATAGTGACCCTTGAAAAAAAAAACTCGTATATATTTGGTATGTGGCAATTAGTTGATTGGCAGCATTTGTCTGGAACTCCTGAGTGATGTACATATAAGATCTGCAAGGGGCGGTTCATCATCAGCTTATACAATGATATAATTAGCAGCATATGAAGACGTGATAATTATGTCCATCTGTTTCAATCCTCACATCGCACCAGCCCTGGCTTTATTTAGAATTGGCACATTATTAATATCTATAGACACATAGATACGTACATATATAGCGTAGACGATGAGTAATAGTGTAACACAATTAACACAGTCCCAGAAGTTTTGTTACACGGAGACTTTACACATCTTCTTATCAGTAATTGTTTTGTCAGATAGATAATGAGCAACGAATCACTTTCCTCGCCCTTACAGTGGCTGATTTTGACCAAGATTTCTGTAGGCAGCCTGATAGGGTTACCAATGTATCCAGTGGTACCATAAGAGCTGCATATACTCACACCCCTGAGTATGGGCCAGATGCACTAAGCTGCAAAAGTGATAAAATGGAGAGTGATAAACAACCAACCAATCAGCTCCTTCCTGACATTTTTCAAACACAGTCTGTAACGTGACAGGTAGGAGCTGATTGGCTGGCTGTTTATCACTCTCCATTTTATCACTTTGGAATCTTAGTGCATCTGGCCCTATGGGCCAAATGTAATAGGGTGAGAGTTTCAGAAAGTGAGAGATTTTGGGAGATTTTTACCATGTTTTTTAAAGCAGCAATTAATTACATGGCAAAATCAACCTGGTATTGCCATGTAATTGATTGCTGCTTTAAAAAACATGGTAAAAATCTCCCAAAATCTCTCACTTTCTGAAACTCTCACCCTATTACATTTGGCCCTATATCACAATTATTTAGAGTTGCTATGGCAATCAGATATTATTATCTTATAGAAGGTGCTAAATAAATAAGAAGTAGATTCTGATTGGTTGCTATGGGCAACAACCCATTTTTAATGGAACTCCCATCTTTGTAAATAAACCACATAGTATCCATGTTATAGAAACGTAGAATTTGACGGCAGATAAGAACCACTTGGCCCATCTAGTCTGCCCCTTTTTTAAACATGTTACCTCAAACCATATTTGATCCTTATTTTTTTTTGTAAGGATATCAATGTGCCTATCCCAAGCATGTTTAAATTGCTCTATTGTATTTGCCTTTACCACCTCTGATGGGAGGCTATTCCACTTATCCACTACCCTTTCTGTGAGGTAATTTTTCCTCAGAATTCCCCTGATTCTTCAGTGCATGTCCCCGTGTTCTGTTGCTCCTCTTCCTGTGAAAAATGTCTCCGACCTGAATCTTACCACCCTTGATATATTTGAAAGTTTCTATCATGTCCCTCCAGAGGCAGAACTCTGGGAGGCAATGGAGTCATCTACCGTTGGGCTCCTGCTCCCAAGGGGGCTCCTCTCCTCCCCTGTGAGTTTGAATTAGTTAATTGAAAGCTGTTGATATTATAGATGGGTCGTTTGTGAACGAAGCGGATCTTTTGGACGGATCCCACAGAAGAGTGAGTGAGGCGGCGATCTAAAAAAAAAAAAAAAAGGTGAATCGTCATTTTTTTACTTTCAGTTTCGTTTTTCATTACAATGCCATACCTCCCAACTTTTGAAGTTGGGAGGTCGGGACGTTCGCGCGGCGAAGTCGCGCGCGCTCCCGAAAAGGGGCGTGGCCTCACGGGGTGCCGCGAAATCCGGCCACGCCCCCGTTTTCGCCGCTCGTCGTAATAATGGGGCAGATGTATGAAGGGTCGTTATGGGGGAGAAGGGGTATCAGCGCACGTTATGTGCACTGATACCGCTTCTCCCCCATGTATGAAGGAGGTGAGATGCGGTAAAGCGCCCCTGTCCATATCGGCGCTGCTATCAAAATGATAGCAGGCCGAATGTATGAACGGTCAGCATCGCTGACCCTTCCGCACGAAGCCTGCTTTGGCTTCGCCAGCATCAGGCTGGCGAAGCCCTATCTAAACAGCAGGGACAGCACTGTCCCTGCTGTTAGGTCTGGGCTGCGCTGGGGATCTCGCGTGAACAGCGAGATCCCGCGCATGCCCAGTGCGGCCGGCCGGGGGACAGGAGATGGGACATCGCCGAAGGGGGAGTTAACACGGTACTTCTGTAGTTTCACGGCGCCGCCGCGCGCACACTCTGGCTCAGAAACTTGGCAGACTGCCAGAGGCTCTGATTAACCGTGCGCGTGCCGCTCTAGCTCAGACAGAGTGTGCTCGCGCCGCTCTAGCTGTACTGACAGCTACGTAAACAGCGTGGCGGCCGGGCAGCAGCAGCAGCGCGCTGCCCAGGCGCTGGCAGGTCACTGTGGTACTTGTAGTTCCACAGTGAAATAGGCAGCGCCTGGGCAGCGCTGACAACAGCGGGGGCAAGTGGACACACCCCGGGCACAACGCTGACATGCCGGGGCTTGTAAAGTACTCACCCCGGCACAGCGCTGTATCCCTCATTTACACGCTAAATCCAATGGCTTGCAGCCTAGATCTAGGCGCTAATGCACCTGGATTCACACTCCCTGCAAGCCGCTAAGAAGGAGGGGGGCGCCTGGATTTAGGCGCAAAACCCTCTGAATCCAGGCGCCTTGCGAGCCGCTAAGAAGGAGGGGGGCGCCTGGATTTAGGCGCAAAACCCTCTGAATCCAGGCGCCTTGCGAGCCGCTAAGAAGGAGGGGGGCGCCTGGATTTAGGCGCAAAACCCTCTGAATTCAGGCGCCTTGCGAGCCGCTAAGAAGGAGGGGGGCGCCTGGATTTAGGCGCAAAAGCCAGGCTCCCTGGGAGCCGCAAAGGTGGTTTAGCATCTAAATTTAGACGCTAAAGCGCCTGGATTTAGTTGGGTGGGGGGTACATCTAAATTTAGACGCAAAAGCATCTAAATTTAGCTGGGTTTAGGGGTACACTATTAAAGCCCGTCCACAGTGGCAGTAGTCGACGCAACAGCTGTCGACTGTGTAAATCCCACTATCCACGCCCACCCGAAGCGTGGCGAGCGGCGGCGGTACGCGTCCTACGACCTTTTCATACCCCCACTATCCACGTCGGCGTGGAGTTGAGAATAGAATAGTGTGGCGAGCGCAGCGAGCCACCGAGCCCGAAGCGTGGCGAGCGCAGCGCGCCCCGCGAGGGGACGCGGATACCTTCACAGGTAAACGCGTCCCCTCGCGGGCTTCACAGGTGTCCGTGGCGACGCGGACACCTGTGAAGCCCGCGAGGGGACGCGTTTACCTGTGAAGGTATCCGCGTCCCCTCGCGGGGCTCGCTGCGCTCGCCACGCTTCGGGCTCGGTGGCTCGCTGCGCTCGCCACATTATTCTATTCTCAACTCCACGCCGACGTGGATAGTGGGGGTATGAAAAGGTCGTAGGACGCGTACCGCCGCCCCTCGCGGGCGGGTGGGCGTGGATAGTGGGATTTACACAGTCGACAGCTGTTGCGTCGACTACTGCCACTGTGGACGGGCTTTAATAGTGTACCCCTAAACCCAGCTAAATTTAGATGCTTTTGCGTCTAAATTTAGATGTACCCCCCCACCCAACTAAATCCAGGCGCTTTAGCGTCTAAATTTAGATGCTAAACCACCTTTGCGGCTCCCAGGGAGCCTGGCTTTTGCGCCTAAATCCAGGCGCCCCCCTCCTTCTTAGCGGCTCGCAAGGCGCCTGGATTCAGAGGGTTTTGCGCCTAAATCCAGGCGCCCCCCTCCTTCTTAGCGGCTCGCAAGGCGCCTGGATTCAGAGGGTTTTGCGCCTAAATCCAGGCGCCCCCCTCCTTCTTAGCGGCTCGCAAGGCGCCTGGATTCAGAGGGTTTTGCGCCTAAATCCAGGCGCCCCCCTCCTTCTTAGCAGCTCGCAAGGCGCCTGGATTCAGAGGGTTTTGCGCCTAAATCCAGGCGCCCCCCTCCTTCTTAGCGGCTTGCAGGGAGTGTGAATCCAGGTGCATTAGCGCCTAGATCTAGGCTGCAAGCCATTGGATTTAGCGTGTAAATGGGGGATACAGCGCTGTGCCGGGGTGAGTACTTTACAAGCCCCGGCATGTCAGCGTTGTGCCCGGGGTGTGTCCACTTGCCCCCGCTGTTGTCAGCGCTGCCCAGGCGCTGCCTATTTCACTGTGGAACTACAAGTACCACAGTGACCTGCCAGCGCCTGGGCAGCGCGCTGCTGCTGCTGCCCGGCCGCCACGCTGTTTACGTAGCTGTCAGTACAGCTAGAGCGGCGCGAGCACACTCTGTCTGAGCTAGAGCGGCACGCGCACGGTTAATCAGAGCCTCTGGCAGTCTGCCAAGTTTCTGAGCCAGAGTGTGCGCGCGGCGGCGCCGTGAAACTACAGAAGTACCGTTAACGCTCCCCCGCTTCGGCAGACAAGATGTTAATACATCTTGTCGATGTCCCTTCCTGCTTCGCCTCGCTATTGAGGCGAAGCAGGAAGTATCATAGCGGCGCGATAAGCGCTGCTATGATACATCTGCCCCATTATCGTGGTTTATATCTCCCAACCGTCTCGGGAAGCCGGGACTGCGGTAAGCAGTACCGGGACGACGGGACATCGGCCGAAAATCGTGAATGTCCCGCCGAATCCGGGACGGTTGGGAGGTATGTACAATGCATTTGCCTGAGCTAAGCACTGCCATCTAGAGAGAGCGAGGGCTGCCTAGGCATGAGGGAATATAAGAGTCGGTGCAGTTTGGGATGGTATGACAAAGATAGAAATCAGAGTGTCACTTACCCATAGAGGTGCAGTGTAGATGGGGTAGCCAATCAGGTGTAGAAGGGGTGGTAGCTTAGGTGGAGGTATATAAGAGGTAGTCAGGTGATCCATCTTCCTCTTGAGTCTGGATTCCCACCCTCCCTCCCTTGTGCTAACCTACCACATGGCCTTTCGGCCGTCACCCAAATTTGGCTCTCATCAATTTAAATATTAATTGGCGGGAGGGCGCTCTCGATCAGCAGTCCAGTTTGAAGTACAGGTGGTCACTGTGAGGTATTGCCACCCTCTGCCAGGAAGGCTGGTGAGTTCTGCCCCCGAGGGGGGACGCAGGACACTTTTAGAACTGTCCTCATCATGCCCTAGGAGGGGCGGCAAGACAGTCACAGCGCAGGCTGGCTTTGAATTCAATGGGGGCGGTTCCTCGCCCTGGTTACAAGTTGGGGCGTTGTAGTCGCCGCCATTGCTAACGTTTTATGACTGGCTGGTCTCCAAGCGCTCTCTAGGCCATCCCTTTCAATAGGGTCATACCACAATAAATACCCTTTACCTTTTAAACTTATGCAGGGGTTGTCCGTGTCGTTATTTCAGGTCACGTGTCCGTGTGAGTTATTTCAGGTCATGTGTCCGTGTGATTTACTGCTAGGGGTAATCAAGGTTTAAGTTGAAAGAAAAGGTTCATCTCAATAATGCATTAGACGCCTTATGGCAGCTGAAATGTCTAACTCTGGAGTACAGTACAGTGCTGCGACTGCAAGTGAAAGAAAGAATAACAAGGCTGCTGCTGCTAAGGATGCCCATCAGTGCAGATGCCATCGATGGTTGCCATCGATGGCAATTCTGCACTCATCTATCGATCAGTGTTTTACTTGGTCATGTATGTTCTTATTTGTTCAGCTCACTGTTCTAAATATTTTTTTTTTTAAATGGCAATAAAAGATTGTAAAACAAATGGTTCATTTAAAAGATCTGGATCTTTTTACGGGCTGATCACTTGATCCCAGCTCTTCTTAGTGACCAGTTTTGCCCATCTCTAGTTGATATTGGTTCTGTGGCTGACTCCTCCTCCTAGCAGGACCATAGATGTCACATTCTCTTTATTCTAAACATAATATCCATAACATACACACATTCATACATATCAGGGCTGCCATCAGGAATATTAGGGCACGGGACTCATTTCCAGTTTGGGCCCCCCTCCTCACTTGACTTGCCGTAACCCCACTCCTGCTCCCCCATCTCCTCTTCCGCTGAGCTACAGCCCGGAGGTCCTGGAGCGCAGGCTTCTTCAACTCAGGATGCCGATGGCCAATTAAAATGCAGCACTGGCTGGTGAGCCAATCAGAGCTCATGTACTGGCAACCGCTCTGATTGGCTGCTGGTACGCGAGCTCTGATTGACTCAAAAGCCGGTGCAGCATTTTATTGGCCGCCGGTGTCCTGGGTCGAATAAGCGTGCACTCCAGGACCTGCTTTGTTCAGCGCACTGAGCAGCCGGGGCCCTTCCAGAGGCCAGGGCCTGGGACAGCTGTACCCACAGCACCCCCTTATTGGCGGCCCTGATACATATATTTATATAAGATGGTGTGTGTGTTGGGGGGCACCAATATTTATCTTGCCTCCGGGCAACTGAGACGAACTTACGCCACTGTGTCCCTCCTTACAGTATATTTTTGGATTGTGGGAGGAAACCGGAGTACCCAGAGGAAACCCACGCAAGCACGGGAAGAATATACAAACTCCGCACAGTTAGAGCCATGTGGGGATCGAACCCATGACCTCAGCGCTGTGAGGCAGTAATGCTACCATTATACCCTCCGTGCTGCCCTGCTCAGAAATCCGCAATCTCCGACCATCGGTGTGATAAATCTCCCCCTCAGTTGGCTAAATGACATGGATCCAGCGGACAGATCACACAGACGGGTAGTATGCAGGGACCAACGGGGGCCGTAGATGTACTGTAGCACCTGTTGGATATTACGGTGATGCCACTGTGCGTGTGAATTCCATGAGATATCAGAGGAAACTTTTCCTTTTGTTCTTTTGTTCCGCTTTATTTTATTTCACTACAAGGAATTGGTTGCCTGATAATGGGGGGTAAGTGGACATCTGTTGACTAAATGCTGCGCACACAAGCGCCCCTATGTACTGTTTCTGCACTTATACCGCACGCTGAAGAACACATGCTTATTTTTCAGCGCCTGTAATTGACCTGCAGATGGAAGTACTGCATTCAGATATGACGCGGGAGAGAACTCGGACTCTCTAACCGCCGATTGTGCCTGCCAAGGTGCTGAAAAAGCATGAAAAAGCATACAATAGCTAGTTATTACTCCATCTCCGCTGGTATAAAAGCACTAATGTCACGGCGGCCTGACAGCCTGACAACCTGATGTGCGCTGCTTTTCCACAGCAAACATTGACACTGAGATATGATTATTTCCTATGAATTAAACCATTACTAGAACAAAAGTTTTCCATTTTGAACAGAATACAATTCATGAGAACACGATTCTGTGTCATATCGGTAGGCGAGATTCTAAAGGAAAGACAAAGACGAGGAATGCAAATACACTTGATTAACATCAGATTACTCTTCTCAGACGCATCTATTCTATAATCTCCTTCGTTCAATAGTGACCTTTGCATGTTTGGCAATGCAGAACAGGAAACGTTTACCGAGCATAAAGGATTCTTCTTCTTAAATCTCTAGTAGAGAATACAGGCGCCCCGCAGCAGAGGTTCCCAAACAAGGCACTCAAGGAAAACCAACAGGCCAGGTTATAAGTATATCCTTGGCTCAGCACAGATGGTTAAATCCAACTGACTGAGATACTGTAACCAGTGGCCGAGCATATAAATACTTAAAACCTGAACTGTTGAGGGGCCTTGACCAAGGCCAGATATCCCACTAGGCCCGGGAGGCACGGGTCTATGGGTGGCACCTGACGGGCCGACAAGGCATCCCCCCCTCACTGGCCGAGGTCCGCCGGAAGGGGGGGATTTGCAAATCACAGAAGGGAGGGAAGGGCATCTGCTGAGCACGTCCTGGGCTATGCGGCTGCGATGACTTGTGGGCAGTGTAAAAAGCATTAGATAGTGAGCCTATTATGATGGTTTTTGGACATTTTCAACCCTCACCTCCCCACCCCACTGAAGGCATCCCCGTATGAACTAATCCGTTCGCATGTGACCGCCGTTATTTACCTTCAAATGATTTCTCCAACTGTGCCTGGCCTCGCAGAGCCACGTGACTCAGGACTCACTCGGAGACTGTACGTATCCACATGATTTTGGGGCAGCCACCGACATCATGCTCCCATCCTGAACAGGCAGGGGTACGCCTGCTTTAGCTGAGGTGCACAGAATGTTTCTATGGGCACGACCATGAAATGCCGGGGGTCCACCACAGAACGCCCCCTGCCATTCAGTCATACAGCGTATGGCCAGCGAAGGTTACCCTTCCTACGTTCTATACACAAGGGGACCCATTACATGTGCACAGCGTACCGTGTGTATTCTATCGATGTTCAGATGGGCTGCGAATTCACAGCCCTCTGAAAGGGCCTGAATCAGGCCCAGAGTACAGATTTATTTGCAAGGTGGGTTAACACTGGAGCAGGGTGGCTGTGCGAATTCGCAGTCATGCGATCAGGTCTGAATCAGGCACAAAGTAGCAGCCAATCATCTGCTAGCTGCCGGGTTACAGGCTGTGTTTGAAAAATAACAGAAGTTGATTGGCTGCTACTTTATCTCTCTCCAAGGTCTTGTGGATGGGTGTTATATTATATGCCAGTGTTGTATCTGAATGTTGTACAGTGTATCAATGTTGCATCGGGATGCGGTCAAAATCCCGACAGGGTCGAAATCCCGAATGGGTCATAATACCGGCAAGGACAAAATCCCGACATTTAAAATCCCGACAAGGACAAAATCCCGTCATTTAAAATCCCGACAGGGTCAAAATCCGACATATAGAATGTACAGGTGAAACAGTCAACATGACTTTCCGTCGACAGGTTGCAAGGTCGACATGGGTTTTTTCACTGTTTTTTGACCCGACATGTGCCGACAGGCGGTATTTCATGCCCTACCATCCACTAGGGCGTGGAGGGAGAATAAAATAGTGTGCCGAGCGCAGCGAGGCACCGTGTCCGAAGCATTGCGAGTGAAGCGAGCTATGCGAGGGGCTGCGGTTCACCTCCAACTGTGTCCATGTCCACTGTGTCGACATTTGGATCAAAAAACAGTTAAAAAACCCAAGTCCACCTTGCGACCTGTCAACGGAAAGTCATGTTGACTGTTTCACCTGTACATTCTATATGCCGGTATTTTGACCCTGTCCGGATTTTAAATGTCGGGATTTTGTCCTTGTCGGGATTTTAAATGTCGGGATTTTGTCCTTGTCGGGATTATGACCCATTCGGGATTTCGACCCTGTCGGGATTTTAACTGTCGGGATTTTAACCGTCGGGATTTCATACCGAATCCGTTGCATCTGGGTATTACACATGAGCCACGTGCCGTGTACAGTATCTCTATACACTCGTGTCTGGAAGAACATCATTAACTTGACCTTTGACGTTTAGAAAATCTCATTTATAAATCAGACAGCCAAGGAAATTGTTTGTGTGTCAATAACTCGTTCTACTCCTCACATTATTAGACTGCCAGCTGCAATGACCGGCCAGCGTAATATCTATATGTCTCCAGTGATGTATGGTGCAGATTGCTACCATACAGTATGTACCTCTCAGCAGGGATCAATATGCTCATTTCCGTCCATATAAAGGTCGCTGTCTCAGTAAATCTTGTCTACTAAACCTAGTACCTCTGAGTGCTTCCTATACACAGTTACCTTTATATTACTGCACATTTATTTATCATCCTCTCCAGGGATCTGCTGTAACACATTGGTTCTGTCACACCACCCATTGACAGATATCATGATAAGGCAGCGCTTGACTAGTCAGGTATAAAGAGCTGTGAATGACATATATGTATCTCCCTCTGACATCATTAGTCATCAAAGGTAATAATATTTACAGTAACTATGGCGACTGTCTTAGTACATATCTCGGTACTTATGTATTAGCTGTGGACCCTGCTAATATGTGGCTGTGCAGTTACACTTACTTAGGGCGGGCGAGCTTGTCTGGTGGGCTCGGCGGGCTGAAGGGCGGGCGTCGGGGGCTAGACCGGCGGCGGGGCGAAGGGGGAAGATACCGGCGCTGCTGTGGGGGGGGGACGAGACGCGTCCTGGCTGGGCAACAGCAATGTACGTATTTCAGCGTACTGCTGATGGGGGAGCATCACATGGTTTCCCTGCTCCCCCAGCGACACTACGCTAATTGCGTACATTGCTGCCACCAGGGACTGTCATGGAGGACGCGACTGCGGGGAGCCGAGTGCCGGCTAATATAATGATGTCCTCACTATCCACGTCATACCACCATTATCCACGT
This sequence comes from Crinia signifera, assembly GCF_055691185.1. Lineage (NCBI taxonomy): Eukaryota > Metazoa > Chordata > Amphibia > Anura > Myobatrachidae > Crinia > Crinia signifera. The sequence continues at coordinate 37,665,083 of NC_139227.1, read as the reverse complement.
GGGCGTGGAATTAATTTTATAAAGTGTGGCGAGCGCAGCGAGCCACCGAGCCTCACCACACTTCGGGCTCGGTGGTTCACTGCACTCGCCACACTTTATAAAATTAACTCCACGCCCACGTGGATAATGGGGGTATGACGTGGATAGTGGGGATGTGACCCATTATGTATTAGCACAGCTCCAACTTTGTAAATGACGTAGTTTGCGTAGCCAGCATAGTGGTAATGGGCGCCCCCTGCTAATACATAAGTACCCATATCTCATATCGAGTATAGACAAAGAAATCATAATGTGCCATTTGTACCAGGGTTGCATAGGGTTGCCTACTTTCTGGCTGCCAGTTCAATGAGGCGGGGGGGAGGGCGCGCTTTTGGAGTGGGAAAGGGACAGGGGCTGAGTGGCTGGCGGATCATCCAGATTCTGTGCGTGGCCAGCACTATCACATCCTCGTGGCAATGCACCCCACCGTGCAATGTCGGTATTTTGGGCATTGCACAGGGGGGTGGGGGGTTGGCAGGGCTACAAAGATGAGCTTTGCGTCATCTGCTCCCATGGACTTATGGCTCTTGGGTATGAGCTGCTGGCAGGCGGGATTCCAATGGTCATTAGACTCATAAAACTCTGATAGGGGGCGAGCGCAAAGAAGCCCCTTGCGGGATCGCCACACTGCAGCCTCGGTGGCTTGCTGCACTCACGACAGGTTCTATTCTCCCTCTATGGGGGACATGGACCTCCACAAGGGAGAATAGCCCCTGTCAGTTGGGATCATGACTTTTGGCATTTAACAGTTGGAACTCCTACGTCAGTCTACTGAGGTCATGGGTCTCCCTGTGCTAGCGTGGGTTTACTCCGGGTTCTCCGGTTTCCTCCCACATTGTGTGTGTGTGTGTACATGTGGTAAGGAATATAGATTGTAAACTCCACTGGGGCAGGGACTGATGTGAGTGTGCCTATATTCTCTGTACAGCGCTACGGAATATGTGTGCGCTATATAGAATACCGGTAATAAAGAAAATGTTCCATAGTGGAACACTGAACAGAATCAATCAGCACAACACAAATACTTAACTATAACACATATGTCATACATGCAGCTTGTTATTATTAGACGCAGAGATTGAGAGATATACATTTTTTATAACTTGACATTTAATCCATAAATAAAATTTTTGCGACATTGATAAACAAATCTGCTAAGGAATCACCTTGAAAGCCCCTGTACTCTCCCCGGAGAGGTGTCTATTAATCTAACATGTCTCGCAGTATCATCACTTTAGGGCATGGTACATAATGTTATGGAAACTTATATTATTTATCTTCTTTTGCATTTTGCTGTTTCTCAGCCCGATGGTAGAAACGGCATCACTTAAATATTGAACTGGCTACTCCATGACCCTTTATGCCCTGAGAATGGAGCCTCCAGGAGCTAACAGCATCTTTTATTAATAAACATATTTTCTGCAGCAATTCTGCCTAGGTTTAGCAATGGGTGAAATGTGATATATACAACAGATGTGACTGTATCTGGACTACAGGGGACCATATACTGAAAGGTGGAACATTAAAAATATATATGTGTTTGTACAGATCATTGTTTTTGGATTTTCACATGTCTGAGATTTGAATAAAACGTTTTTACTGATGCTTGTTGTTTTACAGCCACTAGGGGCACTGTTTCACTGGACAATGTAGCTGATATTAGGCATTTTCTTTATACAGCGCCTTTCTACAACCATATCCTGGCTCAGTTTCTTTATACAGCGCCTTTCTACAACCTTATCCTGGTTCATTCTCTTTATACAGCGCCTTTCTACAACCTTATCCTGGTTCATTTTCTTTATACAGCGCCTTTCTACAACCATATCCTGGCTCAGTTTCTTTATACAGCGCCTTTCTACAACCTTATCCTGGTTCATTCTCTTTATACAGCGCCTTTCTACAACCTTATCCTGGATCATTCTCTTTATACAGCGCCTTTCTACAAACTTACCCTGGTTCATTTTCTTTATACAGCGCCTTTCTACAACCTTTTTCTGGTTAATTTTCTTTATACTGCGCCTTTCTACAACCTTATCCTGTTTCATTTTCTTTATACAGCGCCTTTCTACAACCTTATCCTGGTTCATTTTCTTTATACAGCGCCTTTCTACAACCTTATCCTGGTTCATTCTCTTTATACAGCGCCTTTCTACAAACTTACCCTGGTTCATTTTCTTTATACAGCGCCTTTCTACAACCTTTTTCTGGTTAATTTTCTTTATACTGCGCCTTTCTACAACCTTATCCTGTTTCATTTTCTTTATACAGCGCCTTTCTACAACCTTATCCTGGTTCATTTTCTTTATACAGCGCCTTTCTACAACCTTATCCTGGATCATTTTCTTTATACAGCGCCTTTCTACAACCTTATCCTGGATAATTTTCTTTATACAGCGCCTTTCTACAACCTTATCCTGGATCATTCTCTTTATACAGCGCCTTTCTACAACCTTATCCTGGTTAATTTTCTTTATACAGCGCCTTTCTACAACCTTATCCTGGTTCATTCTCTTTATACAGCGCCTGTCCAGACGCGATGCCCCCGATTTCCCCATAGGGAACAATGTTAAATGCCTCAATTTACCCGCGATGCCCCCGATTTCCCATAGGAATCAATGTTAAATGGCTCAATTTACCCAAATCATCATAGGGAACAATGGTAAATGGGCCAGAAAACCCAAAAAACACCCCTGAACAGTGAAATGTCCCCCCAAAAGTACTTGACGCCACCCCACGATCAACGCGAACCCGAAGCGAGCCCGCGAGGGGCGGCGGTACGCGTCCTTCGACCTTTTCATACCCCCACTATCCACGTCGGCGTGGAGTTGAGAATAGAATAGTGTGGCGAGCGCAGCAAACCACCGAGCCCGAAGCGTGGCGAGCGCAGCGAGCCCCGCGAGGGGACGCGGATACCTTCACAGGTAAACGCGTCCCTTCGCGGGCTTCACAGGTATCCGCATCCGCTCGCCACGCTTTGGGCTCGGTGGCTCGCTGCGCTCGCCACATTATTCTATTCTCAACTCCACGCCGACGTGGATAGTGGGGGTATGAAAAGGTCGGAGGACGCGTACCGCCGCCCCTCGCGGGCTCGCTGCACTCGCCACGCTTCAGGTTCGCGTTGAACGTGGGGTGGCGTCAACTACTTTTGGGGGGACATTGGTGTTTTTGGGGTTTTCTGGCCCATTTACCATTGTTCCCTATGATGATTTTGGTAAATTGAGCCATTTAACATTGATTCCTATGGGAAATCGGGGGCATCGCGGGTAAATTGAGGCATTTAACATTGTTCCCTATGGGGAAATCGCGGGCATCGCGTCGGTACCATCGCACCCGATTTTTTAGTGCATGCGATGGCCGCGATGCCCCCGATTTTTCCTCACGATGCCCAAGATCATGATCGTTGTGGCCGTGCTAGGAAACAAGTACCAATTTTCTTTATACTGCGCCTTTCTACAACCTTATCCTGGTTCATTTTCTTTATGCAGCGCCTTTCTACAACCTTATCCTGGTTCATTCTCTTTATACACCGCCTTTCTACAACCTTATCCTGGTTCATTTTCTTTATACAGCGCCTTTCTACAACCTTATCCTGGTTCATTCTCTTTATACAGCGCCTTTCTACAAACTTACCCTGGTTCATTTTCTTTATACAGCGCCTTTCTACAACCTTTTTCTGGTTAATTTTCTTTATACTGCGCCTTTCTACAACCTTATCCTGTTTCATTTTCTTTATACAGCGCCTTTCTACAACCTTATCCTGGTTCATTTTCTTTATACAGCGCCTTTCTACAACCTTATCCGGGATCATTTTCTTTATACAGCGCCTTTCTACAACCTTATCCTGGTTAATTCTCTTTATACAGCGCCTTTCTACAACCTTATCCTGGTTCATTCTCTTTATACAGTGCCTTTCTACAACCTTATCCTGGATCATTTTCTTTATACAGCGCCTTTCTACAACCTTATCCTGGATCATTCTCTTTATACAGCGCCTTTCTACAACCTTACTCTGGTTCATTCGCTCCCCTGCAGCACTACAGAGGTGACTTAGATCTGCGAGCGCTTGCAAAATCATTTATGCTAAACACCCATTCGCATGCGTGCAAGGATATTTGGTGTGAAAACGGCCTTTAGAGGACTCGCAAAGCTGCCCACCTTTCTAGGGGGCCAGGAGGGGGGACCTGATTTTTTGGTAGGCAACCCAACTTATACAAGTGTCTTATAATGCTATTTAGCCATCACTGGTTTATATGCAAAGCCCCACACCCCTGGCTTACTAGCCTCATGCTCAGTAACTGTCCCAGCATGTAGTGTGCATGCAGTCTCTGTAAATTTGCTGCGCTACATAAGAAACTGTTAATAAATAAATATGTGAGCGTTCATACATAAATATATCTATGGATCATATTTGCCATCTGTTCCGGAAATATTTCCACGACTCCGCTTTTATCCCTTCAACTGTTATTTTGGCCGTCCCTACCTGAAGCCAGCGGTGTTCTATACAAATACAAGGGAACATAAGGCGGTTCCCAGCAGGAGATGGCATGAAAATCATATTGCAAACACATGATGGTTTCAAAGCGATCTTTGGTCTCTGTACAAACTGTACTGTATACAGAATAATCTGCACCCCCTACTGTATTGTCGCTTAAATGAGGGTTAGCGTCCAATCAGGCTGGAAGCAGCCACAAGCAGGTAACAAACTACCCTACTAGCAGCAATATATATTATATATTATAAAGGTTGTAGTTCCCCTACAACCGCAATCTATCATGGTCAAAACACATAAATCCATAGAAGCAAAGTATATCATTTCACTTTATTTACTCTCAGAATATACTTTATACTGTAGAACACTCTCCACCTGGAGGAATGTTTGCCCAGAGTCACATTGCTAAAGAATGTAATCAGTGTCAGGGCCGCCACTAGAAATGTTGGGGCCTGGGACTGACCTCCAGTCCGGGGCCCCCAGCAGCACAGTGGCACCCCCCCCCCCCGTGCCCGCCTGCTGGCACCCTGCCTCCCCTACCCCCCAACTGCCATTACTTACCAGCAGCAACCAGCAGTGGTGGTGCGGCATCTCCCTCTTTACGGACGGTCGGGAGCGCACACTGCACAGTGCAGCCTGCAGAGCGCCGAGCCCCTCTGTATTCTAGGTTCGGCGCTCTGCAGACTGCACTGTGTATTGTGCGTGCCTGGCTGGGGGGTCGCCGGTTTTAGTGAGGCCTTGTGCAAGTGCGGGGGGGGGGAAGCAGCACAGTGGCACCCCCCCTCCCCGCACGCGCGTGCCCGCCTGCACGCACCCTGCCTCCCCTACCCCCCAACTGCCATTACTTACCAGCAGCAATTGTGGGGGGTTATTTGCAGCACCAGCTGGCATCTATAAAGGTAGGCAATACAGGCGAATGCCTAGAGTGCAGCTGCTTCAGGGGGATGCCCAACAAGCATGGTAGAGACATTGGCTTTAGTTTAATGGGCACCAGCTAAAATTATTCCAAGGGTACCCAATTGGTAAGGGTTAAGGAGTGGTGCAAAGCAGGGCTGCCAATCATATTCTTGAGCCTTGTGAACACCCCTTTCATGCAAGAAAACAGGGCAATGCTCTGCTAACCCTCCCATACTGTGGATACAATATAGTAAATATCCAGCTATTATTATTACAGGTTTAACCTCAATTATCTGACACTTGATGGTCCGAAACGTCCTTTAGGGTCAGATGTATCAAGCTTCAAAAAGTGACAAAGTGGAGAGTGACCAGCCAATCGGCTCCTACCTTTACTTTTTTCAAACCCAGCCTGTTACATGGCAGTTAGGAGCTGATTGGCTGGCTGTTTATCCAGGGTTGCCGACCCTCCCGGAATTCCCGGGAGTCTCCCGAAAATCGGGTCCCCCTCCCGGTCCCCCGGAAGGGTGGGCAACCCTCCCGGAATCTGGCGGACCCCCCTGAACCCCCCGAATCGCGGCATGTAAATGCCGCAATCCGCGGGTCTCAGAGGAGGGGGCGGAGCTAAAATGGCACAATCGCGTCATTTTAGCCCCGCCCCCTCCATGGATATCAGTCATTTCTACTTTTTCCCGTCGTGGGGGCGGAGCTTAATGACGTCACTGTCAAGTCCCGCCCCCCGATCGGGTAAGAAAAGTCTCCTCTCCGGGCTTCTCCCGGAGAGGAGCATTAAAAAGTCGGCAACCCTGTGTTTATCACTCTCCATTTTATCACTTTTTTAAGCTTGACACATCTACTATTCATACGGACACATCAGGTGCCAGGGGGAAGTTAGGATTCGGGTGGATGTTAGATGTGGAAGGGGATGTGGGAGGGCTTAGGGGGCAGTGTTGGAATGCAAGGAGGAGTTGGGTTGTGGGGGTGTGGTGCTGTGGGGGCTGAGATGCCATGCAGGGACTTGCTGCAGGGCGGGGTGGGGGAGGGGGGAATCATGCTGCTGGGATCACGCTGCAGGGGTCTCAGTGCATGCAGATGATACCACCAATAATCCAGAAAAATCAGTACTCTGGCTCAGTGCTGGAACTGACGATGCTGAATAATTGGGTTTCTACCTGTATTACTATTATTATTATTATTATTCTTATTATTATATTTAACAAAGTAATGTCCGTGACAAGGACAGCAGGTTCATTTACTGAGCATATAAACAAGAGGGGAAGGGGGGCTCTAGAAGTGAAATTCGTTAATTATAATAATAATAGTAATAATAATGATAATAGTAGTAGTAGTAATAATAATAATAATAATGATAATAATAATAATGATACTAGTAATAACAATAGTAGTAGTAATAATAATAATAATAATGATACTAGTAATAACAATAGTAGTAGTAATAATAATAATAATAATAATAATAATAATAATAATAATGATACTAGTAATAACAATAGTAATAATAATAATAATGATAATAGTAATAACAATATTAATAATACAGAGAGGATACTGTGGGAGGAATGATTTGTGCGCTGCCCAGGCAGAAGGGTTCAGCACCAGGGACAGCTCCATACTCAGAGTTATACCCGGTAGACGCTGCTGCTGTCCCCCAGCTGATTGTATTGTAATGACACCTGTAGGGAAGTTCTGGGCAGTATAATTATTTGTCACAGGAGATCCCAGGTGAAATCATCATTCATGTACTCCTGAGTGACAGATATATGTTCGAAAATGTTAAGTATACCCAGTGTTAGCATGGCAGGATGCAGATGGTATGGATATCCTCTTTTCTGCACATGCATGTGATTACTCATGGTGCTAAGTATATAACGTACCCCCACACACACGGAGGAGCCCCGCCATGTCTCTCTCTGGGTGACCCTGGATTGTGGATGTGTAGGGGATGGGTCTCCTCTCCCATAGGCTGTTGTGTGGAATAGGAGCTATCACTGGTAACAAGTCCCCATATAACTGTCAGCAACAGAGGATAAGCTGTAAGGCTGGGGACAGGGACAGGAGGGAAGTGACAGTCACACAGACCGGAGTCCTCACCACTGCTCCCAGCTGAGCCCGGGCGGCCGCCTACAGTACAGGTGAGTGATAGTTACAGTTCTCTGCACAATGCCCCAGCAGCAGCCGGGTGATCCCCCAGCATCTCCGTGCCGGGCAGCGGTGGGCATTCTACACGGTAGGATTTGGTATTCTTGCTAAATATTTCTGCAGTGAAATTATATTCCCCATCTGATGGTCAGAGACTCGCTGGCTGTATAAGGGGCTGGCTGGGTACTGGCTGTGTACAGGGGCTGGTAATGGAGAAGAGATCGGAGTATTCTCTATGTTATATGCTACTAAGAAGAGTTCAAATAGTTTTGGGCACTGGCTGTGGCAGAACACAGGGTAGGAGTGTGTACAGTACAAGTGGGCACTGGATGTGGAAGAACACAGGGTAGGAGTGTGTACAGTACAAGTGGGCACTGGCTGTGGAAGAACACAGGGTAGGAGTGTGTACAAGTGGGCACAGGCTGTGGCAGAACACAAGGTAGGTGTGTGTACGGGGGGCACAGGCTGTGGCAAAACACAGGGTAAGTGTGTACAGGGGGCACAGGCTGTGGCAGAACACAGGGTAGGTGTGTGTGCAAGTGGGCACTGGCTGTGGCAGAACACAGGGTAGGTGTGTGTGCAGGTTGGCACTGGCTGTGGCAGAACACAGGGTAGGTGTGTGTACAGGTGGGCACTTGCTGTGGCAGAACACAGGGTAGGTGTGTACAGGTGGGCACTGGCTGTGGCAGAACACAGGGTAGGTGTGTGTATAGGTGGGCACAGGCTGTCTCAGAACACAGGGTAGTTGTGTGTACAGGTGGGAACTGGCTGTGACAGTACACAGGGTAGCTGTGTGTACTGGTGGGTACATGCTGTGGCAGAACATGGAGTAGGTGTGTGTACAGGTTGGCACTGACTGAAGCATAGCACAAACAGTGGGTCAGTGGTTGTGGCAGACACTGAAAACACTGGCTGTGGCAGACACTGGGTGGCACTGGCTGTTGCAGACACTGAGGGGCACTGGCTGTGGCAGACACTGGGTGGCACTAGCTGTAGCAGACACTGGGGGGCACTGGGTGTGGCAGACACCGGAGAGCACTGTCTGGCACTGTCACATTATAACTTAGAGTAAACATGCTTTTCTGGTGCTGGTTTGTTGGAATGTGATTTCTCTCCACCTACAAACAGATTGTCCTCAGCCACAGAGCTGCAACAGGGCTCCATCAGCTCCTGCAGAAGCATCGTGCCACTGCCAGCCAGTCAGTGCATTGTACTCTGCCACCCTGACAGTGCATTGCACTCTGCCTCCCTGACAGTGCATTGCACACTGCCACCCTGACAGTGCATTGCACTCTGCCACTCTGACAGTGCACTGTACTCTGCCACCCTGACAGTGCACTGTACCTTGCCACCCTGACAGTGCACTGCACTCCACCACCCGGACAGTGCACTGCACTCCGCCACCCGGACAGTGCACTGCACTCTGCCACCCTGACAGTGCATTGTACTCTGCCCCCCTATCAGTGAATCGGGGTCCCTGGAGAGAGAGGAAAACGTGTACGGTAATATATATATATATATATATATATATATATATATATATTATATATATATTACTGAGCAGCACAGGATTACTATGTACTATCTAGATATCTGATTACATACATGTACAGTACAGATCAGGGAGTTGAGATGTATGCAGCATGTTGGACTACTGTATATTAGGTGTTTTAAATGTTTTGTTGGCAAAATTCCAATGTAGAGTCCGGTCAGATCATCATTGTGACCACACAACTGCTATACTGTATCTCTGCTTCTTCTGACACACACAGATCAGATAATCCCCGGTATAATACTGGTGTAGTTACAGACAGAACAGGAATTACACTGAACCGGCTGTTGGGTTCTGCAGAGTACAGTCCGCTATCTCCTATGTTTTATGGCAGTGAACAGTCATTATACGTGTTCTGTGCCCATTGTTAAGCAGGACTGGGATTTACAATTGAGTTGTCTTATATTGATACATATTACATACATTATTATTATTTTTAAAGTTGTAAAGAACAGTATGTAATCTTTCATCACACAAGTATGTTGGATGTCAGGTTGGGATTAATTTGTTAGTTCCTGATTTTGTTACTTGTATATGGAGCACTAAACATAGCAACAGTTTATCTAGATGATAAATATGCTCCATGGTGATCCCAGCAATGGGCTGATCAATCAAGGACCGGCATCACATTAATGAGCATAACTCAATTAGTGTGTGTGTGTGTGTGTGGGGGGGGGGGGGGGGGGGATAATAATAAGGTATAGTTATTGCACACCTGTTGTTGCAGGTACTGCACCCGAGCAGCCATTGTTTGCTAGTTTTATATAATTATCTGACTAGCAAAGAAAATAAATAAGTATCTGTGTAATATATATAATGAGGAGTTTGTATGTTCTCCCTGCATTTGCTTATATTGTTTCCCTTGTGCTCACCTATAGACCATAATTGTACTCCTGGTTGACCTGGCGATATACGGTCTTTAGTTCGACACAAATAAGGTCAACATGCATTGGGTCGACCACTAGGTTGACATGGCTTAGGTGGACACATGCAATAGGTCGACGTGGCTGAGGACAACTTGGTTGGAAGGTCGACACAAGCCTTAGGTCATCAATGACTAGGTTGACAGTCAACATGGATTTTTCACTTTTTTTGGAGCTTACGTGTGTCGATGGTGGCCTTCAGTGGTCAACTTACTATTGGGTGGCCCAATGACCCAGACCCAACTAAACTCCAGCAGTGCTGACAGCTGCACATCTTGGTGGAATCATATAAAGAAGATGATGGTGATGATGTAGAGCAGGGGTTCCCAATCTTTTTAGAATCACGGCACCCTATAGTAGCAGAATTTTTCCACGGCACCCCTAGGCCCCCCCAAAAATATATCAAATGAAGTAGATTGTGTTTATATGTGTTTCTTAGGTTCAGTTATGTGGTAAAGGGCAGGATTTGCTTCTGATTGTACATATTTTATGATTGGTTTTGTCCACAAATAAATGATCATAAATAATTTGAAATGGTCCTGGATCACCAACCCGTGGCACCCCTGTAAGTGTCCCGGGGCACCCCAGGGAGCCACGGCACACAGTTTGGGAACCACTGATGTAGAGGATGATGATATAGATACATGGAGGAAAAGCCCAGACAGAAGCCAGATACATGAAGACATTAATATAGCCTAAACTTGTGTCTGCCACTGATGACAGCTCCAGATGCAGAGATCCTGGACATGAGCCCGACATCTGTGCCTGGATGCTGTGAATGTATGTGGCAGCACGTTAGCACAGTGGCTAGCATTGCAACAGTGACTGTTGTGTGTGATCAGGTATTTTTTGTGTAGTGGTGCATGACGTGATTGTAAATCAATGATGTTAATAATCGTGTGGTTTCCGATATAATCATGGATTTGTCCGCAGTGCGGGCAGGGAAGGGGGGGGGGGGGGGCATTGGTTGGAATAATGCATAAAGGATGCAGAAGATGTAATAAAGTTATTAACACAAAGGTCACATTCTAATTGGAGGAGGTCAAAGCTGAAGCTACAGGAAAGAGCGAAGTACGAGGAGGAGATTGTGGGGGCACTAGTTTGACAGCAGGGTGAGCTTTAATTGGGCCCCATATATCATTAAATATTTGCAGCAAACTATATAGCAAATACTGTATAGCCACAAATATTCAGTATCAACTCCATGCATGAAAGATGGATCACAACAGATATCTTCCTCCATTTACAACAGCAGTATCCGCTCTCCTAGGTTTCTATGGAGGATGTGATGCTGACAGATTTACTGAGCATTCCAGAGCTTGGACTCCGCAACTAATGCCATGTAAAGATGCCATTATCACTTTGTAGCATAAGAGCTTCACTTGGCAAAAGTAACCGGCTTAGGGTTCCTTTGCATTCAAGAGCTTGGCTCCCCACAGCTAACACCATCTGAAGATGGCACTTGGCCATTGTAGCCTTCAGGATACACTTCTCAAAAGTTACCAGCAGAGGGACCCTGCAGAACTTTTCTGTATCAATGTCTGCCCAGTGCCGTGTATGCATTGTCAGTGAACTAGAGATGGCCATTGTTGCCATTGCCATCAGTGGTGGCATACTATGCAAGGGATAACCATCAATGTTTTTACCTATCGACGGTAATCTTCTTTGACTGATTGGCCTGTGAGCAAATCAAAACATGGGGGCAGAGCTTCACAGGTGTCAAGGGTTGAGCTATGTTCCATGTCCCTGCCTCTTGGGGAAAAAAACAAAACTATATACATTTGTTTATGCTTGACATCGATGGAGGGGTGCCCGGAGAGAAGACTTTCAGCAGCACTCTGGGGGTGGGGGGCGCTTGATCGCGACATCATCAAGCCTCGCCCCCATGACTGCAACTAAACCAATTTGCAGATCTCCATGGAGGCGACGGAGCTAAAATGATGTGATTATGAAATTTTAGCTCCACCCCTCTCCTCGTAGACTCATGGTTTTGCCATATTTAAACACTGCGTTCAGGGGGTAGCGCGATCAGGTGTGTGTGTGTGTGGGGGGGGGGGGGTCAAGGGGTCCCTCAGGAGCCTGGAGGGTTGCCCAACTTTCTGGGTGGTCGGTAGGGGGACCTGATTTTCGGGAGTCTCCCAGCCATTCCAGGAGGGTAGATAACCCTGGTATAATCACAACCTGCAAAGCAATTTGGGATGAGCCCAGATCACATTGCAAATGTAATTATTGGCAAATGGGCCCAGTGGCGCACGCAGGGGGGGGGGGGGGGGGGGTTCTGAGTATCCAGAAACCCCCCAGGAGTCTAAGGGCCCTAGGCTGAAAGCTGAGGATCCCCTATTTCCATGGCTACAAAATTTAAATGATCGGCCCTAGGGAACAGGAGATATCTGACATCCAAAGCAGTGGTCCCCATCCAAGCCTGTTAATTGTTCTTCCCAGTCAGATATTTCAGGTTCTGTTTAACGTACAGTTTTTCTAAGGATATATTCCAAAAGCTGGGACTCTCCCCCTTTGATGGACACTAGAAGCTTGTCTTTACTATTCCCAGAACCAGAGATTTCAGCCTTCCAGCAGCTGGTTACTGCTTCAACTCCACACACCTGGTATGTAGTTTGATATGCTCGTTGGCAGATTGCTCTGCCTCCTGAACTCTGATCCCATAGTCCCCAGTAGTATTTGGTAGGTGGGATTCTCTAGTTTTTAATTAATTAAAATCTAAGAAATCTATTTCCGGGAACTGGAGATATCTGCAGTCAAGCAAGCTGTCCTCCAACCAGAAAATGATGAATAATAAGCCCACTCCACTATACACCCCTCCTCTGCGCAGAGGCAGAACTCTGGGAGGCAATGGAGTTATCTGCCACCGGGCTCCTGCTCTCAAGGGGGCAACTCTCAACCACAGCCAGTTTAAATCCATTAATTGATAGCCATCAAATACAATTCCGTGGCTGAGTTCTCAAATGTCTCTCTCTCTCTTTCTCTCTCTCTCTGTATATATATATATGGGACGAACTTACGCCACTGGGATGAACTTACGCCACTGCCTCTGTGTATTAAACATCCTCTACCACCCTGGAAGTTATGTATCAGGGCCCCTTCATTCAGCCCAATGCCCCCTTCTCCCACCTCATCTACCACCATCTGTGGTAATTAGTGGAGATTACTGATCCAGGCCCTACATGCTGAGTGATTGATATAATACCCCCTAACACCCGCGGGACATCAAAGCTTCCCCCACCCCTACCGCTGGAGGATCGGTAGGGGCCCCAATACATTGCTATGCCTATATACACACAGATATATATATATCTGTGTGTGTGTGTGTGTGTGTATATATATATATATGTAAATATATATATATATAATTATTTATATACATGTGGTCTATCTATAATAGTTTTACTGACCCGGCATATACTGGATCACCTAAGTGTCCATCTCTGTGCTTTGCTTTGCCCCTCTGTAAACCCCCTTCTGAAAATCCTGCGTTTGCCCCTGGGGCCCCATAAGGATATTGGTTTTCATGTCAGACAGAGTAGATAAATCTATAAGGGTAGCCGCGGGAGAGAAGCGTAGGCAGCTGGGAGAGGTTCTTATCAGAGACAAGGTGCAGGTCAGAAGTGGGAAAGTATTACTATGGAGATTTGAGATATATGTATTGAATGTTTTGTTGGTGAAGGTGATTCATTTGCATTGTTCTCTGGAGTCAGTGCAATGTTTGCAGACTGATATAGCAAAGTGGCTATAGAGGAAGAATGGTCTTGCTCCAGGATCCTAAGGCGGATGAAGTGGGGAAGTGAGGGGAGTGCCATACAGCAGTAGTCATGGTGGGAGATGAAGAGAGCATCTTGTTAGCAGATTGCGGAAGAAAAGGACATATCCTGACAATGAGGGTTAATTCGCAAGCCGGACGATTATCGATCAACTGCGCATGGTTCGCAGTATGCATAAGAAAGGCCAAACAGCGATAAAGTCCAGCTTCTTTTTTAATCATAGCAATACACAAGTTTATTGACAAGAATCTGCCATTGGTGTGTGGTGACCTGGCATGTTCTCGAAGTATCAGGAAAAAGGCAGGCGTGACCAGGCATTATCAGGGAGGGTGTGTGATGTCAGATCTGGAATTTTGGACTGTGCTGCAGAACCTCCTCTGGTGCCACCACTACTGAAGTCTGATGAAGTTGTGGTGTTCTGGACAGTGAGGGAGATTTGAGGGGCGGTGGTGGCTCTGTGAGGGGGGAAGATGCTAACCTGATTTGGATATGCTGTGCAAGCATTGGTACATCCAGGGGGGAGGTAAATTTGGTGTAATGGACGTCAGCATAGAGGAGCCCTGGGTGCTGATTTACAAGGTTGTGGATAAAGGTTAACAGTCAATAGGTTGCCAACAAAAGGTCAACAGGCACAAGGTTGAAATGTAAAAGGTCAGCAGGAAAAGATAGACACGTGAAAAAATCACATTTCTTCATTGTCATCGTCAACATGAAAAACAGGTGGAGATCTCTGTAAAAATGACAAAGACGCCCTTTTTTCTGGCGATGAATACTTTTTTTCTGACCCATGGTGAATACTGACCCGCTGGGTGTTGGCCACAGCCAAATACTCATTATAAACAGGTTGTTTATCGCAAAATCGATAAAACATGCATAAACAGATGTCCAACATGACCCCTTCCACCTGGTACAAAATGTTCTGCTCCAGAACTTCCCGGCGATTTTACTATTGCAGTAACATGGGCCGAATGAATTAATGGATGAGAAAGGTGTTTTTAAACATGGGATAATTAATTCAGCCCAGATTACAGCAACTGGAAAACAAGTGTCTGCTTTCCAGAGCACTGAGAGATTTTAGCTCTGCCACGTTCTATCTCCTCGGTTTCAGAGGCCCAAACAGCGCCAAATGTGATCGTAAGAGCTGGACGTGAGTTTTAGGACCCTGATATATATCAGGGAGAGGGTTTCACACAGGAATAACCTGGCTGAGAAAATCTGTTTTAAGAAAAAAGGAAAAAAAAATCTCAGAATTTTTCAGTTCCAATCACAGAAGCCAAAGAGTTTAAAGATCTCTAATTAACAAGCGAATGGGCCTGACATTCTCTGCGGATCAGTTTCAGTGAAGATTTGGACTGTCAGAAGCCATCCAGGACTGGAGCCAGACAAGCCAGCTGGGATATATGCTCGTTCCGCCGCGCAGTGTTTAATTAACTTGCTGATCTAAGTGCTGCCAGTTACTGCATGCAGGTAGGAACCAGTCTTTTTCCTCAAAGTGCCGTTTAAAGTATTTATGAAGCGATGTGTCTTCAGAGAGGCTGCACAAAGCCGTCAGGGGCTGACTTTGCCTTCCCTGGAAATAAAATCTCTATTATGTATTATATTTATATTTGTTTTATTTAATTTATTTTTTATAGCATCTATGTGGCGTTTACTGGGAATAATTTTTCCAGTATATTCGGACCTGCCAGAGAGGTGCTTGTGAGATGGCGGCACAGGGTTGAAGTGAAATTTACATTTCCTTGTGCAGTATCATTAAAGACCAGGAACATGAAAGCATAGTGTGTAGATGAAAGGTGTCATGGGATGTCGGTGCTGGAGCCAAGGATCCTCTCTCTATTGCATCTGTCTCTCCAGTCTGAGTGGAGGACCAAGGGCCGCACCAACTGCGGTCTATAAATGGGCTTAATACATCTCTGCTGCAATGGTAGCATGCCCAGGTATGACCAATCTCTCCCAGCCAATGAGACCCGGCCTTGACCAACTTCTAGGCAGGATTCAGGCAGGATTTTAGTTGGTTCCTTATAAGTTGGAACCGCATGACTGCTAGGTGCCCTCTATAACAATGGCACCCTAGGCTTTTGCCTATATAACCTATCTCTGGGGTGATCTTCACAGCTGCTTTCGGTATCCATCCTTCCCAAAGTCTGCCATATTCTAGAGTAATTTTACAGCTCTTCGCTGGTCCTTGTTCCCACAGTGGCTGGAGGAGTTACATGGCTGCATGCATTAGGAGTATAAGGTTTTTTTTTTTACTTATTCCGCTTTCAGACCGCAAATACAGGGTCGCACCGGGACTGAAACAGTTCAGTCCCAGTGCAACCCTTCATTTTGGTCCGTTCACATTGCATCAGTGAACCAGCAATATTGCTGGTTTGCTGACATCATGCGGGGGCGGGGCAGAGTGTCATCGGGGCAGGAGAGGAGGCAGTACTTAGAGCTGGCGCTGATCCAAGCACTGCTTCTTCCATAGTGTGAACGGGAAACAGGTCGCTTGACCCAATTAACCCATTCACACCACAAAGCAACACAGTAACGAACCGGTAAAAACCCTTCTTTATTACCGGTTCATATTGTCGTGTTGCTACCGGTTTGCTGTAGTCGGTAACCACTTTCACATCGCACCAATTACCAGCAAGAAACCGTCATGAACCCGGTAATTAGGTGCAATGTGATAGGGGTATAAGATGGGAGTTCTATTGAAGAGATGATGTTGCCCGGAGCAACCAATATCTTCTAAATGGTGCTAAATAAATAAGTAGAATGTGATTGGTTGCTCTGAGCAACAGCCCCTTCGAAAGAACTCCCATCTTAGTAAATTTGGTATGTTCCTTCTGAATTACAGGAGGGCCACACTGGTTCTTCTTGCAAGGGTGATTGGCATCAGTGAGTTAGCCATGGAGGGTACCATGGGGCTCTTTTACTTACCAGTGAGTGGCCCAATCAGAGATGGACCCAGGGCTTTTTGGGTCACATGAGGCAGAGCTAAGTTCTATGTCCTTGCCCACGGTTAAAAAAAAAAATGCATTACTGGGCTTTGTGCCATAGATGATGGTCGGAGAACCATTGTATTCCCCTCATCGATGTCATAACCATCTAACATCTGTGGTTAGCCATTTATCGTTGGTTGATAGCCATCCCTAGTGCAGAAACATGGGACGAAACTCTGAACTATTACTGGAAACATGTGGACCTTTCCCACGACACTGATCACCACCGCTGACTGGAGAATAGGTCAGTAGGCCTCCCATGCATAGTAGCCCCGGTAGAGGAGTGAAAAGAATGATGATATGATCACTCCCAGCACATAGCAGAAATGGGTTTTATCAGAGCCCCTGTGGGTGTATACTGACATTTAGGAGGTATTGAAATTCTTATTAAGTTATTACAATTATTGGGTCTAAAACCGGTCATTGATAAATTTGTCCGTGTGTGTAGTCTTTGACTTCTGGCTATTGATTTTTTACCCTCTTACTCTTATTTAGGGATAGATAAAACCAGTGGTGGCTCCGTGATACTTCTGCAGTTCCCCCACCATTATCTTTGCCTGTTCACCCACCAACTGTTCCTGACATCCCCTTAGTATGTAAGCTCTAACAGGCAGGACCCTCCTTCTTATTTCCTGGCACTATCCATGTCACCAGTGTGTCCCCCTTTCCCCCTCAGCTAATGTAGGGACCCGGGTGCTCTGTTTGGAATGGTGCAGATTAGTCTATTGCTTTAGGAGGTGTTAACCTATAGACTGGCCCAGCATAGAAAATGATCTACAACAGTATTCTAATGCCTATCTTTGGGTGAGCAGGGCCCCAGTCCTCAGAGGCAAGAGACAAATTGCTATTAAGCTCTTTACAATAATATATTCTGAGCATTTGGTAAAGATGTTAAAAATGCTTTGCATATAGAATTCTGTCCCTTTCATATAATTCCACGTTTAGTAATTATATACCGCGGTGTGACAGAACCCTGCCAACTCTCTAATGAAGAATGATCATCTACTGAGACGCTGAGTTACAGTCTCCCTGGTGGGGACATGTATGTCTCTCACAGCTCCCTGTCACTGATAAGGAAATGTCAGCGTCTGTTGGGTAAGGGCTTAGACTTGGAGGTTGTGTGGTGGAAACAGCAAGGGGCTGGTGTGGGCGATGGTGTGGATTGGGAGTGCTGCCTGTAAACATGTTGAGTTTTTCAGGGAGTGAAATTAATAGCAGTGGTTTGAAAAGTCTCAGGAGTTGGGTTCTCCCAATTCTAGGCTCGAAAAGATGTTAAAGTAGTCTCAGGGATGGGAAAGTAGAAGTTGCGTAGAGTATGGTGGTCTGTGGTGGCGAGAGGTGGTGACAAAGCCAGCAACCAGGGAAGGGTATCAGTAAGACTTGATGGGGCACTTACCTTGCAGTTCCTGTTGCGGAGGGGTATACAGCCCTATGTCCATTCCTCTGTACAATGAAGGTTCCTTATAGAGCCTGTGCCCTTATAGTTGTCTACATTTCGGGATAAAGGAAAGTCATGCCTACGCTCTGAAGATGAGTGTGTAATGGCACCGCTGTGTTGGGGGATGAGGAGGATTTGGCAAATCCCAGTACAATGTAAAAGTAGCATCTGATAGTGCAATAAGTAGTTGTGGTCTGAATGATGGTCAGCAGAGGGCTAGGAGGACACATGCCCCAGGTCCCCCTCTCAGAGAGCTGCAGATTAATGCCAATTGGATCTCCAGTGTTCCTATGCAAGGACTCATTATGCCGGCCAGCGGTGGAAATAGTGAATGGTGATCCCATGGGATAGGTAGTGTTGGCCCCCAACCTGTGGACTGGCAAACCTCCACCCCAGCACTCTTTTAGCGAGTAAGACTTATATTAGTCTGTGACAGGCTCCTCCTGGCTTTCCTAGCCTGCCTCGGATTCTGAGCTATAGCGGTGGTGGGCCCCTGATTTCTCAAGCCCCCTGCTGAGGTGCACATGGAGTAGTGTCCACAAAGCACTGGATTTATGACACATTGTGGGAGCTTGGTGGATTGGGAGTGATGTTCTATGGCCCTTATTCTGGTTCACTCGCAAAGGCAAATTCCTTCTCAAATGACAAAACCATGTGCACTGCAGGTGGGGCAGATGTATCTTGTGCAGAGAGATTTAAATTTGGGTGGGGTTTTACTTCAAAGTGAGATCTATATTGGAGTGTAAAAATAAAGCAGTCAGTATTTTACCTGCACAGAAACAAAATAACTCACCCAAATCCAATTCTCTCTGCACATGTTACATCTGCCCCACCTGCAGTGCACATGGTTTGCAAGTGAACCAGAATAAGGGCCTATATGTACGTTGAGATCATATTAGATATAAAGAACACTATGGGTGAGAATTAATAGGATGAGAGATTCAGAAAGTGAGAGATTTGGGAAGAAGTCTCCAGGTTTCTTTTAAAGCGGCAATCATTTACACTGCAAAATCAAACTTGTTTTGCAATGTAAAGGATTGCAGCTTTATAAAAACTGGAGATTTCTTACTAAATCTCTCAGTTTCTGAATCTCTCATCTTATTAAATCTCACCCTATATATGCACTGTTAAGGGCTCTATGGGCCTTATTCTAGTTCAGTCTTTCTGTCAAAATCCTTCTTAGATGGACAAAACCATGTGCACTGCAGGGGGCAGATGTAACATGTGCAGAGAGAGTTAGATTTGGGTGAGTTATTTGTTTCTGTGCAGGGTAAATACTGGCTGCTTTATTTTTACACTGCAATATAGATCTCACTTTGAAGTAAAACCCCACCCAAATCTAATTCTCTCTGCACAAGTTACATCTGCCACACCTGCAGTGCTCATGGTTTTGTCTATCTAAGAAGGATTTTGTCAGAAAGAGTGAACTAGAATAAGGCCCTATATGCTAACATCAAACTGGATATGGTGATGATGTTAAACGAGCTACAAGAACGAACGGTACATTATTATTTTTTGGGACACTTTTTAATTTGCCCACAGCCACATAAACCATAGGGCAGCCCCAACGACATAAGCATATCCACATTTAATTCCCGTCTCCTGTAATTTTGGAACTGGCCCCTACATTCCCCCCATGGCCCTTATTCAGATCTGATCGCAGTACAAATTTGTTCTCAAAAACTATGCGCACTGCAGGTGGGAGCGAGTTAAATTTGGACGGGGTGTGTCGAAACAGATATCTAAATTGCAGTGTAAAAATAATGCAGCCAGTATTTACCCTGCACAGAAACAAAATAACCCACACAGATCTAACGTGTTACATCTGCCCCACCTGCAGTGCACATGGTTTTGCCCATTTTGAGAACAAATTTGTACTGCGATCAAATCTGAATAAGGTCCCATGTGTATTTTCTATGGGGACATGATATTGCGTAGATGGCAAAATGCAAATACCTATGGTATAACTGGGTTTTATGGAGATGGATAGAAAGACTATTGACATATATGTGTTTATATAATTATATACAGAGAGATATAAACTAGATAAAAGTGACTCACTGAAGTAGCAGGAAGCATTTAAATAATGAAAAATAGCTTTTATTTATATAATATGGTCAGTGTTCAGCCGGGTATGAAATGTGGATGGAATTTTCCAGTTCATTGTGTGGGTGTAAGGCAGAACCATAGGAATAGAATGACGCCATTAAAGCTGATAGGAACATTTGTAGGGCAAATATTTAATAAGGAAACAATTGTGGATGATTGTTTGGATCAAATGCAACTCAAGTAAGTCAGAAATGGCAAATGATGCCACAAAGGTAAGCAGGGAACATATCATAGGTGCATGCTGGGGGGTGTTTACTTCTGCCCAGAACTTGACCTCTATGCCAACCTGGTTTAACTGAGGAGAGCCTGTGATCTGTCATTTCTACATCTACAGTAATTCCACTGACATTTTCCTAGAGGCAATTACACTTGTGAGGCAGGTTTTATAACTGGCAGTCATCCTGTATAAAACGGTTCTCAACCCTGAAGTAACCCCAACAGGTCATGTTTTCCAGATTTGTCTGTAGGAACAGGTAGGGTAATTACTGACCCAGCTAAATAGATTAAGTCACTTGTTCATAAGCCATGACCTGTTGGTGGTACTTAAGGACTAGAGTTGGGGACCACTGATATAAATGATATACATACCTCCTGTGTACAGGTGCGTGGCTTCACGGGAATACCATGCTTGGGAGTCACACCTCTCATTCCGTCCATGTCAGGGCTTACCCAGCGGCCTTTGTCTTCTGTTAATAGATGCGAATATAAAAAACTGTATTTATAAAAAGTATCCATACCAAAAAGGTGAAAAAATAACATTCCACCTAAATGAGCAGATGACACCCAGGTATCCCACAAAATGTGAAGTTGGACAAGTGAATAAAATACTGCGCCCCATTGAGAAGAGGAATGCAGAGCAAAGGCTTTTCCCACCCCTCCTGCAGCCATTTCAAATATGGCGTTGGCTCGTGAGCCAAACGGAGCTCGTAGCCTGGCAGCCAATCACCACTGCTGCTAGTACACGAGTTCTGATTGGCTTATGATCCATAGAAATGCAGTAGCTGTGAGGGGTGCGGGCATGGTGTCACCCCATTGAAGGGTGACACCCGGGTGTGGGCCGCACCGAGCCAGTGATGCCAGTGTTCTGGGGCCCCTGGGCAGTAGAGTAGATACAGAGTAGAGACATCAATATGTAAATTCTGTAGTTCACATGTAGAAACAAATACACAATCCCATCACACCATTATTAGAATGGTGCAACAAGGAAAAAGTGGACACAGAGTACCGACATAGCACCAATGGACATAGAGTACTAATGGGATGTAGAGTTAGAGATGAACACGTTTAGACAATGACCGGGGATAGTATTTAAATTCCCGATGATAAGAATAGAATAGAATAGAATCAACTTTATTGGCCATGTATGCTTGCGCACACTAGGAATTTTTTGTGGATTTACAGTGCAGTATTAAGCAGGGATGAAGGGGGGGGGGGGGGAGAAGGCATTACATACATTTCATTAAGACATTACATGTGGGGAACACATGCCCACCGAGTTGCACAGCGCCTAGGCAGCCATCAGCGGCGCCACTGGTCGCCGAAACAGCCAGGCAGGTAACAATACAAGCAGACAGTACAGTTATCACACAGGGAATATATTTGACTGAGCTGCACAGCTCCTAGGCAGCCATCAGCGCCGCCATCTTGATCATGCTGCTCAAAGGCAGCAGTAATAATAATATTTGTATTTATGAACCACTTTTATTCCAAAGCTGACACACCCTGCCAGCTTGTTGCTGGCAGGGTGTGCAATCAGTGAAGGAACAGCATACAGGTTTTGCATACAGTGGGGGTAGAGGCATATGATGAAGATAGAAAGAAACAATAAAACAAAGAGTAATACATAGCTTTCCTCAGCTCAGAGGCGGAGACAGATAGTAATTTGGGAAAAGCAAAATAAAATGTGGCAGTGTTTCGGTTTATGTCCAAATCCAGTCCAAACTCCAGTTCTAACTCATTGCTTGCTTTAGACGACTTGCTTCAGATGATGATGCCAGGCAAGCCTTGGCCAGGCTTCTCCAAATTTCCCATTTTAAAGGAAAGTTAGGTCAGCTGGTACAGGGGGAGGGGTTGGTGTTTGCACACATTGCTCAGCTTATCTGATTGAAGGTGGGGGATATGGAGGGTCCCAGTAGCAAAACACATTCCCATTGCAGACTGTTCTTTTAAATGAAAAGCATCAGGTTTTGGAAAATGGCATTCATGTACCTGTACAGAGGAGATGAGAGATGGTTTGAAAACTTCATTCCAGTTCTAACTCATTGCTTGCTTTAGACGACTTGCTTCAGATGATGATGCCAGGCAAGCCTTGGCCAGGCTTCTCCAAATTTCCCATTTTAAAGGAAAGTTAGGTCAGCTGGTACAGGGGGAGGGGTTGGTGTTTGCACACATTGCTCAGCTTATCTGATTGAAGGTGGGGGATGTTGTAGGCTCCCAGTAGCAAAACACATTCCCATTGCAGACTGTTCTTTTAAATGAAAAGCATCAGGTTTTGGAAAATGGCATTCATGTACCTGTACAGAGGAGATGAGAGATGGTTTGAAAACTTCATTCCAGTTCTAACTCATTGCTTGCTTTAGACGACTTGCTTCAGATGATGATGCCAGGCAAGCCTTGGCCAGGCTTCTCCAAATTTCCCATTTAAAGGAAAGTTAGGTCAGCTGGTACAGGGGGAGGGGTTAGTGTTTGCACACATTGCTCAGCTTATCTGATTGAAGGTGGGGGATGTTGTAGGCTCCCAGTAGCAAAACACATTCCCATTGCAGACTGTTCTTTTAAATGAAAAGCATCAGGTTTTGGAAAATGGCATTCATGTACCTGTACAGAGGAGATGAGAGATGGTTTGAAAACTTCATTCCAGTTCTAACTCATTGCTTGCTTTAGACGACTTGCTTCAGATGATGATGCCAGGCAAGCCTTGGCCAGGCTTCTCCAAATTTCCCATTTTAAAGGAAAGTTAGGTCAGCTGGTACAGGGGTAGGGGTTAGTGTTTGCACACATTGCTCAGCTTATCTGATTGAAGGTGGGGGATGTTGTAGGCTCCCAGTAGCAAAACACATTCCCATTGCAGACTGTTCTTTTAAATGAAAAGCATCAGGTTTTGGAAAATGGCATTCATGTACCTGTACAGAGGAGATGAGAGATGGTTTGAAAACTTCATTCCAGTTCTAACTCATTGCTTGCTTTAGACGACTTGCGTCAGATGATGATGCCAGGCAAGCCTAAGCGGTCATTGGTCAGGAGAACAGTGACAAAATCGGACACTCCCCTCTTTCAATTTACATATCATGAATATACATAAGACAGACGGTATTTAATGAGCTTCCGGACGCCCAGCAGGTGGTCCTAAGGAAGCTTATGTGCGAAGCATACACAGACCTCCTACACACTTAGTGTGTGAAATACCCCACTCTCCCTTCCCCACTCACAATGTATATTTGATTCTGTATTAACAGTGCGAATCGGGTCCAGACATGCACAGTGACCCTGATAGTGACGTGATCTCAGGCGCCTGAGCACGTCCCTGGGCTGTTCTGCCTACCCGTACCGGTGAGACTGTGCGCACGGCACTTGTCCATACTCGGGTTACCGACGGCAAAACAGCGTTCATCGGCGGCTCCTGTCAAAGAGTGGCAGCGCCTGGCGGGACTTACAATTCCGTCTTAGCGCACTCGGCTCTGACAGGTTAGCCGGCTGGTGCTAGACCCTTCTATATATAGACCCTACAATCGCTACTACAATTGTGATTGTAAGACCAAATAGGTCTAAAATAGGTCTGATTGCAAGTGTGTATCAGGGCATGGTCCCTTAATTGTATACTAATTAAGCACACTCTGACTTTGCACTGCATTATTAAAAACATTGGAGGAACATAACAGAGTGGGGTTAACTAAGTGAGGATATTTATCCTTTTTATTGTTGTTATATGTTTGTACTGTATGTTTTTTATATCGCAACTATTTTAAAAATATCCCAATAAATATTAAGTTTTATTAGTCAAAGTTCTTTCTTCAGGTGCACCAGCCCCAGACACTCTTTTTCTATACCTTTATATTCTGCCCCTGGGCAGTAGCCCACCCAGCCCAATGGGAAAAATAGTCCTGGTCAGCCGGTGCCTCACTGATGTCACTGGATAATATAAGTTATGTACCAGTCCTGGTACTGGTACACTTAGAAACTAAGAGGTACTATTTGGAACCAAATGTATAAATCCTCCTTTGTGCTTCTCACTTACAGATGTTGACTTGGAGGATAGTGGTTCAAGTTACCCAACGCTCGTGGCTCCGGGGATTGATCTGAGTGGCCATCACTATGAGACACGTCTTTCTCAGCACTGAACAGCCCATCATGGAATTGGTATTCTAGATAAAGGCTCAGGACTGAAGTGTCCATTCCCTACCAGCATGGAAAACGGCAGCAAGTTTGACAGTCCGACCAATATCTCATTGGCGAACAATGACTTGGTTTCTAGTATGATCGAATACAAAGCCATCTCTGTATTCCTGGTTCTGCTGATCTGCGGTATTGGCATAATAGGCAACATCATGGTGGTTCTGGTGGTGTTCATTACCCGCGATATGAGAACCCCAACTAACTGTTATTTGGTCAGCTTGGCTGTGGCTGACTTAATGGTCCTGGTGGCTGCTGGATTGCCCAACGTATCAGATAGCTTGGCTGGCACATGGATCTATGGCCATGCCGGGTGTCTGGGGATAACTTACTTTCAGTATTTGGGCATCAACGCCTCCTCCTGTTCCATAACAGCCTTTACGGTTGAGAGGTAGGTTCATGGTTTACATCGGCCAAACTTTCTTATTTTAAGTAATAATGTTTTGTTTAATGGGTTTGAATTATTGTCATTCCAAGTTGTACCAGAGATCTTATGCCTATATAACCCTGCGGGATATTAGCAGGCTAGTGGGATATGCTAGAAGAGTATGTTGTGTATGAGCTTTCTGGCGAGCAACAAACCAAACAATGTAATGAATATCTCAGTCCTGAGGTACAGGAGGAGCTAAGTAAATTCTGGGAGATAAATATTACGTGTATGATATTGCATCTCCCATGTTGGCTACCCAGATCAGTGTCCTCTCAGGATTAGGTCATGATGCCCTTACATATGACAGCAGGCCCATATATCACCCTGACATGCAGTGGCGTAACTAGATATTCGTAGGCCCCATAGCAAAAGTTTGTAATAAATGTATGTAAAACATATTACTTAGACAGTAAAGATGGGCCCCCTTAAGCTCTGGGCCCCATAGCAGCTGCACTACTTGCACCTATGGTAGTTACGCCCTTGTTGATATGGGCAAGACCGCAGTTGTCCTTCACAGAAGCCAAACACCTCCAAAGCATGTTACCACCCTCACTGAGGTGGCAAAACCATAGTAGCACCTCTTCTATCTTACTGAACCCGTCTTGTTGCTGAGAAAAGTAATTTGTTGTGTTTCCACTTCTTTTATAGATACATCGCCATTTGCCACCCTATGAAGGCCCAGACAGTTTGTACAGTGTCCCGTGCTAAGCGTATAATTGCCATCGTGTGGGTCTTCACCTCCATCTACTGCATGTTTTGGTTCTTCTTGGTGGACATTCAAGTGAACAAAAGCCAACAGGTAGAATGTGGCTACAAGGTCTCCCGTAACCTATACCTGCCCATTTATTTGACTGACTTTGCAATATTCTACGTGATTCCTCTATTGGTGGCCACCATCTTATATGGGCTAATCGGCAGGATTTTGTTTCTCAGTCCCATCCCTGATCACCCAGAAAGCACTACAGAAAGGTTGAGGGAGAAAAGCACCAAGGAAAAAAATGGGACAAAAACAGACGGCAACAAGATGAACAATCGAAATCGGCCAAAAGGGGCGTTGTCCTCAAGGAAGCAGGTACGACTTTACCAAGTATAGAACCATTGTCTTCTGCACTTACCATTGTCAGTACACTGTTAAATATATATCTATATGTCTGGGAGAACTTGTCAACCAATCAGCTTATTCCTATCATTTTATAGAATGTTCTTAAATAAATGCTACCTCTAAGCTGATTAGCTGCTATGGGCAACTTCTGTACTGTACACTTCACACACAATGGCCCTTATTCAGATCTGATCTCAGTACAAAATTGTTCTCAAAATGGGCAAAACCATGTGCACTGCAGGTGGGGCAGGTGTAATACGAATTGCCATATTTTCGGGATAGTGAATGTCAAAAATAAGTGTATTTCTGGATACAAATACACCTATATTTTTTACATTAGTAATTTCCTTTAGTAATTTTCCCCCAAAATGTCCACCCCCATACAGCAGACAGTTCTGTTAAACTTTCTGCTGTATGGGGGTGGACATTTTGTAATGGAGCATTTTCATAGCAGAAGCAGAGGGTAGCCGGGACCGCACCGCAGAGAAGAACTGCGGGTCCCTGCCGAGCGGAGGGGTAAGGCACGAGGGGGGCATGGGCGGGCGTGCATGGGCGCATCAATTATAGTTACACCACTTCATGTCGACTTTCAGTCATATCGACCTTATGCTTGTCGACCTAGTTACTGTCTACTATCCAATGATCCCATTCCATAAGGGGTCTTCTCATCTCTCATATCTATTTTACCAAGAAGGGGTTACACAAAGACAACAATTCCTCCTTTAAATTCATACATTCCATCTCCCAAAAGGGAAAACATTTGAACAAATATTCAACAGAACTTTTTACTTTTAAAATCAGTCCTTTGTCTACTGTTCCTGCGAACTGTGACAAATACTCTGAAGTCGGTGAGCTGCCCTTTGCAAATTACAATTTTGATTTTCAGAAGGGAGTGGCTGTCTACTGAATATAATGCTTCTATTGCAAGGCGAAATCATAAGAGGCCGTTTTCTGAATAAGGATAATGCTTCATATTGGATATTATTCCACCATTGTTTAATATCACTAGGTTTCGCTTATTTTCTTATTATTTAAATTTCTCCGGCTGGCTGTAATTCTTCAGCGGTGATTACAATAAACCGGCAACGTTCCTCATGCAAATTTTATGTTATTTCAGTTTCAGGCTGGAGACATCTAAGAACATATTAAATGCACTTAAAAGGGTAATATATCTAAAGCTGTGTTATAAAGTACAACAGATCAACTAGAGACTTGTGTCCTGTTGGAGAAAGAGCGCTATATAAATACAGTTATTTACTACTAGTTTAAAGTCCATCAAAATTAACTTTTTCTTTCAGCTGTGACAGTTTTTACTTTAATTTGAGCTGTGGCAGTTTTTAGACCACAAACTCCCCCTCCCCCACCTCAGTCACTATCTGCTCCAATCTCTGTCTTCACAGAAAGTTTGAAACAGAACAGTTTCCCTGCAAAAATTGCTTTCACTCTCTGTTATGACAAATTTTAGCACACAAAGGAGTAATTTGGTTAGTCGAGTGGCCTCTAGTGGTCACTGGCGGTACTTCACCTCAAATAGGTTGATTGTGCGGGTGCGGCGCTGTCCAGCTTCTCTCCCTACTTCTCCCTGCGGCACTGGGCAGCTTGTCTCCCTACTTCTACCTGTGGCACTGGGCAGCTTCTCTCACCTCTGACCCGGTCTGGCCGGGGCTGGTGGCGGAACGGGGGACAGGGTAACGCTAACCTGCCTCCTCGGGTGGTG
This sequence comes from Crinia signifera, assembly GCF_055691185.1. Lineage (NCBI taxonomy): Eukaryota > Metazoa > Chordata > Amphibia > Anura > Myobatrachidae > Crinia > Crinia signifera. The sequence continues at coordinate 37,637,078 of NC_139227.1, read as the reverse complement.
CCGCTTCCATACGGTACTTCAAAGTGCCGCTCTCCAGAGACTGGCGCCCTAGGCAAATGCGTATATCTGCCTAGTGGTGGCGCCGGCCCTGCTGTAGGAAGGGCACTGGTTCTGTATGTAAGGTATTCACTGCATTCCTGGGAACCCAGTATTGAGGTCAGTGGTTCTGTATATAAGGTGCTCACTGCATTCCTAGGAACCCTGTAGAGAGGGCAGTGGTTCTGTATGTAAGGTGCTCACTGCATTCCTAGGAACCCGATAGAGAGTGCAGTGGTTCTGTCTGTAAGGTGCTCACTGCATTCCTGGGAACCCGGGAGAGAGGGCAGTGGTTCTGTATGTAAGGTGCTCACTGCATTCCTGGTAACCCGGGAGAGAGACGGCAGTAGTTCTGTATGTAAGGTGCTTACTGCATTTCTGGGAACTCTGTAGGGAGGGCAGTTGTTCTGTATTTAAGGTGCTCACTGCATTCCTGGGAACCCGGTAGGGAGGGAAGTGGTTTTGTATGTACAGTAAGGTGCTCACTGCATTCCTGGGAACCTGGTAGGGAGGGCAGACGTTCTGTATGTAAGGTGCTCACTGCATTCCTGGGAACCCTGTAGAGAGCGCAGTGGTTCTGTATGTAAGGTACTCACTGCATTCCTGGGAACCCGGTAGGGAGGGAAATGGTTCTGTATGTACAGTAAGGTGCTCACTGCATTCCTGGGAACCATGTAGGGATGGCAGTGATACTTTCTGTATGTAAGGTGCTCACTGCATTCCTGGGAACCCGGTAGAGAGGGCAGTGGTTCTGTATTTAAGATGCTCAATGCATTCCTAGGAACCCTGTAGGGAGGGCAGTGTTTCTGTATGTAAGGTGCTCACTGCATTCTTAGGAATGCTATAGGGAGGGCAGAGGTTCTGCATATAAGGTGCTCACTGCATTTCTGGGAACCCAGTAGAGAGAGCAGTGGTTCTGTATGTAAGGTACTCACTGCATTCCTGGGAACCCGGTAGAGAGGGCAGTGGTTCTGTATGTAAGGTGCTTACTTCATGCCTGGGAATCTGGTAGGGGGGGCAGTGGTTCTGTATGTACAGTAAGGTGCTCACTGCTTTCCTAGAAACCCTGTAGGGATGCAGTGATACTTTCTGTATGTAAGGTCCTCACTGTATTTCTTGGAACCCAGTAGAGAGGGCAGTGGTTCTGTATGTAAGCTGCTCACAGCATTCCTGGGAACTCTGTAGGGAGGTCAATGGTTCTGTATGTAAGATGTTCAATGCATTCCTGGGAACCCTGCAGGGAGGGCAGCATACCCTCCAACATCTGAAGGGCAGAAATCGGCACACATTCGGGAAGGGGGCGTTGCCACGGGTTAAAGTGGGCGTGATCATTGTGTAAAGTGGGCGTGGTCACACCCCCTTTCAGAATGTGTTATTATGCATTTTTTATATACCCCCTATAGCATGCGCGCACACAGCACAGTGTATATACCCCCTATAGCACACACACAGCACAGTGTAGATACTGTACACATAGGACAGCACATCACGTACAGTTAGGGTTAACAACTCATCCCTTTAATCCAGGACACATATTAATTACACAGGTTCTGTGGCTGGCTTTCACCTGGTTTTAAACTGCCACACCTCAAGACTCCATTTCACCTGGTTTTAAACTGCCACAGAACCTGTGTAATTAATATGTGTCCCGGATTAAAGGGATGAGTTGGTCACCCTTCGTACAGTACCAGGGACAGCCCGCACCTGACATGCTCAGCTCCCCAGCGGTGCAGGGCGGGATGATGTCATGGCGGGCCCGGTCTCACCTGGTACACGGAGCCGCCGCCATGTCACAGGATTGGAGAGTGTCCCGGTCCCGCCCCCTCACTCGCCCCCTGGCTCCTTCAGGACAGGTGCCCACGGCCTACTATTGGTTGGTGGAGACGTTACTTTACCTTTCCAGTAAGCGGCCGGGCGGGGGGGGGGAGGCGGGCACACTGAGACTGCTGAGTCTCCCCACAGGGCACCTTGGGATATGTAGTATCCCCCCTCATGCTCACGCTGCCGCAAGAGCAGCCAGCGTTCAAACAAACTACCACTTGGAACTATAACTCCCAGAGGAGGACCCGGCTATCTAAAATTGGTACATTCGGTACAGTTAGATTTAGCCGGTACAGACCATTAAAAACGGTACTGTACCGGCTAAATCGGTACAGTTGGAGGGTATGGGGCAGTGTTTCTGTATGTAAGGTGCTCGCTGCATTCCTGGGGACCCGGGAGAGAGGGCAGTGGTTCTGTATGTAAGGTGCTCACTGCATTCCAGGGAACAATGTATTGAGGTCAGTGGTTCTGTATGTAAGGTGCTCACTGCATTTTTGGGAACCCTGTAGGGAGGGCAGTGGTTCTGTTTGTAAGGTGCTCAATGCATTTCTGGAAACTCGGGATAGAGTGAAGTGGTTCTTTATGTAAGGTGCTCACTGCATTCCTGGGAACCCTGTAGGGAGGGCAGTTTTTCTGTATTTAAGGTGCTCACTGCATTCCTGGGAGCCCGGGAGAGAGGGCAGTTGTTCTGTATATAAGGTGCTCACTGCATTCCTAGGAACCCTGTAGGGAGGGCAGTTATATATGTTAGGTCAGGGGTTCCCAATCTTTTTTGAATCACGGCACCCTAGAGTATCAGAATTTTTTCACGGCACCCCTAGGCCAAAAAAATAAAATTTAGATTGGGTTTATATGCAATTCTTAGGGTCAGTTATGTGGTAAAGGGCAGGATTTGCTTCTGTTTGTACACATTTTATGATTGGCAGGCACCAGCACTGGTTTTGCTCATTAATAACTAACCATTAATAATTTGAGTTGGTCCTGGACCACCAACCAAGGGCACCCCTGCATGTGTCCCGAGGCACCCCAGGGAGCCACGGCACACAGTTTGGGAACCACTGGTGATCACTGCATTCCTGGGAACTCTGTAGGGAGGGCAGTGGTTCTGTATTTAAGGTGCTCACTGCATTTCTGGGAACTCGGAGAGAGGGCAATGGTTCTGTATGTAAGGTACTCCCTGCTTTCCTGGAAACCCGGTAGGGAGGGCTGTGGTTCTGTATGTAAGGTGCTCACTGCATTCCTGCGAACCATGTAGGGAGGGCAGTTTTTCTATATTTAAAGTGCTCACTGCATTCCTGGGAGCCCGGGAGAGAGGGCAGTGGTTCTGCATGTAAGGAGCTCACTGAATTCCTGGGGACCCGGGAGAGAGGGCAATGGTTCTGCATGTAAGGTGCTTACTGCATTCCTAGGAACCCTGTAGGGGAGGGAAGTGGTTCTGTATGTTAGGAGCTTACTGCATTCCTGGGAACCCGGGAGAGAGGGCATAGGTTCTGTATGTTAGGTGATCACTGCATTCCTGGGAACTCTGTAGGGAGGGCAGTGGTTCTGTATGTAAGGTGCTTACTGCATTCCTGGGAACACGGGAGAGTGTGCAGTGGTTCTGTATTTAAGGTTCTCACTGCATTTCTGGGAACTCGGAGAGAGGGCATTGGTTCTGTATGTAAGGTACTCGCTGCATTCCTGGAAACCCGGTAGGTAGTGCAGTGGTTCTGTATGTAAGGTGCTCACTGCATTCCTGGGAAGCCAGGAGAGAGTGCATTGGTTCTGTATGTAAGGTGCTCACTGCATTCCTGAGAACCCTGTAGGGAGGGCAGTTGTTCTTTATTAATGGTGCTCACTGCATTCCTTGGAACCCGGGAGAGAGGGCAGTGGTTCTGTATGTAAGGTGCTCTCTGCATTCCTAGGAACCCTGTAGGGAGGGCAGTTATTCTGTATTTAACGTGCTCACTGCATTCCTGGGAACCCGGGAACGAGGACAGTGGCTCTACATGTAAGGCGCTCACTGCATTACTGGGAACTCGGAGAAAGGGCAATGGTTCTGTATGTAAGGTACTCTGCTTTCCTGGAAACCCAGTAGGGAGGGCTGTGGTTCTGTATGTAAGGTGCTCACTGCATTCCTGCGAACCCTGTAGGGAGGGCAGTTTTTCTGTATTTAAAGTGCTCACTGCATTCCTGGGAGCCCGGGAGAGAGGGCAGTAGTTCTGCATGTAAGGCGCTCACTGAATTCCTGGGATCCTGGGAGAGAGGGCAATGGTTCTGCATGTAAGGTGCTCTCTGCATTCCTGGGATCCCTGTAGACAGGGCAGTAGTTCTGTATATAAGGTGCTCACTGCATTCCTAGGAATCCTGTAGGGAGGGCAGTTGTTCTGTATGTTAGGTTCTCACTGCATTTCTGGAAACCCGGTAGGTAGTGCAGTGGTTCTGTATTTAAGGTTCTCACTGCATTTCTGGGAACTCGGAGAGAGGGCATTGGTTCTGTATGTAAGGTACTCTCTGCATTCCTGGGTACTCTGTAGGGAGGGCAGTGGTTCTGTATGTAAGGTGCTCACTGCATTCCTGGGAACCCTGTAGGGAGGGCAGTGGTTCTGTATTTAAGGGGCTCACTGCATTTCTTGGAACCCTGGAGATAGGGCAGTGGTTCTGCATGTAAGGTGCTCACTGCATTCCTGGGATCGCGGGAGAGAGGGCAATGGTTCTGCATTAAGGTGACCACTGCATTCCCGGGAACCCAGGAGAGAGGGCAGTGGTTCTGTATATAAGGTGTTCACTGCATTCCTAGGAACCCTGTAGGGAGGGCAGTTGTTCTGTATTTAACGTGCTCACTGCATTCCTGGGAACCTGGGAGAGAGGGCAGTGGTTCTGCATGTAAGGCGCTCACTACATTCCTGGGATCCCAGGAGAGAGGGCAATGGTTCTGCATGTAAGGTGCTCACTGCATTCCTGGGAACCCAGTCAGGAGGGCAGTGGTTCTGTATATAACGTGGTATTTGCATTACTGGGGACCCTGTAGAGAGGGCAGTGTTTCTGTATGTAAGGTGCTCACTGCATTTCTGGGAACCCTGTAGGGAGGGTAGTGGTTCTGTATGTAAGGTGTTGACTGCATTCCTGGGAACCTGGGAGACAGTGCAGCAGTTCTGTATGTAAGGTGCTCCTGCATTCCTGGGAACCCAGGAGAGAGTGCAACAGTTCTGTGTGCAGCCTGATGTGGTACAGAAGCTTGCAGATTAAATACCATCACTATAAAACAGCAGAGATCAGTAATGAAGAAGACAACCAGCAACATTAAAGTGCATTATTCACTTCAGCGTGGAAAGGGCTATGAATTATTTCTTTTTACAAGGCATAAGCTCTATTTAGGTGTCTTATTTAAAGCTTTTGCAAACGGCACTAGTCTCACGCCTTTGAAGATATTAAAGCAGCATTTCCACCCAATCACTAAACTTTACTCAGCCGCACCCTCCCCCACTCTGAGCCAGAAACCTGGGTGTGTGTGACATTGCAGAGGGGGAGTTAATGGTGAGCCAATCAGAATCCGCACTAACGGACATTGGAGTTGCTGATTGGTCTCTGTCTACCTAATGAATGTCGTCCTTTTGGGGGCAGACCTATTGACTGTCTATATTTACAAATCGTATTTTGCCAAGAATACAGCGGTTGGCAGTCGTATACATTCGTATTAAGAATACAAATACAACTGAGTATTCTTAGTAAATTTCCTCCAATAGATGCGGTGAGCATACTGTGCACATGTTATCACTTCACAGGAGGGAGGGGGGGGGGGGCCTGGAAGCTCCCCAAATGCTGGGCATGATCCCACATAGACGAATCCCAATTTTGCAGCCTCCAAAAAATGGAGATTTATGCACAAGACATGAGTTATTATGCTCATATAGGGTCCCACATGGAGCACTTGTGACTGACATGAAGGGAATTCTTACTGCTGATTGGCTGTTGCACCCCGGTGCCAGGTTTACGCTGGGATGAAATAGTCCCAGGAGCATAGAATGCCACGGCCACCTCCCATCTGCTTAGGTAAGCACCAGGGATTGGGTGCAATGCGAGGGGTGGTGCCTCTTCTGATAAGAGGTTGATCATCACCTATGGTATACCTTGTGCTAAGGATGGCTTTCAGTGTGTTAGCCATCAATGAACACCCCCACTGTAAAAGAACCATCAATGGTTTCATCCCTTAAGGTCACATTGTCATGATTTGGGCTTCACGTGGATCTGGATTAGCTGTCTTGCTTAAAGCAGACTTTAAGGATTCGGAGCTTGAACTGTGGCTGGTCTTATATAAGGTCTTTGCATAAATCAAGCACTGAATGAATGGTTGTGCTAGATGGTTGGCAAGTACCAGTACAGGGGTCTAACACGCCGTGTCCACCAGGAACCCCCACAAGGAAGTACAGACCTTGGTGCACCCGGCATGCAGGTCGTGGCCCCCTGACTGAGTCGTCTAACACAAGCGATTCAAAAGACTGTGGACTGATATGAGGTGAAGAAGAAGAACTGGTTTGGATGGAAGCTTAGGAATAATCAATGTGAAGAATAACCAGACTGATTGGAACAGGATTGCTGGAGAATGCGGAGACGAAACGGAACTGGAATATACCAGACTGGACCAGACTTGCCAGATGGGCTATGGAAATGCTGAACCAGAGAAAGCCCAGACCGGCTGGACCGGACTTGATAGAATAAGCAAAGAGTATCAGAACCAGACAATTATCAGATGGACTGGACCACAGTAGCACACACGCAGAACCAGACTAACTGGGACTTCTGGATCACAGAGAACTCGCTCACAGCTAGACTGTGATAACTGTTGCAATGTCGCTACGCTAAGCGTATATTCACCTTTATTCTTATCAGGGAGCTTTGATTGGCAGAACAGTAATTGACTGAAGATGGTAGGCTGACAATGGTCACCTGATCTGCTCAGTCATGGCGGCACTCTTGTCATGTTCTCTGCTGGAGCCTATCTGTCGATTACTGAAGAGACCCCCAGGGTTCACTGCTGGCTGCCGCTGCCCACCGGTCATAGGGAAAGTGTGGTGATTCGTCTTGTAAAGGTAACCGCTGATGGGATCCTTACACATATGCTTTAGTGGTGAAAGAGCTCCAGGCCAATCAGAGCTCATTGGGCGGGGCTTTGCGGTTGTCATGAGGCAGAGCTAGGCTCAGTGTTCTGGCACTTGGAAAAATGAAAACAAAATAATAATCAGTAACGCTGGATCATCGAAGGCGATAAACCATATGGCTCTCCCCCCATCGATGTGAAAAGTGGTCACCATTGATCATAGACCATCGATGAGTTTCAAACCATCAAAGGCCATTTCTACCTAGTGTTGACCCTAATTTGAGGACATTGACATGTTTTTCTACACTTCTGCCTGTTGTTATGGTAATGATGAGTGGAACATGAATGGGCACAGCAGAAGATGGTTTATTTAAGGTAGCAATGTCAAACAAAGCAGGTTGTTTTTTACGCCCAGTATTCCTATAACTTAATGTAATGTGATATGATACTGTCATAAACGTTACACGGGTAGATGCATGCACACTTCATTCATACCCACTTATCTATAAAATAAAGACTCGGACAACTGAATTTGGCGTGAAAGGGGTCAGCTTTTATTTATTTGAAGAGGAAGGCCTATTTATAGCTAACTCTTCAATAACTCTTCAATAAAAAGGTTCCTTCCTCTAATCTAAGGTGGCGGTGAGAAGAACGGTTTAAAATATGAACAAAAATTTATGCAAAAATAAAATTAATTTAAAATACAAAAAGGATGGCAAACTGCCCGGATGGCCAAGGGTCGACCATCTGCCACTATCCTTGGCCACCTTAAAAATTTCCGGGCCAACTGCCCTTCAATGGTCAGGAATCGACCATCTGCCACTATCCCTGACCACAACACAACTCGTAAGGCAGAGCTGATCACTCCAACCCTTACGGGGATAATAAAAATGTAAAATAAGAAAAGGAGGACCAACTGCCCTTCAATGGTCAGGGATCGACCATCTGCCACTATCCCTGACCACTACACAACTCGTAAAGGCAGAGCTGCACACTCTAAACCTATACAGGGATAAAAATCGGGCCAACTGCCCCATGATGATTCATATAGATACGACAGCCAATCATAAAGTGGCATGCGAGCCCACCTGGACCGGTGATGCCCATATTTGTGAACTGATATACATGCCTAGCCACTTATATGACTAAACTGTCCTTCAACCAATACTTTCAAATATAATCAAAAAATATAACCGTTCTGAACCGGCCATCAATAAAGCCGACACAACAAATTCAAACATAAGTACCCCAACCACTTAGGGCGGGAGGGTGGCCAACGAATCTGACTGAAAGAGAGAGAACCTTCTGGAGCCAGGCATATATTGAATGCAGGATCCCTCCCCTGATGTTCCATCAGCAAATCATTAAACATTACTCCCCTCACACAGCGTTCCTCCTCTTCAAAGCACAACCCCCAGCTGCCAGTGTGTATGATTCCCTGTCACATGCCCATGTCGGTAAGTTTATGTCACTTCGGATAAACTCTGCGATCTTTCTGTCAGAGATGTCTCCTCTTATATACAATGCAGTGCTTGTGTCACTGGCACAATCTCAGTTTGCAGGAGCTGCTATAATGAATGACATCTGGAACATCACATGTACATACTTGCAGTGATGCAGTGAGAAAATGATCAATACAGCAATTCTGACACAGTACAAGGAATGCACAGTACATTTGTCATTGTCAATACAATATTTCACACGTGTTCTGGAATCTGCGTCCTGTGACTTTACAATCATCCCTCCTGCCTAGCGTTCCCACGTGCCTAAAGTATTGATGTGGCTGATGCACCTACACTAGAGGTTTATGGTCAGATATGTGAGGATGACGAGGAGTGTGTAATCATCAGATGAGTTTACGAGGACAATCCCTTACACCTCCAGACTCTTCCCACCCCAGACTCTTCCCACCCCAGACTCCAGAACTGAACCTGATGAAGTTGAACTAATGTGTTTCTTTATCTAACTTTCATAAACAGGGCACATTTCTAAAGAATAATACTTGTATGTTAGCACCCCGAAAACATCCACATCATTTAAATCCCCCCACCTTTTATTTTATTTTGGTGGATTTATCCATTATGCATGCTGCCAACAGGTGATCTAGGGCAGCGGTACCCAACCTTTTTTCTCTTCCGTACCCCTTGAGTAGGCTTTTCATTTATATGTACCCCTCCTTTCAATTTAAAATATCCACAGTGCTTAAGGGGGAGATTCTATAAGCTAGAAATGCGGTAAAAACCCCGTTATCGGGGTTTTTACCGCATTTTGGGCGATCTACCGCATCCCACCGCCGCCCCGCAACGACCCCCCGCCGCCCCGCACGTAGAGCTGTGCTGCCCGGACCTGTGACCTCCTCCCTGCACTGATCCTCTTCCGGGTGCAGGGAGGAGGAGAGCCCGGCGCAGCAGCGCCGGGTGTGGGAGGGAGGGGGGAGCCGCCGGAACCTGCTGGGAACCGGCGACTCTCACCGCAAAGGACAGTTCTTAACGCAAGAGCTGTCCTTTGCTATAATTATCGCATATGTTACAACATATGCGATAATTATAATTGCGAAGACAGGCGAAGGGGGGTGGAGAATCTTAGAGAATCTCCCCCTAAGACTGGAGTGGCATTGAGTGTGTATGTGTGTCCTTATGGAGTAGTAGTGTGCGGTCAGGACTGAGTCCCTTTGTGTCTGGCCGCTGGCTGTGTCCTGAGTTCCCGATAACCCCTGTAGGATTAATGCCGCTGCTTCCTCCACCTGTGTCACACGGGGTAGATGATCGCTGATATCTCAGGGCAGCGCGGGTAGCACCCGGTGTATAGCTGGTTGGGCAAAAGCATGAGGAGGCTCTGATGACGCTGCAGACGGAACCAGAAGGCGATTCGTCTTTATGGCAATGGGAGACTTCTTCCACCATCAGGAGACTTCCTATTCTTCTTACGCCATTATCAATATTATTCAATTACCCCTAACCAGTCTGCAGAGCATCCCCAGGGGTACGAGTAACCCAGGTTGGGAACCGCTGATCTAGGGGGGAGAGTCTAGAGAGTGCTAAAATCAATAGAGATGAAATGCCTACCAATCAGATCTTGCCTGCTATGATACAGACAGTGTTTGCAAACTGAAAGTTATGAGCAGATTGGTTGGCACTTTATCTCTCTTCACTTTACCTCTCCCCATACCCAGTCCTAACAGAGTGAATGACAATTGCAGTATGGAAAAGGGGAGGAGCCAAAAGTTGCACTGATGCAGGTGCCATTCTAATGTACCCTACCAGATGGAGCTGTACTTGGCACAGGGGCCCATATGCACTGCACACAATGCGCTCATTAGTACTTCGCCGCGGGTGATATTGCAATATAGGGAAATGTTGGCAGATCCCGGTGTATCGATCTCTGTACAGAATATTATACCCGATCTCTCCATGTGTCATTATTTGTATCAGACATTACAGGCAGAGGCGCGTTAAGAGAGGAGTGCCGAGTGCAGCCTCCTCCATTCGGGCCCCTCCTGTCTTCTGGCCAGTGCCCCTCTTGTGCAAAGTGCAGTAAAGTCTGAGCACCAAAGGGCCGCCCCTGTCATTCTTTTACGGATTCCGGCAGCGCTGCGGCCTTCATCGCGAGACTCTGGAGGGGTAAGTATTGCAAATGGGTGCGGTGTGTGCGGTGTAGGCATCCATTATAAATATGCCACTGATCACAGGGTCTCTGCAGCACAGGCAATCATTCAGATCCCAAAGCATCTGTGGTGCATGCCCCAAAGTACTATGCGCATGCTCGGGACCTGTAATGCTCATGTGCAGCATGGGTCTTGCGTCATGTTGCCAGCATTGCAGAGAAGGGAATGGGCCAGGATCTCCATCAGAGGACATCAATTATATATCCCTGGCTTCCACATCCGCCCACGTGCGTCCGGACGCTCCGTCACCTACCTGGTGACGTCACAGGTAGGGTTGCCAATCCTGGAGCATTTTTTCAATCCCGGAATTCGGGATTGAAAAATGCCCGATCCCGGGATCCCAGGATTGGCTTCTCTAATTAAAAAACCCGCCCCGCATATTTGCTTACATGTGCGGTGCGGCCGGGAGGGTGGTCGGTGAAGCTGGGAGGGTGGGCGGCCGATTACTGATGCCGGGAGGCAGGCGGGTGAGTGAGCGGCCAGCAGCAGGATCCAGGAGCTTGGCAGGCAGGTGGGCGGACGGGCAATGATGTCTTGCTGCGCGCCGGGTCTGCGCAGCTGCTTGGCATGCGCAGTGTGACCTCTGGCCTCGTCACGAAATCCCGGGATTGGAGTTTCCAATTGAAATTCCGGCGTTTTAGGGGCCAAATCCTGGGATTCCGCCGATCCCGATATTGGCCACCCTAGTCACAGGCCTTAGCCATTTGCCTAGGAACGCCTTTGACATCTTCAGGTAGGTGACGGAGTGCCCGGACGCACATGGGTGGATGCGGAAGCCGGGGATGGTGGCTGTTCACTGCACTAGGTGAAAGTGACTGTATTTAAGCCATGTTATTATTGTGTTGTATTGCTTCTGATGAAAATTTGTATTGGGAATTGAAACATTAAGTGCCATGTTTGTGGTTATTTCCATGAGTGCCGCCCGTCTCTGCTTCTATCAATGACTGATATCATAGGGAGGGCACCCGGAGCTCAAAATTACTGGGCGTAAGTGCAGATACTCTGAAATTGTGTATATGTGTATATATATATATATATATATATATATATATATATATATATATATATATATATAGACTTCCAGGGGGTGCGGGAGGCACTCAAATAAACACAATAGCCAATGGGGTAAGATGAACTGTGTATTGAAGCGCCTCAATACACAGTTCATCTTACCCCATTGGCTATTGTGTTTATTTGAGTGCCTCCCGCACCCCCTGGAAGTCTGTTTATTACCTCAGGGAAGGCACCTTTATTGTGACTTTTAGGTGAGTGCCGGCATACTCGTGGACTTGTATATATATATATATATATATATATATATATATATATATATATTAGAGATGTGCGGCGGCCACTTTTTCGGGTTTTGATTTTGGATCTGGATCTCCCTTCATGTTTTGGTTCTGGATTGGTTTTGGCAAAACCACCCTTGTTCGTTTTGTTTTGGTTTTGGATCTGGATTTTTATGAAAAAATGCTAAAAATGGCTAAAATAACAGAATTTGGGCCTGTTTTTGCCCCTAAAGTATTATTGACCTCAATAACATTAGTTTCCACTCATTTCTAGTCAATTTTGATCACTTCACAGCTTACAAAATTGTTTTCATTTACTGTAGTTGGGCCAAAAGGGTATACCGAGGTAGCTGGATGACTAAGCTAAGCGACAGCAGTCGGCATCACATACATGTGGACCTTACATTTCCAACCTGGCAGAGCGGCACTGCAGGGGCAGACAGGGTGGCAGTTTAATAAACTATCCCAAAAAAAGAGAAATGCTCCAATGAGCAAATACAAAGAGGTATCGGCCTTGTCATGACTGGTGGTAGCAGCTTCAGCACTTCTATCAGGTTTCTGATCTCCCACTATTTCCTCCTCCATCATCCTCCAAAAATGTGTTTTTATTTTATTTATTACTTTTATTTATTTTTCTTACTTTACACTGGACACAGCCTGTCACACTGGACACAGCCCCTTGGACACTGGACACTGCCCCTGGACACTGCCCCTGGACACTGGACACAGCCCGTCACCCTGGACACAGCCCCTGGACAATGGACACAGCCTCTGGACACAGCTCCTGTACACTGGACACAGCCGTCACACTGGACACAGCCCCTGGACAATGGACACAGCCGTCACACTGGACACAGCCTCTGGACACTGCCCCTGAACACAGCTCCTGTACACTGGACACAGCCTTCACACTGGACACAGCCCCTGGACAATGGACACAGCCCGTTACCCTGGACACAACCCCTGGACAATGTACACAGCCTCTGGACACCGCCCTGGGACACAGCTCCTGTACACTGGACACAGCCGTCACACTGGACACTGCCCCTGGACACAGCCCCTGGACACTGGACACAGCTCCTGTATACTGGACACAACCCCTGTACACTGGACACAACCCCTGTACACTGGACACAGCCCCTGTACACTGGACACAGCCCCTGTCACACTGGACACTGGATATATGCATACCTCCCAACTGTCACGATTTTAGAGGGACAGTCCCGATTTTCGGGTCCTGTCCCGCTGTCCCACCCGCGGCAGGCATTGTCCCGCTGCGGGGGGTGGCAGTTGGGAGACCCCCCAATCTAGTAGAATAGACGCTGTGCGCATGCGCACAGCGTCTATTCTCGTATGAAAATGAGGTTGCGGCTAATTAGCATAAGCCACGCCCTCATTTGCATATGCCCCGCCCCCTTTTCGGGCGCTCGCACGGCTTCGCCGCGCGAGTGTCCCTATTTCCTCCGGGCAGAAGTTGGGAGGTATGTATATGTAGTCACACTGGACAATGGATATATGTCACACTGGACACTGGATATATGTCGTCACACTGGACAATGGATATATGTCACGCTGGACACAGGATATATGTCGTCACACTGGACAATGGATATATGTCACGCTGGACACTGGATATATGCCGTCACACAATGGTTAGATGTCACACTGGACACTGGATATATGTCGTCACACTGGACACAGGATATATGTCGTCACACTGAACAATGGATATATATGTCACACTGGACACTGGATATATGTCCTCACACTGGACACAGGATATATGTCGTCACACTGGACAATGGATATATATGTCACACTGGACACTGGATATATGTCCTCACACTGGACACAGGATATATGTCGTCACACTGGACACAGGATATATGTCGTCACACTGGACACAGGATATATGTCGTCACACGTGACACTGGACAATGGATATAGGCCGTCACACTGGACACAGCCCCTTGTATTACTGCAGCCCCTGTACACAGTGTACTACTCAGCAGCACTGCAGCCCCTACGTGTGAGCACTGCAGCACTGAGTTAGTTAAATCACACAACACAGGGCTCAGAGCTAAATAAATCACAACACAGGGCTTAGGGCTAAATAAATCACAACAGGGCACGAGCCGCAGGACAGCCCCTGGACAGTGGACACTGCAGCCCCTGCGTGTGAGCACTGCAGCACCTAGTTAGTTAAATCACACTACAGGGCTCAGGCCTATAAACAGTCACTGACTCAATACAAGTCTACAACACAGTGCACGGAGCACAGGGCAGTGAGGGCACAGGGCAGGTCACGGAGCACAGCACGGAGCACATGGCACAGAGCACAGCACAGGGCACACGGAGCTTCCCAACCACCCTCTTCCCTCTCCAATATTGGAGTGAAGATGGCGGTGCGCGCATGCGTCTTTTATAAGATCCCGCTCCCGCGAGAATCCGACAGCGCGATGATGACGTTTTGCCTCGTTTTCGGTCCGGAATTGAGGCGGGAACTCCCGAGCCGCCTCGGACCCCGACCCGGATCCCGAGATTCGGATCTGTCGGATCTCGGGATCCGGACCCGCTCATCTCAAATATATATATATATATATATATATATATATATATATAATTTATTTATATAAAACTTTTTCTAATTATTATTATTTTTTTATACTGTGCTAGATCATTATCGCACCAATTCTCTGTAATAAATGCATTACATGTAGGAAATGATAACACGACTGAATTGCTTTGGTCCTTTAGGTAATGAGCTGTAGAGGATTTCCCAGTAATCGCAGCAGGGCTGCACATGCCTGCAATAGGCTGCCCAGAAATACCCCTCGCTCTATCTAGAGTTTAGCTGTGCATCCATCAGATGTGCTGGAGGCTGCCTCCCTCTGCATCCGGGCTGCGATCTGTAATGAAGCAGCTGCAGGGGAGAGCACAGTCTTCTGGTTCAATATTCCTGGATTAGGGATAAATTGTGCGATGGAAGACACAAATAGTTCACCAGTGGCTCCAGGTCAGGACAAGGAGACAAAGCTCTTCAGACAGTTGGCTGATTCCCTGAAATCAGTTCAGGAGAGGTCTGACGGAACATCAATAATATATCCTTATGGGATGAGCGGAGAGCAGATGAATGAGGGCCTGGTAGGGGGATATGTGCAGTCTAAAGGTGGGTATACATGGATAGATGTGTCCAACGATTCAATCTCATTAACGATTTCCTCTGAACCTCCTGCACAAACGATTTGGTGACAAATGATGAACGATTGAGCAAACGATTACACATGAAAGATTGATCTTTAATGATGGTGGAGGGAGAGGGAGCCAGTCAATTAGCCTTACCAAATCGTTCATCGTGCATACACATGAAACGATTGGTACACATCGTTAACGATTGGTCGCTGATCTTTCTGCATGCAGGAAAGATCAGCGACCTCTACCAACGACCGTCGGGTACGCGCATCGTTCGATATATCGTTCATACACACGGAACGATTTGAACGATTGGTCTTTTCGATCGATCGGGAACGCCCAGATCTTTTGCCAAATCTATCCGTGTATACCCACCTTAACTGTAAATCCAGGGATACTGAACTACCACAGTGCTGTGCGTCTGTACAGAGGATGAGTGTGGGAGATACTGTATAATGTGAATCAGCCAATAATGACACCAGCATTCCTGTGAGTAGAATACAACTTTGTAGGACATACGTGTATGCTATGCACCCAGCAGTACAGCAAGCCAGGCGCATATGCCAGAGGCGTAAATGTACAGGTTTCAGTCGCATCCTTTGCGGAATAGATTGGAAAATGTGCGCAGATACTAATGAGTATCAATCCAAGCTTACATATGTTGAGGTCTCTTCTGTGAGGCAGTGGTGTAAGTTCGTCATAGTTGCCCGGAGGCAAGATGAAAATTGGTGCCCCCAAATACCTCAACCATTAAGGTGTCTGTCTCCAGTTAGACAGGTCGCGGGTTCTAATAGAAGGTGTGAACCTTGCAAAAATTATGTTTTGAGGAGGAGTCAGCCGCAGACTTTCAATTAACTGGGCAGTACGGATGGTGTAATGGTTAGCATTACTGCCTCACAGCACTGAGGTCATGGGTTCAATAACCACCATGGCCCTAACTGTGCGGAGTTTGTATATTCTGCCCTTACTTGCGTGGGTTTCCTCTGGGTACTCCGGTTTCCTCCCACAATCCAAAAATATACTGGTAGGTTAATTGGCTCCCAAAAATTAACCCTAGAATGTCTGTGTGTGCGTGTACATGTGGTAGGGAAAATAGATTGTAAGCTCCACTGGGGCAGGGACTGATGTGAATGGTCAAATATTCTACTATTACTGCTAATAAATAAATAAATTAACTGATTCGAACTTGCAGGGGAGGAGAGGTGCCACCTTGGGAGCAGGAGCCCGGCGGCAGGTGACTCCATTGCCTCACAGAGTTACGCCTATGCTGTGAGGCCGATCAGTGTGAGGATTGGGAAAAAGATGGAACAGTATGGACTCTGGAATGATATACCAGCTCCGGGCATCAACTTGTGTCAATGTGGAGCTCTCTCTAGCACATCCCCGGTTACGGTACAACAAATGGTGCTGGGAGATGTACTCTGGCCAATGGGGCTGACAGTGAGGCAGGTGGTTGGGTTACGCGTATATCTGGTACTACCATAAAGAGATAAGTCAAATGGAACAGCAGGCCAGGATGCATCAGAACGGGAATCAGCTGCAGCCTGTGGAAACTGGCTAGGGCTGCACAAAAGGCAGGGAGATGCTTTGTACAGGAATCTTCCTCTATGGTTATTGCAGCCCAGGCTGGCAGGCCCAGGCAGAGAATACTCCTCCCAATGTTGTGGCCTGTAGTGTCTGTGACTGACAGGTAGAACTTCCAATAAGCCACAGATTGCAGTTGGCTCACTGGTAGTGGTGGCTCCAGAGGAGGGGCTGCAAAAAAGTACAAAATTCAAATAGAGAAGTAATGCCAACTGCCAGTGAGTCAGTTTGGAATGGCAGTTGGTGGCTGTGGATTTGGCTCCCCTATTAAATTTTGAACTGTGCGGTAGCCCCTCCTCTGGAGCCTCTGCTGCTCTTTGATATTAACCAGGGGTTGCTTACCCTCCCAGAATGGCTAGCAACCATCCCGGATAACGCCCCCCCATCCCCCCACGGCAGCTTTAAATTACTGCGATTTGCAGCTTTTTGGGGAGGAGTGGGGATAAATATGCAAATCACATTATTTAGCCATGCCCCCTGCTCGAAGACCCACGAATTGCGGGATTTGCCGTGCTGCGGACGGGGCTTTATGATGTCTACATCAAGCCCCGCCCCCAGAAGTGCTATTGACAGTCTCTTCTGCGGGGTTCTCCCAGAAAAGAGACTTAAAAAGTAGGCAACCCTGGTATAAACCCTTCCAAGTCCTACGTCTAGTGAGGCTCAACAGCCCTAGCGCTAGTAGCACATCCAATGGTGAGCCACTTTAAAATAAGAACATTAACATCATTCAACATTCAATGTAGCCCATTTTTGAATTGTAAAAAAAAAAATTTGGTCTGCAAAAGGTAAAGCGAGATGGCGGATTTTACTTGGGGGTCTGCAGTCCCCTGATGGTTACTTTTCTCTGAAGAGGAGACGGCAAGGGCCAATTTATTACTGGTATAGGGGAGATGGTATAATGCATCCAGAATTGCAGATAACATTTATTTTTGCAATTGCCAGTAAATCATCAAACTTTTGGGGCGAAATGTGCTACGATGGGAGTTCTAGTTCACATGGGATGTTGCTATGGACAACAACCAATCAGAATCTACCTCTTATTTATTTAGAACCTGCTAGAATGTAATAGATAGTATCTGATTGGTTGCCCACAGCAACATCGCATCTGAAATAGAACTGCCATCTTAGTAAATTTCCTCCTTTGTCCAATTTTTTTTTACTGCTATGACATCTCACAGTGGATCATGTGACAGTCACCGCCCACCTTCATAATGGAATGAAGTGTTAGTGCTTTGTAGTAGAAGAGGAACATACAGAACTGAGAAATTCCACTGGGCTCCTTTAGATAAAAGACAGAGTGAAATGTATACGCAGCACATCAAACACCATAAATTGCTTAGGGGCCAGGGGGGCCCCCACTGACCAGCAATATACACGCTGCGTGACGGATACGTCTGATTTTCCACTCTATATAATTACTGTGGAGCCCCCACCCCACTGAGATAACAGCTTAAGAGTTTCCTCTGCTCTGGTATATTATTGACACAAGATCCATCGTTCCGCTTCGCAGGAAATCCCATTGCAATGAAATATATATATACATATGTGCTGCGGATCTGGGGACCTAGGTTGGATCTGTCAGAGCTTACTAATCCCAACACTCCATTGTAATTTATCTGTAGTGAGAGTCAGACGCAAGTGGGGGGGAAGCGTCACTGCTCTCGGTCATGTCAGATGGCCGCAGGCCATTTCTGCTGTATGTTCTCCATACTATCTTCAAAGGAAATAATCGGCCATACAGTGGGAGTGACAGGCAATCAGCGTTTGGCGGCGGTAGTGGGGGGGTGGTTAGACATACACAGGCATGTTGAGACTGTCTCTGCCGCTAGGAATTTGCTTGCACCCGGAGAGCGAGGGTACGACTCAGACCCAGATTCTCTAAGCTTCAAAAGTGATAAAATGGAGAGAGATAAACAGCCAGCCAATCAGCTCCTACCTGCCATGTCACAGACTGTGTTTGAAAAATGTCAGGCAGGAGCTGATTGGCTGGCTGTTTATCACTCTGTATTTGATCACTTTTGAAGCTTAGAGAATCTGGCCCCCAATGAGGGCCGTATTCTCTACCCCGTCCGATGTTTGGGGTTTGCGCATCCCAGTTTTACAGTTATAATAGTAATGCTATCACAATACGCCTAATTTGTGCACAATGGCGAATACTGCGCATGTGCCATGATTACAATGCACGAGGAAGCCGCTGCTATCCTGCTCGCACTGAGAACTTTGTTGCAGAGTGATTGACAGGAAGGGGCCTTTTGAAAGTGCTAATAAGGATCTTTTAGTAAAATATTAAGGGATAAACAAACTCAGATGGAAGTTGTATTGCAGATGGGATGTTGCCCCTAGCAACCAATTAACTTCTACTTCTTATTTATTTAGCACCTTCTAGAAGATAACAGAATCTGATTGGTTGCTATGGTCAACATCTCATCTTTAATAGAACTTCCATCTTCCATCTGAATTTACCCCAAAGTATCCCCCAAATGTACTATAGCTTTTATTGGTGGCTGCAGATTTTCCAAGCTACAGAATACTAAGCAGTCTGGAGGTTGGTCTCTATAGGATAACACCATCTCCAGATGGCATTACCCTCTAGTAGCCCATGGGCTTCTATTTAATAAAACTTTGCGGACAGGGATACTCTGGCTCCCTCTCCATTGGCTGCAGTAACACATGCGTATTGGCGCCTGGGAACATGAACCACAAAGCATTGTGATATAGTTACTCTGCCACCCTACCTACAGCTGTTTGCAAGGTCAGGCTCTTTTCTGAGCTTTTCTGAGATTGCTAGTAAATTTGATTTAAAAATGTGGAGTGTGATAAATATGCCTATAACTGCCAAATACATGTGCCCCTAACTGTCAGTGAAATGTGCTCCTGCCTGTCAATGCCCCAATTGGAAGGGATTGAGACTGTCACACCCTGCCAGCAGTGAACTACAGAGTGCACCCCAGCTGGTTGTCTCGAATGGTTCCTTTGCAGGCAGGATGTGCTTCACATAGATGTTTTGATACACTTTATATCTGCATTGGGCCCTTGTACGGTTCAACTCCCACAATATAACCCTCGTAGTGCGCCCAACATGGCTGCCTCCTCTGCTACACTTGTGGATGGGATGAAAAATACATGAACCTGACTGTCTTATTGGGACCCTACTCTACATTGCAATCACCCCATTTGGTATAATTTCTTCTATGGGTAAGCTATTCCACCCAGGGTAACCTTTGCAGGGTAACCTACGCAGTGCGCCCAAGATGGCTGCCTCACCTGGTACCTTGTTAGAGTGGTATACACAACTTGTGGAAGTTATTATCCAAAATGTCTGCACCAACACTACATTATGCCTACAGTCCTGTCAAGGCTATATTTTATGTCTATGTGATTTCCCTATTACTGTACTACCCAAATCCTCTGTATTTTGTGCATTGTTTTGATGTCCGTAAAGCACTTTGAGTCCTGTTGGAGAACGTGCGCTATATAAATAAAACTTACTTACTGTCAAGTTTGATTGCAGAATGCTACAACTATGCATCTCAGACTTACAGATGGAGCGCCTCTCATGCAGCTCCAGGGCTCGCCAGAATGCCCTTACTGGCGAGGGCTGGCAGAGAGGCTCTCTATCTGACTGGGATGCGCAAGCATCTCACACACACGCGCATCCCAGTCACTCAGCGGCAGGGAGTGCAAATCCTGCCCGTCTCCGCATCAGGGAGAAGGGCAGGGATAGGGGGCGGTGTGGGGAGGCGGCGGAGAGCTCCGTCGGAATGGGGCGCCCGCTTCCGGCGGCTGGCTGGGGCTAGCGGAGGCTGGTGATTCTATCGCCAGCAGCCGGCTAAATGAACAGCGCTACATCTGTAGAACAAGCACAGAACTGGGTTAGGGGAGACTCCCTGCATTACCCCTGTACAATTAATACCAAAGAAACCTGAAACTATTTCTTTCTGACTAATCTCTCTCTCTCTCTCTCTGCCTTACAGGTCACCAAGATGTTGGCGGTGGTGGTTGTACTGTTTGCACTCCTTTGGATGCCCTACCGGACTTTAGTCCTAGTGAACTCATTCATGGAAAATCCATACTTAGACCCTTGGTTTATTCTCTTTTGCCGTGTCTGTGTCTACGCTAACAGTGCAATTAATCCCGTCATCTACAATCTTATGTCACAGAAGTTCCGCAATGCCTTTAAGAGGTTGTGTAAGTGTGGTCAGGTGGAGAGCCAGAGAAGAAGCATGTACATGACCACCAGTAACTACAACATGAGGAGGGATTCTGCTAACATCAGAGGGGAGAAGAAAGAGAAGCCACCATCGGAGAACCCTGCCGCTGTACCGGAGCAAACCAACAAGGCCAGGGTGGAAGGGGAATTGTATTATAGTGTTGTTTAACATTACATTGTGCCCTAGTTCGAGGTTTATGTAACTAGCAGTGGTGCCGGTATACAGTAGGGCCAACAATGACTACACGACTACATTCTCATTGTCATGACAAGAAACAGAGGCTAAGACCAGACCGTAGACCGTGATTTCTAGATCACCGAGAATCCTGGCATCTGCACAATCCTATGTTGGATGGAAGACCGGGCTTTAAAATGAGTTTGCATTACAGGTATGGACACCACGTTCTTTGTCCCCAAGTTTTTATCCACCAGAAACGCGCTTGAACTGAACTGATAATGTTGTAAGTGACCATGTTGAAGACTTGCTATGACCATTTACCTACAGTACCACAACATAATGGAGAACCATTCAAATGGATGGTGATATCTTGACAGCAACCAAATCTAATGCTCAACCCTACATCTCATCCTGTCATTGTGTCCCTCAGTTGGTCCCAGGGAAGACCATGATAGACATTAGTGTTACATACAAAGTGCAGAGCGTGATATCTGTGAATAATGGAAATAAATTGCATCATTATGTTTATGCCATGCTGGAGAATTATTCAGCAAATGTTCCTAAAATATAAACTTTTACCACTTTAATTCTAAAATGTATGGTCAATGGAAACATTAAGAACAGTGCAACAGAACAAAATGGCCGTCGGTTGTGGTATATTGTGCAACAAACAAAAAATAAAGTACAATCCCGCCACCAAAGTCTTACATGTGTTCTGAGTATGTAATACTGATAAACAGAAGTGTATTCAGATCCCTTCAAATATCTTCTTAAAAGTGTGATGAGTATCTATGAGGTAACCTACCATGTTTGGTGGTCGCAGTGTAGCGTGAAAACACCGATTCCAAATAATGATCTGTCTATAGTTGTCCCAGGTCTCATACCCCAATGCTAGGCAGTGTGCGTACAGAGATTCTGATTCTCCGTGGCTTCCAGAGCCACGGAGATGTGGTGAGATTGTGCATCAGTACATGGAAGCAGCAGCGACAAGCATTAGGTCCACACCACTAGGTCGACATGCATTAAGATCAACATGACTGAAGGTCAATATGGGGTAATTCTGATAGGGTCATTAAGTCGACACAAGCATTAGATCGACATGTGGAAGGTCGATAGTCAAAAGGTCAACATGGGGTTTTTCCTTTTTTTTTTACCCGAATGCTGACATGGACACTAAAAAAGTGCACTGCGGCACTCGCCATGATTCGGGTGCTGTGCCTCGTGATGCTCGGCACACTATTTTATTCTTCTACCATGCCCTGGTGGATGGTAGGGCATGAAATACCGCCTGTCAGCACATGTCGGCTCAAAAAAAAAAAGTGAAAAGCACCATGTCGACCTTTCCCATGTCGACCTAATGCTTGTGTTGACCTAATACTTGTGTCGACCTAATTATCCTGTTGATCTAACCCCATGTCAACTTTCAGTCACATCGACCTTCAAGTGTGTCGACGTAGTGGTGTCGACCTAATGCTTGTAGACCTAGTGACCGTATCCCGACACCTCCTGTATGTGCTGCATGTGTGGATACTTGGCGACACCATTGGTTGCCCAACACAGGTCCCACCAAGATACCAGGAAATCAGAAGACGGAGAATCTGGCTACTTCACACTCAAAATGGAGGCCTCTGTCTTGGGAAACTGAGGAGCCATTCTGTGGCTGAGTGCTGCCAAAAGGTAAGCAGCACAGCAGTTCCCTGTGTGGGGGGAGAGGAATGATGATGATAAAGAGGGTCTCTACTGTGACATAATGTGTATTAGGGTCTCTATTGTGTGGCATAATTTGTATACTGTGCAGCATTATGTGAATAAAAAGTACTACTGGGAAGTAATGCTTATAAGGGTCTGTACTGTGTGATATAACAAGTACAGTATATGGGCTCTACTGTGTGACATAATGTGTATAAGAGGCTCTACTGTTTGTGGTAACCAGGGCCGGCGCTACCCACTCAGCAGCTCCTGCAAAGCAGGGAGGCACCATGCTGAAAAGGCGCTGTGTCCCTCCCTGCTCTGCTAAAGCTGCCTCAGCCCTCACTTGCACACTGTCACTGCCTCCTGCACGCTGCCCGCAGCGCCTGTCTGACAGCGGGCGGGCGGCAGTATAAAGAGCTGCTCCCTGCACCGCGCACACAATGTCCTCCTCCTGCGACCTGCCCCCTCTTCCTCACGGACACTTGCGCTGAGGCATGAAGCGCTGTCTGTGAATGCCTGGATGACATTTCATGTCTGCCCCCATGATCCGCCCCCTACCCATTGCTCCCTGTGTCTGTCAGCTGTCAAACAAATGACGAACAGGTAGCAGCGCTGCCCTTCCTTTCCTATTCTCAGTGTGCTGTGCCACTGCCACTGCCAGTCCTCACCACTCCGCCCCCTCTATCTCCTCCCCTCTTCTTCCATCTCCTCCTTCTCTCCCCTCCTTTCCCTCTCAGTCACGAGAGGGGTGTAATGGCATCCTCAGCGTCCTGCCTACGCAGATAGAAGGGGAGGGACTGCACAAGAGTTAAACAGCAAAAGAACATTGAGTCTTTTATTATACATGTTTACAACAATTTGTTTAATACTTGTAGATTTTTTTACTATTAATTTAGACACTTTTTAAATAATGGGCTGGGTTATGTGCCTAAAGGTGGCCATATACGCTGCAAAAGCAGCATGCGATGTGATGTGTGCTCCTGCAGGCATCGCACAGTACAAAAAGTATGTGCTGCACATACTTTTTGTACTGCTTTCGGATCGCATCGCACACACATTGCATGCATGCCGTGCGATGCGATCTAGCACATAATGTATGTGATTCTCGCCGTGTGTATGGGCACCTTTAGTGCCTGGAACATTTTGTGGACACAGCACTGAGATGGTGTATGCCTACATGTACATGCACCCGAGATCCTCCATAGGATCGCATGTTGCATACACTCCCACAATCGGGCTGCAGCTTGTTGCAATGGCAATGTGAAAGGGCGCAAAATTTATGGTTTGCAGGAGGGCGCCGGACACCCTAGCACCGGCCCTGGTGGTAACGTTTATAAAAGGCTCTACTATGGCGTATTATGTATAGGGGCTTTACTGTGTGGCATAATGTGTATAAGGGGCTCTACTTTGTCACATAATCTGTGTAAGGGGCTCGACTGGCGTAATATGTATAAGGAGCTCTACTGTGTTGTATGACATAAATACCAGAAAGTACTGTGTGGTGTAATGTGAATAATGGACACAGCTGTGCAGAGTAATGTGATTTTGTACATTCTGGTTTCCATGTCCCTTCCCATGGAGCCATGCTCCTTTTATTTTATCTAAAGTTGAGATATGTAAGGGAGGGGGACCAGTTCTCTTTCTGGCACATGGCACCAAAATGTCTAGTTACTGCTCTGTCCTCAAGGCACCCTAGGGGAGGATTTCAACTGGGTACAAGGTTTAGCAGACCTCACGCCAATTTTGGAATATAGTGGATGTGCGTGATAAAAAAATAAACGAAAACATGCACCTCCAGTTGTCTTTGCATCTTTCGGTGGTCTCCCCTCCATCTTCCCAATGGGGAGTGGTTTGCTGAAAGGTGAAGGGGATGCTGGGAGGCTCGTGGACTGTTGAGAGTAAGGAGCCTTTTTTTGCATATGGTGCGCAGTTGCAGGCTGAAACACGCCTCTGTTTGAGTCACCATTCCCCTGTTACCTCCCACTAACAGCTCCTGTCAATTATTTGCAAATAAATCCTTCATGCCACCACTGCTACAATCCCATCGTGGCACATGCACTTGCCACGATGGGATCATTCCCCTGTACAATGGGCCTAATACAGCAGCAGACAGTGCCGGCACACGAGATGCAGGCGGTTAGAATACGGACGCCGGATCCATTCAGTCTTAGTAAATTCCCCCAACAAGTAAAACATCATTCTAGTGCTATTTTGGACCCATCTTTCGCCAACTATGGATTTCCTGCACCATCTCATCTCTCTCCCCTGCAGCTCAATCCCATTGGCTTTTACAGGGCAACGCCGATCTGAGGTGGGCGTTACCCACAGCATTCTGGGCTTGGTGCATATGTGGCCATGGCCAAACCTCCAAAAACGGTATGTAGGGATGCATTTAAAACATTGCTGCATCTCACCAAGGGCCAGATGCACGAAGCTTCAAAAGTGATAAAATGGAGAGTGATAAACAACCAACCAATCAGCTCCTGTCTGACATTTTTCAAACACAGTGGCCCTTATTCTGATTGAGTTGGATGGCTCTGAATGCAGCCGGCCAGCCAATGGTTGGTGTTTGCGCATGTGCGGAGGCGTATCTGCGCATGTGCGAACGCCTCACACGTACGAACATGGCGTGAGTTCCATGCAGAAAATGATCGTACAGAACCATCAGATCAGGGGGGTGGAGAGGGGGCGTGAAGGGCTGTTTTGGTTCATTAACATATGTGTACGTCCCGCATTTCATGGGCGTATCCATGAAAACGCTGGGCGTACGTATAGTAATGTGGCCGTGACGCACGTGTGGGGAGCGGACAGCTGACATAGCCGGATGTCTGCTGCCCGCCCATATCCCTGCTTTCATTCGGACAAATGACCTAGTAATCTGGAGCACGACCATCGGAGGATGGGGGAGGTACCCACAGATGGAGGAGGTGTTCACATGAAACATCTACTCGCGGTCCATTCGGTCGGCATCATTCGGACGGTGTGAGCGATCCATACGGTAGGCGGGGCTAAGAACACTCGGTTCCTGTCCAAAATATGCATCAGTCCAATCCAACTAGAGTGTGACATTACAGGTAGGAGCTGGTTGGTTATCACTATGAAATGCTGGGGGACAGAGTAGAGCATGGTGCCATAGTTTTTCTGACAGGGAGTGCTAAATCTGCATCAGGGCATGCTGGGAAGTGTAGTTATACAAGGAGTGTCACACGTTGCCTATCTCTGGAGTAAAAATTAGTCCCTCACACTTGGAAACGCAGCTATTCAAAAATAAGTTACTAAAGTGGAAACTCCAAGAATTGGAAATCAGTTGTGTAGCCATGAGTGCCGAGGGGAGGGTACGGATTACCCATGCCTGAGCTTGTTGGAGGGGGCCAGCGGGGACTCGGGTCAGCTGCAGAGGAGACAAATGAACCCCGCTTTGCATCTCAACAGCATTTTCTTTCACATGCCCCCAGTACCTGGGCTCAGCTCTCGGTGGTCCTATGTGTAGAGACAAAAGATCCGATACAGCTTTGTACACAATCCGCAGTGCGCGAGCTCTCCATGCGGCCACAGGCAGCGACAGCCTATGATCGCAGACCGTACGCTGGTTGATTGACAGCTTGCCGGCATTTGCGGACGGCACCCCAGTGTTTTCTGGGATTCCCACCAAAAACCGTTGACGAGCCCGAACGTTGGGAGGGAGGGACGCTGACATCATCAGTGGCCTTGATGTCCCCACTGCCATCGCAGTAACTCTTGACTTATGCAGCGCTGCACACGGCGGGCTGGAAACCTATTCCATGGCGAGTGATCTAGAATGGATTTCCCCCTCCTCGCACCCATTCGCAGCCATGCACTGGGGCGGGAATTAACTCTGGCAGGGAGGGAGCTGATGTATCGTAGGGCAGAAAAAAGTAGCAGTCCTGCGATCAGGTCTGAATCGGCCCAATAGAACTCTGCCAGCATAGTTCAATTCTCTGTAGGCGTCATGCCCTTTAGAAATGGTTTCTTTACGGGAAATTTACTAAGATGGGAGTTCTATTCCGGATGGGATGTTGCTATCGGCAACCAATCCGAATCAACTTCTTATTTATTTAGATGATGATCATAGATCCCATCTGAAATAGAACTCCTGCTATATCTTAGTAAATTCCCCCCTTCGCCTCTAGTTTGTGTATATTGTACATCGGAAGCTGCTCGAGTTCCCATGGCAAAATAACGGTTACTCTACACCCACAGCCCCAAACTCCTGTGACAAAGCCACATTAACTGTACCGCATTTCCAGGCCATGCCGCCAGTCTTTTAGTACAATACCCAATTAACCGAGAGACGTCCGTCCAACCTTGTTGCATTCAAATGATTCGGATGACATTAGTATGACCTGCAGAGGATGTCAGTCATTCTTCTGCTACCGTATGGCTGCAAAACAGCATTCTCCTCTGCCTGAGCCACGTTCCCTGCCAGATAAACACAACGTGATGTCATATTACATAGGGATCACTGATCCTGAATACGTGCAGGGGGTAGATGGCATTTACAGAACATTACTTATAATTGCATCATGCTCAGTCCAACTTCCGTCATGCACATACTGAGTGTGGATACATGTTTCATAGGGATCCAGGATCCTTATACCACAGAGACCTTTACGCTGCCTCCAATGCTGCAGTCCGGTCTAACATGAAACGGGTCATACGGTCGACATGCATTGGGTTGACCACTGAAGATTTCTTAGGTTGACTAATGAAATAGATCAATAGGGCTAAGGTCGACAGGGTTGCAAGGTCGACGTAAGCATTAGGACAATGGGAAGGTCAACAGAGAAAAGGTTGACATGAGTTTTTCACATTTTTTTTAGACGACAGGCGGTATTTCATGCCTTACAATCCTTTAGGGAGTGGAGGGAGAATAGAATGTGTGCCGAGCGCAGCGAGCCATGCGAGGGGACGCGGGACACTTTAATGGTGTACATGTCAACTATGTCAGCATTGGGGACAAAATATAATTAACATGAAAAACTGTCATGTCGACCTTTTGACTGACAACCTTGCCATTGTCGACCTTGTATTACAATACCCATGGGTAGTGTGGGTATATACATGGGTAGTGTGGGTATATTGTACATGTACATGTAGAATTGGTTTACTTGTTTATGCTGCACTTAATCTCCATAAGCACGCCTGGTGACTGGTTCATTCCTATTGATGTCAGCAGTCGTGATTCTGGTTCCGTCATCTTCTTTGATGTCTGCACTCAGGGACTGGTCTTCCGTGTTGGCTTCCCATATCACATTACCACAATTCCACCACATATTTTGTCTTTTCCTCCTCCACATGTATTGTGTCTATGGTTTACATAATGCAGCAGTGAGGATCCCAGACTCATTGGCCAATAACACTCTATAGTGATACAGAGTTCAAATGATCTTATCTGTGCAATTTTCATATACAGTACTGTATGTATGTTATGTTCAAGCAGTCCTTTTTGATCTCTGGGAGATCGTTCTTTGGATTGTGTATATTTACGCCCCAATTTCAGGATACTTTAGATCTGAATATATCTCTGCTACGGGCGTCTGGAAATCCATCACTCCTTGGGCTAGATTCTCTAATACCCCTTTTACACCAAGGAATAACCCAGGTTGGACCCAGGTCGGACCCAGGTCAGCGTTGGTGTAAAAGGAGCCAACCCAGGTCCAGTAACACTGGTCTCCTACCCAGGTCCTGACCAGGGTTGAACACTGGTTGGACCTGGGTCGTGGGCGGTGTAAATGGTCCTAACCCAGGTTGGGACATCCGGGTAGTGCTGCAAGGATACCAGAAGTGCTGGACGCCCTTCCACAGTTTGCTGCAGTGGCAAAAGACAGCAGCCAGGAAGGATATGGGCAGTGCACACAGAAATCATAATTGGATGCAGTATAATTTATATTTTTTGGGGGGGGGCGAGGGAAGGGGGGCTGGGGAGAGCACATGGGTGATGTTGCACTTTTATACCGCTATGTGTGCTTGAGAACTGAATAAAACGTTTTGAAAAATATTTCACAAAATAAACAAACCAACATTTTTCAATGCTAACTAGTCATGTCTTTTAATTTTTATTTTAAATCATTGTGGGAAGGTTGGCTGGCAGTTTATCAGTCCTCAAATGGACATTTTTAATGTCATCCATAGGGAAAAGCAGGGCTGACCCAGGTTCAGTGTAAATGGCGCAGACCTGGGTCTGACCTGGGTCACAGTGCTGTGTAAATGGGGTATGAAGCTGGGTCCAACCCTGGAAACTCCTGTGTTCAAAGACCAGGGTCCGACCAGGGATTTTGGTGTAAAAGGGGTCTAAGCTTCAAAAGTGATAAAATGGAGAGTGATAAACAGCCACCCAATCAGCTCCTACTTGCCATGTCACAGACTGTGTTTGAAAAATGTCAGACAGGAGCTGATTGGCTGGCTGTTTATCACTCTCCATTTTATCACTTTTGAAGCTTAGAGAATCTGGCCCCTTGTGAGAGTCCCTGATGAAGACCGCTTATCAGTTAGACTGTTCGCATCGCCTAAGTCAGGCATGTCCAAACTATGGCCCTTCAGCTGTTGTGAAACTACACATCCCAGCATGCCTTGCCATAGTTTTAGCATTGCCTAGTAGCAAAACTGTGGCAGGGCATGATGGGACTTGTAGTTTCACAACAGCTGGAGGGCCACAGTCTGTGACACCTAAAACAGTTTTTACCAAATCACTTTATTGGATTACATCATTTGTTTTTTAAAGATTTCTGCAAATTATAAAACCAGTCCAGGGTTGAGGATGACATGGAAATCTATTTGATTAAATGCAAAGAACAACATCTTACCGGTACCAATGATTTTTTGATAGGTTGCACGTTACCAATTAGACAGTGACATGGGCACAGCCAAATTACTTCTGATTAAGTCTGAAAGGTCCGCTGAGCAATATCTCTGTATCTATCTCATATAAAGTGCACCTGTCATTTACACGCAATAGAAGCAGCCAAGTTACTGGCGAGAATCCGGGCATCGCCGAGATACTGACGGCTGGATTCTCATTCATATTACTTCTGAAGTGCAATTCTTAAACATGCCTCATATTCATTTACCAGAAAGGAGACAAGAGGCGATTACAAGCGACTCCTAACTGCAAAGGTTCTGAAAGACCCAGAAAAGCACCAAAATATCATTCTTCCAAACATGTTATGTCTAGGAATGTTTTACACATCTGCTGCTTCTGCCATACAATTTCCTCCTTTTAGGAATGGTCCGTTCTCTCCTGTACACGGTAGCCGGGTTGACGCTGTTAAGTTCGATAGTTACAGGTTCGACCGCTCTTGGTCAAAGGCGCCTAGTTAGGCATCTAAAGATAGTCGATGGCTGTAGTGGGTAAGTTCCAGGTGACCAATGGGAGGCAAAGGCAGGGGTTAAAGTGAGGGAGAACAGGGTGGGACTGAGTTCCACCAACTCTAATGATAGGGGGAACTGAGTTCCACCTCTACCACAGTCCTGAACAGTAATTCCAACAGAAAAGCCTGGTCCCAGTGGCTTCTTTTTCTGGCAAGGCATATGTAATGTAAAGTTAAGATGAACTGTGGACATTAAATGTATAAGGGGCATTACTGTGTGATTTAATATGAATCAAGGGCACTACATGCGGTGTAATGTGTACACGATTGTGCTACCATGTTTTGTGGGACCATTATCCATTTATGGGTGGTAGGGCACAAATTCCATGGCACTGGTCTAGGCTCTGCCTAATGGTGGTGGGCAGTGTTAGGGGAACGGAGTTCCACAACCTCTCCAGGACCACTTTAAGCCCTGGGCAAAGGTATAGCAAACAAGTAAGCTTTATTTCCAGCTGACTTCTTGCAAAGAATACCATTAACCGATCAAATATAACAGTTCATCTTACTTGAAGGTAGCAGTGCAAACAGGAGGAGTATTCACAGCAGTATCAGTGTGCAAAGGTGCAGCCTCTCCCAGAGATTACCATCTACTAACTCATCTGGCCTGGTTTTTCTACCTTAGCTCAGTGGTTTCCAAACTGTGTGCCTAGGCACCCTGGGGTGCTTCACCACTCTTGCAGAGGTGCCTTGGGTTGGTGGTCTAAGACCATAGGCAAATGCAGGGGGGTTTCTGATTGAAAACAATAGCACTGGTATATCATATGATCAATACAGCTGCCACCACATCATGCAGTGTAAGGGACAGAGCCAGGGCCGGCGCCACCACTAGGCAGCGACGCGCCTGTCCCTGCACTCAGTCACAGTATGAGAGAGAGGGACTGACTGAGACAGTGTGCCAATAAAGTGACCAGGTATGCACGGTGGCCGGGGGGTGTCTGGGGTGTTGTCCATGGGGACCAAGGTGCTGCTGGTCGTGGATGAGCTGCACACAGACTAATAAGAGTGGCCACTGGGGAGGGGGGCATGAGAGGCTGACAGGGTACTGGGAGAGAGGGTGGCAGGGCATGGGAGGGTCACAGGGCATATAAGGGAAGCAGGAAGCAGGGCACTGGGGGTGATGATTACATTAATATGGGGGGGGGGGGCAAAAATGTTGTGCCTAGGGGTGGACTGACCCCTAAATTCGCCCCTGTCTTCTAGAGGGTGCTAAATAAAGAAGTAGCTTCTGATTGGTTGCCCACAGCAACATCACATGTGAAGTAGAATAAATTCCCCCCTCAGTGTGTATGTACCTTCTAGAAGTGCCACTTTTAGTATTATTTTTATTGTGCAATTTTAGCCCACTGCCAGTGGCGTAACTAGATACATGTGGGCCCCATAGCAAAAGTTTGTAAGGGCCCCTATTTATCACGTAATGCTGAAAAATATATACAGCACATGTAACTTTGACAGGCAAAGTGGGCCCCTCTCAGCTCTGGGCCCCATAACAGCTGCACCCCCTGCACCAATGGTAGTTACACCCTTGCCCACTGCTAAGCCATGCCCCTCACTTCATCGAGGCACCGATAAGTGTGCCTCCCAAACTATTTTAAATACTGCAAACTGCTAAAATAATATAAAGAAAATAGTTATGACTCCGAATATGTGTAATAGATATATTTTTTGTATTATTTTAAACAGAATGACAGGGGAAGCACTGCCTCCTCTGTCTCCCCTGACTGCACGTCCCTGGTTGAGACACTGTCCCACTACAGTAAACTACTACCGTTAGTTCCACCTCTGTAAAAATCAGCCCTCCTACACCTAT
This sequence comes from Crinia signifera, assembly GCF_055691185.1. Lineage (NCBI taxonomy): Eukaryota > Metazoa > Chordata > Amphibia > Anura > Myobatrachidae > Crinia > Crinia signifera. Next base: position 37,605,137 of record NC_139227.1, on the reverse strand, counting down.
TATTATGAAGTGAATTACAGCTCCCCCTGGTGGCTGAGGGGTTAAGCGCTTCAAGCTAAGAAGTGGCGCCCTACAGTATATTGGCATGGTGATGCTAGAGGAAGAAAAGGGGAGGAAACCCCCACCATACATTTAATTAAACAAATGTAATTCAAACTCACAACATGAAAGAGCTGCGCAGGCATGTACAGAATAAGAGATCACCGTTTATTAATTAAGTATTCTAGTCATTTTAATAAACCGGTTTATGAAATTCAGGCTTATCGCAGAAAAATTCTGTATGCTCTTCATTAATTTGTTTAATCATATTAGTCACACGAATTAAGGGAAGCCAGGAAAACAGAGGCAACAGGAAATATTGGCATATATTAACAAATGGCGTTACAGTGATTTATCTTCTAGGTACAGGTGATACTGAGACCTTCTTCCTTGATCTTCCATTTGCATGCTTAAAAATGTTACATTGGGCGAGATTCACCAAACTAAAAATGCCGTAAAAACCCTGTTTTCTGTTTTTTTACCGCATTTTCATATACAGCAAAGCCCCACCGCCGGGGCTTCACTGCGGGGGGGTTACGCCAGTTCTATATGGCGTAACCCCATGGAAGCCTATGGGCTTCCCTTTGCGTCCCCCGCCACACTGCCAGTCCGCGCTGCCCTCCCTCACCTGTGTCCGGGCAGCCTCCTGCTGTGCTGCCCGGACCAGTGATCTCCTCCTGCCTGCACTGCTTCTGGGTGCAGGGAGGAGGAAGAGGAGCCCTCTCACAGCCGGCTGAGGGTTCAGGGAGGGAGGGGGGACCTGCAGCACATCGCCGACCATCGCCTTTGCGTTAATAATCGCATATGTTACTGCATATGCGATTATTAACAATGCGAGTGCCGGCGATGTGCTGCGGGGGTTATTGGAGAATCCCGCCCATTATCTCTCACCCCAGTTGGGTAGCTGCTTGGAATGCGATAAAGTGGGGGGAGAATACCAACCAATAAGCTCCTGACATGTTACTGGGAGGACCATGGAGGTGAGAGGCCCCCGCACTTTTCATTTGTACTGGTCCCACACAAATTCCTATTGCAGCCATGGATGTTGAATCTCAGACACCACGCGCTGACATATTGTCCACGAAGGCGTTAAATGCACTATTTTGCAAGCTTGTCATGGTTTCTTTGTAAATGCTTCTTCTGACAGAACTGCTCCTCGCTAAATTCCCCTCAGAAATCTGCAGTTTGAGTCCTGCGAGCGGCACACATGGGACAGCTTTGTGAAATCCGTTTGCTCTCCAGAGATGAGGCTTCCAGCCTATGTTGCCATCTCAGCAGCGTGTGGTGTGCATAGAGACAGGCTCCACATACTGATGAGTTGGGACATAGAGAGGAATGCAAGGTAGAAGTATGCTGTGGAGGCTTTTTTTGCCAATGCATATGTTGCACTGCGCATGTGCTGCGATGGTCTATTGCAGTGGTTCCCAACCTTTTTTGTCTCCCGTACCCCTTGATTAGGCTTTTCATTTATGAGTACCCCCTCGTGAAATTTTCAGGGGCGTGGCCTAAAAAGGGGTGTGGCTTAACAGGGGCAAGTCATACTGGCAATGACGAGAAAAAAAAAAGTGCAACCACTTGACCACTATATAAGCTCAGCCCATTCTGCGGAGGGCATATAAAATAACAGAACCTTGTCAAATCTCTATTACTGAAGCAACAGACATTCCAACGGATCACGTTAGCCTTCCAATAGTGCCAGATACACATATGCCCCCAAAAGTGCCAGATACACATATGCTCCAATGGTGCCAGGTATGCCCGCACAGTGCCAGAAACGGGAATGCCACCACGGTGCCAGGTATGACCCCATGGTACTGGGTATGTGCCCACAGTGCCAACAATGCCCCTACAGTGCCAGCAACAAGTATACCCCCATAGTGCCAGCAACAAGTATGCCCCACAGTGCCAGCATTGCCCCACAGTGCCAGTAACAAGTATGCCCCACAGTGCCAGCAACAAGTATGCCCCACAGTGCCAGCAATGCCCCACAGTGCCATCAATGCCCCACAGTGCCAGCAATGCCCCACAATGCCAGTAACAAGTATGCCCCCACAGTGCCAACAATGCCCCACAGTGCCAGCAATGCCCCACAATGCCAGTAACAAGTATGCCCCCACAGTGCCAACAATGCCCCACAGTGCCAGCAATGCCCCACAGTGCCAGCAATGCCCCACAATGCCAGTAACAAGTATGCCCCACAGTGCCAGCAACAAGTATGCCCCACAGTGCCAGCAATGCCCCACAGTGCCATCAATGCCCCACAGTGCCAGCAATGCCCCACAATGCCAGTAACAAGTATGCCCCCACATTGCCAACAATGCCCCACAGTGCCAGCAATGCCCCACAGTGCCAGCAACGCCCCACAGTGCCATCAATGCCCCACAGTGCCAGCAATGCCCCACAATGCCAGTAACAAGTATGCCCCCACAGTGCCAACAATGCCCCACAGTGCCAGCAATGCCCCACAATGCCAGTAACAAGTATGCCCCCACAGTGCCAACAATGCCCCACAGTGCCAGCAATGCCCCACAATGCCAGTAACAAGTATGCCCCCACAGTGCCAACAATGCCCCACAGTGCCAGCAATGCCCCACAGTGCCAGTAACAAGTATGCCCCACGCCTGAGAAAAGACAAAATCCCTCCCGGCTACCCCCTCTCCCCTCGGCCACAGCAGAAGCACATAGTCAGCAAAATTTGTTACTTACATAAATGTAGGCTGAGCTGGCTCCAGGCTACCAAGCAGCGTGTGGAGTGGGTCTGCTGGCTGTCCTGCGCATAACCGCGCGGGTACCTCCCTCCTCTGTCCCCTGCTTGGCTAGTCTGGATCAGAGGAAGGGGGAGGCACTACCCGGCAGTCACCACTCGCATGTCACACACACAGTGCGACATGCAAATAGCTCCGCCTCCACGCCGGGTTCACTCTGCTATGAGTGGTCTCCCCACTCCGCTCCTTCATTTCAGCCGCGCAGACCAGTCCCCGCCCTGTGCGCCGCTCACAGACAGTCACAGCCGCCTGTCAGTCTACATATCAATGTGACAGGCGGCTGTGACTGAGCGCCGAGCGGGGCACATAATAAAACACAGTCTCCCTGCACGGCCGCCATTACAGGCAGGGCCGCGGCGAACCCCCCAGCGTGTGGACGCGTACCCCCAGGGGTACGCGTACCACAGGTTGGGAACCGCTGGTCTATTGCGATGTTGGTCCAGGTAACAATTTACTCGCAAAATGAGAGACAGAGAGCATTGGTGACAGGTGAAGGGGAGTGATAAACCAAATGCAGGTGCGTCGCGACCGCTTTGAGGGTGTGTCAAAGCTTGCAACTGGGATCCCTTGTGGTGTAGCAAAGGCTCCGGCATCTTTCTCCTGCGCCAATGCTGCATTATATATATGTGAAAGGGGTGAAAAGTTGTACTTTTCTTTCTGTATCTTTCAATCCAGATGAGATTTAGATTTGGTTTTAGCATACAAACTTTACTACCTTAAGGGTGAAATTTAATAGGATGAGAGATTCAGAAAGTGAGAGATTTGGTAAGAAATCTGCAGTTTTTTTAAAGCGGCAATCATTTACACTTCAAAATCAAACTGGGTGTAAATGATTGCCGCTTTAAAAAACTACCAAATCTCTCACTTTCTGAATCTCATCCTATTAAATCTCGCCCTGTGGGTGAGATTTAATAGGATAAGAGATTCAGTAAGTGAGAGATCTGGTAAGAAATCTCCAGTTTTTTTAAAGTGGCAATCATTTACACTGCAAAATCAAACTGGTTTTGCAGTGTAAATGATTGCCGCTTTAAAAAAACCTGGAGATTTCTTACCAAATCTCTCACTTTCTGAATCTCTCATCCTATTAAATTTCCCCCTAAGTGTCTAAAATGTATTTCAGCATTTTTCTAAATTCTACCCCAAAGGGGGTGAAAAGGGGGAAAATGTGTTGACATTAACATAATTATTTTCTTGGCTTACTGTCGATTACACTGTCTATTACACTGGGGGAATATACCTATTGAGACTGAAGCAAAAGGGATAACACATTCAATCTTTTATTGTTCAGTAGGTGTATATATTTTAGCAGCATGTAAATCTAGGTTTAAAAAAAAAACATTTTTTACCGATTTTTTTACAGATGATCTGTTTTTTTTCATTGTTTTTTTTTTTTTGTCATTTTAAATTGGAGGATAGTTAGGGACTTCTTTAGCATCCACCCAAGTCCACTCTTTGCTTCTACTTGAGTTGGTACGAGGTGCTTTAAAGTTTTCGTTAAGATCTATTTAAATCTTATATGGTTTTATACCATTAGTTTGTATACACCTTTTAGATATTTTTTCTAATGAAAAGTTTATTTTAGTTTTTCTTTGAACTATAAAACCTTGTATGATGATGACTGTACAAGTGATATCAAATGACAGATTAGCTAAAAGCAGAACTCTGGGATGCAATGGAGTCATCTGCCGCCGGGCTTCTGCTCCCAAGTGGGCACCTCTCCTCCCCTACAAGTTTAAAATAGTAAATTGATATCGCCAATGATATCGATCTGGGGCTGAGTTCCAGATAAGATTGGATGGCTTGTGCCTGTTCTCCTCCCTGTTGTACCTGCTGCACGGCACCAGCTCACAGATGGCTCAACCGCACCCTGATATTGTGCGTCATGTTGCCACCAATTGGCTCAGGTTCAAGCCCTTAACCGTGAGGTCCTCTGCTCCCATCAGATGACCGCTTCCAGTTTAAATGGCTGCCGTTCCCGGTAAATGTCTGCTATGCTATGACCTTGTCAGGCTGCAACTTTTCTCGCCTGCGATCACACAGTGTAATGCCTATGTATCATGGGTGCAAATAGATACGCACATGCACGTTACCTGTGAACAAATAGACACAGGTGCGACTTTTTTACAGCCAGGATGATGTACATCTGGACTGACTACATCTGTATAGATTCATATTCATTGACAAGTTCAGTTAATTGAACACCTTGCCGGAATTTCTGGTCTGCAGAATTTCTGGTCTGGTTAAGGCATCTATTAAATTATTGAGAATTGTCCTTACTCTAATTTTACGCTAGCTTATGAATAAAAATATATACACGTAAACAACTGTGTAAGCTAAAAGGTCATATAATATTTATTAGTTGGTATAACCCTAAGGAAGGCGCTATTACGACCAGCGCCAGTCAACGGTTGTTAAATAATGGCAGTAACTGAAATGCCCCAAATATAACATGGCGGCGATTAAATGCCCCATCTAGCTGAAGACATAACTTGCGCTGTGAAGGCCTCACACCCATTACTATGACATGGCGTGAACACTCCGATAAGAAGTGCCCAACGTCCCCCCACAAAGGCCGGAATCACCAGCCATCCTCGAAAGAGGTAATTTCGCCACAGAGACCACTTATACTTCAACATGACCACTGGTCGATAACTCCTTTCTGCCTTTTGAAGAAATAGTTGGAATGCCATGGGCGGTGCGGTTTTATTGTAACAGTATGCCTGGCTACTGGCCCGTAGAGCTTGCACTCTAGACGCCTGTGATCACTGCAGTCCCCCACCTCAGGCAGGGGTGACACTTACCTGAGCTCAGGCTGAGGTAGAATGACCAGCACGAAGGAGCCCAGACAGGTGGCCAGGACCATCCCCTTGCTTCTCCTCATGCTGTGCAGGAAGCCAGCCCTGGCTGAGTGGGCACAGAGTCCGTCGGGAGCTGCTGGGAGCCTGCTGCCACCGCACTTGAAGTTTTAAAAACCTCAAGCATGCGCATGTGTGCAGGCAGTGGCAGCAGCAGTAGGGAGGAGAACGGAGCCCATGAGCAGTCACTCACCAGCTCCGCAAAGGCCCATGGGAGGTGCTGTGAACTGCCGTGCATGCGCAGCAGTCCTCCGGCGGCCATTTTGGATTTGGGAACAGCCAAGGCTGGCCGCGGCCAATTTCAATTAGGGTATAGTGCTGCGGCCGTGGCCCAGATAGGGAGGGTGGGTGACCACTTCTGCTCTAAAATGTGCCGGCCCACCGGGAAACCGGGCCATTTTTTTGGTGGGCTTCCAGAAAAACTCAAGTGGAAGTGACTTAATTCAAATCATCCTAATACACCCGTCAACAAGTTACCTCTCCTAACTACCTGATTGGCTAACCTATGTAAAGATACAAAAACCCAAGCCTTATTGATAATCTGTCTATAATCTATATCAACATGCTTTATTACTATATATATATACTACCAATCACAAGAATTCAAATACAGGTTGAGTATCCCGTATCCAAAATGCTCGGGACCAGGAGAATTTTGGATAACGGATTATTCCAAATTTCGGAATATTTTAATATTTCAATTATGTATTTTGAAGTATCTTGCATGTATGCTGTATAAACACATAAAATACACACAAATATATTTTATTACCACATAAAATACACACAAATATATTTTATTTGTTCAAAAAACAAGGTTTCAAAACATGAAACAAAATTTGTGTACTATCTCAGATTTGAATTTGAATGCCAAGCAATCATTTTCTTGCACATATATAGTGCCAGTTACATATCATGTCACCAGTAGTGCTGTTACAAATGTTCCCAGTGAGTTTTTAGCAAAAAAAAAAAATTTTTTTCACTTTCTGGAATGTATGGTTTTCGGAATAATTCGGATAACGGATACTCGGATACGGGATACTCAACCTGTACTTAAATAATCTTGGGCCTAGGTAGCCCCCACTTAATCGTATCTTAGATTGTATAACCTCTGTAACTTTTCTCTTTGTCTTTGCAGTCATCTGCTTCCACTGCCCTTGGATACAAGTCATCACCTACAAATGCTTTGTGCATTTAATACTATTTGTACCTAAGGAGCAGTTAAAAAAAGAAAACTGAAGATGTCAAATCCCTTACACTATTTGTGGGATTCATATAGTGTTGGAGACATTGGGGGTTATTCTGGTTGGTGCGGCCAAACGTGCGTACGTTCCATATTAACGTACGCTCTCCGTACGCGGCCGTTGAGGTTAAGTCCACCCACAAATCTGCTGCATATGTACGGCCAGAAACAACGTCGAAGGGGAGTGGCGTACAATTGAGCGTACGCCAACGTACACGGACGGATCAGCCCTTAGACTCCGACAACTGGCGTACAACAGAGCGTACGCCCCTCTTTACGGATGTCTCTCGTCCGTCTTCCCACCGACTTCTTGCGGCTATCTGAGCGTACGCCACCGTGCACGGATGGGTCTCTATTGTTTTCAATGGAAAACTCAGCGTATGTCACCGCTCATGAGAGTGAGCGTACGTCCGTGCAAGCTGGCATACCCTTCACATATATGGACCTGCAAATCTAGCCTTTCAACTATGATTAAGGCAATTAAATGAATTATTCTAATTGTTATTCAATTATTGTTTTATATTACCTCAATTGTCTACCTTAATGAACACCCTAATAAAAATACATTTTAACCCTCCTTACATGTATATTTATTATGTTCTAATGTTGCATTTTAATCACTATCTATGTGTCCCCACATTGCTGTTACTTTTAGATCAACTTATGTTGATGTTACAGTGAAAACGTTGACACATGTCGACTTGTGTAGATTGAGTGTGCTACTGTGTAAAGTCTATAAAAGCACGTAGTGAATGTGTATAACTGTTTAACAAATACCTACCTTAGCATATATAAGCAGGTCTTACAAAGATTCTTACCTTAAATTAAACAAACCTTTAAATGTTGAGAAGTATAGAAAGATAAGCTTCCAAGGTGTTTGAGTGCTGTGTGTGGCTTGCAGGTAGTGAAATCATGGTTTGGACTTAATAGACTGCAGCATTGCTTATTACATTCAGGTGTATGTGTTTGAGTAGTAATCAGCGTAAATTAGCAAACCCAGGCGCACACTGTCATGCGGTATCTGTAGGGGTGGTCTGAGGTGGCGGTTGGCGGCCGCCTGTTTTGTGTCCGAAATGAACGGTGCTTTAGCCGATCGAGCGGTAGTAGCACCGTTCATTTTTGGTGCACACCCCCGTGTACGCCCATGTTTACGCCCATTTTCCCTCATTATTTCGGCCGCTCCCCTCAACATGCCCCTATGCCGCCCCCAATGCCCGTACTCTCGCGTACAGGTTTTTTCGCACGGAGAGACCCGTCCGTAAGCGTTGTGGAGTGTTCGCGCCTGCGCATTGGAGATGGTACGCATGCGCAGATCATTAAAAACCCCGGAACGTACGCGTACGGCCTGCCTGCACCAACCAGAATAAGGCCCATTGCACCTAATACTGGCCCTTAATCATGCGTGACACCCCCTGCGGCATTAACATGTACAGTATACGTTATCGCTGCTGCTTCCATGTACGCAGCTGCTATGGGCCTCTATACACCTCTGAATAAAGCTGCCCATACACACTGAGATGCGGGCTGCCCGTTCTGTTCTTTGAGGTGCGCGCTCCCGCGGCACCTCATCGCACAGTACAAAAAGTATGTGCTTGCACATACTTTTTGTACTTAGGTTTCATCAAATTGCATCGCATTGCATGCACAACGGATGCACATGCAATGCAATGCAATGTGATCCGTGCTATTGAAGCCCACAATGCACGCCCGCATCGGGACGTGTATGGGCTGCTTAAGCCCTTTGTGCTTAAATGCCGATACACACACGCCCCTTATCCAGTGCTGCACCACTTGCTGTGTATAGTGATGGTTTTCCTGTGTGTGAGAACAGACTGACCACGTCTTACCAGATGTGCTAGATGTACTAAGCTTGAAAAGTGATAAAAGGGAGAGTGATAAACAGCCAGCCAATCAGCTCGTAACTGGCATGTTAGAGGTTGGGTGTGAAAAATGACAGGTAGGAGCTGATTGGCTGGTGGTTTATTACTCTCCATTTTATCACTTTTCAAGGCTTAGTAGATCTCGCCGCAAGTCTGACACTGATTCAGCGCTAACTGCCGCCATCACTAGAAAAGGAACATTTTATCATACATTTTAATGCATAATTCGGTGTTGCTGAGTATCTGCCAGCGATAATTACCATCAGTACGCAATAAGCCCCATATTGTCCGCTCGTCACTTCTACCTGACAGCCTCTATTATCTGGAAATCACCTGACAATTTCCAATGACTGCACGAGATGCCTTAATTATGCAATGCCTATTAAGGCTGAAATGCAGGCTCACATTGGTCACCACATAAGTATTTCTGGGACTAAGTAAAACCCAGACCCGGACCGCACCCCTGTGGTTGCTTTGTGTGACTTCTCCAAAACTTGCCGCATCTCTCCTATGTAACACAGCACCTTGTTCTCTGTTGTCTCCTAAATCAGACTTTTCACATGTATTCAGAGCTGGAACTATGGGAACGCATTTGAGCTCTCATCAGACTTGAAGGAGACAAGATGCTGAAGTGTTTAATTATATGAAATCAGAGTCTGCTAGTGATATTGCTGATGAGTGAGTGGCTGCAAGGTGCTGATTGGGATTTAGGACCTTATTCTGGACCATTTGCTCCCCTGCTTGGTGCGAGCGCCACGAAGAATCGATTATTCGCCGGTGGCTCGCACACAGCACTGCGGGCGGGGGGCGGCGGCGATAGGTTGTGACCAGCATTTCATTGCCTTCCCATGAAAAATTGGGCGTTCCCATGGAAATTCATTGATGACGCGGGTGCGGGCAGCGGTTGTCAGCTGCCTGCCCGCTTTCCGCACAGGGCGCCCACAGACCTAAGACACCAACAGAGGTGACTTAGGTCCGCAAGCACTGTATAAATCATTCGATGGTCGGTGACTATTAAATGATTTCCTCCGCGCGCGCAAGCTGTGAATGGTTGTTTATGCAAAACACCCATTTGCATGTCAGCAGGGGGATCGCAGCGGGCGGCTGTGCGGGCGGTGAACGGCGTTTGGTGGACTTATTCTGGTTGACTTGCAAGGCTGTGTATTTCGCAGCCTTGAGAGTCAACCAGAATAAGGTCCTTAGTATGAAGGAAATCACTGTCAGTTATGTGCTGGGGGAAAATTTACTAAGAATATGAATACTGAAAATCGTATTTGTATTCTTAATACAAATGCATACAGCTGTTTTAGCCGTATGCAAATTCGTATTCCCGAGTACCATTACATACCTAGCTGCGGCGCCCTTGTTGCTGCACTCCTCCACTCTCTGCGTGCATCTCCTCGGGAGCGCACACTGCACAATGCAGCCTGCAGAATGCCGAGCGCCTCTGTATCCTAGGCTTGGCACACTGCAGGCTGCACTGTGTATTGTGCGTGCCTGGCTGGGGGGGGGGGGGGCGGTGTACGGCCGTGGTAGTGGGGGGCCACTATGGGTAGCTGCCCGGACCTCTCCAGAGGCTGGCCGCCACCCATTCACAAGGCAAATACGCTCGCAGGGCATACGAATGGATGTTACACAGTAACATCCATTCGCAGCCAGGTGGGATCCGCCACCCATCATTCGATGGTCGCCCCCCGCCTGTTCGTCATGCTTCATGTTCCCATATGGTAATGAGGTAGCCCGCCGCCCCACGCCCCTTTCCGCCCCAAAGCTGCTTGCGTGCAACCGGCGAACAAACTGATCACTGTGGCCGCGCGCAACAAGCGCATGCACAGAAATGCACAATAAAAAATCATCGGTCCCCATGCCAACGAGCGGCACTTGCGAACGGACCTGAATAAGATCCAGAATCTGATTGGTTGCTATATGCAACATCCCATCCTTAATATAACTCCCATCTTAGTCAAGGTGCCTCATAGAGTACAGGGTAAATGGTCAGGCTTGTATTAAACATCAGAACTGCAGGTTTTTGGTCCATCCCCCGGGAACTTTAGCGTTAATTCAGTGATAATCAAGCAATCCTGGTTAATAATGGCGAGCAGTCGTCAACGATCACACTTGTACTAAACCGAGTCAAACAAATTTCCATAGCAACTTACATTATTCTCCAGGCAATCAATACTATACCCTTGTATTGACGCATTCCACACAATCAGTATAGCTATGCATTCAGGATCCTCACTCTGCTGAATAGAGCGTTGGGCCTATGACACAATGAGAGCGCTCTCAGACATAACGCGCTGCTTATACAAGGCTGATGTGCTTGAATAATGGACAATTAAGCTCATCTGTGGTGCGCCAAATTCCTCTCCGTTGACAATACAGTTTCATTGATGTGCGATACATTGTAGTAATTATTCAGTACACCGGTTGGTAGTTTTGTCTGCAAATGCATCAGCGCTAGAACAATAATTGCCCATTCTGACACACAAATGACTCTCTAAATTGATTGTATATCACTGCAGAAATAGGTAAACATGTTTCTGGTGATGACAGCAATTGTACGATCATTGACATGGATGATGCGTCATTCAGAGGTTTTATATAAATAAATATATATATATTATTTATAAAAGTCCGTTTAGACTGATTTTTATTACCGAAGGGAAGAGAAATAAATCGATGGTCAGCGACCATCGAATGAGCGACCATCGAATGCTTTTCCTACCCTTCAGCCGCATGTGAGGTGATATGTTCCTGTACAATCCCCCCACATGGTACCGAGGGGATTAGGTGGGGCGGGCGTTTGGCCGGGCAGCAGGTGGCATTAACCCACACGCTAAGCAGCGAAAGACTGCTTAGCGAGTGAACCTGAATCAGGCCCATAATAACATAGTAACATAGTAGTTTAGGTTGAAAAACAGACTTACTGCCTTTTACAGGACCCCTTGGGTGTCATCTAGATTAAATCCCCTTTAGAATTTTTTGATTCAATTCCACTTAGGGCTGAATCATGTTTATCGATTGTACCCCTGGATGTTTGTATCCAATAAATGATTGTCCAACCTCAATTTCAATGTATTTATTGTATCTGCCGACACCACTTCTTCTGGAAGAGAGTTCCACACTTTTACTGCCCTGACCGTAAAAAAGCCTTTCCTTTGGAGGGTACGAAATCTTCTCTCCTCCAGCCTGAGCACATGCCCACGTGTCCTAGTCTCCGACCTCAAAGTAAATAGGGTGTCTGACAGTTCTTTATATTGAGCCCCGATATATTTGTATACCACTAATGGCTACCTGTATTTCTGCCAACCTATTAATAGTTATTGAGTTAGAGAGCACATAATTCACAGCCCTTTACATCAGTTCATGCGCCGTGGAGCTTAAAGCCTTTGGGGGAGATATTTCAAGCCTTCTAAAAAAGTGGTTGAAGAAGTTGCCCTCAGCAACCAATCAGCTTTGAGATAGCATTTATCAAGTACATTCTATAAAATGATACATAGAAGCTGATTGGGTGATGATTTGTGTAACTTCTAAACTTGCCCACAAGTGATACAGCTCCTCTTTTATTCCATAACAAATGTATACAGTAAGGTTATATTTTTGTCAGAGAAAACTAAAGATGAGCATTTAAGAAATCTAAACCTGTCCAAACTTTGGGAATATGAGGCAGCTCGGATGTCCCTGACTGCCCCAAATTTCTGTCCAAGGCAAAATCTTGAGATCACGCTGTAGGCCTGAATTCCCAAATAAAATCAAAGGGTGACTGCTGATTGGCTGAATGCTCTCTTAGCCAATCAGTGGTCGCCCATTGATTGAAGAGCTCAGAAGATGCTGTGGAAGTCCATGATAGGCGGTGGCCAGGCAAACTAGCTTAAAAGCTGCTTCACACCAGTTGAAGAGCTCAAAAGATGCTGTGGAAGTCCCGGATGGATGGTGGCCAGGCAAATGAGCTTAAAGGATGCCACCCACTAGGTGAAGAGCTCAGAAGATATCATGGAAGTCCTGGATGGGCAGCAGCCATGCAAAATAGCTTAAAGGTTCCCTCCCACCAGGTGAAGAGCTCAGAAAAAGCAATGGCAGATCCGGATGGAAGACGGCCAATGCAGAAGAGCTTAACGGCCTCTGCCCACTTGGTGCAGAGCTCAGAAGATGTCATGGAAGACATGGATGGGCAGTGGCCATACAAAAGATCTTAAAGGATGCCACTCACCAGGTGAACAGCTCAGAAGATGCTGTGGAAGTCCCGAATGGATGGAGGCCAGGCAAACAAGCTTAAAGTCTGCCAACCACCAGGTGAAGACCTCAGAAGACATGGAAGTCCTGGTTAGGCAGTGGGCATGCAAAAGCACTTAAAGGTTGCCACCCACCAGGTGAAGACCTCAGAAGAAGTCATGGAAGTCCTGGATGGGCAGTGGCCATACAAAAGAGCTTAAAGGCTGCCACCCACCAGGTGAAGAGCTAAGAAGATGTCATGGAAGTTCTGGATGGGCAGCAGCCATGCAAAAGAGCTTAAAGGCTGCCACCCACCAGTTGAAGAGCTCAGAAGAAGCAGTAAAAGTTGCGGATGGACGACGGCCAATGCAAAAGAGCATAAATGCCTCTGCCCACTGGGTGAAGAGCTCAGAAGACACCATGGAAGTCCTGGATGGGCAGCTGTCCTGCAAAATAGCTTAAAGGCTTCTCCACACTGGGTGAAGAGCTTAGAAGACGCTGTGGCAGGTGGGTGCCATGCAAAGGCGATCACTCCCATGCCTCGGCCATGCAAAAGAGCTTAAATGCTGCCACCCACCAGTTGAAGAGCTCAGAAGCAGTGAAAGTTGCTGATGGACGACAGCCAATGCAAAAGAGCTTAAAGGCCTCTGCACACTGGGTGAAGAGCTCAGACGACACCATGGAAGTCCTGGATGGGCAGCTGTCCTGCAAAAGAGCTTAAAGGCTTCCCCACACTGGGTGAAGAGCTTAGAAGACGCTGTGGGAGGTGGGTGCCATGAAAAGGTGATCACTCCCATGCCTCGCATGCCTAGTAAGAAGACCAGCACTGTCTCCAATCATGTGTCAAGGTGCATAAACACTGTCTGCAGGTGTCTTCTGCAACCAATGCGGATTCCAGATATTTGCTGGATGATTCTTTGAACTTCCATCTGTCTCCAAATTGGGCCCATAACAGTAAATGTCATTAGTGTTTATATCAGTAGGGATAATGAGATGAGTAATCTGCGACTGGATGAGCCAGCCCGAAGCTGGCCGCTCTACTCAGCCCCCTTCCTGCTATGGAAGCCACCAGTGATCTTTCTTCCTACACACCTGAATTTGTCATGTTTCCGTCCTGCCTATAAATCATGGGTTCTGCTGCCCTCCTAGGGGAAAGGTTAATCTGTGTGACAACGTTGTTCATTAACACATTCATCAATAGCCCCTGGGGCTCAGGCTGCAAACACACTTATCCGGTGATAGATTACACACGCTACCTCCTTTTATTAAACTGCTCTGTGACTGCGCACTTATTAATTATGTTCTATGCAATTTGCATGGCACGCATAATTAAGTTGTGAATTTGATTGCAGTGACATTTTGCAGATTTTATTGAAATTACCTTGCCACCTAATTTTATTTCAGTCATTAATTAACGGATATTATCATGGGTTGCTGCTGCTGGCTGTGCGTGGGTTTCAGCACAAATATATCATTTTTTATTTTAGTTTTTGATTGTTTGCTGTATTTTATTATTTTTATATACATTTTTTTACATCTATTAGAAAATAGCTTTTGCATTCAACTGAGCTTTTGGACCTTGTTCAGGCTCTTGCTCGTTCGATGTTTGGCATCTGTGCATGGTTATTTCTGCACATGTGCAGACGCCGGGTGCAAACGGGCACAGCGAGCTGCAAGTTCGCCGTCCCATTCACACCCATCAGTGCAGATGGGGGGGCATGGGGCGGTGGCTAGTGAACGCAACCATGGGAACGCCCAGCAACGATGTTCCCAAGAAAACGCTGGGAATTCCCATGGAAATGAGGCAGTAACGCGGCTGCCTGGGGGGCGGGCAGCTGACATCACCAGATGCCAGCTGCCTGCCCTGTTCCCATACAGGGCGCAGGCAAAACTAAGGCACCTGAGAGGTCTTAGGTTTGCATGTACGCTCAAAATCATTCAATGGTCGGCGAATGATTTGGTCCATGCACCCATGGCTGTGAATGGATCTGCAAAACATCCATTCACAGCCGTGCGGGGACCTGGCCGAGTGAGCATTGCGATCAGCAGGTGGCGTTAAAACCACATGCAGCACAGAGCTGTGTGGGAACCAGAATAACCTCCTTTGTCTGTTCGGTCTCCAGCCTGCTGGGTTTTCCATTGCCAATCTCTCTCAGATGCTCATCCTCCAATAGTGCAAACAAAAGTTACCTGGCACCTGCAGTCCTGCACTGTGGTTGTTTTGTTGGATGTATTAGAGGGGTATTAGAATTTGGTTAACTACGGTAACATCACACAAATAAGCCGGGTTATTGCCAGGTCGACCCGGGTTGAGGTGTGGTGTGAAAATTCAGACCTAATAACCTGGGTCCACAAACATGGCAATTCGACCCGGGTCATAAGAAGAGTTAAACCCGGGTCACCCTGCGTATAATGAGCAACCCAGGTTTAGTGTGAAAGGGTCAGACCCAGAAGCGGTGTAAGGGGCTACTCGTTATTGCCTCAATTTGCAGCTATAGTGAATAGGATTTTAATTAAACTAAAACTAATTAAAGAGAGTGCACTGGGTTGATCTGTCAGATATTTAATACATTTAAAAAATGATACTCATATAACCATACACATAAATTAATAATTATAAAAACAATTGATAATGTCCAGCATTAAATGTATAGCCTATACAATCCATCAACTTTTTAATTGGCTCTTACCCACACCGTTTGATATCACAGTCTCCTATGAAGTGGAGAGCCTCCTATTGGTTGATTGTAAAAATATTCAAGTATCTCCAGATATGTAATTTGGATTCAGAAGCAGACTCCTTAGCAGCTTTATTTAAAAAGGAAAGTTCCTGTGCTAATTTAAACATTTATATATTTCCAAATGACAAGGAGTGTCTCCATAACGTATATTACCGGCTCCTGCTTATATGGGTAGGGTGACGTCAGCGAGGTAAGATGTGATGCAGAGATGGTAAGCATTTGTCCGCTTCAACCGGCGTGGCTCTGTTTGAATTGGAGCCTACTGTACGCCGGGAGCAGACTCTCACACCCACGCCTCTCGCCATCCTCTCAATTGCGGGGATAGACGTCACACTCACCCGGCCAGATGTAAAGCACCGTAAAGATCGCCACAGGTCACTCTTGAAGTGTGGCCCTAGAAATGGGAGTCCGTGGAGCAGATTAGAGTCCAATTTAAGAGGAGTAAACTTTTGCAGGTATAAAAGGCAATGCTGGATACAGGATTCCAGGGGACTATGTCAAAAAAAACGGATGGGCCGCATTTATCAAGCAATATTTGCGGTTAAATCCCCGAAAACATCCGTTTTCGGGGGTTCACCGCAAATATTTAGTATCCCCCAAATGTATTAAAGGGGGATTGCAGCAGGAATCTCCGATCCCTGCTGCGATCTTCCCTGCAGCGCCGCCGGCCGCATCCCCCATAGGTTTCCCCTGGGCTATCGCCATTGTAATGTGGCGATAGCCCATTGTAGCCTATGGCTACACTTCGCACTGCCCGAGCAGGGCAGTGCAGTAAGAGGGGTCGGCGGGGGTAGGCGCATAACCGCGCATGCGCTGACCTTCCGGGTTAGGGCTTCGCAGGGACGGGCTCCTGTCGGAGCCCTGTCCCTGCACCCGAGATTGCAATGTGATCGTTGTCGCACATTGTGGTGTGTTAGAAAGAATCATACATAGTAATATTGGGACGATTGCTCAAGATCAAGGTTTGTGGCCAGCATAATATGTAAAAGAAATGAGATGATTTATCTGGAATGCAGTGTGGTGTGGTGAAGGTGGTTCCATTGCATCCTATGGCTCTGGTACAGCCGTCTGCCTCTGGGAGTGCGCACAGTCATGTGGCATACGCAAAACCTATGCAGCGCGGCCCAGGGCCGGTGCCACCACTAGGCAGCTTTAGGCATTTGCTTAGGGCGCCGGGCACTGGAGGGCGGTACTGAGAGCAGGTGCCATAGAAAGCTGCCAAGGATGGTAGCAGTACATCCCAGCAGGGTGCAGGAGCGGGGAGCAGGTGAGTGAGTGATACAAACCCCCCTCCGGTGGTCATCAGTGGCAACTCCGGGCAATCCCTGTGCAGCACTATGCAGCGTGGTCATTGCCGTACCCCCGGCAATCCCTGTTCGGCACCCCCCAGCATTTGCCCGGGTGGCGCTGACGGGGCTTGCACCGGCCCAGGCGCGGCCACATGCAGAATGTTTGACATTTGACAGTGGCAAACATCGGAATAACGCCATTGAATGCTAATGTCACTAACATCAAATCAGAAACAGAGTTAGTCCTCACTATGCACTATCCCTTCATTTCTGCAAGTTTTTTTTTAAGGGGTTTAACCCTTTGAGTGCCAAGTGAATTTGTCAAAATGGGCGAGCGGTACTTATATGTTAGTTGGGCGCCCGTTATGTAGTTTGCGTAGTGGTGTACTGAGAATACCAATACACCACTATGCTGGCTCCGTAAACTAGGTAACTTATGCAAATGACGTAAGTTACGCAAATTACGTAACTGGAACCCAGATACCCCAGTGTCCACGTGGGTGTGGAGTTAATTTTAGAAAGTGTGGCAAGAGCAGCGAGCCACCGAGCCCAAAGTGTGGCGAGCGGACGCAGATACGCGTGCGCTCGCCGCGCTTCTGGCTCGGTGGCTCGCTGCACTCGCCACACTTTCTAAAATTAACTCCACGCCCACATGGGCACTGGGGGTATGACGTGAATAGTGGCCATATGATTGTATTAGTGGGTGTTGTGTGTGTGTGTGTAGTGTGGATATGATTGTGTTAGTGTGTGTAGTGTGCATTATACTTACCATCCACGATGTCCCGGCCGCCTCCGGCACTCGGCTCCCTGCATCGTGGCCGCCATGACAGTTCTCCCTGGGTACGCTATTAGCGTAGTCACCGCTGGGGGAGCAGGGAAACTATGTGATGCTCCCCCAGCGCTGACTTCGCTTATAGTGGGGAGAACTGTCATGGCGGCCGCGATGCGGGGAGCCAAGTGCCGGAGGGGATATCGTGGATGGTAAGTATAATGCCCCTCCGCCCGCTGCTCGCTGCCCGCCCGCTGAATCCCACATATGTTAGTCGGGCGCCCGGCAATGGCTACGCTGAGAACGTAGCCAAACTACGTTCTCAGCGTAGTGTAGCCGGGCGCCCCACTAACATATAAGTATCTGCCTAGCAAACATTTATATTTATCATAATGACCTGTAATGTTACCTGATATAGGAAATGTAATCTTTTTTGCACAACATTTTTTTATTTGAATTGATATAACAAATGTGAGCGACGCTGGTATTTTTAGCCGATATTTTGCACATCTCTCACAGAGATGTCGGCACTCAAAGGGTTAATAAGCAAACTCAAATGGATCATTTTGCTAAGTATGGCTGGTCTATGCATTTGCAATATCTTTCCCCTATAAACACTGCTGGACACTCAAATCTCCTTCCCCGATCCTACAACCACTTGTGGACCGTGCCCACAGCTGCTGAGAGTACTCCTGTCCTCCACCTCTCCTGCCCCCCCATCTGTTCTCAGTAATCTCCTGTGATGAGATTATATTTCAGTGATGACTTACTGCTGGGTTATCGCCGCACATTGCAGCACTGGCCGGTGATGGATTCTGAAAGGTTAGATATAAGATGACATTTTCCTGCTGTGGTTCTGCAGAGGGCCGCTGACAGAAAATGACATTGGCTCTGATGCTGGTGAGAATAGTGCTCCGGGATGAGATGCATTTTGTCTGCTCTCGCTGAAGGCTTTCGATTTCTAATGATGAGCACCAGCTACGCCCGGCTTGTCCAATGGGTGTGATGTATACTTTACCGTGTATCTGCAAATTTATATAATATGTTGGTTTGTACAATGTTCACAATCCTGGGCAAGGCCAACTTCCTGGGTCCCTCTTTTCTCGCTTATAAATTGGGCAGGATCTTGATGACGCATTTCGCCTCCTTAGGCTCCTTTCATTGTAAAACCACCCATAATATTTTCCTCTGCTTTCTCTAAAATATTTCCCATTTGTATTAGCCCTTCTGACACTGTATCCAAATGCCTTGATGCAATCAACAGTAGTGATTCCATTACTTTGCCTCCTATGATGTACGATGCACAGGGCTGTAGTTACTGTTGTCAGTCTTCCTGTCTCTGTGTGGAGTATGACAACATCCCCATTCTACAACTACATGGAATTCGACCGATTCAGTAATATTGCCAGCTTAGTATATCTAATAGTTTCATCTGATTAACATCTAAGGGGCAATGCAATGGACTGCGAGGTCCGTGTGAATTTTCATTTGCCAAAAATGACTTTGGATTCCAACAAGACTTTGAAGGAGATGGTCAGTAATTTGGAGGCTGTGTCACCAATCTGAGGCTGTGTCACCAATCTGAGGCTGTGTCACCAATCTACAGCTGTGTCACCAATCTACAGCTGTGTGCAGCGGGTTATGATGCCAACAGTCACTGACCCTGGTTCTAGTGTCTTCGGTCCCCTGCGTGTTCACACAGGGACCGATTTTCTCATATACGCATGTGCAGGGCTTCCGTATGGGCACCTTCGCCAACCTGCACTGTCGGCGTGGAGCTCGCGCAGGGGGGCAGGGGGGTTTCGGTGGCGGTGCTCCAACATGGGAACGCCCATGTAAATGCAGCCGTGATGCAGTTTGCCGGGGTCGGACGGCTGATGTCACATGACACGTGCCGCTCACTCCCTGTCTTCATCCCCACTGACTTATATTTGCAAGCACAGGAGAAATCATTTGATGTTGCGACCATCGAATGATTTTTCCTGCTGCGGGCACTTGCAAGCGGATGGGTTTTCATTACGGGGGTGTGGGGGGGGGGGCATTTTTTTTCCCAGCAGGTCGATCTTCGCAGCTTACCGAGTCAATAATAATAATAATAATAATAATATCTTTATTTGTCATAAAATGCCCACAAGTGATGAACATTAAATGAAAATAAAATGTAACCAATACAGGCAAAAACAAAAAACAATGGAAGAAAATGGTAACACTGGAGCACTGGATTGTACATGGTTCACAGTTGACACTAAATATTTAAAGTGCGGATTGCCGCCGGAAAAAACTTTCTCTGTATCGTTTGGTTTTTGGAGTCAACCAGAATCAGGCCCACTGTCCTTCCAGGGAGACTGTGTAACGGCTGGGAGGGGAGGTGGGGGTGCGAGCAACTCTTCCTGTGTAGTCTCATGTGCAGATACACCAGCAGCGAAATGATGCAGAACTTAGGGGGGGGGGGGGATCTCTGGAGTTCCTCACTCTGAGTGACAAGCGCTTCTTTTTGCCGATGCTCCTCCTGGAGCCCTATCTGCCATCAGTGGGCTGACAGCCCTAATGCGCAATCCCTAATGAGAGCTGCTGTCTTCCAATGAAGGAAAAGATAAGGTCAAATATTTTTTTAAATAATGGGTATATTTCTTTTTTTTTTCTTTTTTGCAGCCTTATTGGAGAATTTTGCAATACCCCGAGCATGTGCTGCGCATGCGCCGTGGCTACCGCCACCACCGGGCAACAAACCCCCACCCATTGCAACTAATATATAAAATATGCATAAAAGGGAACCCATATGAGAGTCCACATTACTGAATTGAATTGCCAGACTGTGCATGTGGTCACATCATGTTGGGCATGTGCCTAAAACACCCCTCAACGTTTGCGTGGCCTAAAAACGTGACTGAGCTCTTTAAATTGTAACAGTTGAGATGCAAGCAATGGTGGAAGAGGATCTGCAGATGGATGCAGGTTGTGGCCTCTAAACAGTGAGAGGCTGGGGTTAGCCCAGCAGCAGTGAAAGCATTGGACACGTCCCCTGTATGATGACCAACATGCATGCCCCCAGGGACTGCACTGGACATACCACCAGCAATTGTGTAACATTGCCACTGCAACCCAAGTGGTGGCTTGGGGGAGCCGGCGCTCTGGGGTCGCATGGTCTATGCAGATTCTAATGGGTTTGGAAATCTGTATGGAATCTGCTGAAAATGTCCCTCCAAAAATGGCTGCTACCTTGGAGAAGACAGGTGCTAGGGATCCTACTGAACAGATGGATAGATGCTAGAGGTCCTACTGGGTAGTGTATATCGCTACCTAGAAGTTACAGATTCTGGCTAGTGATTATATATATATATATATATATATATATATTGACCCTGGAATTCATATGTATATATATATATATATATATATATTGTCCCGGGCAATGATCATGTAGACCCCTTGCAACGAGTATGTAACCCTCTGGCAATGGGCATGTAACTCCCTGCCAATTAGCATGTAACTCATTGGCAACGAGCAAAAAACCATGGTCAAACGAATAAGAAACCCCTGGAAATGAGCATGAAACCCCTAGTTATGAGCATGTAACCCCTAGCAACAAGCATGTAACCTCTGGCAATGAACATGTAACTTTGGAGGAGAAGAAGAAAAGACTCTTCTTTTTGTTGGGGCACTCTTTTGTGAAGATTACGTAACGTAATCTTTGATAATTTATTGAGATTGTAATTGTACAAGATTAATAAATTATCAAAGATTACGTTACATAATCTTCACAAAAGAGTGCCCCAACAAAAAGGAGAGTCTTTTCTTCTTCTCCTCCAAATACTCATTTTACTCTCAAGGGTGCACATCCACGTTTTCCAATTATTAGAGATTCCATGCATTCTCTCTCTCTATGGGGCAGATTTATTAAGCTTGGAGAAGAGATAAACTGCAGATAAAGCGGAGATAAGGTAAAAGGAGATAAAGCACCAGCCAATCAACTCCCAACTGTCTTTTTCAAACACAGCTGATTGGCTGGTGCTTTATCTCCTTTTAGCTTTTCTCCGCTTTATCTCCAGTTTATCTCTTCTCCAAGCTTAATAAATCTGCCCCTATAGGTTAATTGTGGAAACCTCGCTCAAATTATACCAGAAATCATGACCTCAGTGCTGTAGGGCAGTAATGCTAACCGTGCAGTCCATGTGGGCTGCGGAAGCCAATAAGGGAGCACAGTAACTATAATTCAGAATGCATCAGCATGATCATATTACAGTATATACTGTACCACGTGCTTCTTCTAACTGCTGTCTGCGGTATTTCCCTTCTATCCTTGGAAATGTTATGTTCAGAGGAATAATTCAAATAATAATAATATGTTGAGATATTCCCAAATGGCCTGCAGATCTAATATTAAATGAGAATAAATGTGGAGTCTCTGCTGGATGGTATATGCTATGCCCACCGGGCCTCTCTCCTACGCACAGGGAGTGGGCAGCGATGTAGAGGGATCTGCGCACAGGCCCCTTCCAGGTCTTGTAGACATGTGTGATGTAAGAGACACGGGGGACTGTGTGTGATGTGCAAATGGAGATGTCTCCCGTTGAGAGGCGAGAGACTGCCGGGCACTCTCGCTCCTGTACGTAAACGGTGGTGGCATGTCTGCCTCCTCTGTACAGCTTTTTACTAAAACAAACATATATAGCTATAATTGAATCCCAGATCCTCTCATTTGTAATCACTGCTGCAAGCACAAAGGCAAAAGTTCAAAAGATATTGTGTATGTCCTTAGCTTCTGGCAGGTTGCACATGATTCGCTGAAGGCCTGAAGGTGGATCAATGAGAGAGATGCTTACCGTCACATGAACACGTCCTACATTATTGTACCGTTTTCTTATTATTAGCATTCTGGGGGAGATTCTCTAAGCTAAAAATGCGGTAAAAACCCCGTTATCAGGGTTTTTACCGCATTTTGGGATGCTGTAAATCTGGCGATGCCCCATAGAAGCCAATGGGCTTCTATCGCAACCCTCCGCCACCCCGCGCCGACCCCCCGCCGCCCCGCATCGCCCCCTCCCCCCTCACCTGTGTCCGGGCAGCACAGCGCAGTGCTGCCCGGACCTGTGACCTCCTCCCTGCACTGATCCTCTTCCGGGTGCAGGGAGGAGGAGAGCCCGGCGCAGCAGCAGCAGCGCCGGGTGTGGGAGGGAGGGGAGAGCCGCCGGGACCTGCTGGGACCCGGCGACTCTCACCGCAAAGGACAGCTCTTAACGCAAGAGCTGTCCTTTGCCTTAATTATCGCATATGTTACAGCGTATGCGATAATTAAATATGCGATGGGCGGCGAAGGGGGGCGGAGATTCTTAGAGAATCTCCCCCTCTGTGTTTTGAATATTAATATAACACCAGGTGTTTCATCTTGGACTGGGAAACCTTGGACTGTGCAACTTATTGGACTTCATTTCGCCACTCCATACCTTTGGACTGCCCTCCATCACAACTGCTCACTTTACTGAACACCGGGTCCCACCAACTGAATACCATACTATCGGGAGATACAAGTCGTGCCCCTGGTGAGGTTTAAAGGTGGCCATACATCAGAAAGACCGGTCTTACAATTACAATCATGATTGTGTCCAATTTTCCTTCAACTCCTTGGTGGTTTTTGGACACACAATGTACTCACAATCTGTCATACAATCCATCCATCTGCTGCATGATTGTATGATTGAAGCTTCATTTAAATAGGGGGCTGGCCTACTAGGATCAAAAGGATAGGAGTACCAAAAATCCACTTTTTTTAATTTATTGTTTTAATTTACAGGTTGCCACAACTACCAATCTGCTCACATCTGCTGTGTTATGCCATTATAAATAGCCCTAATGCAGCAATCCTCTGAAAACTGTTTTCATAGTGACAGAATAGTGCAAAAGGATGTCCACTGCTCTCTTCACCCGCCTACCCAACTACACCCGCCCGCACGTCTGCCGCTTGGAAACTTCTGCGGCTCCTAGCATCTTCACTGCCGCGGGTCGCCCGGAAGCTACACCTCTCTTCTCTGCTAGTCAGGGAGGGAGCGTCACATGACTCTGGTTGTATGAGCCATCTAACGACAAATTGCATGTGCTTAAAAGCACATGCAATCTGCTCCCAATCCCAACATGCAGCACGTCAGATCAGAGGACCAATCCTCCAATCCCCGGGGCCGGCATTGCATGACTGTGTGCACACAATGTGCACACAATCTGCATACAATCCATGTTACAATCCATTGAGATTGTATGATTGATTGGGTGCAATGTCTTTCTGATTTATGGCCACCTAAAGATTGGTCTTTGATCCATCTCGGATTTGACGCAAGTTGGGACTTCATCTAATTGGGTCTGTTGAATTGGATCAGTGCCGGTTATTACACACTTTCAAACCACGTTATATTTGCACATGTTCTTGGTTCCTGTCTTATATTACATTTACATCTAATATTAAATTTTTAGTCACTTTTTTAATCTTGTTAAAAATGCTGATTTTACCAATTGATTCACCTAATTGTGCACCTCATTGTTGTTATTATTGTTTCTTGCTTGTATCCAGCGAGGGGCTGACCACCCCTCATTGAAGCAGCAGCTTTAAGAAAGACACTCCTGAAAAAGTGCTCCGTATTAACTTCGGTTAATTTCTTTCTAATCATAATATGTTAATTATGAAGGCTCGTTATGATGGGTGTACGATTTTACAGCTGTGATGATTTCTCGATGAAGATCTTGGTTATCATATTTCCCGAACCAGGACGGAGCTCCCTGCAAAAGGAGACTTCCCCCTTAATAAACGCTTTCTAGCGGCATATGAGCCCATGTCAGCTGGCGTGGTCTCTCATCTGTCGGTGTGCGCAGAACTAAGCAGTGCTAATGGAGCAATCTGTTACGCCAAGGGGAAACTATTGTGTCTACCTCTAAAAGCTTGCAAACCTTTTTCCAAATGCCAGTTCCCCTCCCCCTCGCCTGCTGCCTGCCAGTTAATCCTACCAGCAATAGACCATCAGAGTGGACCCTGCGGTCACACAGAAATCACACATTAAAGTGGCACAGAATTGATTTGAATAAGTGATTGTTCTCTGCGCCAGATGTGTGTATTAGAACAATAGCCGAAGGATTGTCAGAAATGTCATTGTGCCAGCTCTGGCCTGCTGTCATATCGCTGCTAGGTCTGTGCAGCTTACTGACGTCCTGCAGCTTACTGACGTCCCGCTTCCAGCAGATAGGCAGACTGGTAGGGGCTGTATTGTGTGATGGTGAAGACCCTCAGCTTCCAGTCCAGATATAATAAAACAGATATAATAAAACTATCTGCCCATGTGTAAGCCGGCGTGGGTGGGAGATATATATTTACTTAGAAATCCAAAATATCTGCAAATGTTTGTATTACACTTATCCAAGCATATAAAGGAATGTTGTATATAAGCTAAGTTATGGCATAGCAGCAGCACCCCCTGTATATAACACATGTAACTGTGATAGAGAAGGTGGCCCTTCTCAGTTAAGGGCCCCATAACAGCGGCACTCCCTGCACCTATGGTAGTTACACCCCTGTATATAACACATGTAACTGTGACAGGGAAGGTGGCCCCTCTCAGCTCTGGCCCCATAGCAGCTGCACTCCCTGCACCATTGGCCGTTATACCCAGGGCCGGCGACAGGGGGGGTCAAGGGCAGTGTTCCCTCTAAGCTGTGCCTGTGTGCGCGCGCACACAACTCGCCGAGCCCGCGCACAGACATTACAACTGAGCGCACAAAGGTTAAAATCTTGTTTTAGTGTGCCACGAGTTTAATAAGGTTGAAAATCACTGCTATAGTCTATATGTGTGGTGTGTGAAGTCTGTAAACATTCAAATTGCTTTATTAACTCAACAGAACTCGAAACCTAGGCCTGTATACATTATGTGACGCACAAAAATGTACATTTCCTTCCAAAGTTGCACAGCCAATATCTTTTTCTGCACACAGCCTTCGTAAAATTAGAGGGAACATTGGTCAAGGGGGATATGTGTGACGAGCCCCGGCAATCTGAAGGGCCCCAGAGCCCGGCCAGGGCTCGTCTGTGTTAACCCCGCTACCAGCCTGGCTGTGTCCATCCCAGGCGGTGCAGACGGTGCAGCCTGTTGCCGTCTGCACCGTTTCCGTTTTTCCGGCAGCGGCGGCATGATCACTGGGGATGGGGTCCGCGGTGGGGAAGCGCCGACAGGGGGGACTTTGAGCGGCGTTGGGAGGGACGGATCGGATCTCTGTGTTGTAGATCCGATCCGCAGCTGTGCTCCCCCTAGTGACAGCCGGACAGATTCAGCAGGCTGTGACGGCTGTCTTCTGCGCCTTGTGATTGTGCAGCCTGCGCCGGGAGGGCAGGCTGCAGGAAGGATTTCTGAGCCCCAGCAGCCGCATCTAACATCATCCTGCCCCAGCTCCCATGATGTGCTGGTAAGTGAGTGGGTCAGTGGGACTATGTATAAGTGATAATAGAGTTCACCACATGGGTGTGGGATTTGAGGGGGGTAGGAGTTATGGGATGTATTTTTGGGGGGGACAGTAGGGTGTGTAATGGAGGTACTGTATTGTGGAGCATATCTGGGATGAACAGGGGGACGACAGTGTATATGGGAATAGAGTGTTATAGGTTGTATGTGGGTGGAATAGGGCATGTGTGGTGGGGATAGAGGGTTATGGGGTGTATGTGGGGACAGGAACTGAAGTGCAGGATGTGTTGGGGGAAGCAGTATATGGGGTGTTTGTAGGAGATAGGGAGAGGGGTATGAGGCGTAAGTTTGTGGACAGGTGGAGTAGGGTGTGTGGTGGGTATAGGGGTATGGAGATAGGTGTTAAGGGGTGTATGAGGGCCATGCAGGGGTGGCAAGGGGACGGAGAAGTGCAGGGGTAACAGGGAGGCGTAGAGGTGCAGGGGTGACGAGGATGGAGAGGTACTTGGTGTCATATTACTATAGGGCCACCCTGTTTTAAGTACCCCGGGCCCTCCAGAGCCTTAACCCCTTCCCGACATTTGACGTACATTTACGTCATTGTCGGGAAGCACTTCCCGACACATGGCGTAAATGTACGTCATGGATTTAAACTGTCACCGCGTCTATAGACGCGGTGACAGTTTCAACATGTCTGCTGTCCCTGACAGCAGACATGTCCGTGCATGCCCAGGGGGGGCTGCGATGCCGCCCCCCCGTCGGCGATCGCTGTGATTGGCTGTTCAGTGTGAACAGCCAATTACAGCGTTTTCCTGTGTCACCGGCGAATAACGTTCGCCGGTGACACGGGATCGGAGGTGATTGGTGCTGTAAAGTACAGCACCAATCACCGCGGGGTGTAAGGGTGACACTGGTGTCACCCCACCTCACCCCTCCCGCCCCCAAAGGCCGTGATTGGTTCGTCGGACCGACGGACCAATCACAGCCATGGAGGGGGGTTTAAACTAACGGTGACTGCACTGCAGACGCCATTCCGGTCTGGAATAGCGTGCAGTGCGGTCACCGTGCCCACCTGCCGCCATATACTGACCAGAACCTTGCTCCATACTTACCTGATCACTGCTTCATCACTGCTTGATCACTGCTTGATCTGTGCTTGTAGTGTGCTGGATGCTTCCTGGATCCTGTTGCTACTTGTGCCTTCCTGTGCTGTGAAATTGTGCTGCTGCAGTGTAATAGCTAGATAGAGAGATAGATAGAGAGAGATAGAGAGATAGAGAGAGATAGAGAGAGATAGAGAGAGAGATAGTGTCAGAGAGTGCTATATTTTGTGCTGCTGCAGTGTGATATAGTTATAGATAGAGAGAGAGAGATAGAGAGATAGAGAGATAGAGAGAGATAGAGAGAGAGAGATAGATAGAGAGGCCTAGTGACAGAGTGCTATATTTTGTGCTGCTGCAGTGTGATAGTTATAGAGAGATAGAGAGAGATAGAGAGAGAGAGATAGAGAGAGATAGTGACAGATTGTGCTATATATTTTTTATATAACTGACTGCTGCCCCCTCCTTTTGTGCTGATCAGTATAAATTAACTGATCAGCAACTTTTTGGGGGCGCAGGTTTTTTTTTATATATAGATATACCTGTCAGTGCTGCTGCTGTAGTGTCATAGAGTGATAGATAGTGATAGATAGTGATAGATAGTGATAGATAGTGATAGATAGTGAGAGATAGAGAGAGATAGTGACAGAGAGTGATAGAGAGTGTATATTTTGTGTCTGCTACCCCCCCTTTTTGGGGGTGCAGGTTTTTTAGTGTCCTAGAGTGATAGATAGTGAGAGATAGTGAGAGATAGTGAGAGATAGTGACAGAGAGTGACAGAGAGTGATAGAGAGTGACAGAGAGTGCTAAATTTTGTGTCTGCTGCCCCTGCCTTTTGTGCTGATCACTATATCTGAGGTGATCAGCAACTTTTTTGGGGGTGCAGAGGTTTTTTTTTTTTTATATATACCTGTCAGTTGCACTGTCAGTTGCACCAAAGGTTGTGCACCTGCTGCACCTCACTGGTAATCAGTGTCGCATCACTGATCACCTTTTTTTTTTTTTGTGAGTGCTGTGGGGTCTTTTTTTAATTTTTTTTTTACACACACTGTGATTTTGTGGGTGTCCTGTGGCCACTGTGCGCTGATCAGTGACGTACATCACTGATCAGCTTTTTCGGCACAGGGTTGATCTATTTTATTTTTTTTTTTGATCAAATTCCTGTTGCCTTTGAGCGCTGTTCAGTGACAGACGTTACTGACCAACATCTGTGCTCAATTTTTGGCGCAGGACCTTTTTTTTTTTTTTTTTTAACCCCTTCAATTTTTTATTTTTAACCCCTTCATTTTTTTTTTTTTTTATTGGTATAAAGTATTTTTTTTTTTTTCTGCACTACATACACACTACATATCCCCCGGGTTGAAATAAAGTTTGTACCCCCCCCTACACTATACACGTGTTGAAACATTTCACTACCAGTAACACAAAAATAAAAATGGCATCCCAAATGTCCTCCCAAATGTCCTCCCAAATGTCATCCCAGTCATCCAGAAGAATGTATTCAGCGGAGGAGGCATATGCCCTGCTTGCTTCTGACTCTGACACAGCCAGTGATGCAAGCGGGGAATTTGAAGGATTCGCCTTAAGCTCCTCTTCCTCCTCTGATGATGAGGGACCCCCTCAAAGACGCCCCCGTAGAGCAGCTGAGACCCCCCCCCCCAACAATTGATCTCGTATGGACCCCACCACCAGACAATTTTGAGCCCCAGGTTCCTGAGTTTTTGGCCATGCCAGGAATCCAATTTGATTCCACAGGTCTCAGAGAAATTGACTTTTTCAAATTATTTTTCTCTGATGATTTTGTAAATTTAATGGTGGACCAAACTAATTTATATGCCCAGCAGTTTATTGCTCAAAACCCCACGTCATCATTTGCTAGGTGGACCCCTGTAGATGCAGTAGAGATGATGACGTTTTGGGGTCTGGTGTTTCATATGGGCATAGTAAAAAAGCCAGAAATTAGGCAATATTGGAGTACAGATGTTCTGTACAGTACTCCATTTTACCGTATGGCCATGACCCGGACTCGATTTGAGACAATTCTTAAATTTATACATTACACCGATAATGCACAGTGCCCACCCAGAGATGATCCCACCTTTGACCGGCTATTCAAAGTCAGGCCGGTCATTGATCATTTCAGTGCCAAATTTGAAGAGGTGTACATCCCTGAAAAATTTATTTGTATCGACGAGTCCCTTATACATTTTAAAGGAAGGGTTAAATTCCGCCAGTACCTTCCCAGTAAGAGGGCAAGGTATGGCATAAAAATGTATAAACTGTGTGAAAGCACCTCAGGGTACACCCACAGGTTTAGGGTTTATGAAGGGAAGGATTCAAGAATTGAACCGCCAGAATGCCCCCCCTCCCTCGTAGGTGTTAGTGGGAAAATTGTCTGGGATTTAGTGCACCCCTTCCTGGATAAAGGTTATCACCTCTATGTGGATAACTTTTACACTAGCATCCCCCTGTTTAAGGCCCTTGGTTCAAGAGGTACAGCAGCTTGCGGTACTGTGCGCAAGAACCAAAGAGGCCTCCCAAAAACGCACATTGCCCAAGTAATGAGAAGGGGTGAAAGCAGGGGAATATGCAACGAAAATATGTTGTTGGTCAAATATAAGGACAAGAGGGATGTCCTTATACTGACAACAATTCACGGAGACAGTACCACCTCCGTCCCTGTACGAGGTACCAGTACCCACACGTCAAAACCTAATTGTATCCTGGATTACAATAGGTACATGGGCGGAGTGGATCTTTCAGATCAGGTACTGAAGCCGTACAGTGCCCTGAGGAAAACAAAAATCTGGTACAAGAAGGTGGCCGTGTATATCATCCAGATGGCACTGTATAACGCTTACGTGCTATTCCGTTCTACCGGCCAGAGGGGGACATTTATGCACTTTCAAGAGGAAGTCATAAAGGGCCTAATATTTGGGAACCAGCAGGCAGAGGGCCCCAGTACTTCTAGTACTGGCCCCCGTATTGTACCAGGGCAGCATTTTCCTGATGAAATCCCCTCCACTGGAAAAAAGGGCAGGACACAAAAAAGGTGCAAAGTTTGCTATAAAAAGGGAATAAGAAAGCAAACTATTTTCCAGTGTGACACTTGCCCCGACAAACCCGGCCTATGTATAAAGGAGTGTTTTAAAATATACCACACATCTATGGAATATTAGGTTCATAATTTCACCGTGCTTCGGGGGTCTTGCTAATGCCACATAGCACCCACCATTCATTCCACCAGAATCTGAGCCGCAAAATCCAAAAATCACTCCTTCCCTTCTGAGTCCTGCCATGCACCCAACTGGTATTTTTTGGTCACATGTGAGGCATTGCCGTACTTGGGAGATATTGGGGCACAGATTTTGGGGTGCTTTTTCTCCTTCATTCCTTGTGAAAATGAAAAATTTTGAGCCAGAACTGCATTTTTGTGTAAAAAAATGTAATTTTTCATGTTCACTGCCCAGTTTTATCAAAATTGGTGAAACCCCTGGGGGTTTGAAATGTACACTATACCCCTAGATGAATTCCCTGAGGGGTGTAGTTTGCAAAATGGGGTCACTTGTGGGGGGGTTCCACTGTATTGGTGCTTTGGGGGTCTTGCTAATGCAACATAGCTCCCACCATCATTCCACCAGAATTTGTGCTGCAAAATCCAAATATCACTCCTTCCCTTCTGAGTCCTGCCACTTTTTGGTCACACATGAGGCATTGCCGTACTCGGGAGAAATTGGGGCACAGATTTTGGGGTGCTTTGTCTCCTTCATTCCTTCTGAAAATGAAAAATTTTGAGCCAGAACTGCATTTTTGTGTAAAAAAATGTAATTTTTCATTTTCACTGCCCACTTGTATCAAAATTGGTGAAACCCCTGGGGGTTTGAAATGTACACTATACCCCTAGATGAATTCCCTGAGGGGTGTACTTCGCAAAATGGGGTGACTTGTGGGGGGGTTCCACTGTATTGGTGCAACATAGCACCCACCATTCATTCCACCAAAATCTGTGCTGCAAAATCCAAAAATCACTCCTTCCCTTCTGAGTCCTGCCATGCACCCAACTGGTATTTTTTGTTCACATGTGAGGCATTGCCGTACTCGGGAGAAATTGGGGCACAGATTTTGGGGTGCTTTTTCTCCTTCATACCTTCTGAAAATGAAAAATTTTGAGCCAGAACTGCATTTTTGTGTAAAAAAATGTAATTTTTCATGTTCACTGCCCACTTGTATCAAAATTGGTGAAACCCCTGGGGGTTTGAAATGTACACTATACCCCTAGATGAATTCCCTGAGGGGTGTAGTTTGCAAAATGGGGTCACTTGTGGGGGGGTTCCACTGTATTGGTGCTTGGGGGGTCTTGCTAATGCGACATAGCACCCACCAAAATTCCACCAGAATCTGAGCTGCAAAATCCAAAAATCACTCCTTCCCTTTTGAGTCCTGCCATGCACCCAACTGGTATTTTTTGGTCACATGTGAGGCATTGCCGTACTCGGGAGAAATTGGGGCACAGATTTTGGGGTGCTTTTTCTCCTTCATACCTTCTGAAAATGAAAAATTTTGAGCCAGAACTGCATTTTTGTGTAAAAAAATGTAATTTTTCATGTTCACTGCCCACTTGTATCAAAATTGGTGAAACCCCTGGGGGTTTGAAATGTACACTATACCCCTAGATGAATTCCCTGAGGGGTGTAGTTTGCAAAATGGGGTCACTTGTGGGGGGGTTCCACTGTATTGGTGCTTGGGGGGTCTTGCTAATGCGACATAGCACCCACCAAAATTCCACCAGAATCTGAGCTGCAAAATCCAAAAATCACTCCTTCCCTTTTGAGTCCTGCCATGCACCCAACTGGTATTTTTTGGTCACATGTGAGGCATTGCCGTACTCGGGAGAAATTGGGGCACAGATTTTGGGGTGCTTTTTCTCCTTCATACCTTCTGAAAATGAAAAATTTTGAGCCAGAACTGCATTTTTGTGTAAAAAAATGTAATTTTTCATGTTCACTGCCCACTTGTATCAAAATTGGTGAAACCCCTGGGGGTTTGAAATGTACACTATACCCCTAGATGAATTCCCTGAGGGGTGTACTTTGCAAAATGGGGTGACTTGTGGGGGGGTTCCACTGTATTGGTGCAACATAGCACCCACCATTCATTCCACCAAAATCTGTGCTGCAAAATCCAAAAATCACTCCTTCCCTTCTGAGTCCTGCCATGCACCCAACTGGTATTTTTTGTTCACATGTGAGGCATTGCCGTACTCGGGAGAAATTGGGGCACAGATTTTGGGGTGCTTTTTCTCCTTCATACCTTCTGAAAATGAAAAATTTTGAGCCAGAACTGCATTTTTGTGTAAAAAAATGTAATTTTTCATGTTCACTGCCCACTTGTATCAAAATTGGTGAAACCCCTGGGGGTTTGAAATGTACACTATACCCCTAGATGAATTCCCTGAGGGGTGTAGTTTGCAAAATGGGGTCACTTGTGGGGGGGTTCCACTGTATTGGTGCTTTGGGGGTCTTGCTAATGCGACATAGCACCCACCAAAATTCCACCAGAATCTGAGCTGCAAAATCCAAAAATCACTCCTTCCCTTCTGAGTCCTGCCATGCACCCAACTGGTATTTTTTGGTCACATGTGAGGCATTGCCGTACTCGGGAGAAATTGGGGCACAGATTTTGGGGTGCTTTTTCTCCTTCATACCTTCTGAAAATGAAAAATTTTGAGCCAGAACTGCATTTTTGTGTAAAAAAATGTAATTTTTCATGTTCACTGCCCACTTGTATCATGTGAGGCATTGCCGTACTCGGGAGAAATTGGGGCACAGATTTTGGGGTGCTTTTTCTCCTTCATACCTTCTGAAAATGAAAAATTTTGAGCCAGAACTGCATTTTTGTGTAAAAAAATGTAATTTTTCATGTTCACTGCCCACTTGTATCAAAATTGGTGAAACCCCTGGGGGTTTGAAATGTACACTATACCCCTAGATGAATTCCCTGAGGGGTGTAGTTTGCAAAATGGGGTCACTTGTGGGGGGGTTCCACTGTATTGGTGCTTTGGGGGTCTTGCTAATGCGACATAGCACCCACCAAAATTCCACCAGAATCTGAGCTGCAAAATCCAAAAATCACTCCTTCCCTTCTGAGTCCTGCCATGCACCCAACTGGTATTTTTTGGTCACATGTGAGGCATTGCCGTACTCGGGAGAAATTGGGGCACAGATTTTGGGGTGCTTTTTCTCCTTCATACCTTCTGAAAATGAAAAATTTTGAGCCAGAACTGCATTTTTGTGTAAAAAAATGTAATTTTTCATGTTCACTGCCCACTTGTATCAAAATTGGTTAAACCCCTGGGGGTTTGAAATGTACACTATACCCCTAGATGAATTCCCTGAGGGGTGTAGTTTGCAAAATGGGGTCACTTGTGGGGGGGTTCCACTGTATTGGTGCTTTGGGGGTCTTGCTAATGCGACATAGCACCCACCAAAATTCCACCAGAATCTGAGCTGCAAAATCCAAAAATCACTCCTTCCCTTCTGAGTCCTGCCATGCACCCAACTGGTATTTTTTGGTCACATGTGAGGCATTGCCGTACTCGGGAGAAATTGGGGCACAGATTTTGGGGTGCTTTTTCTCCTTCATACCTTCTGAAAATGAAAAATTTTGAGCCAGAACTGCATTTTTGTGTAAAAAAATGTAATTTTTCATGTTCACTGCCCACTTGTATCAAAATTGGTGAAACCCCTGGGGGTTTGAAATGTACACTATACCCCTAGATGAATTCCCTGAGGGGTGTAGTTTGCAAAATGGGGTGACTTGTGGGGGGGTTCCACTGTATTGGTGCAACATAGCACCCACCATTCATTCCACCAAAATCTGTGCTGCAAAATCCAAAAATCACTCCTTCCCTTCTGAGTCCTGCCATGCACCCAACTGGTATTTTTTGTTCACATGTGAGGCATTGCCGTACTCGGGAGAAATTGGGGCACAGATTTTGGGGTGCTTTTTCTCCTTCATACCTTCTGAAAATGAAAAATTTTGAGCCAGAACTGCATTTTTGTGTAAAAAAATGTAATTTTTCATGTTCACTGCCCACTTGTATCAAAATTGGTGAAACCCCTGGGGGTTTGAAATGTACACTATACCCCTAGATGAATTCCCTGAGGGGTGTAGTTTGCAAAATGGGGTCACTTGTGGGGGGGTTCCACTGTATTGGTGCTTGGGGGGTCTTGCTAATGCGACATAGCACCCACCAAAATTCCACCAGAATCTGAGCTGCAAAATCCAAAAATCACTCCTTCCCTTCTGAGTCCTGCCATGCACCCAACTGGTATTTTTTGGTCACATGTGAGGCATTGCCGTACTCGGGAGAAATTGGGGCACAGATTTTGGGGTGCTTTGTCTCCTTCATTCCTTGTGAAAATGAAAAATTTTGAGCCAGAACTGCATTTTTGTGTAAAAAATGTAATTTTTCATTTTCACTGCCCAGTTGTACCACAATTGGTGAAACCCCTGGGGGTTTGAAATGTACACTATACCCCTAGATGAATTCCCTGAGGGGTGTAGTTTGCAAAATGGGGTAACTTGTGGGGGGGTTCCTAAATTTTAGCATCTTATGGTGCCTAGAAACCTACATGGTGCCTAAAAAATAATCTCATAAAAAGGAGGCTCCAAAATCAAGTAGGTGCTAAAATCAAGTAGGTGCTTCTTCTATTATGAAGCCTGTGGTTTGGTCAACGTGCACACTAGGGCCACATATAGGATATTTTTGAAAACAAAAGAATTGGGGGAATCAATTTTTAGTCACATTTCTCTAGTAAAATGTACTGTGTTCCTTAGAAAAATGTATTAAAATTGCAAATCTGCAAAAAAAATGAAATTTTGAAATTTCACCTACACTTTCTTTTAATTCCTGTGAAACACCTAAAGGGTTAACAAACTTCCAAAATGCTGTTTTGAATACTGTGAGGGGTGCAGTTTTTGAAATGGCATCATTTATGGGGGTGTCTCACATACAAGTCCCTCAAAGTCACATCAGAACTGAACTGGTCCCTAAAAAAATCAGTGTTTGAAATTTTCTTGAAAATTTGAGAATTTGCTATTCATATTGTAAGCCTCCTAGTGTCCCAAAAAATTAAAAGGAAGTTGAAATAATGATGGAAACATAAAGTAGACATATGGTCTATGTTAGTTATTAACTATTTTGAGTGGTATGATTATTTGTCTCACAAGCAGAAAATTTAACATTTTGCAAATCGCTAAATTTTCCATTTTTTCACGACATTTTGGTATTTTTCACAAAAAAACACAGACTGTATCGACCCAAATTTACCACTAATTTGAAGTACAATGTGTCACGAAAAAACAATCTCAAAATCACTGGGATAAGTAAAAGCAAAAAAAAGTTATCCCCACTTAAGTGAGACATGTCAGATTTGAAAAAAATGGCTCTGTCAGGAACGCAAAAACTAGCTCTGTCAGGAAGGGGTTAAACCTGTACTGCAGTGAGGAGTAGGGAGCAGAATGTGCTGTTAATAATACTGCAGGGAGGGGGCCAGGGCTTCATCAGGCTGCAGCCTAGAGCGCTGGGTCCTGGGAGGGTGGTGGGAGCATTGCATGGCCACTCACCGCCCATGGCTCTGTGTGGTGTGCCCTCATCTCCTTGTTTGCTGAGGGGCTCAAACCAGTGCCGATGCACATTTGTAACATGGCTCCTGCCCACCAAAGCTCACAGCATAGGAGCTGAGCGCACACCAAACAGGGCCAGTTTGTCACTAATATGAGAATTCTGTAAGGGGCACTAATGTAGGCAATGTTTAAGAGGCACTACTGGGGGAATTCTGTGTAAGGGACATTACTGGGGGCATATTATATAATGGACATTACATGTGTGGCATAATGTGTAATGTGCTTTATGGTATGTGTTATAATGTGTAATTGGCAATACGGTGTGCGGCAATGTGTAATGTGCATTATCATGTGCAGCAATGTGTAAAGGGCATTACGTGTGTGGCATAAGGTGTAATGGCCATTACGGCGTGCGGCAATGTGTAATGGCATTATGGTGTGCAGCATAATATGTAATGGTTACTGCAGTGTGTGACAATGTGTAATAGGCATTACGGTGTGCACAGTCCTGCCGCAGTGTGTCTAAGGGTCTCTTTCAGATCACTATCCCGAGTCAGATCCAGTATTTTGATCCCGGGTCCATCCCTTTCACACTAAACCCGGGTCGACCATTATACACAGGGCAACCCGGGTTTAACCCTTCTTATAACCCGAGTTGAAATGCCAGGTTCGTCGACCCTGGTTATTCAGTTTGGTGCTTTCACATCGCACCTCGACCCGGCAATAACCCGTGTTATAAATGCGGGGGGGGGGGGGGGCGCAGAAATATCAGTGTACAGGGCCCCAAGATTTCTGTTGCCGGCCCTGGTTTTACCCCTGTATATAAAACATGTAACTGTGACAGAGAAGGTGGCCCCTCTCAGCTCTGGGCTTTCTGGTTTTGTTTCAGTTTCTGTGCTTTTTTTTATATAATACGTGGCCTGTCTGTAAGATACAGTTTTAGGTCATCATCTAATTGCAAGATGCGCCAGTTTTTTGTAGAATTTTTAAAAATGCTTTGAACTAGCATTTGAAAAAATTCTACAAAAAACATTCTACAAAAAAACTGGAACATCTTGCAATTAGATGATGACGTAAAACCGTATCTTACAGACAGGCCACATCTTATATACAAAAAAGCACTGAACCTGAAACAAGAATTAGTTACCAGCACTATCAATCCAACAGACAACGGAGAAGTGGAGAAATCAAAAGGCTTCCACTTCTGCTTAAAAATGCAAAGCATATAAAAATGAAGGAAGGGCCTCAACTAAACCCACCACCACTTTTTCTTCAAACAGTACCAAGAAAGAATACAAAATAAAAGACCTAATTTCTTGCGCATCTGAAGGGGTAATTTACCTACTTCATTGCCCCTGTGGGTATCAGTATGTAGGACAGACGAAACGACAGCTAAAAATCTGAATTTCTGAACATATTTATAACACCAAAAGAGGCCTTACTACGCATAGCCTTTCAAACCACTTTTTATTCTGCCATAACAAAAACCCGAAAGGTTTAACCTTCATTGGAATCCAAAAAGTTAAATCAAGTTGGAGAGTCGGGGACCACATCAGACATCTAAAACAAATAGAGTCAAAGTGGATCTTCAAATTACAAAGCCTCCAACCTAAAAGGCATGAACATAGACTTTGAGCTGAACGCATTCCTTTAAATCCATCTTCAATAAATTCAATTAGCAATTTTTCTCTTTTCTTCTTAATCCTTTTCTTATCCTTAATTTCTTCAAAATGCACCTGTTTTTCCTTTAAGGAGGAGAAAAAAAACTTGTTTCATTTTATTTTCACTTTTAAAAATTTTAAAAGTATTGTAACTTTATTAAATATATTGTATCCTAATTTTTTTTTATATCCAATCCTTATTGAAAGGGCATTCCAGCAATATACTGGCCCAACTTCTTCTTTCACATTGCCTAAACGTTTGAGACCGAGAATTTTTAAACAGTATTTAAAACGGTATATTACCGTTTTAAACAGACAAGAGCTATAAGACAGCGTAGTGCATATGTAATGAGCCGCTCCTTTGTATCCTTTGGTATATTGCAGTTTGCATTAATTTATGTTATGTTTTAATATTTCATTTGTGTTAATATGTAAAATACTTTTTTATTTATGTATTTATTTATTGTAATATATTTTTGTTGCAAGTTTAATAAATGGGAGAATTCCCTCTCAGTTCTAGGCCCCGGAGCAGCTGCACTCCCTGCACCTATGGTAGTTACACCCTTGGCTTTGGCTTCCAACTGAGCTATTTTAGTGCTGGATCTGCCCGAGTGTGTTTATATATTGTTTTGTGCTGCAAAGTTCCTGGTAATTACTGGGGCGTCCATTGTGGCGGGAGGGGCTGCCGATTAAGCAGTCCAAAGGGTAGATGGGAGATCTATTTAAAATGCGATGTTGCCCATAGCAACCAATCAGATTCTATCTATATCTTCTAGAAAGTGCTAAACAATTAAGAAGTAGAATCTGATTGGTTGTTATGGGCAACGCCCCATCTTCAGTAGAACTCCCATCTTAGTAAATTTACCCCTGTGTGGGAAGCCTGGGATACTGCCATCTGCGGCTTCCAGCTCTCCTAAATTCTTTAGTCCTCCTTATCAGTCCTGTGCAGGGTGAGGTAGAGAATAGTCACACAATCGCACTGCATTCACCGACAACGACATAACACGCTGGGAGCCCCTGGCCGAGGGGTAATGGATGCGCATCAGCAAAGAGAATCGCTTCACGCTCTAAATATATCCTCATTTACAGCCCACAACAAACATTATCTTTATCGCCCCTTCTCTCTCGATTACTAACAAACAAAAGCCTCGGTGTAAACCGTTCATCCTCTGCAAAGAGGCGCCTGGGAAAGTGTGTCTCTTCCAGATGCGAACACTAAACTGC
Organism: Crinia signifera; assembly: GCF_055691185.1. Classification (NCBI taxonomy): domain Eukaryota; kingdom Metazoa; phylum Chordata; class Amphibia; order Anura; family Myobatrachidae; genus Crinia; species Crinia signifera. The sequence goes on along the minus strand of NC_139227.1, from coordinate 37,566,296 downwards.
AGGTGCAGCTTTCACACTCTCAGGAAATTACTGATTGCAGATAGGAGACATTTTTATTTCAGTTTTTTTTTTTTTTTACACTGTAAATGCTGCAGAAAAGCTTAGAGATAAAATGACAAAATTAAGGGCCTCTGTGACAGAAATAAGGAATCCATCCCGCAAATGTTTGCCAAACAGAATGGCATGCCACGGAGAAGCGCCAAGAGGGGGTACACAGAGCCTGGAGCTCCCTTTTGTGCCGCAGATTATGTTGAGGGTGTAGAGAATGCGCCCCCGTTCCCCCTAAGGACAACTGCTTTAATTGGAGTTGTTTTGGGACTTCTTTTCTTTTGTGAAGCTACAAATCACATACGATATGATGTATCGTACACGCTGCTATTGACTGCCACAGTTTAAAAAAAAATCCTTGTGGGAGCCATGGCGATCTCTGCACACAGGACCGTGGATCGGATTGGATCAGAGGTATGCCACTTTTCACAAGATTTATCGTCCAGATGGGTCGAAGTTGTGTGAAAAAAGACCATATTGTATAAGTGTATGGGCAGCTTTTAGTGATGAGTGTCGATTCAGATTTGATCGAGGATACACTCCTCTCACTTTTTATCTCTCTGCTCTTGTTACATCTGCCCCATCTGCAGTGCAGCATGGTTTGTCCAGTTGCAGAGTTGCATTTTGGTTTCATCTTGTAACATACTAGTGGCGGATCCAGAGGTGAGGCTGCAGCGCAACCAAAATAAAAACAGGGGAGCCGCTCCAACTGCAAGTGAGTCCGGACTGTGATGATTGGCAGCATTTGGGTGGCTTCCCTATTTGAATTTGGGTTGTGCCACAGCCCCACCTGATACTGCCACTGCTCCCAACTCTGAATCACCCCAAATCTCTACATCAGGGTTGCTCTATTACATTTGGCCCTCATCAATAAAACTCATTTAAGATCCCCACCCCAGAAACAAAAGCAGTCATTGATGTTACCGTGGGCCACCGTATGGTAGACAAACAATTTACAGAAACTTTTTGAAATGATTTTGCTCAGGACACACAACATAAACACTGTGCGTCTGATAGCGACAGATGTGTTTGGCTAGAAATATAAAACCGCTTGAGATACTATACATTGTTTAACGTCAAACAGTATGTACCTTATAATGAGATCCGCTTTGTTGTGTTCCCATGTAGAGAGTACAGTACATTGTACACTACACACAGCCCCCGTTTCTCATCTGCCCTTTAAGTCACAGCAGGTAGACAGGCAACGTCCGCAGGCTCTTTAATATAATATGAGAGCCACAGTGTGAAGTAGAAGTGCACATTTGTGGTTCAGCTTTTACGGTTTCTCTAAATGGAACCAAAATATTTTTATTTTAAACAAAGATAAGGGGCCGTTTCCCATGATATCTCATTTTGGCAGTCACTGCATTTCCAAGGACATTTAAAAACATGTTTTTATTTCAATTGTTAAGTTTAGAGACTTGTCCTGCAGTTCTGAGCACTTGATAGTGTTCGAATACCGGTGTAAAGGTGGTGGTGGTATGGCAGAGTGAACATACCCACAGCGGTACCCAGCTCTCTGACGGTGTGAAAAGTGTGTAATGGATGTCCATCTCCCATTTCGGTTCTCTACCACTGTGACTAGATGGCACAGTGCATGAGCAGTAATAGGGTTGGCAGCCATCTTGGTTAGGGATTTGAAAAAAAAAAACACTGATTGGTTGGTATTTTCTCTCTATCCACTTCATCACTCTCCAAGGTTTAATACATCTGCCCTTGTTGCTGTACTCCGTATTTGGGCAGCTGCCACACCAGCAGATATTACAGTAGACTGTTGTTTCTGTGCTTTGGCATATTGTTGGCACATAGACCTGATTTACACACCAGCTGAATAATGCAGCTGGCACAGGAGCCAAAGCCTTTCCTGAAACTGATCATACTATGAGGATTGTCAGTGCCATCTCCCCAGACAACCCGACTGTCCTGTCCTGCGTCCCCCCAGCTCGCTGATCAAGGTCGGATGTGACTGGAAGTAGGTCAGTAATCTGCCAGAACATCAGTGCATGTCGTCCTCACAGTATATGTGTCAGATGGCATGTACAGGGAGGGGACGTTTGTGATTGTGCCCAATAGTGTCGCACACCTGAAGTCACTTAAGTACCTGTCTGAGCTTTTTTTTGGGGGGGGGGGGGGGGGGGGGTTGTGGTGATGCGCGTCTGCAGTCAAGTGCAGCAATACCTAAATGTGCACAAAACACAGCACAGTTGTCCGAGAGGTAGATCGGCTTAGCCTTACTTTAAACCGTTTTAATCCAATTATCGCCCGGGGACACAGCTTGGCATTTAATGGTACACGGATAACTATCTGGGATAGGCTGAGAACATTTTTGGATGAGTTGTGTCCCACTAGAAGCGTGGTAGAATTATAAATATAAATATATGCAATTTGTCCGGTGCTCGGTTGCCTAATTACAGGGGCTCCAGTTACAGGAGTGGCATACACAAGGGTCAATATCTGGATTTACCAACCCTACACAACCCACACAGTAGATCGGTTGGGTTGCTCAGGGCAGTAGAGAGCATAGCCGGGCCCAGGCATTACCCAGGGGGTGTGGCCTGATCATGGGAGGCCTGGCCATGCACTGTTAAAATAAAATAATGTTGCAGCCACTACTTCCATGTAAAGGGTAGGACTAGGGCCTCTCCATCAGACCTGGGCCCGGGTAATTAGTACTGGGCTGCTGGGCGTGTCCCGGAGAGAACTGTGCTGCTGGGCGTGTCCCGGAGAGGACTGGGCTGCTGGGGCGTGTCCCGGAGAGGACTGGGCTGCTGGGGCGTGTCCCGGAGAGGACTGGGCTGCTGGGGCGTGTCCCGGAGGACTGGCTGCTGGGGCGTGTCCGGAGAGGATTGGGCTTCTGGGGCGTGTCCCAGAGAGGCACAGGAGCATGGCATGTCAGGAGTCACAGGGGCGTGGCATGTCAGGAGGCACAGGGATGTGGCATGTCAGGAGGCATAGGGACGTGTGAGGATGCACAGGGCAGGATATGTCAGGAGGCACAGGGGCATGGCATTTTAGGAGGCACAGGACATGTCAGGAGGCACAGGGGCGTGGCATGTCAGGAGGGCACAGGCACAGGACATGTCAGGAGGCACAGGGACATGTCAGGAGGCACAGGGGCGTGGCATGTCAGGAGGCACAGGACATGTCAGGAGGCACAGGACATGGCATGTCAGGAGCCACAGGGACGTGGCATGTCAGGAGGCACAGGGACGTGGCATGTCAGGAGGCACAGGGACGTGGCATGTCAGGAGGCACAGGGACGTGGCATGTCAGGAGGCACAGGACGTGGCATGTCAGGAAGCACACGGACGTGGCATGTCAGGAGGCACAGGGACGTGGCATGTCAGGAGGCACAGGGACGTGGCATGTCAGGAGGCACAGGGACGTGGCATGTCAGGAGGCACACGGACATGGCATGTCAGGAGGCATAGGGACGTGGCATGCCAGGTGGTACAGGGGCGTGGCATGTCAGGAAGCACATTATTGTTGGGGTAAAAGGGCCTCAGGATCCATAACCTAAAATATATATATCAGTATATCAGGATTTCGCATAGAGGCCCAATAAATGTGTACAGTAGTTCCACATACACAGTAGATTCCATGTCTCAGACGCCGTCCCGTCCCTGGTGTATGTGTATGAAGTGCTTCATGTATACTGATAAAGTGCCATGTGGTGCACATCACACTCCTAAGACATTTCCTTTTAATAATAAACCAGGTTATAAAATATTAAAGCCCACTTGCAGTGTACCGGAGGGAAACGTTACCATTGGCCAGCATTGAGCTATGCACTGACCCCACTATACTGCGAGGGCGTAGAGGATATCCCTGCAGCTGTAGGGCATGCTGCCACCAGTTACCCTCTATCATACATTGGCCCACTGATATCTGAGCCTCAGGCAGGTACTGTGTTAGCTGCTCTTGGTTCTGCTGCTGGCTGCATGAATAATGTAATACCAGGTAGGACTGCAGAAAGCCGCCTTTTTCTTATTTAGTAACTGCAAATCCGTATCGACGTTGGGGCACAGTAGGAATTTCTATAATTAAACATTATTTCGCAGTAAGCGGCAATGTATTTCTTAATGGAATGGCACATTTGCAGAACATGGCTTCCTTCAGGCTTACGTGGTATTTAAAAGCATGGATGTAATGCTGGGCTTCTATAATACAGACCATTTGCACACACATCATTAATAAATATACATGGCGTGAAAGCTGCACGGTACCAGTGATCAGTGTGCAATTCCAGAGATTTGTATTCATTCTACATGGCACAGAAATGGTCTTGACGTAAAGTCTGCATGTTGACCTATTGACCTTTCCATCTGGAACCTATTATTGGGTCCATGCTAGCTCCCTGGTCCTTATTGGCTGCTGTCTTTGCCAGCTTAGTTCTGTGCAGATTTATTGTATGTATTGTGGTGGGAGCGTGTGGCACAATTCCACTGTATAATTGTACAGTGCCCACTCGCTTGCCATGCTCTGAGCTCGGTGCCTCGATGCGCGTGGCAGACATTTTTATTCTCCCTCTATATCCACCAGGATGGTAAAGTATCAACACGGTTAAAGCAAAAAAATCATGAAAAACCTGTGTCGACATTGTCACTGTTGACCCCGTTCCGGGTGACATTTCCTTGCCTTGATCTTCTGTTACTGTAGACGATGTCAACTATGTTTAGGTGTCTACTAGTCACGTTCGACCACATGATTGTCGATCTAGACATCGTCGATCTGTCAACCGGATATGGGGCCAGATGGGATGCGGTCATCTATTAGAATGAACTTAGGTCTACAGTCATTAGGTCGACCCCACTAGGTCGACTGGCAGGAAGGTCGACCTGACTTAAGGTCGACATGGGCCAAGGTCGACATGACTTAAGATCGAATTTGCATAAAGGTCGACATGAGGAAGGTCGACTGGTCATAAGGTCGACATGGGTTTTTCACTGTTTTTTGAGCCGACATGTGCCGACAGGCGTTATTTCATGCCCTACCATCCACTAGGGCGTGGTGGGAGAATAAAATAGTGTGCCGAGCGCAGCGAGGCACCGTGCCCGAAGCATCGCGAGCGAAGCGAGCGATGCGAGGGTCCGATTCTCATTGCCAACTGTGTCCATGTCGACTGTGTCGACATTCGGATCAAAAAACAGTGAAAAACCCATGTCGACCTTATGACCAGTCGACCTTCCTCATGTCGACCTTTATTCAAATTCGACCTTAAGTCGTGTCGACCTTGGCCCATGTCGACCTTAAGTCAGGTCGACCTTCCTGCCAGTCGACCTAGTGGGGTCGACCTAATGACTGTAGACCTAACTGCAGTCTGACCAATGATCCCATTCCGGTCAGATGCACTAAGCTTCAAAAAGTGATAAAATGGAGAGTGATAAACAACCAGCCAATCAGCTCCTGCCTGGCATTTTTCAAACACAGTCTGTGACATGACAGGTAGGAACTGATTGGCTGGCTGTTTATCACTCTCCATTTTACCACTTTTTGAAGCATAGTGCATCTGGTCCAATGTCTGAATCAGGCCCCTTGTCCACTACAGGTGAAAATGGGAGAAGCTTTATAATGCCGCCTAGTGGCAGAAAACGGTACAGCTAGGAGAACATCATGACCCTATTGTAAATCCACCCACATTACATCCAGGAGGTCATCATTCTGGTTGACACCCAAAGCTGCGGTATTCGCATTGCGTGTCATTTTACCGCCGCCAGCACAAATGGCTGCCCCCCCCCCCCCCCCCGCACGCTGAATATACCAGCACGCTTGTGAATGGATGTTTAGCAAAATCGTTCAATGGTCGCCGACCATCGAATGATTTTGCAGGCCTCTCTGGTGTCTAACATCTGTGGGCGCCCTGTACGTTAAGCGGACATCCGCTGACATCAGAATGCCCGCACCAGTGTCACCACGCCATTTTCATGGGAGCGCAGTCCGTCGCTGCCACCCCCTGCCAGCACTGCTAGGTGCAAACGGGACCTCAAACAAGCAGTTCGCCATACCCGCTCGCACCAAGCGGCTGCACGTGCGCATACAAGTTTATGCCCATGCGCTCACCATTGCTCCCATTGATCAGGGGCGCGTACCGATCAGAATAAGAACCCCAAACTCTCTGATTTTCAGTGAAATCTTCTCACCAGTGTCAACCTTGTCTGCAGATGGGTATGGGTCATTACGTCGACCAAAGGAAGGTCGACATGGCCTTAGGTCGACACATGAAAAGGTCAACCCAGCGGTAGGTTGACAGGGTCATTAGGTCGACACACTAATTATAGTCTCCCTCTACGCCGTAGGGCATGAAATACCGCCTGTCTGCATAGGTGGGTTAAAAAAACCATGAAAAACCCATGTCGACCTTTTAATTGTGGACCTTCCCCATATCGACCAAGTGCTTGTGTAGACCTAATGACCCTGTCGAATTACAGCCATGTCGACCTTTTCATGTGTTGACCTAAGGCCATGTCAACTTCATGGGTCGACTCAATGCATGTCAACCTTTTATGTGTCGACCGAACGACTGTATACCCTGCAGATAGTAGAACAATGTCTGGAAGCTGTAAAATGCTGCGTATGATGTAATGAGCTGTCCCCAGAATACTACTGCGCTACTTGCTATGAGCTGTCACCTGCGGAACCAGATCTCCTGAGTCTTTCAACGCGAGTAAAACAAATAGTTTAGCTCAGGAAAAACAAAACTCCGAGCGCTGACTTCTCATAGGGCCTTATTCTGGTTCACTCTCAGAGGCAAATTCCTTCTCAGATGGACAAAACCATGCTGCACTGCAGGGGGGCAGATATGACATGTGCAGATAGAATTATATTTGGGGGGGGGGGGGGTGTTCTTCAAAGTGAGATCTATATTGCAGTGTAAAATCAGTATTTTACCTGCACAGAAACAAAATAACTCGCCCAAATCTAACTCTATCTTACATCTGCCCCACCTGCAGTGCACTTGGTTTTGTCCATTTGAGAAGGAATTTGCCTCTGAGAGTGAACCAGAATAAGGCCCATATAGTCTCTATTCCAGATAAAGTTGGAGTAATTAGATCAGTCCGATATGCGCAATCGATAACCCGCATTAAGATTCCACTGTCTGAGGGGTTAACGGTGAACAGCTATACAATGGGTGAAATGTAATAGGATGAGAGATTCAGAAAGTGAGAGATTTGGTAAGAAATCTCCAGTTTTTTTAAAGTGGCAATCATTTACACAGCAAAACCAGTGTGATTTTGCTGTGTCAATAATTGCCACATTAAAAAAACTGGAGATTTCTTACCAAATCTCTCACTTTCTGAATCTCTTATCCCATTACATTTCACCCCAGATGTTCTACAAACAGCGGCCAGATCGTCCTTGCGTGTGTCATTACCGCCAGTGTCACTTGGAATTTGGAGAAGGTGAGGCTGGATGTCGGCAGCGATATGTCTGTAACATGACAAGAAGTCTCTTAATGCTCTCCATTGACCGTGTAGATGTTCAGGGGGATTACTGTATAACATGATGGCAATACCTGGGCGCTATAGGAGTCTAGAGTAAAAGTGCTCTCTCACACCACTCTGCCAGCAAATCAGAATTACTGATCAATTTTCAAAAGCGTGCTTAAACAGGGCTGAAACTAGGATTATTGTCACCTATAGGCAGTCATTTGGTTCCACTCCCCCTCCCTGCATGCATCATTGCATGTATAGGTATTACAGACACCACCCGGGGCATGCGAACCCCACTTCACCCCAGTTGTGACCCTGGTTTAAATGATCTATTTGCCTCTATTACCGGGATGGATGGGGGTCGCTGTACACTCTTAAGGGATCGCTGAGATTCTCTGCATCCGTGATTCATGTCTGCAGAACTGCAGAGATAAAGGAAAGAATAAGACACCATCGGAAACAGAATGATAACAAATATATACTATAGGGAATCGGTACATCTATTAGAATGAACTTAGGTCTACAGTCATTAGGTCGACCCCACTAGGTCGACTGGCTGGAAGGTCGACCTGACTTAAGGTCGACATGGGCCAAGGTCGACATGACTTAAGGTCGAATTTGCATAAAGGTCGACATGAGGAAGGTCGACTGGTCATAAGGTCGACATGGGTTTTTCACTGTTTTTTGATCTGAATGTCGACACAGTCGACATGGACACAGTTGGCAATGAGAATTGGAACCTCGCATCGCTCGCTTCGCTCGCAATGCTTCGGGCACGGTGGCTCGCCACAGCTTTAATAACCTCCTCCACGCCCTAGTGGATGGTAGGGCATGAAATACTGCCTGTCGGCACATGTCGGCTCAAAAAACAGTGAAAAACCCAATGTCGACCTTTTGACCAGTCGACCTTCCTCATGTCGACCTTTATGCAAATTCGACCTTAAGTCATGTCGACCTTGGCCCATGTCGACCTTAAGTCAGGTCGACCTTCCTGCCAGTTGACCTAGTGGGGTCGACCTAATGACTGTAGACCTAAGTTCATTCTAATAGATGACCGCATCCCCTATATACAGCCAGCATTCAGTGATTCCTCTTGATGGGAGTCACCTAATCTGTTCACCTGATGTTAATATGCCTGCAAACACATATTATGGGAATCCTGGAGAGAGATAAAGTACCACACAATCAATTCCTAATCATACCTCCCAACTGTCCTGCTTACCATGGGAACGTCCCGGTTTTTGGGGACGTTACCGCAGCCCGCCCGGGGCCAGCAATGTCCTGCGTCGGGGGGGGGGGGGAAGTTGGTAGTCCCCACTGCCACCCGCTTGTCAGCAGGGAATAGACGCAGGCAGAGGGGCAGCAGTGGCTAAACGGGGGCATGGCCTCGCACGGGTGTCATGATTTGAAGGCCACACCCCCTCTCCGAGCAAAGGTCCCGCTGGACCACCAATGAAAGTTTGGAGGTATGCCTAACTGTCATATTACAGGCTGTGTTTGAAAAATGGCAGCTAGGAGCTGATTTGTTGGTACATTATCTCTCTACGCTTTATCGCTTTGCTATTGCCTTTTGTATAACTGTATCAGTGTGCAACCTAGAGCCGGATTTAGACCTCATGGGGCCCTAGGAAAGATATCAGTTTGGGGGCCCCCTTCCCCAATTAGATACTAACTTCGTCATTATGGTCCTTGGCATCTACTGTTTGCACATTCCATTCCCACACATCCGCTTAGTTAGTGTTAGGGTATTAGGGTCACACTTGGGGTGTTAGTATTAGGGTATTAGGGTCACGCTTGGGGTGTTAGTGTTAGGGTGTTAAGGTCAGTCTTGGGGTGTTAGGGTGTCAGTGTTAGGGTATTAGGGTCAGGCTTGGGGTGTTAGTTAGGGTATTAGGGTCACACTTGGGGTGTCAGTGTTAGGGTAATAGTGTCAGCCTTGGGGTGTCAGTGTTAAGTAATTAGGGTCAGTCTTGGGATGTTAGTGTTAGGGTATTAGTGTCAGCCTTGGGGTGTCAGTGTTAGGGTATTAGTGTCAGCCTTGGGGTGTCAGTGTTAGGGTAATAGTGTCAGCCTTGGGGTGTCAGTGTTAAGTAATTAGGGTCAGTCTTGGGATGTTAGTGTTAGGGTATTAGTGTCAGCCTTGGGGTGTCAGTGTTAGGGTATTAGTGTCAGCCTTGGGGTGTCAGTGTTAGGGTAATAGTGTCAGCCTTGGGATGTTAGTGTTAGGGTATTAGGGGCAGGCTTAATTAGCAAAATTAAGCGACCATTCTGCCCCCATCATGGCAGCAAGGACAAGTTACTGTTTTTCTCAACCGGACCATTCTCCTCGCGTCTTTCTTGTAATTACACAATCCATCGGCTCTGTCTTCCTCTAACGGCCTGCAGAATGAACAACATTTTGGGAGGCCGCGTGTAGCTTTTAATGGCGCGCTTCAGGGCTTCAAAGTTCTCTGCAAAGCGAACAGCAGTCTGCAAGCATGGGACGTGATTATTAATCAGGGTGAGAGAGGAAATCTCTATAACGAGGAATGAGCTGTACGCGCAGCAACCGGCCCCAGAAAATGTCTGGAATAGCAGAAGAGAACCGCTCTAGGGCCTGAACAGCTTCACTTTTGTACATGTCCCCAGGCTGCCAGGATGCAGAGTCGTCGGAGCGAAAATCAGCGCTCGCAGCAAAAGGGATGAGCTTGGCGTCTGCATCTGGCTGCAACGTGGGAACCAGGCCTAGGGACCCACATCCACAGAAATCAACATTGGTTTGGAGTTTTGCAGCGGTACGGACCTGTAGCTGCCAGAGATTGTATCTAGTATAAGTAACATTCACATTCCAGGCTCTTTATATTAAAATGAGTTAATCTTAAGTATTATTTAATTGTAAATCAGTTTTCAATATTTGAATATAAAAAAAAAAAAGTCTGATATGTAAAATAAAACTTTCACCACTGTTGGCAATCTGTTCACCACTTGTTTCCAACCAGGGTCATATCTCTCAGAGGCATTGGACGCACCAGCCTATTGGCTCCAAGCCCTGAAGGGGACACCTGTATGTACAGAAGCACCTGTGTGGTTCACAGTGAGGGCAGTTCCTTCTATGGAGTTCTGCAGTGCACCTGCTGCTCTTGCAATTACTTGGTTCTGTAGCCGGAACACCTGCAATAGGGGACATGACTGCTCCTGTCTGTTACTGCTCAGTCAGTACACTGCAGCAAGTGTTGGTGCACCTGCAGAGCTTGCAGCTGGGCTGACATGAGACCACCAGTGAGCATGGATTCACCGGCCATTAGGCCTCATAGCAGATTATCGACCCTTTAAACTGCGGTCACATATTTTGCAATGGGGAAGTGATGGCGGTGGGGCAGTGACTCCGCATTGTGGGGAAGCAAACCTGACAATGCAGGCATATCCAGACCATTTGCGGGGTGGGCTGCGGCAACTGATCACATTGAAATTCAACTTCCCTCTGGGCGACTGGGATGAACTTTCGCCTATGTTTTCAACCACATTTGTCTAGTTTTGCTCCATGCAAGTGGCACCAAAAATAATATAAAACCTCCCGCAGGTCATGTTTTCTGGGGTTATGGATCATAGGATAGACAGCAACTAGGTCGCCAAGCTTTAGGTCAACACCACTAGGTTGACATGCATGAAGGTCGACATGCAGGAACGTCGCCATGACTGGAGGTCGACGTGAGTTAGGGCGACAGGGTCATTAGGTTGATACAAGCATTATGTTGACACAGTCGACATGGACACTGAAACTTAGCACCACGTCAACTCGCATGGCTCGTTGCCCTTGGCACACTATCTTTTTTCTCCCATCACGCCCTAGTGGATGGTAGGGCATGAAATACCGCCTGTCGGCACATGTCGGGTCAAAAAACAGTGAAAAAACCCATGTCGATCTTTTGACTGTCGACCTTCCCCATGTCAATCCCATGTTCCCCTAATGACCCTGTCGACCTAACCCATGTCCACCTTCATTCATGTCGACCTTCCTGCATGTCAACCTAGTGGTGTTTCGGGATAGGCCTGCATACAGTAAGTGAGTTACTCTATGTATCTGGCTTGTGCTGCAGTTCAGTACAAGAGGTTAGTGCAAAGGATTGCTGAGACTTGTAGTCAGTAGTTTGGCACAGTAAAAAAATGTAACTTAAACTGGTTCAATTGGTAACCCCCCAGGTTCTTAATTATTATTATATATTTTATTTTACATTTTTAAATCTATATTTTTTTATTACGTTAGGAAATTGCTGTCACTACCCGTGTAAGTGAAGGTGGCACACGTCGCGCATGCAAATAAGGTTAAAATCAGAGGTTTTGTCCTTTTTTTATTATTAAAAAAACCATGCCAGGGAACAAGAGAAATACATAAATGCATAAAATATTTGGGTGAAATAACCACCCTTCCTCGGTGCCCCCACTCCCAGTATCAGCAAATGAGCTTCTACATAGTAATTGTAGACAATGCGAGCAGCAGGTTTCCATGGTGACCAGTCTGTGGCGTAAGGCGACTGTGTTTCTGCCCATTTATTAAAGGAGGGGGGTGTTCTACAATAGCAATTTGTGCTGCCTAGGGGCATACAGTACCTGCCAGGGGTGCACAGGTTGTGACCACACAGTATTTTTACAGTGCTGAAAATCAGCTCATTGATTTACATACTCCCGTTTCTGGTTGGCTCGGTAAGCAGCAAAGTTTGCTGCTTACGTGGGCTGAACCCCCCCCCGAATCACTGTGGTACCACGGGCCAGATGCATCAAGCTTCAAAGAGTGATCAAATGGACAGTGATAAACAGGCAGCCAATCAGCTCCTACCTGTCATGTTACAGGCTGTGTTTGAAAAATGTCAGATAGGAGCTGATTGGCTGGCTTATTATCACTCTCTACTTTATCACTTTTTGAAACTTGATACATCTGGGCCCATGTGAGGGGATATGTTCGGTAACAGGACGACCAGTGAATGATTTCTCTCAGCTTCGGTAATAAAAGTTAGTCTGACTCTGAACTGACTTTTAGTTTCTTTGGTATCCGCCGAAGAGGGGGCGGGTGCTGATGTAATGTGATGTCAGCCACCCTCCCCAGCAGGCATCAACCCACCTGTGTTCCCATGGGAACGCCCAATGTTTTCAGGTGCCGCCCATAAAATGCTGGGCGTTTAAATGGTCCAGTCCTGTTTCCGCCCCCGGCCCTCCTACCCCGCAACAGACAGCCTGGCGAGTGTGTAACTCACCAAAGCCGGTCAGTGTTGGGCTGGGCCTGAATTTGGATCACACCGAGTGATCCTGAATCGGCCCCTATAGCAGGTGTCCTCATCCACAACCCTCAAGGACCCCCAATAGGCCATGTTTTTGGAAGCAGGTCTGCAATACCAATCAACTGTGGTACATCCCGCCACACATACATACTAACATAGGCGGTAAGTATCACATAGGGCAGCTCTTGCGATAAGAGCTGCCCTTGCGAAAGCAGCCGGCATAGGGTTACTGGGTCCCCGCGGCTCTCCCCCTCCTGCTGTGCCCGGCAGCCTCCTGCTCAGATAGCTGCAGGGACCGCCGTGCTCCTCCACCTCCTCCCTGCACCCAGACAGGGGGATGTTCTGGTGGTCACTGGACCGGGCAGCACAGCAGGAGGCTGCCCGGACATCAGGTGAGGGGGGCAGAGTGGGCAATGCAGGGCGGTAGGTGTCACAAAAAGAAGCCCATAGGCTTCTATAGACCTTGAGCCATGTCGACCTTTAACCCTGTCGACCTTGGGGACAGTCGACCTTCCAGGGTCGACCTAATGACTGTCGACCTAAGTCTGGTCTGACAGATGACCGTTTCCTTCTATAGGGGTAAACCAACTATAGCTGGCATAACCCCCACACAGCGAAGTCCAGGTGGCATCTAAAAATGCGGACCCTCAACCAACCTCTCGACTTTGAAACCTCGCATTGCTGTGCAATACTGCCTCCAGCGCCTGCGCCTCTGCATTAATAGCCCTGTCTGGTACATCTTGTACATAACTGGGAGAATGGAGGCGGACCTGTTGGATGTCAGCAGCCAGGCACATTCTTCTGGGGAAATTGAGCGGCACACATTGCTACTGACCATACCAGATCACTTACCTTCCTGCAGATATGGGACAGAAGATATATTATCATGTATATACTGTACATTAAAAACCCTGAGACTCTGGCGGCGTGAATTAATGGTGCAGTCACCATAAGCCACTGATCTGTCACTTAAACATGGAGCATCAGAAATGAGCCCTGAAAATAACTTCTACTTAAGACATATTATTGTTGAGAGACTAATGAAAACGCTCCTATGACGGTGAGTCGTGATTAAAGTGGATTATTTGGTTTGGAAATTGCAGCCAATTAGACAGTTAAGAGCGTGTGTCTGTGTCAGCCTCTGAATTGCATTATGCTCTATTCAGACGCTGACATATTTTTTTTTTCTTATACAGTATTCCTGCCATTGAGTTTTTATTTCCTTCTATGCAGACACCATCTGAGAAATATCCTTTACTTATGGAAGAATGGCGGAATTGTGCCAACATCGGAAACGCTCCCGATAAGATTCTGTTTGCTTTTAGTCTCTTTGAAAAGCAAAGTAATCAACTGCTCTTGATTCAGAGAGCTGGCATTTCTGCATCCTCCTAATTAATGAATGTATTTCTGTTTGTGTTTCACGTGCGGCTGTAAACCTGAAGGAATTATAGAATGCGGTAAACTCAAGGGATGCGGGGGGAAAGCGTCATTGTTAGTATAGAAAGCAGAAAGATAAAGGTACAAGGCACTAAACCAGTATATATAGTAAATGTGAGATTGCAGGGAGACACAGATGGACTAAGATGCGGGGAATAAGCAGGAAAGACAGGCGGAATAGTGACTCACTACAGTGAGACAGGCAAAGGGAAAGCTCTATTAATCTGTGGGAGGTAAAAGCTCCCAGGTCCCCAGCGCCTACGCATTTTATTTTATTTTTGTTGGAGATCGTTTTTTGAAACGCACTGTGATCTTTCCGCGTTTTTGAAACTCCTGTAGAGGGGAATTTATGGGCTGAAGCGGAGAACAGATGACGTCAATTGATTTATTTATAAAGGAGAAGGACAAGGAAAAATAGAGGGGAAATTTACATACTGAAGTTTAATTCCACCAGTGAAACACGCAACATGCTGGATCCAATTATGGAAGGCATGACCAAACTATGGCCCTCCAGCTGTTGTGAAACTACAAGTCCCATCATACCTTGCCACTGTTTTGCTTTTAGGGAATGCTAAAACTATGATGAGGCATGCTGGGATGTGTAGTTTCACAACAGCTGGAGGGCCATAGTTTGGACATGCCTGAATTATGGAGTGTGCCGAACATTACCCAGAAGGCTTTCATCATATGAAATGAACAAAGCTACATATTAAGTCAATATTTGGTGCGATCGACATTTCCCTTAAAACAGCATCAATTCTTCTAGGTACACGTGCACAAAGTCAGGGAGTAGGATTACAGTCTGGTGTATGCTTAACCAATCATGCCAAACACTTAATAATGATCATAATTTTCATGTGTAGGTTGAAACACAGTCATTAACTGAAATAGAAACAACCGTATAGGATTTTAAAACCGGGTGAATACCAATCAAACTCTGCTACAAAGGTGAGTTTGTGACAAAGGACATTGTCACGCTAGGGGTACCTTGTGGATCTGTCTGAGGCCTGGAGGTTGGGTGTTTGCGACTTGAAGGAGACTGGAGAACAGCAGGTTGGTGAAGCGTCAGCAGGCACGGAAGACTGGCAGTAGGTGCGGATGCAGACAGCAGGATGGTGAAGCGTCAGAAGGCACGGAAGACTGGCAGTAGGTGCGGATGCAGACAGCAGGATGGTGAAGCGTCAGCAGGCACGGAGGACTGGCAGTAGGTGTATCTGGACGACAACAGGAGTGGAGATGAGCCAACAGACCCGGGGAGCTGGCAGCAGGTGCAGCCATGGCCGCCGAGAGAGGGGGGGAGCGGGTACATTTTACCTGGGCCCGGGGCCTATCAGGGGGCCCGGGGCCGACAACTCACAACATAACTTTTTTTTTTTAATAGCTGGTGCGAATGATGTGACTCTGAGTAGCGGGGTCGGGAGCGCGGGCGGCGCCGGTATATCAAGGGAGGAGAGAGGGCGCACGCGGGCGGGGAGCGGGTGTGTGCAGTGTGCTGATCCACAGTCAGGAGACTGTCTTGCTGTGTGTGCCGGCAGAGACGTTACACTGCCGCTGCGGAGCTTCCGTCAAGAGACTCCCGCGAGATGAGATGATGTCATCATCTCGCAGGTCACCGTCTCCTGACTGTGGATCAGCAGACTGCACAGGCCAGCAGCTGGGACCGGACGCTGCAGTCTGCTGCCTGTGACAGGACACCAGGAAGGGGAGGGTCGGTGCGTGCGGTGTGGAGCCGGAGGAGCTCAGAGGCTGAGCAGCTCAGCCTGAGCTCGCTGAAAATTTCTCTGAAAAGTCAGACTGACCCACGCTACTAGTAAGTGCATGCACCATTTGTCTCCTGGCTGCCTGTGCCTGACTAAAGGCCCCCATACACTAGCAGATTTTGGTCAGATTTCAGCCAGATCAGTCGGATCTGGCCGAAATCGGACCAAAATCTGCTAGTTTTGATGTCCCCTCAGATCCGATGCGCGGTCCCGTGCGCATCGGATCTGCGTCGGGTGGTCGGACCTGCTGCACGTCCGACCACCCGACTTGGGACCTAGTGGGGCGGTAGAGGGAGCAGGGGGGGCTGGGGACGCTGCTGGTGACACGTCTGTGTCCCCCGCTGCTGGGGACACGTCTGTGTCCCCCGCTGCTAGGGACGCTGCGGGGGACAGCGTTGAGGCGGTGGAGGGAGCAGGGGGGGCTGGGGACGCTGCGGGGGACACAGGCGGCATAGAGCCGGCCGGGAGCTGTCAGTAATGAATAAAAAAAAAAAAGCCCATACAATGAATGGGCTGCCTGTGATTGGCTGAGCGCTCTCTCAGCCAGTCAGCAATTGGCTGAGAGAGCGCTCAGCAGCCAATCACAGGCTGCCTATTCATTGTATGGGCTTTTTTTTTTATTCATTACTGACAGCTCCCGGCCGGCTCCCCCTGCCCGGCTCTATGCCGCCTGTGTCCCCCGCAGCGTCCCCAGCCCCCCCTGCTCCCTCCACCGCCTCAACGCTGTCCCCCGCAGCGTCCCTAGCAGCGGGGGACACAGACGTGTCCCCAGCAGCGGGGGACACAGACGTGTCACCAGCAGCGTCCCCAGCCCCCCCTGCTCCCTCTACCGCCTCGCACAGATGCTGTCCCCTGCAGCGTCCCCAGTAGCGGGGGACACAGACGTGTCCATCGCAGCGTCCCCAGCCCCCACCTCTGTAGCCCCCCCCCTTACATGTGATAAATCGAGACGATTTATCACATGTAAAAAATGGCACATCAAGTGCCAATCTAATCAAGCTCCCCCGGGGAGCAGCCGGGGAAGCTCAGGGGGAAGTCGGGGGCGACTTGTCCTAAGGACAAGTCGCCCTAGTGTATGGGGGCCTTTATAATGTATGATTTGATTTACCAGTATATAAATTAATATATATATATATATATATATATATATATATATATATATATATATATATATATATATGGGAGAAAGTATACCCAGCGCAAAAAGTCCAACAGTCTATATGTCAGGAGTGATCCGAATGTCCCATAATGTGTGCAGCTCCAAAACAAGGATCCAACCACGAATCCAATACGGGTATGCTTGTAGAAAAGAGAAGAATGAAGCGCACCAATCAGCAATAAATTTAACAAATTTTACTTATATAACTGCTGACATACATAGGGTTAAGAATAGAAGGCTTGCCGTGTGGACAGGGCTATACAGCCGGACCCAGCGTCGATGGAGAACCGTGAGCAGTGATCAGTTGCAGACGGGGCTTCAGGACCGGAGCAGACAGCCAGGGAACTTCCACAGGTACAGCACGGACCAGACCAGGACGTCACCACGTCGGGAACAGGTAACCACGCCCAACGCGTTTCGTCACAGCTACGGACTTCGTCAGGAAGTCCGTAGCTGTGACGAAACGCGTTGGGCGTGGTTACCTGTTCCCGACGTGGTGACGTCCTGGTCTGGTCCGTGCTGTACCTGTGGAAGTTCCCTGGCTGTCTGCTCCGGTCCTGAAGCCCCGTCTGCAACTGATCACTGCTCACGGTTCTCCATCGACGCTGGGTCCGGCTGTATAGCCCTGTCCACACGGCAAGCCTTCTATTCTTAACCCTATGTATGTCAGCAGTTATATAAGTAAAATTTGTTAAATTTATTGCTGATTGGTGCGCTTCATTCTTCTCTTTTCTACATATATATATATATATATATATAGTGTGTGTGTGTGTGTATATGTATGTGTGTGTATATATATATGTATGTGTGTGTGTATATATATATATATAGGGGTGAGGGCGGCACTCAAAATAAAGACATCACAGCATCATGCGTGTGTATTCAGCGTGTGTGAGTTCCGGCTTTCAGGTGCCGCGAACCCGTAAGTGACGTCTGCTGAACATCCGGCAGAGGGGATGGCGGTGCCGGACGGCGAGAGAACCAGACGCGGGACCCTGTGGGTACTTATTGGGGTAAGTGTTCACTGTTGATTGTTGATTTGCTTCTCTCCTGTGTACCTGCTGCCCTGAGGATAGGGGTAACCCTGAAAGCGCTAGGCACTGAATACACACGCATGATGCTGTGATGTCTTTATTTTGAGTGCCGCCCTCACCCCTGGATTATCCACACGTTGACCACTACACCCGTCTGGTAGTGTTTTCATTTTGAAATCCATGAGAGTGCTACCCAATTCTCCACCTATATATATATATATTGGTCTAAATCTATTGTCCGGAGTGCCAAACAAAATTTTGGAATATATATATATATATATATATATATATATATATATATATATATATATATATATATATATATATATATATATATATATATATATGTATATGTATATGTATATGTTTGCGGTGGGCCGGCACTCACTGGTTCCATGCAGGGGGGTAATGCAGCTTGCCTGGGTGCCTTCTCGTGTATACCGAGGTTCTCCATGCTCCTGTGAGTGGGTTCGTCTTATGTGCTAAACACGCCCCCAACATGCTGTGGCCACACACCCCCATGGGGGCCCTGGGGAATTGTTGTACCGGGGCCCAGGATTTCTCTTGGCAGCCCTGGGTGCAGCTAGTCGACAACAGGAGTGCAGATGTGTCAACAGGCACGCAGGGCTGGCAGCAGGTGCAGCTGGACCACAACAGACGTGAAGATGTGTCAACAGACACGCAGGACTGGTAACAGGTGCAGCTGGTCGACAGCAGGAGTGGAGATGTGTCAACAGACACGCAGGGTTGGCAGCCGGTGCAGCTGGTCGACAGCAGGAGTGGAGATGTGTCAACAGACACGCAGGGCTGGCAACAGGTGCAGCTGGTCGACAGCAGGAGTGGAGATGTGTCAACAGACACGCAGGGCTGGCAACAGGTGCAGCTGGTCGACAGCAGGAGTGGAGATGTGTCAACAGACACGCAGGGCTGGCAGCCGGTGCAGCTGGTCGACAGCAGGAGTGGAGATGTGTCAACAGACACGCAGGGCTGGCAACAGGTGCAGCTGGTCGACAGCAGGAGTGGAGATGTGTCAACAGACACGCAGGGCTGACAACAGGTGCAGAGATACCGGAGACTGTAGCAAAACCTGAAAGGGCTGGAGGCAGAGTGCAATTTGCAAAGTCCAGGAAACAGATGTAAAGCTGTAAGGGCTGGGAGCAGAATGCAAATGCAGGTATCCAGGTATCAGGTGTTGAACTGCAGGTAACGAAGACAGGAATCAGGGATCTCAGGAGCACAGGCTGAAGCTTCCTCCCAAGGGATTGACAACAAAGCACTGGCGCTTGTATGCCCCAGAGGGCTCTGCTTTATCCCCCAGGTCAGCTCTTGATTGGAGGAGTTGAACTGGAGCTCTGAACCATTGGCTGGCTACAACAACATGGCAGCGCCCGGACTGGAGACAAACAACCTTGGCTGACTCTTATGCTGGATGCGCTTGCCGCAGGCCCCAGGAAGATGGTCGCGGCCGGAAGACCCAGACACCGCGCTCCCCGTCCTGCACCCAGACGGATAGCCCGCAGGCCCCGCCGCCGGAGATGAACAGGTGAGCGGCGCGTCTTAACAGCGGCCGTGACAGCACCCCCCCCTTTTGAAATGGACTCTGGACACTTCCATGGTTTTCTTGGATATTGTTGATGAAACTTACGGACCAAAGTGGGAGCATCGACGCGAGCAGCATCCACCCAGGATCGTTCCTCTGGGCCAAAGCCTTTCCAGTCTACTAGATATTGGACTTGCCCCGAACGAACTCTTGAGTCCACAACTTTTTTAATTTCAAAAGCAACATCATGATGGGCCTGAGGCTGAGGAGACTTGGGTACTTTATTCTGGAATCGATTTAATATCAATGGTCTTAATAACGAGATGTGGAATGTATTTGAAATTTTCAAAGAACGAGGCAACTGTAACTTGTAAGCCAAAGGAGAGATCACAGTAGTCACTGTATATGGCCCAATGAATCGAGGTGCAAACTTCATAGACGGAACTTTGAGAAGAGATCACGTCAATTGATTTATTTATAAAGGAGAAGGACAAGGAAAAATAGAGGGGAAATTTACATACTGAAGTTTAATTCCACCAGTGAAACACGCAACATGCTGGATCCAATTATGGAAGGCATGACCAAACTATGGCCCTCCAGCTGTTGTGAAACTACAAGTCCCATCATACCTTGCCACTGTTTTGCTTTTAGGGAATGCTAAAACTATGATGAGGCATGCTGGGATGTGTAGTTTCACAACAGCTGGAGGGCCATAGTTTGGACATGCCTGAATTATGGAGTGTGCCGAACATTACCCAGAAGGCTTTCATCATATGAAATGAACAAAGCTACATATTAAGTCAATATTTGGTGCGATCGACATTTCCCTTAAAACAGCATCAATTCTTCTAGGTACACGTGCACAAAGTCAGGGAGTAGGATTACAGTCTGGTGTATGCTTAACCAATCATGCCAAACACTTAATAATGATCATAATTTTCATGTGTAGGTTGAAACACAGTCATTAACTGAAATAGAAACAACCGTATAGGATTTTAAAACCGGGTGAATACCAATCAAACTCTGCTACAAAGGTGAGTTTGTGACAAAGGACATTGTCACGCTAGGGGTACCTTGTGGATCTGTCTGAGGCCTGGAGGTTGGGTGTTTGCGACTTGAAGGAGACTGGAGAACAGCAGGTTGGTGAAGCGTCAGCAGGCACGGAAGACTGGCAGTAGGTGCGGATGCAGACAGCAGGATGGTGAAGCGTCAGAAGGCACGGAAGACTGGCAGTAGGTGCGGATGCAGACAGCAGGATGGTGAAGCGTCAGCAGGCACGGAGGACTGGCAGTAGGTGTATCTGGACGACAACAGGAGTGGAGATGAGCCAACAGACCCGGGGAGCTGGCAGCAGGTGCAGCTAGTCGACAACAGGAGTGCAGATGTGTCAACAGGCACGCAGGGCTGGCAGCAGGTGCAGCTGGACCACAACAGACGTGAAGATGTGTCAACAGACACGCAGGACTGGTAACAGGTGCAGCTGGTCGACAGCAGGAGTGGAGATGTGTCAACAGACACGCAGGGTTGGCAGCCGGTGCAGCTGGTCGACAGCAGGAGTGGAGATGTGTCAACAGACACGCAGGGCTGGCAGCCGGTGCAGCTGGTCGACAGCAGGAGTGGAGATGTGTCAACAGACACGCAGGGCTGGCAACAGGTGCAGCTGGTCGACAGCAGGAGTGGAGATGTGTCAACAGACACGCAGGACTGGTAACAGGTGCAGCTGGTCGACAGCAGGAGTGGAGATGTGTCAACAGACACGCAGGGTTGGCAGCCGGTGCAGCTGGTCGACAGCAGGAGTGGAGATGTGTCAACAGACACGCAGGGTTGGCAGCCGGTGCAGCTGGTCGACAGCAGGAGTGGAGATGTGTCAACAGACACGCAGGGCTGGCAACAGGTGCAGCTGGTCGACAGCAGGAGTGGAGATGTGTCAACAGACACGCAGGGCTGGCAACAGGTGCAGCTGGTCGACAGCAGGAGTGGAGATGTGTCAACAGACACGCAGGGCTGGCAACAGGTGCAGCTGGTCGACAGCAGGAGTGGAGATGTGTCAACAGACACGCAGGGCTGGCAACAGGTGCAGAGATACCGGAGACTGTAGCAAAACCTGAAAGGGCTGGAGGCAGAGTGCAATTTGCAAAGTCCAGGAAACAGATGTAAAGCTGTAAGGGCTGGGAGCAGAATGCAAATGCAGGTATCCAGGTATCAGGTGTTGAACTGCAGGTAACGAAGACAGGAATCAGGGATCTCAGGAGCACAGGCTGAAGCTTCCTCCCAAGGGATTGACAACAAAGCACTGGCGCTTGTATGCCCCAGAGGGCTCTGCTTTATCCCCCAGGTCAGCTCTTGATTGGAGGAGTTGAACTGGAGCTCTGAACCATTGGCTGGCTACAACAACATGGCAGCGCCCGGACTGGAGACAAACAACCTTGGCTGACTCTTATGCTGGATGCGCTTGCCGCAGGCCCCAGGAAGATGGTCGCGGCCGGAAGACCCAGACACCGCGCTCCCCGTCCTGCACCCAGACGGATAGCCCGCAGGCCCCGCCGCCGGAGATGAACAGGTGAGCGGCGCGTCTTAACAGCGGCCGTGACAGCACCCCCCCCTTTTGAAATGGACTCTGGACACTTCCATGGTTTTCTTGGATATTGTTGATGAAACTTACGGACCAAAGTGGGAGCATCGACGCGAGCAGCATCCACCCAGGATCGTTCCTCTGGGCCAAAGCCTTTCCAGTCTACTAGATATTGGACTTGCCCCGAACGAACTCTTGAGTCCACAACTTTTTTAATTTCAAAAGCAACATCATGATGGGCCTGAGGCTGAGGAGACTTGGGTACTTTATTCTGGAATCGATTTAATATCAATGGTCTTAATAACGAGATGTGGAATGTATTTGAAATTTTCAAAGAACGAGGCAACTGTAACTTGTAAGCCAAAGGAGATATCACAGTAGTCACTGTATATGGCCCAATGAATCGAGGTGCAAACTTCATAGACGGAACTTTGAGTCTAATATTTTTGGTGGAGAGCCAAACTCTGTCTCCTACCTTGAGTCTCGGAGCTGCCCGTCTGTGCCGATCAGAGAATTTCTTGTAACGTTGGGAGGCTTTTTCTAATGAAGCATGAACATTCCTCCAGATGTTTGAAAAAAAAACGGACAGACGAGTTAACTGCTGGTATGTCAAAAACAGGAAGATTTTGGAATTCTGGAACACGTGGGTTATGACCATACACAATGAAGAAGGGAGTCTTTTCGGTGGAGGAATGATAAGAGTTGTTATGTGCAAATTCGGCCCAAGGCAGAAGCTCCTTCCAATTGTCTTGCGAGGAGGACAGATACAGGCGTAGAAAGGCCTCCAAATCTTGATTTACTCTCTCTGTTTGGCCATTGGATTGCGGATGATAGGATGAGGAAAAGTTCAGCTTTACCTGTAAAGCACTACACAACGCTCTCCAAAACTTTGATACAAATTGTACCCCTCTGTCGGATACAATCTCTCTCGGAAGACCATGTAGACGGAATATTTCAGCTATGAATGTTTGAGCCAATTTAGGAGCAGACGGAAGACCTTTTAGTGGAACAAAATGAGCCATCTTGGAAAAACGGTCAATGACGACCCAGATCGTGTTGAACCCTTGTGAAAGAGGCAGATCGGTGACAAAGTCCATCGATATGTGTGACCAGGGTGACTCAGGTATGGATAATGGTTGGAGAAGGCCAGCTGGTGCTTGACGAGAAGACTTGTGACGAGAACACTGGGTACAGGATGCTATGAAGTCAGTGACATCTTTCCTCATGGACGGCCACCAGTATACTCTTTTAATGAATTCTAAAGTTTTCTTAATCCCACAGTGACCAGAAAAACGAGAGGAGTGTGCCCACTGTAGCAAAGATGGTCTGAGTCCAGTATCAACAAAAGTCTTTCCTCTAGGAATGGACACTACAGCAGTCTTCGCAAACACTGTAGGGCTTAGGACTGGGCTTATGGTACGATCTTCTGTAGAGGACGTGAAAGATCTGGAGAGTGCGTCCGCTTTGCCATTTTGAGACCCAGGACGGAAAGATAAAACAAACTCGAATCTCGTAAAAAATAAGGCCCATCGGGCTAGTCTGGGGTTCAGGCACTGGGCGTTCTGCAAATATAACAAGTTCTTATGGTCAGTAATGACGGATATAGGAAACTTAGCCCCTTCCAACAGGTACCGCCATTCTTCAAAGGCCAATTTAATGGCTAGTAATTCTTGTTCACCAATGGGGTAGTTCATTTCGGCTGGCAGAAACTTCCTGGAGAAGAACCCACATGGGTGTAGGTGACCGTCCTCAGACTTCTGTGAAAGTACAGCTCCAACCCCAACAGAAGAGGCATCTACCTCCAGAATAAACGGACGAGAACAATCGGGCTGCAGAAGAATTGGAGCTGAAGTGAATACGTTTTTTAGTTGCTGAAATGCTGCCACCGCTTCGGGAGACCACTTGGCAGGATTGGCTCCTTTGTGAGTCAAAGCCGTGATGGGACAAATGATGGAAGAAAAGTTCTTGATGAATTTCCTATAATAATTGGAAAAGCCGATGAAGCGTTGAACAGCCTTTAGGGTATGAGGTTGTGGCCAATCAAGGACTGCCTGCACTTTAGAAGGATCCATGCTTAATCCGGTACCCGAAATGATGTAACCAAGGAAGGGAACTGAAGATTTCTCAAACTCACATTTCTCCAATTTGCAGTATAGCTGGTTGGATCGCAATCGCTGTAACACTTCTTTCACATGCTGACGGTGTTCCGGAATATTCTGAGAAAAAATAAGAATGTCATCGAGATAAACAACCACGGAATAATACAGTAAATCACGGAATAATTCATTCATGAATTCTTGGAATACTGCTGGAGCATTGCTGAGACCAAACGGCATAACAAGGTACTCGTAGTGACCGTCTCTAGTATTAAAAGCTGTTTTCCACTCATCGCCTGCTCGGATACGGATAAGGTTATAAGCTCCTCTGAGATCCAATTTGGTGAAGACCTTAGCCCCTTTGATTCGGTCAAACAACTCAGTCACCAAGGGTAACGGGTATTTGTTTTTGACTGTGATGTTATTCAGTCCCCTATAATCAATACAGGGCCTCAGACCTCCATCTTTTTTTTTAACGAAAAAGAATCCGGCTCCTGCTGGGGACGTAGAAGGCCGAATGAAGCCTTTTAATAGGTTCTCTTTAATATACTGGGACATGGCTTCTGTCTCTGGAAGAGAGAGTGGGTAGGTTCGGCCCTTTGGAGGCATTTTACCTGGAATAAGGTCGATGGGACAGTCCCAGCGCCGATGCGGAGGTAATTTGTCGGCTGAACCTTTACAGAAGACGTCGGAGAAGGCTTGATAGGCTTGAGGAAGAAGATCAGGAGACGTGGGCGAGGTGGACTGGATGCGCACTAGTCCGGGAAGACAGGTATGGCGGCAGTTCGTACCCCAGGACAGAACCTCCATAGTACCCCAATTAATGTTCGGAGAATGTTGCTGGAGCCAAGGAAACCCCAATACTACAGGGTGGTTCGATTTAGGAATAATGAAAAAAGATAATTCTTCCTGATGCAACGCCCCAACTTGGATTTTAATGGGCAGAGTCCGATGAGTGATGGAGGCTTGAGGAATAAGACTCCCATCTACGGCAGATAACTGGAGTGGCTGCGAAAGTTCCTGAGAGTCCAAACTATGATAGGACACAAACTGGGCTGAAATAAAGTTGGCGGCTGCCCCAGAGTCCAGTAAAGCAGATACTGCGAGTAAACCGTTGGATAACACAATCTGTATGGACAGCAAAGAGTCGGACTTGATTGGAGAAGTTTCTACTCGTCCTAGATTGGCCTCTCCGCAACCAACTAGGACCGGGAGTTTAACGGACGACGGGTACATTTGGCTAACAGATGACCTGATTCCCCACAATACAAGCATAGATTCTGTCGCCGTCTTCTCTGACGTTCCTCGGGAGTTAGACGAGTATGGTTGATCTGCATAGGCTCATCAGAAGAATTCGGAGGAGGAGGAGGACCTGGGCGAGGAGAAACGGGGATAGACTTGCCTCGTTCTTGCCGAGATCTCTCTAGCTGACGTTCCCGAAAACGAAGGTCCAACCTATTGCAGAGCGATATTACCTCACCCAGTGAGGTGGGAAGATCTCGGGTGGCTAATTCGTCCTTCATGCGTTCTGATAACCCTGCCAGAAAAGTGGAAATTAGGGCTTCCTCATTCCATTTCAGTTCAGATGCCACAGTTTGAAAGTGGATAACATATTGAGAAACGGAGCGGGAGCCCTGACGAATCCGCAGGATTTCTGAAGCGGCCGAGGATACTCGTCCAGGTTCGTCAAAAATTTTTCTGAATTGAGAAATAAAGTCAGAGTACTTGGAGAGCAAAGGATCATTTCTTTCCCAGAGTGGGGAGACCCAGTCCAATGCAGAATCCGACAATAAGGAGACAATAAAGGCCACTTTAACACGGTCAGAGGGAAAGTTCATTGGTTGCAGGGAAAAATGCACTTCACATTGATTGATAAACCCCCGGCAGGTACGAGGGGTACCATTATATTTAGAAGGGGTAGACAATCGTAAAGAAGGGGAGACAGTCTGTGGAGAAGGATTTGAGGCTTGCCTTTGAGAAATGCCTTGGAGTGCTTGAGTAACTTGCTGCTGGGATTCCTCCAGTGCTCGCAGCCGAGCGACCACATTTTGAAAGAACTCCTGGCTGGCGGACGGATCCATTGGGCCAGTGCTTACTGTCACGCTAGGGGTACCTTGTGGATCTGTCTGAGGCCTGGAGGTTGGGTGTTTGCGACTTGAAGGAGACTGGAGAACAGCAGGTTGGTGAAGCGTCAGCAGGCACGGAAGACTGGCAGTAGGTGCGGATGCAGACAGCAGGATGGTGAAGCGTCAGAAGGCACGGAAGACTGGCAGTAGGTGCGGATGCAGACAGCAGGATGGTGAAGCGTCAGCAGGCACGGAGGACTGGCAGTAGGTGTATCTGGACGACAACAGGAGTGGAGATGAGCCAACAGACCCGGGGAGCTGGCAGCAGGTGCAGCTAGTCGACAACAGGAGTGCAGATGTGTCAACAGGCACGCAGGGCTGGCAGCAGGTGCAGCTGGACCACAACAGACGTGAAGATGTGTCAACAGACACGCAGGACTGGTAACAGGTGCAGCTGGTCGACAGCAGGAGTGGAGATGTGTCAACAGACACGCAGGGTTGGCAGCCGGTGCAGCTGGTCGACAGCAGGAGTGGAGATGTGTCAACAGACACGCAGGGCTGGCAACAGGTGCAGCTGGTCGACAGCAGGAGTGGAGATGTGTCAACAGACACGCAGTGCTGGCAACAGGTGCAGCTGGTCGACAGCAGGAGTGGAGATGTGTCAACAGACACGCAGGGCTGGCAGCCGGTGCAGCTGGTCGACAGCAGGAGTGGAGATGTGTCAACAGACACGCAGGGCTGGCAACAGGTGCAGAGATACCGGAGACTGTAGCAAAACCTGAAAGGGCTGGAGGCAGAGTGCAATTTGCAAAGTCCAGGAAACAGATGTAAAGCTGTAAGGGCTGGGAGCAGAATGCAAATGCAGGTATCCAGGTATCAGGTGTTGAACTGCAGGTAACGAAGACAGGAATCAGGGATCTCACAGAGCAAGGACAGGAGCACAGGCTGAAGCTTCCTCCCAAGGGATTGACAACAAAGCACTGGCGCTTGTATGCCCCAGAGGGCTCTGCTTTATCCCCCAGGTCAGCTCTTGATTGGAGGAGTTGAACTGGAGCTCTGAACCATTGGCTGGCTACAACAACATGGCAGCGCCCGGACTGGAGACAAACAACCTTGGCTGACTCTTATGCTGGATGCGCTTGCCGCAGGCCCCAGGAAGATGGTCGCGGCCGGAAGACCCAGACACCGCGCTCCCCGTCCTGCACCCAGACGGATAGCCCGCAGGCCCCGCCGCCGGAGATGAACAGGTGAGCGGCGCGTCTTAACAGCGGCCGTGACAGACATACACCATTTCAAGAGTGAGCGTAGCAATAAGAC
This sequence comes from Crinia signifera, assembly GCF_055691185.1. Classification (NCBI taxonomy): domain Eukaryota; kingdom Metazoa; phylum Chordata; class Amphibia; order Anura; family Myobatrachidae; genus Crinia; species Crinia signifera. The sequence continues at coordinate 37,538,585 of NC_139227.1, read as the reverse complement.
TTAAGGTAGTTATACTGCATCAGTAAGGTCTCTCCCAGGCAAAAATTTCAAAGCAGATAGGGGTTTCAAGATGTGCTATTCTGGGTTTTTTTAAGAAGCACAAAGATACGGGCTAGGTGGATGGCTGACCCCATCTAAAGATGGTGACAGCAGGACAGGTGTTTCTGCTGTATAAGTTCTGACTCAATGGGGGAAATTTACTAAGATGTGTATTCTACTTCACATGTGATGTTGCTATGGGCAACCAATCAGATCCTGTCTACTATCTTCTAGAGGGTGCTAAATAAATAAGTAGATTCTCATTGGTTGCCCATAGCAACATCACATGTGAAGTAGAATACACATCTTAGTAAATTTCCCCCAATGTCTGTTAAATAGGCTTTTCCCCAGCAAAGGCAGCATAGATGTGCAGTGGATGGTATTGATGCTCCACAGTGCTGTGTTCATGGGTCACGCAGGTCATGCTTATACTGTATTTCCGTCTTTGTGTATGTTATTATATTAAATAAAAAACATCATTTTGAAACCTCAAAAAATACAAAGCTCCAGATTTACTTTACAGTGTCTTTTCATGGAACGGCCCTTGACCAGTATGAATTAGACTTTTTAAGCTATTGCCACTTATAAAAAATTGGCACAATGTTCCCCTGCAATCCGGGTTTCCCAGTCTCCCTGGGAGTAGCGACATGAGAATATTTGCTAGCAGATGGCCGAGTCACTGTGTTAGGTTTTACTGCACTCTAACCTGCAATTTTCATGCGTTATTCCAGCCCGCAGGAGTCTTGCTCAGATCTTGACAAATAAGTTTGTTATGCGAGGTAACAGCCCAGCTGGAGCCTCCAGATTAAAGCCGTGTACATCTCTCCTTCCCAGCTGATGAACATTCACCCATGTTATCATTTTTATTTAATTGTATTTCCTTCATTAGGCTCTCAGCTATTTCCCATCTGGAAATGAAAAATAAAAAACATAAAAAAATTTTTTTTATACCAGACACCTCTACTTTATTAAAAGTAATCACAAGAGTTGAACGTATATTTCCATTTTACAGAATTAAAAGCAAGCCTGTTATCTATTTAAATCCATATAGGACAGGACTGGACTGGGATTACAATATTTGTTTGCTTGAAATTGCCCGTACTGTTTTATATAGAACACCCCGGATCTTGCTATTATTTTACCTGTAGATTTCTGTGGATATTTGAAGAGGGTGTATTATTCTGCTTATTAGATGTCAGGAATGGCTGAATTGCACCATTTCCCGGCTAATGGGGTTTATTCTAGTTAATTATTTCTGACAAAATCCTTCTTAGATGGACAAAACCATGTGCACTGCAGGGGGGCAGATGTAACATGTGCAGAGAGAATTAGATTTGGAAGAGTTTTTTTGTTTCTGTGCAGGGAAAATACTGACTGCATGATTTTACACTGCAATATAGATCTCACTTTGAAGAAAAACCCCACCCAAATCTAATTCTCTCTGCACAAGTTACATCTGCCCCACCCGCAGTGCACATGGTTTTGTCCATCGAAGAAGGATTTTGTCAGAAAGAATGAACTAGAATAACCCCCAATGTTCCATGCAGATCCACTGTAATCGGTTCACGCTTCCCGATGGGCACCAAATGACTAGAGTACGCTGCAGAGTTTTCAATCAGCTGTTGTAAAGCCCCGTATACACAGGGTTAGGTCTAAATTGCGTTGGGCTAAAGGACCTCGGGGAGGAGAGGGGGTGGAGAAAGGAGGAGCAAGGTGTGAAAAAGGGTCCCAAACAGACCCTTGCGGGCTAGCTTCCCTCGCCACGCTTCGGGCACGGTGGACCGATGGTGCGGCTCTGTGCATGCGTGTATTACACATCTGCAGGGCCGCTGTACGAAGTCTCTCTGAGGCGTTCGTAGGGGTAGGGGAGGGGCAGGGGGTGGACTTTTACCCGGGTGCCGTTTCAGGGCTCCCTAAGCAACGAACGACCACTGAATCGAGCCTTGCTGAGCGCTCTGTGCTAACTCAGTGTTCTTGATGCACATGCAGGCAACCTTTCTAGATTGTGAGTGCATGTGCTCAAAATCTGAGCCGGCGGTGGCGAGGTGCGGGACCGTTCAATGCCATCGATATGCGCTATACACACAGAGGGATCCATGCTTAATCTAGACAGATCGCTTAGAAAATAGCCCAAAATCGCCCCGTGTGTGTGTGTGTGCCCCCTAACACCTTTTGTCCAATATTGTTTCCTGCTCTTGACCTTGCCTCCGAATGAACGCAAGGTGAGTGTCATCACTCTGCAAGTACAAAATGAGCAACCCATCCCTCCTTTCAGTTTAATTTAACCCGCACATAACATTGGTTTAACCGCTGATACTTATGTAAGAAGACAGCGACATTAATGGGATCCTACTGGGCTCTCATGACCCCGGTAGTTACAGACTCTGGATGCAGATAAATCATTGACGCGTCAACCAGCAGCCAGCAGTTGTACAGCAGATTTGTGGCTGCGAGGCTGACAACGCCAGGGAGTTTAATCATTCAAAATACCATGCCAATTAATGTTGATTTCTGAGCCCGTCAGGCAGCTATCAGTCTCCTTGTCTGTGGATCAGGAACCTGGCCTGGCCTGGCCTCGCTCAGCGATGTGAGTAATTCCGCTGTGAGCATCGCTGAGAGTCTGGGAGAACAGTGGGAAGATGATGTGGATTCATTTACAGGGCTATTGATAATCTGTCACTCTCCTGACCGGCAGAGAGTTTATTAGATTAGACAGCAGAGCAAGTGGAGGCTGCCATCACCCGCGGTTAGTGGTTTGAAAGGAGGGACTCCAGCGCTCATCCCTAGAGTCAGTACAGAAGCAACGGACGAAGTGACAGGACCCAGCCTGATGTTACCAGGTGCATGACCCCACCCCAGCAACGTTACATGATGTCTGTGTGCAAATCATAGTCACTGTCATTCTCTAAATCTATACATTGACTAATATTCAATGACATTTACAAAAAAAATCTCCTATGTAATTTTCTCATATTATACATCAATCACTGGATATTTATAAATCAGTAATAGCGACTGTGTCATTTGTTCATGTACATATGTCACAAAATCCTAAATATGACTCCTCATATATTTTTTGCAATGTTCCCTGCAAATAACATTGTAACTGAGGACCTTATTCTGGTTCGGGCGGCCAAACGTACGTACGTTCCGTATCACCGTACGTTTGCAGACGTTGAGCGAAAGTCCACCCACAAAACAGCCGCATACGGACGGTCACAAACACCGACAATTGAGCGTACGCCACCGAACACGGACGGATCTCCTCCTAGACACCGACAACTGGCGTACAACAGAGCGTACGCCACCGTATACGGACGACTCTTGTCCGGTTTCACACCGACATCTTACGGCTATCTGAGCGTTCGCCACCTTGTACGGACGGGTCTCGCCTGTTTTCAATGGAAAACTCAGCGTTTGACACCCATCGTGAGAGTGAGCGTACACGCTGACATACCCTTCACATATATGACCCTGCTAATCTAGCCTTTCAACTATGATTAAGCCAATTAAATGAATTATTATAATTGTTAATCAATTATTGTTTTCTAATACCTCAATTGTCTACCTTCATGAACAGCCTAATAAAAATACATTTTACCCCTCCTTACATGTATATTTATTATGTTCTAATGTTGCATTTTAATCACTATCTTTGTGTCCCCACATTGCTTTTACTGTTAAATAAAGTTATGTTGGTGTTTGTGTGTATGTACTAAATTATGTCCATAATTAGTTTTTCCCGAATTTTTAACATGTATACCTACCCTGATGTTATGTGTGATGTTTTAATCTACCAACATTAAACATTCATGCATTTTCACTATGTGTTATTTGACTCTAAAACACACACATTCACACAGCAATCGTTACCCCTCACCTCAAATTACAAATATAACTGACATTACACATCTGTATGTACCTGCCCTTACAAAACCTATAACTTATTTATGAATAAAAACACAGGCAATTTCTTTCTGTAAAAACACTTTTATTTATAACAAAACTGAAAGGGGGGGGGGGGGGGGGGGTGGAAAAATTAAAGCAGGGCCTCCGATCGGGTAAACAGAATTTGCAGATATAGCAGGGTCAAGAAAATTTCTTGCATTATCTGCCCCACATCATCCTGGTGTTGTTCAGTGTCTGTAGTGAAGGCGGAAAAAACATTATAATTAATATATAATATCCACAAATGTTTGTTGTATTTTAACATAATAAGAAGTTGTGAGTTAAGTGTGAAGCCCACATACGTTTTTCTACTACATTGAAGATGGGTCTGCTGTAAACACGGTACAAAAGACTAGTATGTTTTCACACACATACTGTACATATTACATAAAATGAAATAAATTCCTCCTTCTTGGATGAATGTATGCTGTATCACCATTGGGAGGTTTGTGGTGGGGGAATCACCTCTAACCTCACAATTAGGCTGTGCTATTTAAGGGTACTGACATTGTTGTGGCTTAACCACTCCTTACTTAGTAAAATGTTGGCCATTGCTGTACAAATTATAGGCCTTCACCTAATTTAGAAAAGCATGCATCCGTATGGCCTCACACACTATTCACAAACCAATCTATAAATTATTGTTGCACATCATGCTGGGAAGTGGAGTTACACAACACCTGGATCCACATAACTTCAACACCACTACTGTAGGATATGTCATTGGATGTGCTGTTATGTCAATTACTCAAGGGGTGAGGCGTGGCCACACTCTGAAAATACACCAAGGGGACCTTTGTTTCTGGAGGAGGACAGGCCACAGCGATGGCTCTCACTGCATTGATATGTTGCAACTAATGATGATGTTGTATACACATATGTGGGTGTTATGATTGTTTATGTGTAGAAATGTGTATGTAAACATTTGGCACATTGTTTACTTACGGCTACTTGTGGCATCCTGTTGTTCACTGGATGGGTGTCCAGTAGCTGATGCCTGGCTGGGGGTGGCAGATGCCTGGCTGGGGGTGGTAGAGTGGCTGGGGGTGGCAGATGCCTGGCTGGGGGTGGCAGATGCCTGGCTGGGGGTGGCAGATGCCTGGCTGGGGGTGGTAGAGTGGCTGGGGGTGGCAGATGCCTGGCTGGGGGTGGGAGAGTGGCTGGGGGTGGCAGATGCCTGGCTGGGGGTGGGAGAGTGGCTGGGGTGGCAGATGCCTGGCTGGGGGTGGCAGATGCCTAGCTGGGGGTGGTAGAGTGGCTGGGGGTGGCAGATGCCTGGCTGGGGTTGGCAGATGCCTGGCTGGGGGTGGCAGATGCCTGGCTGGGGGTGGTAGAGTGGCTGGGGGTGGCAGATGCCTGGCTGGTGGTGGCAGATGCCTGGCTGGGGGTGGGAGAGTGGCTGGGGGTGGCAGATGTCTGGCTGGGGGTGGGAGAGTGGCTGGGGTGGCAGATGCCTGGCTGGGGGTGGCAGATGCCTGGCTGGGGGTGGTAGAGTGGCTGGGGGTGGCAGATGCCTGGCTGGGGGTGGCAGATGCCTGGCTGGGGGTGACAGATGCCTGGCTGGGGGTGTGAGAGGGGCTACTGGAAGTGGAGGGTGACATGTAGTGGGTACCAGGGGGCCCCAAAGTCATCTCCTCAAATTCCTCCTCCTGCAGCTGGGCCTCGTGCAGCTGGGCCTCCTCTCTGGCCCTCATGCGTGCCCTTGTGCGTGCTGAAATGTTCATGAAAAGGAGATAATTAAAAAAAATTAGTCATGGTCATATAAATATAAATTATACATTTTCATTGGTGTTTAAAATTTAACATCATAATTATTAAATCTGCTACACACAAAATCAGACCTTATTCATACACACCCCTAAACACCCCTATACACCCACATACACCCCTATACACCCACATACACCCCTATACACCCACATACACCCCTATACACCCACATACTCATGCACATTTTAAAAGTAATTCCTGAAACCATTGCTAAAAAACACGGACATATTTGTGTCAAAATAAATACTTACATCGGCTAATTCCGCCGAAGTGTGCAAAGTAGGCCTGGCTGCCGGCGGCACAGGTCCGACCAGCGCCGCTCCACCTGCCCCAGGCTCCTCTGGACGTTATTCCGTGCGAAAATCAAGCGGCGGGCTCCGTTATATGTCCGCCGCTTCTCCATATTGGAGACATAAGGGCCCCTGGCCCCCAGGCGACGGTCCATGACGTAGACCAACGCCATTAGTTCCTGGGTGGAGAATGGGGCAGCCCGTGTCAAAGACATATTGGCAATATTAAGTGCAGATACATATATAAGTTTTGGTGGTTGCTGATTGGTCGAAAACCTAGTTTTTTTATTGTTAACTTTATTTATCCATCTTACATTAACAATATGTTTGCGAATATAAACTTTTGCGGACAATTCCGATATGCACACCATAACATACATTATGCTTTCAATGTAGGGGGACACGTAATGTATATACAGTGTGCTAAATATTATACACGCAACCATGTACTAATACACACGCTTATAACAACGCACATACAACATGTTGGTGTATGACAAATTAATACTCATAACAAATGTAAGGAAAGCATTGTAACTTTGGTATGTTTTGAAATTTGTTTAAGAAAGCATACACGTACTCCAACAGAGACCACCTGAAAACACTCATCATTGGAATGACATGTGCACACATTTCACCATGTAGCACACAATGGTCAACAACCTGTGTATGTGCATGTACAGGTGAATGCTCAGGTGCGTTGAGACCTGCGTAATTTACGCGGTAATTATAGGCGGGAATTATCGGCGGGAATTTTCGGCGTAAATTAGCTACTACATATGGGAGAAAAAATACACCCCCTTGTTTAGCATATAAATATCCAGTCAGATACAGGCCATAATTGCTGCAAACATGTCTAGCTCAGATGATTCCGCAGCTGAGGATGCTCTACAGCAGGGGTGTCCAACCTTTCACCTTCCCTGGGCCACATTAGAAGATGAAAATTTGGTTTGGGCCGCACATAAAATAAAATAACAGTAACGATACCTGATCATCCAAAAAAAACATAGACAACATAGTTAACATATTAAACTTAATTGGAAATGAAGTTAGTGAGATGTTTGACATTGTTTCTCACATTCTGACACAGAGAATAAGCCGAAATTCACATTCTGACACAGAGAATAAGCCAAAATTCACATTCTGACACAGAGAATAAGCCAAAATTCACAATGTGACACAGGGAATGAGTACAAATTCACATTCTGACACAGAGAATAAGCCGAAATTCACTTTCTGACACAGAGAATAAGCCGAAATGCACAATGTGACACAGGGAATGAGTAAAAATTCACATTGTGACACACAGAATAAGCCAAAATTCACATTGTGACACAGAAAATAAGCTGAAATACACATTCTGAAACAGGAAATGAGTAAAAATTCACATTCTGACACAGGGTGCCAGATAACACATATGCCCCCACAGTGCCATATAACACATATGCCCCCACAGTGCCAGGTGACACATATGCCCCCACAGTGCCATATGACACATATGCCCCCACAGTGCCATATGACACATATGCCCCCACAGTGCCATATGACACATATGCCCCCAAAGTGCCATATGACACATATGCCCCCACAGTGCCATATGACACATATGCCCCCACAGTGCCATATGCCCCCACAGTGCCATATGCCCCCACAGTGCCATATGCCCACACAGTGCCATATGCCCCCACAGTGCCAGGTGACACACATGCCCCCACAGTGCCAGGTGACACACATGCCCCCACAGTGCCAGGTGACACACATGCCCCACTATACATATGCCCCACATTAAGCTCCATTATACATATACCACACACACTGTCATGCACCATTATCTATATGTCCCACACCGTGATGCACCATTATACATATGCCACACCGTGATGCTCCATTATACATATGCCACACCGTGATGCTCCATTATACATATGCCCCACAATGTGAAGCTCCATTATACAAATGCCCCACAGCGTGAAGTTCCTTTATACATATGCCCCACACATTGATGCTCATTAAACATATGCCACACAAATGATGCCCATTAAACATATGCCCCACACCTTGATGCTCATTAATTAATTCACACTTATATTTCTAATGCCCCCTGGTAATGCCACTTATATTCATAATGCCCCCTGGTAATGCCACTTATATTCATAATGCCCGCTGGTAATGCCACTTATATTCATAATGCCCCCTGGCATTACCAGGGGGCATTATGAATATAAGTGGCATTACCAGGGGGCATTATGAATATAAGTGGCATTACCAGGGGGCATTTTGAATATAAGTGGCATTACCAGGGGGCATTATATTCATAATGCCCCCTGGTAATGCCACTTATATTCAAAATGCCCCCTGTAGTGATTACTCACCACAGCTAATGGTAGTGGGGGTATGATAAGTCACCGCTGGCCTGGCTGCCTGCTCCTGCCGACGCTGCCGCCACGCATCAAATAATCATCCAGCCCTGCGCGCTGCTGGGATGAATCACGTGGGGGAAGCCAGCACAGACGTCCTTCGCGCGGGAGCAGCTGAGTGCGCCTGCGCATGCACACCAGCGCTCCCGCAGCCATTTTAAGTTTGGGAGCACTCGATGCTGGCCGCGGCCATCTTTACTTTGGGCACAGTGCCGCGGCCAGCACGGAGACGCTGCTGCGGGCGGAGTTGCCCTATAATTTATATTTAGAATATCTATAAAATGCACTGGGCCGCATTCCTACCCGACCTGGGCCGCATGCGGCCCGCGGGCCGCGGGTTGGACAAGCCTGCTCTACAGAGAGCAAGAGCAGAATCCCTGCTTGAAACTTTGAGGCAGAGGGAGCAGGAGCGGAGGAGGGCCCAAGAGCAAGGGGGCCCCTCACTAACAGGCACTGCTGCAACGCCAACAGCTCAACAAGGGCCAAGCAACCAGCCAGAACAAGAGGTTGCATCTCTCCAAACATGTGTGACCCAGCAGCTGCATGGTGAGAGAACTGGGGCCACCAGAAAACGACCTGCACCATCTAGGCCGAGTACTGAGCAGGATACCACCACCAAAAAGAGAAACCCTGCATTTCAAGAGGCAGAGATGAGAATTTTAGTGCCCAGAGCACGAGAATGGATAGAATTGGCTACCAGGAAGCCGGTTGCCAGTGCAAGGCGAAAGCTTTGGGAGAAGATCACAGAGGAAGTGAACCAGGTGTCAACAGTGGAAAGGGATTTGGCGTCAGTGAAGAAAAGGCAAGTGTGTTTCTCCCCCTGATAATGTCATATGTGTGTACATATGTTACATGTATGTTTTGAGAATAATAGAAAGGTGTGTTTGTAAATAGTGCTACACTTCAATGACACATGTGAACACAACCATGTCTAATAACCCACATTTATATATGAAACATGCACCATTGGTGTGATGTGAGGTTATGGGCACAGTTCTGCTCATGTGAAGTATGTGATGGGACAACAGAAAGTGTGTTGTTGAAAAACAGTTGTAGTAACATGTTCCATATGATGCTACTGAAACAAGAATGTCCAAACTGTGTACATGTAGCTGTTGAGAAACTACACATCCCAGCATGCCTTCCCAGTTAAATTAATCCATAATATCAACACTGTCAAGCTATGGTGGGATGTGTATTTTCACAACAGGTGAATGACATTCTGGCGGCTGGCATGCAAAGCATTGCCGAACAACTCAGCCGCCACAATGACATTCTGGCGGAGCTGCTCACCACCGCCAGGTCCCAAAGGGACAACCCCCCATCTGCTGCCCCACCCCAAGCTGCTCCACAACCTTCCACCTCTGCTGACCCTCCACTGTCCACTGGCCTAAGACGGCGCAAGCCTTCAGTCCCCAAGGCCCCATCCAAGAACGGGAAAAAGGGCCAAAATAATGACACCTGAGTCACTTCCTCTGTATTTGGACCCCAAATGTTTTAATTTGCACTGGGGATCCACTTCCTGAGTTCTACATCTATCCATTTTCGTGCGAAGGGCAGTAAACTGCTTACTTTGACCTCTAGAAATGCAGGTTTTATTTTTGGTGGTGTGTATCGTGCTTAGTATTCTCCCTGGTTGTTGCAGGTCGTATTCTGGTGTCCACATTTCTTTCACCAATGCAGTTGCTGGGTAACACATGTTTGGAGATATGCAACCTCTTGTTCTGGCTGATTGTTATTTTTGTAAATATTTTTTATTTTAATTTTATGTTTGAAATTAAATATACAAATAAGCTGTGATGCTTAACAGCAAATAAATTTTATTTCACAATTACAAAACAATTGTTGTATGTGTAATTTCTTGTGTCAAACAAATAATACATTTATATGTACTTACTGACCTTGGTATTTTTGTACATTTATTGAAGTGTTGTAGAAGTTTGCCATGTATAACCCTCTCCATGGCCATTCACATGTTCATATCCAACTTTTCCCAGCTAATTAGTTTGTGGCAGCACATGTGCAGAGCAACTTAATAGGTGAGAAAGCAGTTTCTGTGCAGGTGAGGTAGCTCCTACATTAGTAGGTAAAAGCAGGTCCAGAACAATGATTTCCTCATGGAGTGGGTGAGGTAGACAAACAAGGGTCAAAAGGGACATTTGTGTAGGAATGCATGTGTCCTCCCTTAAAAAAACCAGTCAGGTCTTGGTACAGGTATGTTAAAGGTGTGTGAGTCGACCAAACATGATAAAATTGCTTGTGAACAAACATGTTAAAATATTGTAACATATATGAGTTTTCAGTGTCATAAGCAGATGTAGGAATCCTTTGTTTTGGGTACAATACAAAGATTGTGTGCAAAATAGTGGCCATGGCCTTAGAACATTGCTGGCACATCCTTGTAGCTCTTAGATGTGGTTTATGTATTTTTATCATAATTACAAAAACTATGTTTGTATTAGAGTGAAAAGGTTGACACATGTCGACTTGTGTAGATTGAGTGTGCTGCTGTTTAAAGTATATGAAAACACTTAGTGAATGTGTATAAATGGTTACAAAATAACTACCTTGGCATATATAAGCAGGTCTTAAAATGATTCTTACCTTAAATGAAACCAACCTTTACATGTAGAGAAGTGTAGAAACATAAGCTTCCAATGTGTTTGAGTGCTGTGTGTGGCTTGCAGGTAGTGAAATAATGGTTTGGACTGCAGCATTGTTTATTACATTCAGGTGAATGTGTTTGACCAGTAATCAGCGTTAATTAGCAGACCCAGGCGTCCGCTCTCATGCGGTATCTGTAGGGGTGGTCTGGAGGTGGCGGTGGCAGCCACCTGTTTTGTGTCCGAAATGCACGGTGCTTTCGCCAATTGAGCGGTAGTAGCACCGTACATTTTTTGTGCATGCCCCCGTGTACGCCCATGTTTACGCCCAGTTTCCCTCATTATTTTGGCCGCTCCCTCAACACACCCCTATGCCGCCCACAATGACCGTACTATTGCGGCAGAAAGACCCATCCGTGAGCGTTGTGGAGTTGTCGCGCCTGCGCATTGTGAAAGGTACGCATGCGCAGATAAAAAAAAAAACAGATCCGCCGGCGTACGTTAATAACGGACGAACCAGAATAACCCCCTTAATCACTTAGGGCGGTATGCACGAAACAAAAAAATGCAGTAAAAACCCAGTTTTTACTGCCCTTTGCATTCTCACCGTGTAAGTTAGTACATATGCAGTGAGCATCGGTGCAATGGGCGGCAGGATGCACCGCCGCTGCTTGGTGCATCCCGCCCCTAATAACTTAAGTGCAAACATTGGGCCTAATTCAGCTTCAGTTGTAGTTTTGCACGGATTCGCAAAACAACATCTGCCAGCGGTAGCATGTGGGTAGACAGTATGCTAATTGATCAGCTAGTGTCTACACCCGATATATATCTGTAAACATCATTCAAACATATAGTGTCATCTGATGTCAGATATCTAATGCAGCAATATTGGTGCACATGTGTGGATGGATGGAAAGATGACCGGCTAAGGGCCTAAGATGATGACATCACAACTCTGCAGGCAAAATCAAATGCTGTCTAGTTGTCTTGCCAGACATATGAGTGGCTTATTGTTAAGTGTGTTTGTACAAACATGTCCTCATACTGCAGTTGTGCCAAACATCTCTTCTCTGCATGCCAGGTCCCCTGAGCGTCAGACATAATTTTTTGTATCTATTGCCAAATATGCATCTTAGTCGTAATGCAGTGCAACTAGGATGCATCAACAGACTCTACTGTTAATTAGATAGGCAATACTTGTAAATACTGTATGTGTTACGATCCAGGGAGTAACTCAAGTAACTGAATGCCGCCCAGACTGGACAGTGCTGCAATCTTCTAATCTATCTCTATTGGCCTTCTCTGAATGGTGGCCGTGGACTGCGGAATGCTAGGCTTTGCCTGTAGCCGCCACGTTTGAAAGGGCGAGTTAAGCCCACCCTTGCTCCGGTGCAGCCAGGTGTTAAGATGTGACAAGTCCACGACGATCGCCAAGTATAGGTCCAAGAGGAGAATCTGACTTAACTAATAAACCCCAGCTATAAAAGGATAACACTGAAGCAAAAATCCTTATTGTTACACAAGTACGGGAAAGAGGATACATTTACACAGGTATAGCGAAATAACGGTACAGTAAATACAGCGACCCCATCGCAACCAAAACAAGTGACCCTATCGCAACCAAAACCAAGCGACCCTGTCACAAACGGTAAAGTAAATACAGTGACCCCATCGCAACCAAAACCAAGCAACCCTGTCGCAACCAAAACCAAGCGACCTTGTAAACGGTAAACTTGTAAACGGTAAAGTTGTGCTCTGCACAACTTTAAGGGGTAGCTTCCCCACACAAACCAAAGGGAGGATAAATGCTCAACCTCTGCTAGGGCAACTGACATGCAAAAAAGGCAACCTGACCGTAGCCTCAATCTACTCACGACACCGGATGGAAGAAGGAAGATGGTCGTCCCAAGGTGTTCACATTGAAAGCAGGCTCATGCATATAGGAGGCAGCATGCACGTCCCTGCAGTCATCCTGCATAAGGCACAGGAGAACTATCACCGGTGTCTGGCTTCCTGTCCAGGCTCCTTAAAAGGAGTCCCTCACCAATGGGATCAGATGCCGCAACCCTGCCCTCAAACGGTAAAGTGAGGGCGGCTGTGTGATTAGGGACAGCAGTGTCCTGGCTGCTTAGTAACAGCCCGGATGCACTGCCTAGCTGACTGGCGTCTAACGGTTGCCTAGTAACCAGCCGGGAGTTCCTGTGAACTCCCGGAAGCTGCGCTCCAGACTGGTTGCTAAACAACCCTACCTGTCCGGCGCACAGGCACTGCAGCATGGCGCGTCTGCCCGCCTGCCATGAACCGCCAGGGGACCTCCACCACCAGGTACCGGACGCCGGGTATCCCGTGTGGTCACCGGACCTGCGCCTGTCTGTGCACCCAGGGGTCCCCGGGTCCTAACAGTATATGTGCGAATGGGTCTCTCAATCTGTATATGAAGAGCACTGATGCAGCAAGGGTTTTTTCCTTTTCAAGTGCTGTTGTGCTTCATATATAGACTCAGTTGCACACATCTAAACAAGTGCCTTTGTGCTTCATAGACTCAGTTGCACACAGATATGCAAGTGCCATTGTGCTTCATATACAGACTTAGTTGCACGCAGATATACAAGTACCATCGTGCATCTTATACAGCAGGGGTGGGGAACCTCCGGCCCACGGGCCGGATACGGCCCCCGCACCCTGTCTGTCCGGCCCGCTGCCCAGCCGCCTATATTAATTTAAACAGCCGCCCAGCCGCCTATATTAATTTAAACAGCCGCCCACCCCACAGTACCACTGGAGCCGAGGGGAAGGGAGCAGATGGGAGGGGAGCGCATCGCGCATCTCTCCTTCCCCTCCCTGTGTCACTGTTACTGGGCTCTCAGCCAATCATAGCTCGCGGGCCGGCAGCCAATCAGGAGCCAGCCCGCAAGGTACGATTGGCTGGTGGCCCGGAAGCCGGGAAGGAGAGACGTGCGATGCGACCCCCGCTCCCCGCCCACCATCTTCCGCCCCCCGTCCCCTGAAGAGGAAACGGGAACCCCGGTCCCCTGAAGAAGAAGCAGCAGCGGGGGAGGAGAGGAGACCCAGACACCAGAACGGTGAGTTACTTGTGCTGCTGCTGGCACAGTGGGCTGTGGGGCATATGTGTGGCACTGTGGAGGCATATCTGTGTGGGAATATCTGGCACTAGGGGCATAACTAGCACTGTGGGGGGCATATGTGTGGCATTGTGGGGGCATATCTGGCACTGGGGGTATAACTAGTGCTGAGAGGGCATATGTGTGGCATTTTGGGGCATATCTGGCATTGGGGGCATAACTAGCACTGTGGGGGCATATGTGTGGCACTGTGGGGGCATATCTGGCACTGTGGGGCATATATGTGGGGTACTGGGGCATACCTAGCACTGTGGGGGGCATATCTGGCAATGGGGGTATAAAGTTTTGTCATGTAGCCACTCCCCCTTGTGTCATATGACCATGCCCCTGACCATGCCCATTTTTCGCGCAGCACACTACCACTAAGTCATTTTTTATACTTGCACCGCTGTTAATGATTAAGTAGTAATATGGGCGGGTGGGCAGCTGATTAAGCAGTAATATAGGCGGGCGGGCGGCTGATGCATTAATTAGCCAGCCCTGATGTCTCTGCCCACGTGTATATGCTGCTTTCCATGTGTATAATGCCCACATGTATATGCCGCTGCCCGTGGGTATAATGCCCACATGTATATGCCGCTGCCCATGTGTATAATGCCCATATGTATATGCCGCTGCCCGTGTGTAATTTTTGAGTTGATAAGTTTTATATGGCCCCCGAAGGGTTTTAAAATTTTCCAAATGGCCCTTGGTAGAAAAAAGGTTCCCCACCCCTGTTATACAGTCTCAGTTGCACACAGATATGCAAGTGCCATTGTGCTTCTTATATAGACTCAGCTGCACACAAATATACAAGTGCCATTATGCTTCATATAAAGACTCAGTTGCAAACAGATATACATGTGGAAAATCAAGCACTTGTATTATGAATATTACTAATGTGCATGCCCCACAAAATAAATAAATAAGATAAAGAAAAAGTACAAAATAAGAAAAAACAAAAAAAACAAATCGGGTTAAAATATAAGGTGAATATTCACACTGTATGTTTACAAATCCTTTGTGGAGTATGTGGAGTTTTTCCAACGAGGTTTTTTTGGTTAGATGGGCACTCTATTAGATGGTGCAAGAGGTTGCAGTTCGGTGGTGAAGAAGGATATTTGCCGGCTCCGGGAGGGTATAGGGTAAGCTGGCCATACACGGTCTGTTTTGCCGGTCCGTTTTGTACTTTTAAAGTAGACATCGTATCGGATTGCATGACTTGTGCATGCTTTGCGATCCGATATGATGTTTACCTAGTACAGCACATACTTTTTGTACCGTACTATGGCCCTTATTCTGATCGGTTCGGAAACGGCCGCATGCGGCCGTTCCGCCGATGTTTTCGCTCTGCGCATGTGCAGAGGGCACTCTGCGCATGTGCAGGCGAAATCGCCGCACACTTTTTTTGACCGCCGCAAAGGGGGCGGATAGGGGCGTGAGGGGCTACTTAGCCTCATTTCCCTATGCATACGCCCCGCGTTTCATGGGCGTTCCCATGCAAACGCGGGGCGTATGCATGGTAATGAGGCCATGACGCGCGTGTAGGGGGCGGGCAGCTGACATCGCCGGATGTCAGCTGCCCGCCCCAATACAAGATTTCACACGGACAAGTGTCCGTGTGGTCTTGTGTTGCGGGACCTGGTGGAGCGTGCGGCCCTGCATTCGATGTTCGGCGACCATCGAATGCAGGGGCAGCTCCCAAGGTGGAGGAGGCGTATCCCCGTCCACTTTCATACGGATCGCCACATATCCGCGTACGGACGGAGGTGGCGATCCGTACGCAAGGCGGGGATTCGTCTGTGCGGTCGGAGCCGCATATGCGGCTCCGGCCGCACCGATCAGAATAAGGGCCTATGTGATGCGCGGGAGCGAAAACGGAGCGTCTATGGGCTCCTTAATCCCTAACCTTACCTCTCCTTCAGTTCTTGTGAGCGATGCGGCAGCGTCTTCTCCCTCCGTTCACACGCTGTGTGTTCCATGACCGGAAGTCGTGGCCCGTGCTTCCGGCAATCATAGTGTGCGGCTCTCACGTCTCCTCTCTTCACCAACGCGTTTCGAGGCACTAGGCCTCTTTGTCAAGGATGTATACATGTGTCACATACCAAATCATTTTTTGCACAAGACCTGGCGACTCATGTCCGGCATCTTGCGCTGCATGGCATACTGAGACTAGATATATGAGTACGCAGCTATAGCTTACCAACTCGTCTCCCCTGTAGACAGATCGGTTGGAAATAAGCATTAATTATTGAATTTTAGACAAGATAATTGTAATTTTTTATCATCCCTATTCGCGGGTGTCATGGGCTCCTGTAGGCGCATTCCTACTATGGTCAGTGACAGTAATTAGTGCTTGGTACTACACTAATGTCAGGGCTACTGTAGTGTGGATCCCTACGTCCAGATATATCAAGCGTAATATAATACACAGTATTTCTATTTCTCTGCCTTTTTCATCATACGCTCATTTTCTGCCGCTGCATGTGATAATTACACCAGTCCCAGAACACTCTGTCAGGGCAGGTTCAGCGAGACAGACGACCACGCAGTTTTGTTGCTCTAAACCCTTCCAGCAATAAGTAATAGTTATAGCGTAACCTTGGCCATCTAATAGCTTCACAGACTGGGTTCCGGTGCCTTTATAAAACTAATAAAGGGACAAGCTGTTTACAAAAGCAAGTACTGTACAAAGCTCAGTTACAAAAGTGATATAAAGAAAACTGGTTACAGATTACATTGGCAAACTTGTTGCATTTTCAAGTAAAGAAGAAAAATGTCCAGCTGCTGCTCTGCCACTCAGGGAGGCACCCCCGCTGACAGTAGCACACGCAGGGGGTAAACCACCCCCCCCCCCCCACCCCCTATGGAGCAAATGTTTTACGTTTTTTTTTAGCTGATCGCTCATCACAATCATAGTTCCACCCATCTTTTGGATTAGTCTCCACCCACTCGCGGCATTTTGCCGCGACTCCTACGCTGCCCTGTACTGACTAGGGAGAGTCGGGGTATGACTAAGGATAAGCTGTTGGAGCCAGTAGCCTGTCAGGCATCTGCCTGCACAGAAAACTTCTGCAGCAGCAGCAGTGACACCAGGTCATACTTGCCTACTTTTCAAAACTAGTTTTTGGGAGATTATAGTTGGTAATAGAATTTGGCACCTAGAAGCTTGGGTGTGTACTGCTACATCTGAGAGGAATCTTTTAATAAGACTTATGTATAAATGTAGCTGAGCCCCAAAGCAGTTAGTAAGAGCTACTATACAGATGGAGCCGGGCTCCCTCTTGCTGGCGAATCGCCAGACTGTCACCGCTGGCGATCTGCCAGCAGCCCGGCTCTCCATCTGACTGAGACGCGCGTGCGTCGCACACGCGTCTCAGCTTCCGTGCGGTGGGGCGAGGGGAGCCTATCCTTCTCCGCTTCAGAGAGATGGACAGGGTTGGGGGGGGGGGTGCTGGGAGGCGGTGGGGACCCCAGGTGACCGCCGACAAACCGGTGGGGACCCGGGGGAGGCGGTCGGAAGGGGACGTGCGCGCACGAGATACAGATGGCGGGTGGCGGGGGATGGCGGCTGGCGTCGCCATCGCCATCCCCTGCAAAGACAAGCCCGGCTCCATCTGTACTTACTAAAGTGCTGGGAATTGGTGCTGTTGATTCAGTGTAAATGTATCTATCTCTCATTCCTTTTTTCCTCAAAAAATGTAACAGTGTAAGGTGGTCTAGGTGACATGAGGGAGATTGCTAGACTAATGAGGGAGAGAGGGAGATTGCTGGCGTCAGATTCTCGTGAGACGCCGAGTCTATAAAAGCTCAGCGTCCCAAAAATTCAGCGACATTTCACAGTCACGCTTCCTGCTGCGCACAGCTCTGCTGTTCACCGCGGTGGCGGGCTTCTGGGGCTGTTCACTGGGGTGTTTGCAAGTTTAACTGGGGGTGTTGTGCAGAGTGCAGACTGCAGAGGGGTGCTGTCTGTGCAGTGCATGCAGAGTCAGAGTGCAGAGGGGTTTGGCACTGGGGGGTTTAACATAACATGAACTTGTACTTGTCATCATCAATCACTCAAAGTCATTATTGTGCCGAGGGGTGCTGTGCAGTGCAGACAGAGGGGTGTTGTGCAGTGCAGAGTAGACAGAGGGGTGTTGTGTGCAGTGCAAGCAGACTGCAGAGGGGTTTGGCACTTAGGTGTTTATACTCAAACTTGAACTTGTACTTGTTGTCATCAATCACTCAGTCATCATTACAATTACATTAGTGTGCAGAGGGGTGTTGTGAACTTGTGCAGTGCAGACTATACACCATACACTGTCAGAAGAAGCAGAACAAGTTCAGTGTGTGACTATTCTGCCTCCACGGTCCATGCAGTGTTATCCAAAGGGCCATCCATAAAAAAGAAATACAATATAAAAATACATTTTGCTGTTCTTTCTTTGTTTGCTGTATACTGTAACTGCACCCCAATACAGGTTGAGTATCCAGTATCCAAAATGCTCGGGACCAGGAGAATTTTGGATAACGGATTATTCCGTATTTCGGAATATTTTAATATTTCAATTATGTATTTTGAAGTATCTTGCATGTATGCTGTATAAACACATAAAATACACACAAATATATTTTATTACCACATAAAATACACACAAATATATTTTATTTGTTCAAAAAACAAGGTTTCAAAACATGAAACAAAATTTGTGTACTATCTCAGATATTGAATTTGAATGCCAAGTAATCATTTTCTTGCACATATATAGTGCCAGTTACATATCATGTCCCCAGTGATGCTGTTACAAATATCCCCAGTGAGTTTTTAGCAAAAAAATTTTTTTTTTTCATTTTCTGGAATGTATGGTTTTCGGAATAATTCGGATAACGGATACTCGGTCACGGGATACTCAACCTGTAGTATTATACACCACAAGTTGCGTGTGTGATTTTTTTTCTGACTCCACGGTCCACGCAGTGTTATCCAAGCGCCATCCATAAAAAAGAAATACAATATAAAAATTAATTTTGCTGTTCTTTCTTTTTTTTGCTGTATACTGCACCCCAAGACATACATGCACACATACAGTAATCACACGCATGCCATACATACACACAGGTCATGCCATACAGACACGAACACATACCATACAGACACACAGGACATACATGCGCACATACCATACACACACACACACACAGGACATACACACACACATACCTTAGACACAAAGGACATACACGCACACACACATGGCATACAACCACAGATAACATACAACATGCACACATACAGCATATTTATAAACATACACAAGCTATAGATACACAAAGCATACACCAAGGACATACACACACACACAGCATACACAAAAAGTATACATACATACAGCATACTTACAAACACCAATACTAAAGCAAATAACCCCCACAATCAATGGAGGGCAACCAGTCTCCATGTACCCAGTCCTCCCCCTTCCCACTGCAGCTGGTGCCCACACTTTTCTCCCCCTGTGCATGCCCCTGCAGCTGGCACCCACAACAAGGGACACAAACCTGTAGAATCAGCATGTCACCTCTTCATAGCTCCGTCTTTCAGGCAGCCCCATGTCCTGGAGACAGAGAGAGGAGCTTCCTGACAGCCGAGGAGCTCAGCTCAGTGTGACTGTGCGCTGCTGCGCCATCTACAGGCGGCTCAATAGTATATACCCAGCTTCCTCCAGCTTCCTCCCAGCAGAGCACTGAGCAGAGCTTGCACGGCTATGAGAGTGCCGGGACCCTGCTGCGCCCCAGTGGCACCAGCTCCCCCCCCCCCCCCCCTGCTGTATACTGCACCCCAAGAGTATACACCACAAGTTGAAAACAAATTAAATTAAAAAAATTTAAGAAATCTACCGGTACGCTGTGTTCCGGCGGGAATGTTTCTTGAGTGAATGACAGAATGGGAATAACGTGACTGGGTATGACAAGTCATATACACACAAATACATACACACACAAACGCTTATATATGTATATATATTTCAAAATGCAGCTTGAACACTTTTTAGCTTTTTTTTTTTTACTTTTAGTGAATCCCAGCAGTCAGAGCAGGATTAAGATCCCACCTGCACCTCTCTGCCCCCTGCACTTCTTTGTCCTCCACTGCACATTTCCATCTACCTTGCACTTCTCTATCCTTCTGCCCCCCTGCACCTCTCTGTCCCTCCTTTACCTCTCCATCCCCCTGACTTCCTTCACCTCTCCGGCTCACTGTCCTTCCTGCATCTGTCAAATAAAATATATGTAGAAAACATAACAAATATGCAACAAAATTTCTGGCATTTGCATACCTCCCAACTTCCGTCCGGAGGAAATAGGGACACTCGCGCGGCTTCGTCCGAAAAGGGGCGGGACGTATGCAAATGATGGTGCGGCTTATGCTAATTAGCCACGGCCTCATTTTCATACGAGAATAGACGCTGTGCGCATGCGCACAGCATCTATTCGACTAGATTGGGGGGTCTCCCAACTGCCACCCCCCGCAGCGGGACAATGCCTGCCGCGGGTGGGACGTCGGGACAGGACCCGAAAATCGGGACTGTCCCGACGGAATCGTGACAGTTGGGAGGTATGCATTTGCGTAACTTCAGGCAGGCAGCAGGTGGAGGGTGGGGCATGTGGCAGGTAGCAAGCAAGCACTGGGGCGGCAGAGGAGGTAAGGTGCAGCATTAGCCAGACCCCGTCTATTGTAGCCTGTGCGGCACCCACTCCAGGCACAGGCTGCAACTTCACATATGGAAGTCAGCTGTCACAGTCCAGCATGACCGTGCAGCACGTGTGGCTGTGACAGCTGCCACTGGGGAAGCAGTGCCATGGCTGCTATATACACGCACATATACCATACAGACACACATCACATACACGCACATACCATACATATATACAAACAGGACATACATGCACACATACAGTAATCACACGCATGCCATACATACACACAGGTCATGCCATACAGACACGAACACATACCATACAGACACACAGGACATACATGCGCACATACCATACACACACACACACAGGACATACACACACATACCTTAGACACAAAGGACATACACGCACACACACATGGCATACAACCACAGATAACATACAACATGCACACATACAGCATATTTATAAACATACACAAGCTATAGATACACAAAGCATACACCAAGGACATACACACACACACAGCATACACAAAAAGTATACATACATACAGCATACTTACAAACACCAATACTAAAGCAAATAACCCCCACAATCAATGGAGGGCAACCAGTCTCCATGTACCCAGTCCTCCCCCTTCCCACTGCAGCTGGTGCCCACACTTTTCTCCCCCTGTGCATGCCCCTGCAGCTGGCACCCACAACAAGGGACACAAACCTGTAGAATCAGCATGTCACCTCTTCATAGCTCCGTCTTTCAGGCAGCCCCATGTCCTGGAGACAGAGAGAGGAGCTTCCTGACAGCCGAGGAGCTCAGCTCAGTGTGACTGTGCGCTGCTGCGCCATCTACAGGCGGCTCAATAGTATATACCCAGCTTCCTCCCAGCAGAGCACTGAGCAGAGCTTGCACGGCTATGAGAGTGCCGGGACCCTGCTGCGCCCCAGTGGCACCAGCTCCCCCCCCCCCCCCCCCCCGGCGATGGCTGGGGCTGCCTAGCCATAGCTACGCCACTGCCTCACCCTCAACTTCAGTATCCTCAGTAATGACCAGGGATGGTTCTTCTAATACTACTGTTGTGCTAGAAGAATCCTCCCCTTTCCATGATTCTGCAGAAGAATCCTTGATCGAAAGGCCTTCTGTTACTGCTGCTGCTGCTGGGGGTAGTTCTTCAACCCAGAAGTGTCTCAAGAAAACCCATTATACTACTTTGAAAAACTGACTGTTCAGCAGTGCTTGGCGAGGAAACACAAATATGTCAGTACTCAGTCAGTGGCACACCGGATCACAGAAGCCATAACTGCCATGATAGTATTGGATGTGCAGGGCCGCCGAGAGGGAGGGGGGGAGGGTACAATTTACCTGGGCCCGGGCACGTCAGGGGGGCCCGGGTCTGAGCTCACCCACACTTTTTTTAAATTCGGATGGCAGCCAGGTGTGCGTGTGTCTGGGGCGACCGGGAGAAGGTGGATGGGCTGTGTAGCGGCTCCCTTCCTACATCCGTACCCAGGCACAGCTTCCTGCAGCAGGGAACTGACTGACAGTGCCTAGGTGTGTGTCTGTGACAAGCGAGTCACACGCAGCCAGTCCAGTCCACCACTGCGGAGTCTGCAGTGCAGGAAGCTGTGGGCTGTAGCAGGGGGAAGGGGACAGACATAGGGAGGGAGGGGCAGCTCAGGGAGTCTGTGAGGAGGGGGGAATAGCGGCAGATTTAAAGGACAACCAGAGCCCAACGTACCCGGCCACAGTAGTTGTCCCCCACCCCCTCCATCAGTTCGGGTGTGCAGTGCTGTGTCACATGCCATGATGCCACTGAAGGAGGAACTGGACTAGGCATTGCAGCAGACGGAGGCTAGGCTGATTGACAGAGCTCATGGTGGGCGGAGCTGAAGGAGCAGCACATCGTTCTACTGATACTTAGAGGCTGCCTGTGATGACTCAGAGAGGCTGGACTGAGTCTGACTGAAGAGGTCGTCATCAGAGGAGAGGTGAGCAGAGGGGACTAACCTGCAGGGAATACTCACATTAAGTAAGAGATGTTATCACTGGCAGAAGGAGGGCCACTGCACTGATGCTTGTGGTGATCGTGGCTGCAGCCTGATTCTCACTCACAGACAGATGTCTTCCTGTACAAGTGTGAGTGGAAGAAGCAGTTTGGGACTGGGATCATCAGCACCAGTGGGCCTCTCTGTGGGGGGCATGGGGGTTATGTGCCCCCTCCTGGGGAATGGACTCGTAGGAAGCTGGCTGAGCTACCTGGCTGGGCTACCCAGTCAGCTGTGTCTGCTCCTCCCCCTTCTATGATTTAGCCCCTCCACCTCCCTCTCCCCATGTGTGCCTCTACCACCTCCCCTTCCGATGCATACCTCCCCTCCCCATGTATGTCTATGTGACATTCTCCACATGTGTGCCCCTGGTACATCCCCTCCCCATGTAGCCCCAATTCCTTATTTATTGTTGTTCCCCTTTAACTTGTTAGATTGTAGCGCTCAGCGCCTGTCTCCATACACTGTCTAGTGTAAGGCTCACAGTCTGCCTTGTCCCCTTGCAGCAACGTAGCTAGGCGTCACCCTGAGTGACAGCTCGCTTAAGCGTATAGCAGGGCAGAGACCCCTGACCCTGCTGGCAGCGTTCCCTTTCCTGTTAGGAAGTCCCCGCGTAGTGTGTGCCTCAGAGAGAGCGTGTGTGACTCCATCCATGCTGTTTGTAGCTCCACGTGCACCGGAGCGCGTAAGAGCAAGCCCCGCTGTAATCCCGTTACCAGCGTGACCTTTGCACAGGGAGATTCATCATCATTGGCAGCAGCGACGACTGGGAGAGATACCGCCAGCGTAAACCAGTTGATAGCCATTAACCCTGCACAAGCCAAACGCTACAGCTAAGTAACAATCAGACACTGTGATTCCCAATGTACCAGTTGTATTACTGCCTGAAGTTAACTGCAAAAGTACTGTTGTATCCTACAAGCCTGCCACTTGAATAAATCCTACAATTGGTTATATCTTCGGAGTGTGTCGTCTAACAACCACCCTGCACGTACTTATAGACACTCTGCCAATAGGTTATGGGCCCAGCACGTCACGTGCGCGAAGATTAACCCCCTAAAGACAAAGTGCTAGCGCAGTACATAAAAGAACACAAAGGAATTATTTCTGAATTGCCATTTGTGGAAGAGTTAACGAGAATGCACAGTACAGGGCATAGCATGAACTTTCCAAAGCTCAAAGGCTCAGAGAATTATACTACATGGAAGTTCGCTATGGAAATGCAGCTTAAGAGGGAGAAGCTATGGAAAGTCACAATAGCCCCAGGAGATAGTCCAAACCCAGAAGAGGTAGACAAGGCCATTGGCACAATAGGCCTGGCTGTGGAGCAGCATGTTTATTCTACTATCTGTGGGAAGGAGTCCGCTAAGGACATGTGGACAACTCTACAAGGTGCTTATGAGAATAAAGGCTTAATGAGAAGGATAAGTCTGAGACGCACACTGTATGGAACAAAGCTGAATGCATGCAAGGACATGAACGATTATATTGCTAAGATACTATCGATAGCTCAGCAATTGGCATGTGTAGGAGCAAAAGTGGATGAGGAAGAAGTGGCGATGGTAATGCTGCAGAACTTGACAGAAGAATTTGACTTTCTGGTTGTCGCACTAGAGTCAAATGAAACCAAGCTTACAACTGAAGTTGTGAGAGCCAAGCTACTACAGTTCCAAGAGAGAATCCACAAGGATGCCATGGCTGAGGGTTCTGCCTTAGTAGCAAAGGGTGCGAAACCCAAGAAATGCACGTTCAAATGCTATGTGTGCCACAAAGTAGGGCACAAGGCTTCAGAATGCAGGATGAAGAACACTAGTGGCATGCACAAGCGGCATGACAAGAAGAACGAGTCAGCACTGAATGTAACAGACAAGCCAAGGAGGGATCTCTGGTACATGGACTCGGGAGCCTCTAGACACTTCAGCTACAACAAGGAGTGGTTCAATTCTTTAACACAGTGTACACCCACAACAGTTACCGGGATTGGTGAAAAGGTCCTTACTGCATCAAATGTTGGGACAATCACAGTGAGACTAAGAATTGAGGGACAGACAGTAGTCACAGATATCCAAGACGTCCTGTATGTACCAGAATTGGGAAGTAACCTCATCGCTATCAGCATACTCGAGGCAAAAGGCTACAGAGTCCAGTTTGCAAAGGGCAGGTGTATGGTGCATAATGAAAGAGGGACTGTAATTGCTTCAGCAACCCGATGCAACCAACTATACGTCCTAGACACAGATGAATGCGTAGCTTTGGCAGCCTCTGCTGAAAATGAGTCGATGGAACTCTGGCACAGACGTTTGGGACACTTAGGATATGATAATGTCCAGAAACTAGCTGATGGGATGGCAACAGGAATCACAGTGAAAGACACCGGAAGACCTGTGTGCGAGAGTTGCATAAAAGGCAAGCAGACCCGCAACCCATTTCCCAAGTCAGCAGGCAGAGCAGAATCAAAATTAGCTCTGGTGCACACAGATGTGTGCGGACCAATGGAAGAGGAGTCAACCAGTGGTTACAAGTACTTCATGACTCTCATCGATGACGCCACAAGAATGACACACGTATACTTCATAAGAAAGAAAAGTGAGGTGATCAAGAAAATTGTGGAGTACAAGAACCTAGTGGAAACTCAGACGGGCCTAAAGCTAAAGGTCCTGAGATCCGACAATGGGGGAGAGTACGAAAATGGAGAAGTAACCGACTTCCTAAAAAGGCATGGCATAAAGCATCAGCTGACGATGGCCTATACGCCTGAACAGAATGGCGTAAGTGAAAGGGCGAACAGAACAATCGTTGAAAGAGCACGAGCGATGGTGAACGATGCTGGCCTAGAGAAAAGTTTTTGGGCAGAAGCTGTATCTACTGCAGTATACCTGAAAAACAGAACACCTACGGTGGCCGTGAAAGGGAAAACCCCCTTAGAGGCCTGGTCTGGGAAGAAGCCAGACATCAGTCATCTCCGTGTCTTTGGGAGCAGAGCTTATGCGCATATACCAAAGGAGAAAAGGAAGAAACTTGACCTAAAATCAAGACAGTGCATATTGCTAGGCTATTGTGAGGAGAGCAAAGGGTACAGACTCTGGGATGCAGAGAACAGAAGTCTTCTGAAATCAAGAGATGTGATATTTCAAGAAACAGCATCACCCACAAAAGCAAAAGAACAAGAAAAGCAAGCACTAGTAGAGGTGTGTGAAATAGAAAGCATACCTGAAACAGAAAATACTGAAGAAGGAAGCGAACCAACAAACAGAGCTTCTGTAAGAAGGAACAAGGGCATACCAGCTAGAAGATATGAGGAAGAATATGCGAATATTGCTTTCAGTGAACCTCAGAGTATTCGAGAAGCGAAAGCGTGCAGTGATTGGGCGAAATGGAAATCTGCAATAGACACAGAGCTATCAGCACTGAGAGAGAACGATACTTGGACCATAGTAGATAGGCCAAGCAACCGCAAGACAGTCAAGAACAAGTGGGTCTTCTGCAAGAAGTTAAATTCAGACGGAGAAGTTGCCCGTTACAAAGCCCGTCTTGTTGCTAAGGGATACACACAGAAATCCGGAATTGACTATGGGGAGATATACTCACCTGTTGCGAGGTATAACACTCTCAGGTTAGTAATTGCAGTCGCCACCTTACAAGACTTACTGCTATACCAACTAGACTTCGACTCAGCATTCCTAAATGGAGAGTTACTCGAAGAAATCTATATGGAAACACCAGATCATTATAATGAGGATGAACTTCAGACAGAAAAGGTGTGTCTTCTGAAGAAATCCATATATGGCCTAAAGCAGAGTGGTCGTTGCTGGTACATAAAATTGGACACAGTACTGCTTGAAATGAATTTTATTAGATCAGAGACTGACCACTGCCTTTATCACAAAACTCTGGGAGAAAAGTTGTTCATCATAGCAGTCTATGTGGATGATATACTTATAGCAGGTCATGAAGATCACATTACAAGTGTGAGAGATCAACTAAAACAGAGATTCAAGTTGAAAGACTTAGGTCCAGCCAATCATCTGTTGGGCATGAGAATTGTTCAAAACTTGCAAAAAGGAACAGTCACAGTCGACCAACAAATGTACATCGAGGCAACAATCTTGAAGTATGGAATGGCAGACTCCAAGTCAGTAAATACACCAATTGACAAAAGCATCAAGATTACAAAAGGTATGTCACCAACCACACCAGAAGAAGCAGAGGAAATGCAAGATGTTCCTTACAAGAACGTGGTTGGAAGTCTTATGTATGCAAGTATTGGAACCCGTCCAGACATCACTCATGCAGTCAGTCGGGTAATCCAATTTGCAATAAATCCTGGAAGACAACACTGGATCGCAGTGAAGAGGATCCTGAGATACCTAAAAGGTACAAGTTCCTTGAAATTAAAATTCGCCAAGACAAGCAATTCAAATTTGAAAGTCTTCTGCGATGCCGACTGGGGAGCAGATGAAGATGATCGTCGTTCCCACACCGGTTACCTGTTCACACTGGCCGGAGCAGCAGTTAGTTGGGCGAGTAGAAAACAACCAACCGTTGCTCTCTCAACAACTGAGGCCGAATACATGGCTCTTACAGAGACATCAAAGGAAGCACTCTGGATCAAAGAGACTTTGTGTGAGTTAGGTCTACTTTATGAAGAAGAGACTATCAGTATCGCATGTGACAACAGGGGAGCAAAAGATCTTTCCTGCACCACCAAGCATCATGGAAGGTCAAAACACATCGCGATAAGACACCACTTCATCAGAGAACTAGTGGAGAACAAGTCCATCGATGTTGAATACATTGCAAGTGAACAGAATGTCGCTGACATGCTTACTAAAGGACTGTCGAGAAACTTGCTTATTAAGTTCGTGAAGGACTGTGGACTTGTCTAAGTTCAAAATGTTGATTTGAAGTTTTTGATGTTCTAAATGTCTCTTCTCTCTAACCATGTTTTCGGTTACAGGTATCACAAAAGGACAAAGCACTGTATTAAGTTCTTTTATGTAGCCGAAGACAGCCTTGAGCGAGGGGGAGTGTTAGATTGTAGCGCTCAGCGCCTGTCTCCATACACTGTCTAGTGTAAGGCTCACAGTCTGCCTTGTCCCCTTGCAGCAACGTAGCTAGGCGTCACCCTGAGTGACAGCTCGCTTAAGCGTATAGCAGGGCAGAGACCCCTGACCCTGCTGGCAGCGTTCCCTTTCCTGTTAGGAAGTCCCCGCATAGTGTGTGCCTCAGAGAGAGCGTGTGTGACTCCATCCATGCTGTTTGTAGCTCCACGTGCACCGGAGCGCGTAAGAGCAAGCCCCGCTGTAATCCCGTTACCAGCGTGACCTTTGCACAGGGAGATTCATCATCATTGGCAGCAGCGACGACTGGGAGAGATACCGCCAGCGTAAACCAGTTGATAGCCATTAACCCTGCACAAGCCAAACGCTACAGCTAAGTAACAATCAGACACTGTGATTCCCAATGTACCAGTTGTATTACTGCCTGAAGTTAACTGCAAAAGTACTGTTGTATCCTACAAGCCTGCCACTTGAATAAATCCTACAGTTGGTTATATCTTCGGAGTGTGTCGTCTAACAACCACCCTGCACGTACTTATAGACACTCTGCCAATATAACTTACCCCCATATGCACATTTAGAGGGGGGGGGATGACATAGTACGCACTTACTCTGTGCGCAGGGTGACATAGCACACACCTGCTCTGGGTGCAAGGGGTACATGTTACCCATCTGGCTGCACTTACAGGACACCGCCTCTGCTTTTCTGTCTATGGAGTGTGTCAGCACTGGTCCCCTCACAGTGCACCAGGCTGTCATCCCCACTGCTGGAGTTGCCGCTGAATTGTGCTTATTATAAGGCTGTGTTCCCCACCACTGATCCCCTTACAAACCCTGCTGGAGCCCACCTGGTGCACCCGGCTATAATCCCATGCCACTTCTGGGGCCCTGCTGGATGATCATATGGGGTGCGCCCAGCTGTAATCCCCACTGCTGCACCACAGGACTCCATCACTGGACCCCCCTGGTAGGAAGGCTTGCACTATCCCTGCATCCCCGCCATCTCTGTCCCCACTGTTTCTATCCCTGTGTCCCCACCATCTCTGTTTCTGCTGTCTCTGTCCCCTCATCCCTGTCGTCTC
Organism: Crinia signifera; assembly: GCF_055691185.1. Taxonomy (NCBI): domain Eukaryota; kingdom Metazoa; phylum Chordata; class Amphibia; order Anura; family Myobatrachidae; genus Crinia; species Crinia signifera. The sequence goes on along the minus strand of NC_139227.1, from coordinate 37,509,531 downwards.
TGTCTCTGAATCCCAACTGTTTATGCATCCCCGCCATCTCTCCATGTGGCATAACGTGAATTTTGGCTCATGCTGTGTTTTTTGGCTTATTCTGTGAGGCATAGTGTGAATTGTGTCTCATTCCGTGTGCATACTCTGAATTTCGACTAATTTCGTGTGAATTTAGGTTATTAGGTGTAGCATAATGTGTAAGGGGGTCTACTATTGAATAAGTATATGATGTGGCGCACTACACTGAAGGACATGTCCTCTTTTGAGTGGCCACACCCCTTTTCAGTAGCGTGCTCCTTACGCGCATGTATGACTATAGACTTCACTTCTCCATTCTGCTAAACATGCCCCCAAAATGATGTGGTCACACTCGCTCCAGTGGGGCCCCGGGAAGCTGTTGTACCGGGGCCCAGGTTTTCTCTTGGCAGCCCTGTGGATGTGTGTCCGATATCTGCCATTAATTGTGTGGGTTTCACACAATTAATGGAGGCTGCGTGTCCCCGGTACCAGATTCCATCTCGGTTCCATTTCATCCGGAAAGCCATTCCTGAGCTGTACCAGGACATCAAGTCTAAAGTAATCCTTGGCTTGAAAAGTGGGATTGGAGCCAGTGTCCACTTAACCACAGATATGTGGACAAGCGGCAGTGGACAGACCAAGGATTACATGACTGTGACAGCCCACTGGGTGGTTAAATCCCCTCCAGCAGCAGCAGTAGGATCTAGCATGCATCCCCAGCTCATTCATACTAGGCAGGCTACTCTATGTATCACCGGCTTTACTAAGAGGCATACTGCTGAGAACCTCTTGGAAAAACTGAGAAATGTCATAGCGACATGGCTTACCCCACTTGGACTCTCCTCAGGATTTATCGTTTCAGATAACGCCAGTAATATCGTGAAAGCATTACAGCTGGGTGAATTTAAACACATCCCCTATTTTGCTCACAGTTGGTGGTTCAGGCATTTTTAAGGAACGACAAGGGCAGGCAAGAGATGCTGTGTGATGTCCTCTGTTCTTCAATAGTAAAAACTGGGGAAAAAAATTCAGAACCCCAAATTGCCATAGAACATTAGGTGTGTTTCTCGCAAACGCCGCATTACCATCCGGCTCCCAAGAACAATCAAATCCACCAGTTGTGACTAATTACAGTAATTTGTGTAATCCATTTGTATAATGCGATTAATGCGGCGGGAGATAACGGCTGCCGCTGCACTCTGCATTTCAGCCCCAAATCTCTACCCGTCTGCTTTCTACCTGTACGCAAAGCTCTTAATCATTGCAATTAAAGGAATACATTAATAATCCGTTTATTTGACTAGGTCTAAAAATTCTAACACTCCTGTGAAAATAACCCAGATTTTATCGCACTACCCTTTCTGTAATCCACACGGACAAAAGCCGGTGTTTAAATTCTTTATACCGCCATGCACAGCTGGCTGCAAGCTCCGAATAACTCAGAGCCAATTTCCTAGGCCGGCATTCTCCCCGCTGTAATCCCAGCCAAGCAAAACCTGCTTTCCATATTTAGTCTGATGCAGAAGGGCATTGATATAAGGATCTCATCCAGCTGGTAACGCTGCATAGGGAGAATCCAACCTCCGCTAGGTGTAAATATTCATTATTGCATTCCATCTATGCGTGTGATGCTACAGTAGAGAGGGCAGACTACTTATTTACTGCTCAGAGAGCTGATTCCTCATTTACTGTTCAGTAACCACACACCAACGCTTCCAAGTACAACCTGGTCTCCAGGTAAATGGCCGCCTGAAAACCTCACACCGTGTACTCATCAGACCTTTCAGCTTCCATTAAAAAAGTTTTTGTTTCCTTGCACTTTATGTACAGAGGAAAAACAGACGCCAGGGGTCCCCGGAGTGTGAAGTGTCAGTTTTATTTTGGATTTCCTGGGTCAGAAGGACGGAAAACAGAAAACAACGGTTGACTTGATGAAGCAGCAGTTACCGTGTCTGGAACGCTTTGCTTCTGCCATGAACATATGTGGGCAAATGTGTAATACATTGATGTGATAGTGCTGGGAACCGTCCGTAACTAGAAAGATAAGGGCCAAGTAAATATTATCCTCTGGGCTGCATTGATTTGAAATTTTTGATGGTGCCTTTAAAAGTGTCTTGTGCAACAGTGTGGTCAAATGTCCTCTACTCCGTACATCGCCACATGTCTTGGTGATACCAGCAATAACACTTAACCGTTTGAGCAGTGGCGTAACTATATATTTTGCGCCCCCCCGCCAAACTTTTTCGGCGCCCCCCTCCCCCTCTCTCTCTCCCTCCCCTCGGCGCCCCTCCCCATACCCATACCTGACAGAGCCGCATCTGCGGTCACTGTCCCGTCCAGTCTCCCTCAGCCTCCGCTGCGCTGCTCCAGTCTCCGCTGCGCTGCTGCCCCAGTCTCCGCTGCGCTGCTGCCCGGCCGCATCTGCGGTCACTGACACTGTCCCGTCACTCGCTCCCGGCGCCGGCTCCTGCTGATAATGAAATTGACTCTTAGAAAATGGCTGCCAAAACTGTCTGCAATACGGGGGCAGCCATTTTCTAAGTGTCAGTTTTCATTATCAGCAGGAGCCGGCGCCGGGAGCGAGTGACGGGACAGTGACCGCAGATGCGGCCGGGCAGCAGCGCAGCGGGTAACTATAGCACCGCAGCCCCCCTCGGCGCCCATAGTTTACTCTGCGCCTCCCCGCCACGGCGGGGGCTGCGGAGGCATAGTTACGCCACTGCGTTTGAGTGCCCATGTTGCTGTGAGAGATCCTCAAAATATCCATTAAACATGTCAGCGGTGCTCACAGCGACTGTTCTTTTTTTGGGTGCAATATTTAACTAAACTTCAATTAACTGACTTGTCTGTATTTGTATTTATTTATACTAAAAGAACAGTCGCTGGCATTTTTAGCGGATATTTTGAGGATCGCTCACAGCAACGTTGGCACTCAAAGGGGTAAGAAATTTCTGCTTAAATTTCATAACGTCTTAGTGTAAATCTTTCAAATTATATTTAAAAAAAAAGTTAAATAGGGTGAGACCAGAATGTTTGGGCTGTTCTGTACACAGCTGACTACAATTAAATCAAACTGTCTCATTTAATTAGGGCACTGGACTGCATGGAAGTCTTTATAGATTTTCACGATCGGATACGTAGGATTGGACGGCTACAACATTATACAACCATCAGACATAACATTGAAGCCACCTTCTTAATACTGTATCATTCCGCCTAAACAGCTGTGATCCGTGGGGTCCTCTCAAGGTCCTGTGGTATCTGGCACCAAGACGTTAGAAGCAGGTCCTGTAAGATGTGAGGTGAGGCCTTTGTGGCTCTGACTTGTTTCTCCACCACATCTTACAGATGCTCAGTTGGACTGAGATCTGGGAGGTATGGATACCAACTGTCAACACCTACTCTTTTTTTTTTATACCACATTTATGCACTTTACTGAAGAGCTCTATTTTATTCAGTTCAATTACTATTTAGTAAATAACACATTTCAAAATACTGCCACCCAAGATTCAAACCCATAACCTGTTGCATAACAGTCAAACACCCTACTCATTCATCTAGTCAGGAGATGCCGGGCCTCGAAAAAGATTACAAGTGAAAATAATTAAAACAGCACCAACCACTCTGCAGGGCTGTCTGGTTGGAAACTGGTTTTGGCCTTGCTCTCACCACATAACTGCTGCTTCTTCCTATTGAACACGTTTTAGCGCTTAAACCTCTCACTAGTGTGATTCCCTTGGGTGGTTGGCTTGGGGGGGGGGGGTCTCATTCTCTGGACTTGAACCTTAAGAAAAGTAGAGCCCCACTGCATTTTATTTTCTTTTTTTTTATGTGTGGAACTACAAGTCTCAGCATGGTAGAACCTCTTATTATGTTTAGAATTAGGGTGTGCCTTCTAAATCCCCCCCACCCCCATACAGCCCTAGATTAAGAAAATAAATGAGAACATTTAAGTGTCCTATCACTGTGTATCCAAGTGCAGCAGCTCCACAAATCGTGACCGATGCGCTTCAAAAATAATTGTACGGTATCACAGTTAGGCTGCCGTTGCGGTTTGCTGGGCACGTAGCCGCGGACAAGTCCTGCATAATGAACGCTATTTTATTATAGGTCTAAACACAATGTAAATTTGGGATTATTCACCCCTAATAAATATGATGGAGTTGTAGCCTGGCCTGCTAATAGGTCCCATGGGACGGATAACAGGCCTTGAATATTGGCATATAAACGAGGATATCATACGGTAGGAGTAGAGTAGAGCGCGTTACACCAGAATACAATGGGTCCTGGGAGAGAAGCTGTTATTTCTCTTTTAGAAAATCCAACTGTTTCTTTGTTAATTAGTATTAGTCATACAGTCATATCTATATGTTAATAAAGCTTACAGCTCAATATTACATTCTTTCTTTTTCCATCTAATTATTGAAATCCTGAGGAAAGGGCAGGCTGGCATCACTTCTAATGCTTGAACAAGATGAGGAATTGTGGGCGCTTGACTTTGTATGTTCAGAACTGTAGAGTTGTCTCAAAATGGATGGATAAAGAGAAAACACAAGATATGTGTATTAATAACACAAAATCTATGGGGCAAATGATTAGGGGGATAAACCAGGTCCCAAGAACAAACAGCGTACCAGAACTCACAATGTGATGCGGTGCTGGATGTGTATAACGGTATCTTTAGGGGATAACCACAGGTGCAGAAAGGAAGGTGTGTACTAAATATGAGTGGATGAATTCCCCAAGGTGCGTACCGTACTCACTAAGGACTATGGGTTTGCATTGCAAGCATATAAAGGTATCTTTAAGGCTGTAATTTCTCAGGCAAACACACGAGTACAGGTAAGAATAGCCCCCAGATGCTGCGTACCATACTCACTGCTATTGCAGGTGGATAACACTCATAAAGGTATCTTTGAATAGAGTCCGTCTCTTTTCACTCCACTCTCAGTAGATGGCAATGTGATGATCGCCAAAAACACAACGGAGGATTGGTCTCAGTAAAAAGGAGCGCACAAAAAGGGGGCGGCGTATGCAAATGAGGGCGCGGCTTATGCTAATTAGCCGCGACCTCATTTTCATACGAGAATAGACGCTGTGCGCATGCGCACAGCGTCTATTCTATTAGATTGGGGGGTCCCCCAACTGCCACCCCCGCAGCGGGACAATGCCTGCCGCGGGTGGGACAGCGGGACAGGACCCGAAATCGGGACTGTCCCGCTGTAATCGTGACAGTTGGGAGGTATGGAACAAGCAGATGGTCGACCACTATTGGTCGACATGCAGAAGGTTGACACATGAAAAAGTTCGACAAGGTCGACACTAGAAGAATGCTGACATGGAAAAAAGTGAACATGGGAAAAGGTCAACATGGGGTTTTATTGTGTCTATGCCGACATAGACACCGTATTAGTGTACCATGTCCCCTCGCATCCATCTATGCCCACTGGGATGAACCAGTCAGTTAACAAAGAACAATCATGAAAAAGTCATGTCGACCTTTTTCGTGTCAACGTTTGCTTGTGTCGACATTTTGACCATGTCAACCTAATGCATGTTGACCTTTTTTCATGTGTTGACCTTCCGCCCGTCGACCAATGGACACTGTGGACCTAATGACAGCATGCCCTTTAATGGGACCTAAAGTAATTGATAAAAGTGTAGCGGGGGCAGGAGGAATAACTAACCCGACATCAGTACAGGATGACTAGTTAAAAGCCCATCAAATTTGTGGCTTCTGCAATGTACTTTCATTTTGAGCTGTGACAGTTTTTAGCCCACATACCCTCTGCTCCACCCCCAGTCCCTATCTGTTCCTACCTCTTCACAGCTCCCTCTCTCCATATCCAACATGTTTGAAACAGATCAGCGTCCCTGCAAAAATTGCTTTTACGTTCTGTTATGACCTCTTTTAGCACACAAAGAAGTAATTTGGTCCATTGAATAGCCTTTAGTGGTCAGTGGCGGTACTTCACCTCATAGAGGTGAGGAGTAGTTAGCAATATATATATATATATACTGTATATATATATAGTTGGAGCCCCTGGCGGACAGGGGCTCCAGCTGACTAGGATGCGCAAGCGTCTCACACACACGCGAATCTCAGTCACTCAGTGGTGGGAATCGGGAACCCTGCCCCTCTCCACTTCAGGGAGACTGGCAGGGATAGGGGGGTGCGGTGAGAGTGCGGCGACCGGCGGGGACTGACAGGGAGTGCAGTCGGAACGGGGTGGGCGAACGTCTCGTGCGCGTACATCCTTCCGTTGGCTGGCGGCCAATTCCGCCCACCCCCAGCTGAATGAGAGGGGCTCCAATATATATATATTTCATTCTTTATTTATATGTATTTAGATAGATAATGGGGACGTTACTGTTTTTGCTGAAGTACTGTGTAAATGGTGACCTCAAAATGATCAATATTATAAGCTCTGTAATAGTTACGAGATCTTTTGGTTTATTCAGAGTCTGCTTCCCTCGCAGGCATATGCCGCCATGATAGCGCACAGCCCATCGGTGACCTATGAACTTCTGAGGGAACGCATTTTCCTATACTGAGCCCAGAGGTGAAATTCCTATTTACGTCATTCACGTTTAGAAGTGTCTGACATTCTGCATATCCGGTTACTGTACAGTGTGACTCAGTAATGTGTGAGATTCTGTATATAGCTCTCCCATCATCTGCATCTTTGTACGCAGTTTGGGGTCAGCAATCATTCTTTGGTGCCATACATGATTGGGATTCTAAGATATTCCGACGGCAAAGTTACCAAAGGGGAAATATAGTGGGTGGCTTATTGCATGGAAATGGATGTTTTAGTTTTCTGTGCAGGGTCAGGTTGGCCCACAGGGGTACACGGGAAACCCCCGGCAGGCCATACTGCTTGGGGGGGGGGGGGGGGTCTCAACTTCTCCTCTAGCGATCAGGGGCCTTATTAAGACTCGCTCGCTGAACTTCAATAATTACTTACCATCCAAGGATTTCTCCGCCTCTGTCCGGCCCTCATAGCCACCGTGTGACACAAGAGTCATTCGGCGGCTGCTCACATGGACGCACTTCTATGGGCGCATACACCAGTTTTGTTGGTTCGCCCCTGAAACGCGGGGGTTGAACCCCGGACTGCCACCTGTGCGTCAGCCACCCAGCATGCGGCCAGCGAACATTCGCAGGCCAGGGGGAATGCCCACAGCTTTCGATGGTCGCCAACATCAAAAGATGTGGTGAGTGCATGCATATGAAGCATGCGGGGAAGGAAATGGGCGGGCAGCTGACATCTGGTGATCACCATCAGTCCCTGTGCGAATGCATTCTGGTTGCAAAGCACAATGCAGCCAGTAGACCAGGCATGCCAATTGCGGCCCGTGCTGTCATTTCAAGTGGCCCGCAGCCTCCAGCTGGAAGCGGGCAGAGCATCAGATGTGGGAAGCACATCACAGGACACTACTGGGGCCCCGGCGAGTGCGCCTTTACCTTGCTGTCTGCTGCAGTGAGGAGGTGCCGGCCGCCATAGTCAGATGTGTTTGGCGTCCTACCCCTGCTGCTGCAATCGTATATCACCCTACTCCACAATCACAGTGACAGCAGTGTTTGGGGAGGGGGGCAGCAAGGGGGACGCTTGCTCCTCTAACATGCAGAGCGGAGGAGGGCAGCAGGGGGAGCCCAAGCATCTCCTGTCCTTGCAGTGCCTGCTTTGCCTCTCCTTCCTCTGGCTCACACAAGGGGTTTGGGAACATACAGTGAAGGAGGGTAGGCTGGGGGACATACAGTGAATGGCGGCAGTGATGGCCATTCAGAGAAGGGGAATCAGGGGCAGGTTGTGGGACATACAGTGAATGGGGGGCAGAGTGGGGTACATAGTGAATGGGTGTCATACAGTATATAGGACTCATACAGTGAAGGAGGGTCAGGCTGGGGGACATACAGTGAATGGAGGCAGTGATGGCCATTCAGAGAAGGGGAATCAGGGGCAGGCTGTGGGACATACAGTGAATGGGGGGCAGAGTGGGGTACATAGTGAATGGGTGTCATACAGTATATGGGACTCATACAGTGAAGGAGGGTCAGGCTGGGGGACATACAGTGAATGGAGGCACTGATGGACATTAAGAGAAGGGGTGCAGGCTAGGGGACAGAGTGAATGGGTGCAAAGTGGGGAACATACAGTGAATGGGGGACATACAGTGAAGGAGGGGCAGGCTGGGGGACATACAGTGAATGGGGGCAGGCTGGGGGAAATACAGTGAAGGGGCAGGCTGGGGGACATAGAGTGAATGGGGGCAGAGTGGGGGACCATTCTCATGTGATTAATGATTCAAAGAATGTCAGACTGAATGATCGACACCCACATATTTACACTTCACCAAATCTGGCCCTCGTCGCAAAAAGTTTGGACACCCCTGCAGTAGACCCTAATGCACAATACTTGTCTCTGCAATACGGTGTGGGGGGGGGGGGGGGGTCTGTGTTGTGACTGTATCACCATTCCAGAGCACAATTTATGCGCGATATTCTGCAGCTGTCTGGATAATGATCCATTGAGCGGTAATATGCTCATCTGGAATGCAAAGGCCCATGGATCATTTCTATATAGGGACAATACAACATGACAGATCAGGAATCCAATATGCTTTCCAGACCACTGCAACCGCTGAAACTCCATATTAATATCTGTAGTCATGGCAACATGACCAGGCTTAATGAAGATCAGGTGCGAGATCGCGCCGGCCCCTCGTCACCGCTCAGAGCATCTTCAGTATGATTAGAATCAATGATAATTACTGTAAGCAAGGGTGAAGTCAGTGTGTGACACACATTGGCTGCAGCTCTTATATTTACAGTAAATCTATGGTGGGATTAGAGGGTTACATCCATCGTTCTGCTTACTGCGCCCATTATCTCTGTGATAGAGGGGTAGAAAGCCGCAGGTGCCCTCATTTCTGCAGTGAAATAAACAATTGCAATGTTATATACAGCAAATAAAGGGAAGAGAGTGTAGTCCTGTTCTGTTGAGAGTTTATTATGTATTATATTATATTATATATTGCAGGGGTTCTCAAACTCGCTCCTAAGGACTCCAGACAGGTCACAGTTTCCAGGACACCCGGCAGATGCACTCATCACTCATTGACACATTTTAAAAGATCCACAGGTGGAGCTAATTATTTCACTTGTGATTCTGGACCAGATGCACTAAGCTTGAAAAGTGATAAAATGGAGAGTGATAAACAGCCAGCCAATCAGCTCCTACCTGCCATGTCATAGGCTGTGTTTAAAAATGTCAGACAAGAGCTGATTGGTTGGTGGTTTATCACTCTCCATTTTATCACTGTTCAAGCTTAGTACATCTGGCCCTCTGTGAGGAGACCTGCAAAACATGCACTGTGGATGACCGCACTACTGAGGACCGAGTTTGAGAACCTGTGATATAAAATAATGGACTCTGATCATTTGGGAAACCTAGGTAATCTAGTTATCAGCGCAGATGGTGTAGTGGTTAGCATTGTTCCCTCATAGCATAGAGGTTATGAGATGACTTCGCTTTAAAGAACCATATGTGTGGAGTGTTTATGTTCTCTCCATGCTTTTGTGGATTTACTCACACGGGGCCTAATGCAGGTTGGCTCTCTCTCTAATGGGCAAAACCATGCTGCACTGCAGGTGGGGCAGATGTCACACATGCAGAGAGACTTACATTTGGGTGAGGTGTGTTCAAACCGAAATCTAAATTGTAGTGTAAAAAAAGCAGCAAGTATTTAACCTGCACAAAACAAAATAACTCCCCAAAATGTAGCTCTCCCTGCACATGTTACATCAGCCCCACCTGCAGTGCAGCATGGTTTTGTCCAATAAAGAAGGAGTTTGCTTTTGCAAACCAACCTGAATCACCCCCACACTTCACAAGTATACTGGATGGGTAACTGGCTCTTGATGAACACAAAATTAACCCTAGTATGTGATGGGGAATTTAGATGGTAAGATCTGTTGGATATCTTTTATAACATTGTTTCCCAACCTCCAGTCTAAAGTAATGGGAGATCATGGAGGGTATTCAATTGTTTTTTCTGGCACATTTTGAACTCATTATGGTCGGGTTTATCCGTGCATAACAAGTGCAACATTAAAAGTCCCGTTTGAGCATTGAAACAAGTCACTCTTGACTTACTTCAGCGCACCACCCACGGTGCCAGCTGCCACACGTGCTGCTATGGATGCAATTGAATAGCTCCGTTAAACGCCATCTGCTGGCTGCCGACAATAAAACAATTAAATCCCCCCCCACCCCCATTCAAAAAATTGTGTTTCCCGCAAATAGCAATTTCTTTGTTCTCCTTAAAATATCTTCATAGACAGCCATTGTTCACTTTCTGTTCATACAACATACATTTTATATTAACTAGAAATGACACAATCGCTCTGGAACCCTACACCCACGCAGTGCCTGTCAATCTCCAACAATAGGGAAGGTCATTTCTATATATATATTGTTTTTTATTAATTGCAAAACAGAACGTCAGTGCAGCTTAATTTAATTCCAAATAATGCTTCCTGTTAGACATGTTCCAGCAATATAGGATGAGCGGTAATAATTTATCAGCGCATACTGCGCCATCTATCAGGGAATATAAATGCCAGAAGTGCTTTAATATGACATCAAATAAAAGCAGTATTTTATTGCATCAGAACTACAGTAATGCCTATTATCATACCGGATACCAGGGCTGGGAGGATTGAGGATCTCTGTTTTTATCTTCCGATATAGTTCTGAGAAGGTTGCGGCACTGATCTACGCAGGTACGGATTTGAAGACGATTTTATAGACATTCAAACATGAATAAATCTGGAGCACAGGACGTATATCTTATTTTATCCACTTATACTCTCTTTATCTTCTTACTATGGGCATTAGTATTCAGACATTGCCGTTGTTTTTTCCTTTTCGATATTTTTAACTTAACGTTTCTTTCGGCATTCGAAATCCTTTTTCGTAGGTGAAGTTTTCGCATATTCTGATCTGACCAATCACGCGATATGAGTGCGTATATTTTTCACTTTCCCACCTTTATTTCACCTATATGAAGTTTTCGATCTGCGTAGTCAGATGCCATTTGCATGTCAGACAAGGAGGAGGTTCCATCGGAAGAACTGCATTATAGGTGAAAATATGTATCACATGACAGAACAGTGCATCATGGGACAAATATAATAATACTTTTAAATCAGAAATAAATTCAAGAACATAATTTAAAGTAAAGGAACTTGGAAAAATGAAATGATCACATTTAAAACAACAAATAACCATGAAAAAATGTGGCAAGGTTCCGTGGCAGGAAAAAAGCGCAATAAAAATCGCGAAAGGCATCCTCAGAAAAAGCAAAAAGGCATCGAAAATAGAAGAGTGAATAAACAAAATCATACTACAGTGAAAAATACACTGAGATAACGAAAACGCGAAATGATGAATTCATCAGTTTTCGCAGTAAATGGTCGAAGAAACGAAACATTTACAAAAATCGAAAATTAAAAATCAAGTGAAAAACCAATGTGTGAATACGCGATAACAATTCGTAACCGAAAAAAAGAGAGAGAGTGAAGAGATTCTGCAAAAAAAAACCTTAACGTCCAACTCTGAATACCCCCCTTATTCTGATTCACTCCTTCTGGCAAATTCCTTCTTAGATGGACATAACCATGTCCACTGCTGGTGGGGCAGATGTTAAATGTGCACAGAGAGTTAGATTTGGGTGAGTTATTTTGTTTCTGTGCAGGGTAAATACTGGCTGCTTTATTTGTACACTGCAATATAGATCTCTCTTTGAAGTAAAACCCCACCCAAATCTAACTCTCTCTGCACAAGTTACATCTGCCCCACCTGCAGTGCACATGGTTTTGTCCATCTAAGAAGGAATTTGCCAGAAGAAGTGAACCAGAATAAGGCTCTATGGCCAAAATCGGAGAGAACTTTCTAATGTTACTTTTTCTTATGTTTTTATGTATTTTTTTAATCATTCACAGCCAATCTTAGCTGTATGTGATCCAGGCTCTACAGACTCCGCCACCCCCCACCGGGGGAAGTTCATCAGTTTGAATATTATTATTTAATATTTTGAAATCATTTAAATAGTTATATTATTATATCAGTTTAAATAATTATTGTAATATTATTATTATTTATTTATAGGGTGCCAGAAGGGTTTTCGCAGTGCCTAACAATACATAAATGAGCAAGAAACAAATAACGGGTTACAGTACAAGGACATTTATAAGTACTGTACATGGTAATTAAAGAGAGTTTCATCAGGGGGCAGGAACACACAGCCTACTTTTGAAAACTAGTTTCAGGGAGATTGCAGTTGCTATTAGAATTTTGCACAGAGCCCCATTGAGGGGGCGTGTCATGCTCCACCCACAGGGCGTGTCTAGTTCCATACATGGAGAGATTGTGAAAAGAGATTGTGAATGTGGCACCTAGCAGCGTGGGTGTGTACTGCTACATCTGAGAGGAATCTCTTAAAATGACTTATATCCAAATATAGATGAGCCCCAAAGCAGTTAATCGGCCCTGGCATTTTGAGCACACAGTTCCACCTGCAGCAGGTGCAGTGGCATAACTATAGCACCGCAGCCCCCGCCACCGCGGGGGGGCGCTGTGCATATGGGGGCGCCGGGGGCTGCGGTGCTATAGTTACACCTCCCCCCAATCCCCCGCAGGCTTACCTATTTCGCTGGTCCCGGAAGCTCCGTTCTTCTGCTGAGGACCACCACAAAATGGCCGCCCCATACAGCAGACAGAAACTGTGGTGGTCCACAGAAGAAGAACGGAGGCGCCGGGACCAGCGCGAAAGACAAGGCTGCGGGGGATTGGGGGGGTTTGCATGGGCGGCGCCCAAAACGTAGCTACGCCGCTGAGCAGGTGGGACCCTTGCGTGGTGAAGCTGCGCTACGAAAAGGGGCATCACAAAAAGGAGGCATTAAACTGCCCATTACACAAAATGCTGCACACCGTAATGCCCATTACACAAAATGCTGCACACCATAATGCCCATTACACAAAATGCTGCACACCATAATGCCCATTACACAAAATGCTGCACACCATAATGCCCATTACACAAAATGCTGCACACCGTAATGCCCATTACACAAAATGCTGCACACCGTAATGCCCATTACACAAAATGCTGCACAACATAATGCCCATTACACAAAATGTCCCCCTCTCCCTGTGTCAGACATGTCCCCATTCCCCTGTGTCAGAGAGAGAAAGGAGGAGAGAAATAAAGGAGGGAGGGGGAAAGGGTTTGAAAGGGATGTGACAGCATGATAGGCATGATAGGCATCACTGACAGGAGGCAGGGGAAATATAGAGGGAATGGGAGATAGGATGGGGAGAGGGTGGAGGGGGAAGAAAGGGATCAAGGGGTTCGAAAGGGCTGTGACAGCCTGACAGGCTCACTTTGTACTTCATAATCCCATACCCCTTGTCCCAGTGGAGGTGGCACTGAATAACCTTGCTCTACCCCAGGGGTGGGGAACCTTTAGGGGGTCAAGGGCCGTTTCGATTGGTTAAAAGTGGCTCGGGGGCCATTTAAAAAAAACAAAACGTACAAATTGACCTGCGGAAGCCATCGGTAACTTGCGAGATTTCCCCTGTACTTGACTTCCCTTCACAGCCACCGGGAGGGTGGGCGGACCACAAAGACCGGCTGCGGGGGCCATATAAGGCCGGAGGGTCCACACCGCTGCTCTACTCCCTCCCAGCTTCCCATTCAGCACAACTGCCGTGAGTAGCAGCACATCTTCTGCACACAGCGTTGGGTCTGCCACGGACACAGCGTCTCCCTCAGGTGCAGAGTCAGGTCTCCTGCAATAATACAGAGCTGGATCTCCACAGTCTCAGCGCGGGGTCTAAGGGGACAAATCGCTGAGTCTCCTGCGTTCACAGCACCAGGACTCCAGTGGTCAGTGCCCCGGGTCTCTCGTGCTTACCATCACAGTACCAGGACACCAGTGGTCACTGCCCTGGGTCTCCAATGCTCACTGTCATAGCGCCGGGGCCTGGGCTGGCTGCAAGTTAGCTTTGTTTTTCACACTGGGGCTGGTCATTACTAGATTGTGACTTGAAGCCCCAGCAACAGCACCATCAGAGAGGGGAGAGGACTCAGGGAGAGCCTGGATCAGGGAGGAGAGGCAGCTTCCGCCTTAAGGGCTGCTACCCTGACCCCATGACCTGGCTGCACAAAATCGTCCCACAAGGCCATCGGCCCTTCTGGCATTTGCCAGAAGTGCCAGATGGCCAGTCTGGCCCTGCTTGGTCAAGTGCTGTGAAATGGTGCTGATGATTCAATGGAAATGTATCTATCTCTCATTCCTTTTTCCCAAAAAAACTTAACAGTGTAATGTGAGCTAGGTGAAATAAGGGAGATTGCTAGACTAATGAGGGAGAGAGGAAGATTGCTGTTATTTCAGGGAGTATCCTGCAGGAGGGTAGGCAAGTATCCACAGGACACCAACACAATTATCAGGGTGGCAGAGATATATTCTAAGAAAAGCACATTCGGAGAGAGTGCCCTGCTGGTGAAAGCTTACATTCTAAAGGGGAAGGCCAAACAGATAGGATTGACAGGAGAAAAGTCGATTCATTATTCACCTGAATCCTTCACTACATACATTGCTTCATCCAGTGGCGTAAATTTGTCCCAGTTTCCTGGAGGCAAGATAAATATTGTGTGTGTGACATTTGTAGAAATGTTTAGAATACAGCGAGTGTGACGTCTATGGTCCTGCTAGGAGGGGGAGTCAGCCAAGGAGCTAAATCAATTGCTTTCAATAAACTGATTCAAACTTGCAGGGGAGGAGAGGTGCCCCCTTGGGAGCAGGAGCCCAGCCACAGATAACTCCATTGCCTCCCAGAGTTACGCCTCTGGCTTCATCTGTCTGGCTTCCCTCTGTGCTTTCCATACAGTGATGCCGCTGTATGGAAAGCACAGCCGGTGCCATCTTAGCAGTGATATCTTCCATAAGATGGCACAGCACAAAGTCTTCGCTCTCCAGTGCAAATGCACCATCTTCCCAAATACACTCAGAAGATGGTGCTGGGCAAGGAGAGACCCGCTTCCTGCAGGCAAGGTTAGAAGCGGGTGCCCTCCTCCCTGCTTACCGAGCACTGAGACGCTGCCCTGCCGAACACCCGCCCCACTGCCGCCGAATCCCCTCAGTACCATGCCAGGGGAGGTGTTAGCGAACACCTCCCCTCGCATGTATCCGCCAGCAGGAGAAATCATTACATGTCGCTGACCATCAAATAATTTCTCCTGCCTTCGGAAATAAAAGTCAGTCTGAACTGTCCGCCAAAGACGCCAAACAACTGCCCCCCTCCCCCCCTCGGCAGGCATCGGCCCATTCGCGTTACCATGGGAACGCCCAGTGCTTTCATGGGGACTCCCATAAAACACTGGACCTTCCCGTGGCCCAGCAATGTTTCCGCCCCATCCGCCCCCTTCCCTCCCTCCTTGCAACGAATGGCCCGACGATTGTAAAACTTGCGAAAGCCGTTCAGTGCTGTTGTCTGCACAGGCGCAATTATGCACATGTACAGAACCCCCCAATCGGAACGGTTGTGAATCACTCCCATTGTTCTCCCACTATCCTTCTACCATCTCAGATAAATTCCCAACAATCTGGGTATAGAAACATCTAAATATGACCTGTGCTTTATGTGTTCTTTTTGAATTCTGCGCAGAATAAAAATCTAGAAATCCGTCAAACCTGATTTGCATTTATTTAAAAGTCAGCGGCTTAATGACGAGCGGAGCGGGGAGCTGGAAAGTGACATTATGCTGACAAAAGAGAAACCTAACTTGTCTACCGGGCTCGGCTGGAATACGGATTGTGGTGATAGAACATTTTATTGCAGATTAATTAACTTTTAAATATCACAGATGAGTGGCGTGTACAGCGGAGTCACTTAGCCTTACAAGCAAGTTGTGTGTCCTCTTCTTAGGGGACAGGAAGCAAATCATAGACAAGTGGTGATCCATACTTGCCTACTTTTGAAAACGAGTTTCAGGGAGATTGGCACCTAACTTGGTCGAGCTTTCAACTTCGTTGCTCCAACTTTATGGAACTCTCTTCCTCGC
Organism: Crinia signifera; assembly: GCF_055691185.1. Lineage (NCBI taxonomy): Eukaryota > Metazoa > Chordata > Amphibia > Anura > Myobatrachidae > Crinia > Crinia signifera. The sequence continues at coordinate 37,493,388 of NC_139227.1, read as the reverse complement.
ACAGTGTGAGATGCCCCCACTGTAGAATCCTTTAAAAATAGACTATTATTATTATTATTATTATTATTATTTTATTTATAAGGCGCCACAAGTGTTTCGCAGCGCCGTACAAAGGAACAATACAGGGAGACAAAGCTTGGCATAACATTGAATAAATAACAAAAATACAGTACAAATAAATAGCGCCACAGATCAATACACATTACAGCTTAAATGTAAGTAGTGAGGACTCAATCAACATACAACTAGAGGCTTGATGCCAATGATGGAGAGGAGTATGCGGACAAAGATGGTCACTGAGTGTTGGAGTATAGGAGAGCTGTGAGGGAAATGTGAAGAGAAGTGGGCTTTGACAACAGGAGGGAAGAGGGCCCTGCTCAGAGGAGCTTACAATCGAGTAGGAAGGGGAGACAGACAGATTACAAGAGGAGCAAGCAAGTGGGTGGTGGTTAGATAGCAGGATGTAAACAGGCAAGGGGTCGGAGAACTAGCTGGTTTATGCAGTAGAAGGGTATGCTTTGATGAATAGGTGCGTTTTCAGTGCCCGTTTGAAGCTTTGCAAGGTCGGGGAGAGTCTAATGGAGCGAGGGAGTGCGTTCCACTGAAGGGGTGCAGCACGGGCAAAGTCCTGTACTCTAGCATGGGAAGCAGTGATCAGGGTGGAGGAGAGACGACAGTCGTCAGCCGACCGTAGAGGGCGGGAGGGTGTATGAATGGAGATGTGGTTAGAGATATGTGGAGCAATGGAATTAGACTAAAGACCTACTTATTTACTCAAGCATTTCATTGACATCTACTGTTAACCTTGTTTTGTATTTTGAACAGTAAAGACAATGGTAAAGCACTTTGGGTCCTATTGGGAGAAAAGTGCTAAATATTATTAATATTATTATTATTATTATCTACATTTGGATATAAGTCATTTTACAAGATTCCTCTCAGATGTAGCAGCGCACACCCACACTTCTAGGTGCCACATTCACAATCTCTTTTCACAATCTCACCATATATGGAACTAGCCACGCCCTTTGGGAGGAGCATGACACGCCCCCTCAATGGGGTGCTTTGTAAAATTCTACTGCCATGTTTGATTAGATTTAATTTATCCTCTGCCAGGTTTGTCTTCCTCCATCGTCTTTCAAGAATATGACCCCTTTTCTTGAGATCTTGAATACTGTTGGCAAACCAGGGTGCTTGATGGTGTGGTTTGCAGGGTCATATACGCACAGGGCCGATAGTATCCAGTGCTACTGTCACAGCCCTGTTATAATAATGGACTAGGGAACATGGATCTTTACAGGTCCCCATTACTGCCAAGAGGTCCAAGTTAGGTGCCAGGGCCTCATACCCCTCCTCAGGCGATATCTGGTCAATTCCATGGGCAAAGATCTATTTTGAGGGGTTGCAACTGAGAACCATATTGAGTGGTGTTCTGACCATGTGACTGGGTTTATCTTTAGGTCAGAGACTTCTAATCCAACCTGGAAGACAAGATCAAGAGTGTGACCACTTTTATGTGTTGCAGAGGGGATGACTTGTGTGAGCCCAAGAGCATTCATTGTGCACATGAGATCTTGGCCAAGGCGTGAGAGCTCATCGTCGACCCATGCATTGAAATCCCAGAGGATGAGCCATCTTTGGTGCTCCAGAACTAGCCCAGCAACAATATATGCAAAATCTTGTAAAAATGTCTTTCTATATCCAGGGGGGCAGTAGATGAGAAGTACTCAAATGAGTAATTTCCATTGGGCAGACCCTTAGTTTTAGTGCTTTTTTAAAGCCTCCCCTGCGGTCCAGTCTGGAGTTGTGAATGACAGAGTAGTTTGTTGGAACTGCAGCTTCCAGGATAGGTGCTGCATTTTCGGTACTTGTGTATTTTGGCGGCGCCCCCGATGTCCGTCGTACGACGAACAGATCGCATCGCACGCCATGCACCCGATGGCATACGATGCGATGCGACGCGATTTTGACCCCCTATACGATCAAAAATCGTATAAGCACCCAAATGGGTGCTTACAATGTTAAATGCACCCCCACGCCACCCCCCCACTATAAACGTGAACCCGAAGCGTGGCGAGTGCAGTGAGCCCGCGAGGGGCGGCGGTACGTGTCCTACGACCTTTTCATACCCCCACTATCTACGTCGGCGTGGAGTTGAGAATAGAATAGTGTGGCGAGCGCAGCGAGCCACCGAGCCCGAAGCGTGGCGAGGGGACGCGGATACCTTCACAGGTAAACGCGTCCCTTCGCGGGCTTCACAGGTATGCGCTCGCCACACTATTCTATTCTCAACTCCACGCCGACGTGGATAGTGGGGGTATAAAAAAAAGGTCGTAGGACGCGTACCGCCGCCCCTCGCGGGCTCGCTGCGCTCGCCACGCTTCGGGTTCACGTTTATAGTGGGGGGGTGGCGTGGGGGTCCATTTAATATTGTAAGCACCCATTTGGGTGCTTAACATTGTATAAGCACCCATTAGGGTGCTTATACAATGTTTAATCGCATCGCATCGTATGGCATTGTATGCCATGTACAATGGCATACAATTTCAAAATTGTATGCCATCGTGCACTATCGTACGATATCGCGTCGCATTGCATACCATCGTATGCGTTATGGTATGCGATGCGATGGGCGCCGCCAAAATACACAAGTACCGCATTTTCATCCAGCCAAGTCTCAGTAATACAGGCTATATCTGACAATTCAATAAGGTCAGCAATTGTAGCAGTCTCGTTTTTTATAGATCTGGCATTACAAAGGACGGACCTGATGGGGCATACCAGAGGGCCTGCAATTTTCTTTAAGTTGTGTGTGTTGGCACTTTGGATGTCACTCACAGAGGGTGGGATGTATTAATATACATCGCCACCCTTCGCCTGACAGCCGCCGCGATGCTGCCGCATAGGTACTAACATATGCGGCTAGCATCGGGTTGCGGTGATGGAGACCCCCGCGACACCTGTGATGTGGTCTGCGGGGGTCTCCGTCACATCCCGGTGGCTGCCAGTGTCCCCCTGCGTCTCCTCCTCCCCCCCTGCAGCCGGATGTCCTCCCGGCTGTGACACCTGCTGGGGTAGGAGGAGATCAACGGACCGGGGGCACGCGGACGGCGGACGGCGATAGAAGCCCATAGGCTTCTATAGGGTATCGCCACCCAGAGGGTGGACGAGTATTGGTACATAGAAAAATGCGGTAAAACCCCCGTTTTAACGCATTTTCCCTTTAGTACATCCCGCCCAGAGCAATAACTTACAGATCTGTACTTCAAAGCACAGGGCCGTCTGTTGGGTACTGCTTCTATTTGTCTCCTATTTGAAATTGGAGAGACTGAGGACAGGTTAGCACGCTAGATGAGCCTCAAAGCAGTTTGTAAGAGCCACTATACTTGGTAAAGTGCTGGGAAATGGGGCTGATGATTCAATGAAAATGTATCTATCTCTCTTTCCTTTTTTCCCCAACACTGTAATGTGGGCTATTTGAAATGAGGGAGATTTCTACACTAATGAGGGAGAGAGGGAGATTGCTGTTATTTCAGGGAGTGCAGGAACCTGCCGACTTTCAAAAACTCCTCTCCGGGAGAAGTGAAAGGGGGGCGCGACAAGGCTTTCGGGGGTGGGGCGAGGATGATGTCAACAAGCCCCGCACCCATGATAGGCATCCATATTAATTTGCGGGTCTGTGGATGGCAGGTGGGGCTAAAATGACGTGAAATTACGCGATTTGCATCATTTTAGCCCCGCCGCCTCCCCGCGGACCCGGGAAATTCAGCATTTTATACCGCGGGTAAGGGGGGAGCAGTGGCTGTGGTGATAATGCGGGAGACTTACCCACCTTCCCGGGGGGCCGGGAGGGGGACCTGATTTGTGGGACCCTCCCTGCCATTCTGGGAGGGTAGGCAAGTATGGTGCAGGAGGGTAGGTAGCTATGTGGTGATTAGACTTTTTTTTTATTAAGCTAGAACCCCAAGTGTCATTTTAGTGGAGCTGGGGACCAAGGGCATAAATACCATATTTGCAAGGGGTGCAGCTGCTATGGGGCCAAGAGCTGAGTGGGGGGCATCTGCTTTGCGTAAGTTACATGTATCATATACATTTACAGTATCACCATTGGTTGCTACAGAGGGACACTTAGAAACTTTTGCTATGGGGCCTACAAATATCTAGTTACACCACTGCTGTGGACCCCAAAAAGGGGGTGTGGTACAGGGGTCTGACAGTCGGGATCTCGACAGTCATTAGCCCGATGTCGGGATCCTGACTGTCCGGACTCAGACAGCATGGTGAGCGCAACTAAGACCCTTGTGGGATCGCTGCGCTCGCCACGCTGTGGGCACGGTGGCTCGCTACGCTCGCCACCTATTCTATTCTACCTCTATGGGGGTTGTGGACCCCCACGAGGGAAAATAGCAGTTGGCCGTTGGGAACCCGGCTGTCTGTGTTTTGACAGTCGGGATCCCGACGTCGGGTAAATACCTGTCGGGACCCCGTCCTACACCCCCAAAAAGGTGGGTCCCATTACCACGTACTTCATTTAGTACAATAAGGGGCTTTACTTGACTTCATATTTATTTAGTTGTTTTATATTTTTCTTTATTGTATTTAGTCAAAAGGTAACCATACTTGCCTACCCTCCTGGAATGGCCTGGAGGGTCCCGCAAATCGGATCCACCCTCCCCAGGAAGGTGGGCAAGTCTCCCGCATCACCACCACAGCCCCCACTCCCCTCTTCCCCGCTGTAAAAAAATCCCGAATTCGCCGGTCCGGGGGAGGGAGCGGGGCTAAAATGATGCGAATTGCGACATTTTTTAATCATTTTAGCCCCTCCCCTAATCCACGGACCCGCGAATTAACGCAGCTGGCTGTCATGGGAGTGGGGCTTAGTGACATCAGCCTCATCCCGCCCCTGAAACGTAGCCTCCTCCCACCCCCCTTTCACTCCTTTCCGGGTTCTCCCGGAGAGGAGTTATAAAAAGTAATCAGGTATGAAGGTAACAATTATAACATATGTTCTTGAATGCGTGGTGATATGTTCACTTTGGGTCTTATTCAGACCTGCTCGCTGGGCTGCAAGTGTTCGGAGCACAGTGAGCAGTTAACTGCCACCCGCTGCCCTGGGAAATCGCCCCTTACGTTCCATTTGCAGGGCTGCGAACGAATGTGTACGGGTACACATCCGCTCGCATGCGGTCACTGAGAGGAAAACCCATTCAGTTTTTACTTACCATGACATTTTTTTTCCTCTTCTCCCTGATTCTCACAGCCGCAAGACTCACTCGGCGGCTGTGAGGGAATAATAGCCACTTCCAGGAGGGCGTCAACATCAAGCACCTGCCCTGGCAGGCAAAAACAGGCCTGCATTTTGGCGGGCAGTCCAAGCCTTTCATTTGCGCACAGCCATTTTTGCAGGCACGTCCATGAAATGTCAGGGATCCACCCCAACCCCTGCCAATCAGGTTGTGAGCGCCTTGCAAATAGTCTGTCCTAACACATGTGCATTGCGGCCAACCATCAGCCAGCATACGAATTCAGACCTGGCCGAATGGATCCGGAATTAGGCCTTTTGTGTGTACTCATTGGAAATTGAATTTGCATTGAATTTAACTTTTGAGGACCAAGCCAATGTACACCTATTGGAGGACTAAATTTTGATTCCATTCTTTGGAGCCCTCAATATATGTGGAATATTATCAGCCACATTAAACTCCAGAATTGAAATCAGATTGATATCATACAGTATTACTAATGAAAGCGGGGAGGAGCATCTATTGATAAAGATTTTGAAGATCATATACTTGTGAGATCACAATCATGGGAGAAATGATGTGTTAAACAAAAATATACAGTTGAATATCATTATTGGTCAAATAAAGACTGTCGAAGATTTATGTAACGCAACCCTGATGAAGTTTCGTAGGGAGACGAAACGCGTCGGGCCTATGTGTACATCAACTGTTTAAGAAAAATCCTCTGACAAGAAATTACTGTGGAATTTTTTTTTAATGCATATATATTTTAAATAAATGTTTTAGATTTGAAAATCTTGTCTATGGATATATAAGATAAGGAAAGACAAAAGTAAATACTATTGAATATAGGGCTCTATATAACACTATTGTAATATATGTTACTCCAACATAGAGATGCTGCCATAACTTTAAGAACTGTGCTCTGCTGTATTCTGCCTCATACGCATTTGCTTTGCGCCCACTGTAACCAGAATCTTGCTCGCCAATTGGCAGAGGGACTGTTAATTAGCCTCTAATTCAATAAGGATAAACTGTAGCGCAGGCACAAGCTCGTCCAATTGTTCCAATATCTGATTAGTCACCTCCACATCTAAAATTAAACTCGTACTGCAGGGATTTCACTGACTTGGGCCAATTCTTAATGTGCTGCCAACTGACTCATAATAAATCTGTTGGAAGGGAACGTCGGCTGATTTTGCAATAATCGGTTTTCCCACAAGACACCGCTGCACTGTCCATATTTTCTATAGAGGGAATCCACGCGCCAAGCTAATTTTATTTCATTTGTAAGTGTTTTGATCGCAGCAGATGTAACATGAGCAGAGAGAGTTAGATTTGGGCGGGGTTTTACTTCAAAGTGAGATCTATATAGCAGTGTAAAAATAAAGCAGTCAATATTTACCCTGCACAGAAACAAAATAACTCACCCAAATGTAACTCTCTCTGCACATGTTACATCTGCCCCCCCTGCAGTGCACATGGTTTTGTCCATTTGAGAAGGAATTTGCCTTTGCGAGTGAACCAGAATAAGGTCCCTGGAGAGAAGTGGGTTAATTTGTCTGACAAATCCACAGCGTCCACTCTGCTGCTGAGACAGGACCAGCCGCAGTAACACACGTCCTGGGCGAGGTGAGAGGTCTGTCATCGGGCAAAGAAATGATATTTTCGAGAATCGCTGACCCTCCACTAATTCCCAATTACCCTCTCAGTGAAACACAGCTGAGCCGCACTGCGCTGTGATGAAGTGTTCATCAGGATCTGAGACTTCCCCACCATGACAAGTCATTATTATCTCCAGTGCAGATTAACTCATTGCATGTAACTGGCATCTACATAGCCGCATGCTTAGGTATCTGCAGCTACATGGCACAGACCTATATAGGGAGTGGGACATGTCAGAGTTTATAAAGAAAATCTCTGGGTCTCGGTGTAGATTCCCCAATTCAGGGGTGAGTGCAAATCACGTAGTTACGATTTTTTTTAGAGCTTGGGAGTATAAAAATATGTCAGCTTGAGCATTTCTTTTGTGTACTTTCATGTAACGGACTGATCAGACCCTGGGATGCTCACTTTGTGTTAAAAGAGCAGAGCACTACCGCACATCCAGGTTTCCTGTTCTCCATGGAGGCTTCATGCCCTATCCCAAGATGGCTGCCGAGATCTCATGTGCAAAGGCCGTCTTATCTTGAGACTGTTTGTAAAGTTTAGTGTAGTGACACGTGGTTGGGAGACAGAAGTCTCTAGCTGTGTGCTGCATGAAACCCTGCGGCGCTCAAGCTTTACTCAATCACCGGAGTGCATGTAACAGTGTAAAGTGTGCCCTCACTTACATGTGTGCCACTTTCATTAATGTCTGCTGATATTCTCTGGGCTGTATTCAAATGTTTTTTTTCTGGCAGCCACTAGAGGGAGCCTAATGGAGCTATTCAATTGTAAAGGGGGCGGCGAGCTGAAATGTGCAAAAAGTCATCCATTTGAGTGCTCAAACTGCACTTTTTGCCGTGCGCCCATTATTTTGGCCATAATGAGCGTGATCAGGACAAAATAAAATAACATATTTGCCTTCTTTTAAGTGCTGATCTCCAGGAGAAGCCTAGAGCTGAGACACCGATGTGCAGTTTCAGGGACAGGTTGAACACTGTCATCACTAAGCCCCTTCCTCTGGCCCACCCAAATGCCACGCTTTGCGGGTCTATGAAGAGCAGGTGGGGCTAAAATGAAGCAATTTGGGGATGGTGGGAAGGCCACACGATTTTCCGGCTACTCCGGGAGGGCAGGCAAATATGATCCATATGTGCAACATTAAGTAATGTCCCTTTTCAATTTGTTGTATTCATAAGTATCCCCCCATCTCCACCTGTGTCACATCCTTTAAAGTCCCTTTTTATTGTGTCCGAACTCCAAATAAATCACTCTAGAGTGTGTGGATATTAGAGGTCATTTAAACTACATTTTCTACCCATCATCAATCATTTACTACGGATTGATTTTTTTTTGTGTGCGTAAAGTCTGATGGTCGATGTCTTTTCCCCAATGATGTAGAGCAGACGCTAGTTTCCTGCCTTCTGTGTTTTCTCTGTTTAATTCTTAAGCAGTGCTATCGATGGTGGGATCAGTACTAAATTACAGATGGTCCATATTCTACTACATACTAAGGTTGTACATCGATGGCCAATGTTTGCCAACTGTTGATGGTTCATAGTCGATGGATTTGCCATGTAGGGCCACAGTGGTAATTTTCCCTCGGTGGACCATGACGTTGTGATGGTTAAACTTTCAATGTATTTTGGCAAAGGGCTCCTCCATTGACGATCAATAGCAACAGCTCAGACAAGCCGAATACATGTACAAACTAAAAAACCTAACATTGCACCAATACAAAGAACGGTGTTCTCGGTTGTACATCTGTCGAGGTAGGTTTATGAACAAAATCTCTGGGACGCCATTCAGAGCCACCATTTTTCTCACCGCTCATTGAGGTGCCCAGCGACGTCGGTCTACTGTAATTATGTGCGTGGCAGCGCCTTGCCAAGAACTGAATCAACCACAGACATTAAAATACTGATTGTTCTGTTACAAGAGACAAGATATAGCGACCGTCTTGTCTCCACAAGTACATGCATGGCGTCAGTAAATGCTGGTCAGGCTGAGGTTAATCGTGCCCTGGGTGTGTGTTATTGTGTATATTCACTTACAAAGGAATTACGCAGCTGACAATGCCCAGAGCAGAAATAATACTACCCTACTCCGTCTAATACTCCGCTGGTCACCAGGTGCTGCTGGTGTTACCATGGCACCTATCGATTTTAACGAGGGCTGAATTCGCTATAAATTCAGATAGAGATGACCGCTGTAAATAAACACGAGGACATGGGGCTTTTAAACACTGGGGGAAGTTGTGTTTTATGAAAGTCAAGAGCTGAGAGACGGAGGTTTTGTCCTCAGCTCCCCAAGAGCTCAGGGGTTTTGTCTTTTGTCTTCTAAAGCGTTTATTGAACAAATAGAGGATTAATAGATGGAAATGGAATGGCCCTGAGGCTGGCACAGTCATAGAGAATGGTAGAACAGTAAGTGTTACAGGCATTGGGGACCAAGGATAAACTAGGGAAGTTGTTCAGCGACAGACTCCTCAGCTTCATTTTGTATAAAAAACACCTTTTTTGGGGAAAAAAAAATTTAAACTGATGTCGACATTTCATGGCAACCTTTTTATGTGTCGACCTATGGCCTGTCAACCAATAGTGGTCGACCTATTGACTGTAGACTTTATTACTGTCGACCTGCTGACTGCATCCCCAAAATACGCATAGAAAAATAAAATCTACTGTATCATCTATTATTTTGTCCCAACAGGGCCACAACTAGCATTAAAGCTGGCATGGCCAAACTATGGCCCTTAACTGTTGTGAAACTACAAGTCCCATCATGCCTTGACACAGTTTTGCTATTAGGGAATGCTAAAACTGTGGCAAGGCATGATGGGATGTGTAGTTTCACAACAGCTGGAGGGCCGCAGTTTGACCATTGCCTGCATTAGAGAAACCACTATGAGAGTACTTCACCTGTAGGAGCTGCATGTAATGTGCTCTATATGCAAAGCGGAAACTTTGAGAATTTGCCGCTTCTTTTGCAGGTTTCACGTGAAAAGTGCATTTACATTAAAGTAGAAAGCGCTGTGCACCGTACAATTAGGGGAATTATGCCACTTGGCAGTATGAATGCACCTGGGAGTGCACAAACTAGATACCTTGGAGAGGACCATGGACGGGGACACAGGAGCAGTGCTAGGCAGACTCACAGAGACATAGGAACAGTGCAAACATCAGTAGTGAACAAGTACTAACACTAAAACAGACTGGGAGCATACACACAATACACAGAGAGGATACTGGGGGAACTCACAGGCACAGGTAGGGGCTGGGAGGATGAGAGCCCAACGGATAGAGCGTCTCCCAGTATCAGAGAATAAGTATCTCTCCGGTAACAGGAGAGATACCTATAGTGGAGCTTGGTGTAATGCTTCGACACGTGAATGTACTAGTTGCTATAGGCAACCCCAGTCCCAACAGGGTACTACAGAGGGAGGCCTATAGATTCCTAGGTCAGAGATGAAGAAGACCATAGGAAAATATCCTAAACCCGTACCCCTCGCTTGCAGTACACAGGTTCAGCTAGCTGCCACCAAGCTGACACCCATGGGCCAGGGCCGTCTTAACAGCACTGTGGGCCCCTGGGCAAAGCAAAGCACTGGGGCCCTTACCCATTCTCCTCTCCTAGGGGTGGGGGTGGTATCAGCAGCATCTTTGATGTCCCACGGGTGGCAGCGGGTGTTCTATCTTCCATTCAACGTGTAGGACCTGGAGCAGTAACTTCTGCTAATTACTCCTTTACTGCACAGGTGGTGGGAGGGTGAACACTAACGTGTGGAAGGGAGGTAGGGGATGTTTTATACGCAGGGGAGGGTTGGATAATGGAGTGGGCTTAATATTCGTCATTTTCCGGTGGAAGGGTAGCTTGTTTGACTGCAGATATCGCCATTATCTGGAAATAGATTTCTTAGCCTTCAATAGTATAAAAACCTAGAGTCCCACCTTTCAGAAGGTGCTGGGGACTTGGGGATCAGAGATCAGGAGCCAGAGCAATCCATTGACAAAAATATAAAACTGTACACCAGACGTTTGGAGCTGGAGCAGAGACCGGCTGCTGGAAAGCTGATATCTCAGGTTCTGGGCATGATAGAGACAAGCCACTAGTGTGGACAGAAAGGGGAGAGTTCCAGCTTTTAAGTCAGAGAGAACCTGAGAAATATGACTGGGAATTGCAATTAACAGGTCGGATGTGGACTGCTGCTTTGAAGTTAAATATCTCCAGTTCCCCAGGGCCGATTTTCAAAATTCTGGTATCCCTGGAAAAAGGGGATCCTCAGCTATCAGCATAGGGCCCGTATACACCTGGGGCCCTTGGGCAAGTGCCCATTAAGCCCATACGAAAAGACGGCCCTGCCATGGGCTCTGCACTGAGGGAAAGGGTAAGATATCAGGACATGAGCGCACCTGCCGCACACAGGTTCAGCTAACTGCCACCAAGCTGACACCAGTGAGTGCTGCATAGGAAATGACGGAGTGTAACAGCAACCTAGCTGGATCCACAAGGTGGTACAGGGACCCAGCAGTTACAGTCACAACTCCTGATTACGGCTAGGTCTGGATCAAGGCGCAAAGATGCAAACTCCAAGACCTATATTACTGTAATCAACATACAATACAATTGCTAGAAACTAACTAGGCACAGGACAAGGCTGACTGGCTATCTGACGAGGATTCTGCAGCACCTGCCTAGCCTGAGAGGAAGGTTTATATAGCAGGTGCTGCCACGCCCCACTCAGACATCACAGACTGTGAGCACAAAACCAGTGCCGGATTCCCTGCTGTGAACAGACTGCCTGTCACCACTGCAACAGCAAAAACCCGAACCGGAGTGTCAGCTGTGCTCAGGTAATTTTGCTAACAGGGGGTCCGAAATGCATCAGTCTCTTTGCGCTTGCTTGGGACCCTCAATTTGCAGGCTTGGTACAGAACCATTTAGAGGGACGTTATCTCTCCAATCATCCTGGGACCTACTGAGCAGGGACTTATACAGTGCAGTGTATGTGACTCTGGCATGCTCGAGCGATTCCAAAAGCTGGAGAACTTGCTCATATTTTACATTTTGGTTTTTATGTATGTCTTGGTGCCTTTATATGTACCTTAGCTTAGCCATATCTCCCAACATTGGTGGTCAGTGGTGTGGGACCCTGCACACACACGTATTTGACTGCATAGGTGGGTCTTGATAAAGGTAGTGGCAAGTCGCCTGTTATGCCTATGTGATTTACAGTGATGTAAGAATAAATTGCTGATATTAACGAGCACTCTTTTTTCATATATTGCTATATGAGTGTGGCACCTCAGCCTTATTGCAAGAGATAACACAAGCATACCTCCCAACTGTCCCGATATTCACGGAACCATCCTGTTTTTTTGGGACGGTTCCGCCTCCCACCCGGGGCAGACAGTCATCCCGCGGTGGGGGGGGACGACGACACACGACTCTACTTTAGATTGGAATTAAGTCACATGTTGGCTATAGATCCTTATTATTTCAATTGATTTTCCAACATATAAGTGGCTTCGAAATAATCTGTCAAACTATTATTGTCAACAGCTGGTTCTTCTATCCATAAAACTCCTGATAAAGTCTGGAGGATGAAACGCGTAGGGTTGTATTAGAAAGACTCTAATTTCTATGGATATTGGTTCATAAGATTGTTAACTCTTAATGTTCCCTCATGTACACATTGTATATTTGTGTGTTTCATTGTTAAAAAAATCTAGGAGGATTTTGTCTTCAAAGAAATATGAGATATTCTTTTATGGAAATGTGCTTTATCTTATGAAGTTCTGTGTGATAATATTAATGTTCTTAATAAGATATAATTAATATAATATCAAATTATTGATATATTTTATTTGATTTATTATTAGCACCCTCCGATATTGCTGTTTTTTTCATATTATATATATTTTTTGATTAATCGTCCACACGTTCATTTTCTGTCTGGTAAAAGGTGAATTGCAATTCATTTTAGATCATTTGTTTTACCTCTATGGAATCTGCAGCCGCATTAGGAATCTCGCGGAATACTAACTAATGTTTCTTCTGCTCCGCACTAAAGAGATTTGTTATTACACTTAAAATGTTTGCATAAGACGAAGATTGTGTGAAGAACAGACTGTTACCAGCCAGGGATGGAAATGTCCCCTTGTTTTGAGGTGCCATGTGCTGATTACTGGCACGGCTGGCACTTCAGCCCCCCCAGCACAGTTAGCGTGGTCGGCAGGGATTGTTAATACAATGCGCTGTGTGGGACTGGAGATTTGGCCTAGAGACATCTTCTGATCTTGGCATTTCACAGTATTCATCCGTCTCCTGCCAAGAGAAAAATATGTTTACTAGATCTACTTTCTGCTAAATCCAGCTCTGTCCTTAAGCGGCGGCTGTGCTCTGGCCTGCTCAGCGCCTTGACACTTGTGGGTAAGATACAGCTATCAGTAAATTATTTTTACTGCGGTAGGATGACATTCTGTTGGTACAATTATCTGCCATAAAATCCGCCTGGAAGCTCACGGCCAGTGCACAGCGGTACATCAGGAATTACAACAGCTTGCTTTTATAGAGACCAGCACATTCCAACGTATTACGTGTGCGCAGAATGTACGTGATCATTTCACAAGCTTATAATTGTGAGGGCTTGGTTTATGTGAAGCACTTTGTCAGTGGGACAGATTCTGAGTCCGTTCCAGGAGCAGGCGGCCGCAGCGGTCCAGATTTGCGCGGATCAGCCCATCTTTGTGCATACAGCCGCAAAGCTCTCTGTTTTTTTCTTCCAACGTCCATAGCATAGACTAGGCTGGGTGCTATTTTTGTTATTGTTATTACCAGTTATTTATGTAGCGCACACATATTCCGCAGCGCTTTACAGAGAATATTTGAACATTCACATCAGTCCCTGCCCCAGTGGAGCTTACAATCTATATTCCCTACCACATGTACACACACATTCATGCTAGAGTTAATTCTGTTGGGAGCCAATTATCCTAACAGTATATTTTTGGATTGTGGGAGGAAACCGGAGTACCCGGAGGAAACCCACGCAAGCACGGGGAGAATATACAAACTCCGCACAGTTTCGTCCATAGTGGGAAAATAAGTAGAATTTGATTGGTTGCTATGGGCAACAGCAAATCTTCAATAAAACTTGTAAATAAACGACTTATATGGCAAACATCCAAGTGTGGTATAATATAAACCGACAGTCATAATGTCGGCATTCATCATGTAGACAGTGATAGAATGTCATCATACCATCCCTGGTGGCCCAGCAGTGACTTACATGCTCTAAGTGGCTGCAGCGGCAGATTCCAGGTCATGGAGGTCAGATGTGTCATCGGGTGCCGGACGGGTTCCCGACAGTCGGGATCCCGACAGTCATTTACCCATCGTCGGGATCCCGACTGTCAAAACGCCGAAAGCCGGGTGCCGACGGCCACCCGCTATTTTCCCTCGTGGGGGTCCACGACCCCATAGAGGGAGAATAGAATAGGTGGCACGCTACAGGCACGGTGCCTGCAGCGTGGCGAGCGCAGCGAGCCCGCAAGGGGCTTTTTTGCTCTCACCATGCTGTCTGAGTACAGGCAGTCGGGATCCCGACTGTCGGAGTCCCATACCACACCCGTGTCATCGCCGTTCAGACGGTGGTTTCTGGGCGTGAATAAATTAGCAGCTGCCATCTCACTCGCTACTGGAGAGCCCTTTGTGTCCCAGATACCAGCTCAGCTTCAGCGTCTACAGAGGCACTCAGACTCTGCAACATGACGTGATATGCGATGATCACAATCTGATATTTCAGCAATTATACACCATTGAAGAGATGAAAAGACAGCAGTGGGCGCCCCTCTACCCAGCTTAGCTACTGCCCATACTTAAATGGGGTGCCGGACGCGGTCCCGACAGTCATTTACCCGACGTCGGTATATCTCGACTGTCAAAACGGCGACAGACACCCGCTATTTTCCCTCGTGGGGGTCCACGGCCCCCATATAGGGAGAATAGAATAGGTGGCGAGCGTAGTGAGCCACCGTGCCCGCAGCATGGCGAGCGCAGCGAGCCCGCAAGGGGCTTTGTTGCGCTCACCATGCTGTCTGAGTCCGGGCAGTCGGGATCCTGACGTCAGGCTAATGATTGTCGGGATCCTGACTGTCGGAACCCTATACCATACCCACTTAAATGCGTACAGCAATAGACAGCAAAAGCAGAAAAAAACACATAGGAATCAGGCCCTTTGTCATTTATTAATTGCTAAAATACATAACGGCATCTATACTTCACACAAGAGTATGCCGTGTTTACAAAGTAAGATTAATAGAAGCTGGCACTAGCAGCATGATGGCATTGTGTAAAGTTGGCACAAAGCCGCCAACACACGATGATACAGAATGCATGCAGAAACTTGGCACGCTGAAGCGATATCCTGACACATTGTCACAGCTCAGCAATAGGATTAGAGGATTAATATAATACAATATCACAGTGGCAGGAAGGTGTGACACATTAGTAAAAATCAAAGCCACGGCAATCTGATATACTGTATCAGACTGACAAATTGCTGTCAGGGAGGGTTTCTGTATGGGGGCCTGATTATCAGGTAGGCAGAGTAGGCATTGGCCTAGGGGTCCTGCGCATTTTAGGGGCCCCGCAACAACTGATCAAAATAATATTGACTTGATCTTGAAAGGAATGTAAAATCAGGATTTATTAAGTTGTATGAAAAAAAAAATGAATCAACTCAAAGAAACAAAAACTGTACCGTAAAGACTCTATAGAGAATATACTGCATTAAGGTTATGTACCCAGTATGTAACGCCTTCCAATGCATAAACCATAGACCAGATTCACATTACAGGTTCCAGATCGTAGACTGTTGATCGGTAAAATTGAAAATGTATTAGGTGATCATTTGCACGGGGCCCCCACGATTTGAACTGCCTAGGGTCCACCACAGGGTTCAATCCGGCCCGGGCAGGAATGTAACCAGTAGCCTACCACCAGTGGCTATTTAGTATGGCAGTACTGAAGGGAAGATGTTGTGACTATGCTGAGATCACATTGGATGGCGAAGTGTTGTATTGTTAAAGAGGGTGTGGCCTAAATTTGTTTGGCTCCACCTACTCTCCTTCATTTCAAATGCAGAAGGGGGACAGAATAATATAGGACACAATCCTAGATCCTAGATCATCTGTTAAGTGCACACAGGGCCTGGTTCAGGTCATGATGGAGTAGTGGCACAAAGTAACAATGTTTGTGCATGCACCTGACTAGGTAATGCACATCTGCGATGTAGCATGCATGACTATTTGACACTTTTCTGGGTCAGGGAGGGGGCAGCAACGGTCTCTGTTTCCCATCAAGGCCCATAGTGTAGAGGTACCAAATACAGTACCTCAATATGTAAACAGATAGCTATACATCTGTGTTGTTCTGAGTAGAGCCTGGGTCACAGGGGGAAAGTACCACTTAGAGCCTGGTCCACATGCAGAGGGTCCCACCCAGAGGCTGGTCCACAGGGAGAGGGGACCATTGAGAGCCTAGTCCACAGAGAGAGGGGCTCACTCAGACCCTGATCCACAGTGGGAAAGGACCACTTAAAGCCTGGTCCACAGGGAGAGAGGACCACTGAGAGTCTGGTCCACATGAAGAGGGGCCCACCCAGAGGCTGGTCCACAGGGAGAGGGGCTCACTCAGACCCTGATCCACAAGGAAAGGGGCCCACTGAGAGCCTGATCCACAGGGGGAAAGGACCACTTTGAGCCTGGTCCACAGGGAGAGGGGCCCATTCGGAGGCTGGTCCACACGGGAAAAGGACCACTTAGAGCCTGGTCCACTGAGAAAGGGAACCACTAGGAGCGTGGTCCACAGGGAGATGGGACTACTAATATCCTGGTCCACAGGGAGATAGGACTACTATTACACTGGTCCACAGGGAGATAGGACTACTAATAGCCTGGTCCACAGGGAGAGGGAACCACTCAGAGCCTGGTCCACAGGGGGAGAGGACCACTTAGAGCCTGGTCCACTGGGAGAGGGAACCACTGAGAACCTAATCCACAGAAAGATGGGACCACTTGGGCTGTGACATAGGAAGCGATTAGCTACCTGTATGTATATAGCACTCCGTTGTTCACCATCCCCACCCCATGTGCAGATAAGGCCAGTTAGTAGGGTCATAAGTAGCGGGATAACTTGACATGCCTACTGACTGTTGTGTTGTTGACCGAACAGGCTACAGAGCACTCTATACTGTGCCTTAAGCTGGGATACCATACCAGAGGAACCTGGGAGTGCTGTCACGTGTGGGATAACTCATTTTGAAGCTTATATTCCCATCATGCCATGAGGAGCATCACCCCTCTAGATCTATCTACATTTCCCGAGCCACATTTTTTCCTAGCAGAAGATCTGCTCATTTAGATGACAGGACTGACACCAGTTTGGCAGCAGAGTTTGACTGACTGGTCCAGGCTTGTGAAATGTTATTTGCCGCCTCTTGCTCACGCCAGTCCCTCGCTGACGGCTGAGCAATGGGGGGAAGTCTGTACCAATTGTTCCCCTTCTCTAGGTAACAATACCTCCTTTGTTAAGTGAAAGGGGAACAATAAGGTTTATTGTTAAATAGCTTTAATACCATGCGCCAATCAGCGCCTATTGTATGCAGTGTCGTGGTTGCAGTTATAATACTTAAAGAGAGCACGAAGGCCTCATTAGAAAGTAACGGGAGTGTTAAGTCGATTGCTGCCATTCTCCTATAGAACAACACACTGGCTGCTTGAAGAAGACTCTTACACTTGGCTTTCAAAAGAAACTATAGGAAGCTCATTTGTGAACCATTATATGAACCAATCCGTTCCTCTTGAGATAGTGGAGGGACATTATAGTTTATGTCACTGGCTGTTAGCAACCACAAAAGGAAATGAACACAGCGCCATTATTTACCGCCAGAGACACTTGGGTCTGAAGGGCTAAAGACAGCACTTCTATACAAGGTCCACATGAGCCAGCTGCCGGCTGTAATGTTCTGTACATCTGATTTCTTGTTTCCAGTTCTAACACATACTGAAAATAATCCTCTTAGTGGAAGGCTCGGATAAGCTCTAGGTAATATGCTTTATTGTAGGATGGATTAATCAGAGAACCCTTCTAAGTGGTCGTTGGATTATTCATTTTACTTTCAAAAGTATTTCTTTTACTTTTAAGTGTTTTATGGCATTTTCCTCATCTACCCATAACCTGTTTATCTACCCTCCCGGTCTCTTGTCTGAGATGGGACCTATCAAGTGTGACCGCACCCTCGGTGAGTGAGAGTGGGGGCTTTCATGCAGGTGGTGGGTGGCGTTTAGTTGACTTTGCAGCTTTGCGAGTCAACCAGAATGACCCCATATATATTTATACTGTATATATATATATATATATATATATATACTGTGTGTATGTATATATATATATATATATATATATATATATACACACATAGAGAGAGAGCGAGAGACCCAATCCGCACTTATACTATAAGCAGCTCCTCTGAAGTTTCCCCTGTTAGACAGAATCCAACATTTAGAGATTAAAAGGAAAGGAAAGGGCGCTAGATTCAAATTATAAACAAATGCGTTCAGTATTTAATATAAAAAAATAAAATAAAAAATACCCTAAGGGCATAACATTGTGCATATAGATTTCAACACAATTCAATGTATCATCTTTTGAATCATATAGAATGTTGACATTACAATCATCAAATCCACATAGATAGCTATTTATGTCGATTCGATGATTGTTTTGGATTGGTGACAGTAGATTCTTAGATAGATTCAGTAGAGTCTTTTATTTTAGGCATTGTCACCGAAGTCTGCAGGCCGGGATTGCTTTGCATTGTACACAATTGACAAATGTTTGACACCAAATATTTTGATTATTATTATTTGATAGTTTGGCAAAAGGGGCAATTTGTCACAAACTGTAAAGGAAGAGACAAATATTTCTCTGGGAGTCTTCTGCTGCAAACAGGGTAATCTATCACAGGTGAAACAGGTGACACGTGGGTGTTATTGATTTTTGGTTTCGATAGGTAAGCTGGGTACACACTGGTAGATCTTCAGATCAATTGATTAAAGGGATTTTTTCGGATTTTGGGGGCTCCCTGACATCCAGGCATTGGCTTTGTCCTCAGAGGTATCCCCGGTTCCACATCATAATGTCACCGGCATATCCGCGCAATGCATCCTTGGGACCGGGGATGCCTCTAAAGATGAACCCTATGGGAACCCAGGGATGTCGGGGGTCCATGAGGGAAGTATGAAAACCGGTGGTGGAAAACCCTCCAAAATATTCCAAAAACTTCTGTTTTCGGATACCCAGATAATGGATACTCGACCTGTATACTATATATGTTTACACTTTATAAGAGTTAGGTAGAAGTCCTTAAATTGCACTGACCCTGTCTTAACCTAACATTGGCGGTAGCGGTATTTCTCAGCGTAGCTGTCCGCTTCTTCTTCTGATGTGGCTGCCATGGTGTAGCAGTGCGGCTGCCGACATGCGGCATGATGGTGACACTGCTGGGTTCGGCGGTTGGTGGCTTTGTGCTGTAACAATGTTGTGTGCGGCGGTTGGTGGCTTTATGTTGGGGTAATCCTCTTTTCCCATCCAACTCGTTTGGGTACTTTTTCAAGGATACCATAATTATTTGTACTAAAAAAAATTATTGTAATTCCCGTAGTTGGTTCATTTTAAACAGCGGGAACCACATGGTTCATTTTGACAGTCTCATTTTCTTTCATGAGAAGTACAAAACAACATACAGGAGTCACTCAAAAATAAATGAAAAAATGTAATAGTGTGAAATAGATATTAGAAAGGATTTGTGAGAAAAAGTATAAAAAATAGTTGTCCATTTAAAAAAAAAAAGCATTTAACTCAATTTAGCAATTTGACACGGTTATGAAAGAGATGGGGCATCTGGGAGATTTAGCTTCTTAACACAGATCATGAATATGTAAATTTAGCGTTATTCGACACTCTCATTGATCAGCGCCGTAATCCAATGGGTCTCTACTGTATATAACGCTGTTTCTGTCATTGTTCTAGCTAAAGCGTTCTCTCAACACAACATTGATCAGCTAGTCCTGTAATGCAGAATCAGGCGGTTCATCTTTTCTGATAACGCTCACCAGACTGAAAGGTTGCCCTCTCCCACCCTTAGAACCCATAAATATTTCATGTCACCCGTCTCTCCCCCCATGTTATGTGTTGACTGTAGAACAGAGTGAGATGACGAGAGAGACTGCAGCCGCAGATAACAGAATGGTGTCAGGCTTTTGAAGGGAAATGGAGAGAGATTAGGCCAGTGAAGTTTGTCCCCCTGGGAACCTATTCCTTTGATTTGCACACCCCCCTCTGAGGAATTAGATCTCTACTGGATGAAGAGCAGGATAAAGGCAGCATAATTGGGATTTATTCTGCTCAATGCTTTCCCTGTTGTCCTAAGGACTTTGTGACAAGCTGAAATTTCCATGCGGAGGGCGGGAAGCGATGTAGCTGGTCTGCATGCATCTCATCCTCGCCGACGCCTGCTCAGATCTATAGCACGTACCAGCAGCAGCAGCTCCCGGGGGGGATTCCGAAAACAAATTAATGCTTCTGAAACTTGGAATAATTATTGAAGTTTGCTGGAAGCGCTCGTCAGTGTCTTAGTTTATTGGTATTGTGGTTTCTTCTGTCAGCGACATTAGGGTGCATCTGTTGTCGCCACACTTGTGGCAGTTGTATTGTGGGCTGACTGGGGACATTACTGAGGCTGAGCTATGGCTGGTGACACTACTGAGGGCTGGACAGGGACATGCGAGCAGATGACATGGATGTTGTGGAGACAGTAGTCATGACATCATGGCTTATACAGTCACTAAGAATCACATTGTGTCTCATATAGGTATAGTATTCATTCTTGCACCCTACACCTGTCAAAACCAACCTGTCCCTCTCTGCAATGGTGCTTCTAGCACACTCTGGTCTGTATTTCAGTGCCAAGATACAGACCAGAGTGTTCTAGGAGCATAAGATGCAGAGAGGCCCAGGCAGGAAAGCAAAAACATCAGGGGTTGTGACAGATGCAGGGTTCTAGAATGAACTATGTCTTATTACAGGAGAAGAGATTTGTAATCTTTCTTTATGTGGATGTTACAAGTCTATTACTCAGGGCCTGATTAAAGGTCCCAGGTGCCCTAGGCGAATACACATGTAGCTCCAATTGTAATGCTGCTAAACACGTGTGTATGGGCAATCAGGGTCATACTGCCCATGTGAATGCAACAAAGGTTTTACAACTGGCATGTAGGATCTAATTGCTGTGGCGTGTGAAGAAGACTTTGGGAGTTATTCTGGTTGACTCACAAGCTTGCAAATTCGCAGCCTTTTGAGTCCACCAGAGCCTGCCCTGCGAATGCCCCCCCCTCCCACACACACACACCGTGGGTTTGCACAGCATGCAAATGGATGTTTTGCATAAACATCCATTCGCAGGCCAAGGGGAACCTCCCACATTTTTCGATGGATGTGGTGCATGCACGCATCCAGAAAGTGACTCTCAGGTCACTTAAATGTGCATGCACATTCGAGAGGTACTGGGCGGTCAGCCGTCTGCCCCCAGCACCAACGTAACCCTGTGATCACCATGGAAAGGCCCAGCGTTTTTATGGGAACGCCCATGAAATGCTGGCCGTTCCCATGGTCGAGTACTCGCCCCCCCCTGCTGTGCTGTTCGCTGTGGCTGCACGCACCCTGCGTCTGCACATGCCCAGAAATGCATCGGCAGACGCACACCATCGGGCCCATTGCGAACGAAAAGGTCCAAACGAACGGACCTGAATAAGGTGTTTTGTCTTTAGGCTGCGCAGCTGCCGCTGTCGCACAATGTGGCCAATTCTGGTTGGCTCGCTAAGAAGCTGCCATATCCTGATAATGTTCCTTTGGTGGATATTCCATACTTAGTGACCCGGAACGCACCTTGGCCCTCAGCTGTCCCCGCAGCATTGAGCAGACCAGCAGAGAGCGGGGTGTACTGGATGCTCTTTTTGCAATCTGAGCACTTTTTAATTACCAAGATTAGGACAATCTCCTCTCGTTATCCTGGTCAGACTGACTCAGTACAATTCTCCTTCGTGCATATAACAATTATTGAGTCTCTGTGTTCTGATTTGAAACAATTAAAGATCAGAGACTGAATCATCAAGTAATTACTGGCTGGCTCAGGATTACATGCAGGAGGGTCATTTCCAGGCCGCTTTATGCGCACGTTATTGCCAGGCTGATGCTAAATTAATGCTCAGGGTAGGAGATTACTGTACCTGCGCATGATTAAGGAAATTCACTGATCATGGGAGAAGCAGATTGAAGGCAGGGCAGGCCCATAGCTGGAGCCCTGTGGGGTTCCCACCTCTCTTACTGGGCACTCTTACCACCCCGGGCCGCACCCTTCCCTTACTGGGCACACATACCACCCCTACCCTTCCATTACTGGGCACATATACCACCCCTACCCTTCCATTACTGGGCACACTTACAACCCCTCACTAGGGAGACTTATTACCCCCTCCCCTCCCCTTTCTGGGCACACTTATCCCCCTCCCCCTTACTGGGCAAAATTACCAAGCGGCACCAGGCAGATTTAGCACCGCTACCCCTCCCCCTCATACTGGACACACTTACCACCTCTCACTAGCCAAACTTGGCATCCCCCCTTTAATGGGCACAGTTACCACCCCCTCTCCCTCAGTTATTGGGCACACTTAACACCCCGCCACACACAACTCTTACGGGGCACAATTACTTCCCTGCACCATTCAGACTTCACACCCCCTCCTTACTGGACGCAATTACCACCAACACAGTAAGTCAGCCACACTGAGGGCCAGATGTACTAAATTTGAAAAGTGATAAAATGGAGAGTGATAAACCACCAGATAATCAGCTTCTAACTGTCCTACCACAGGTGGTATTTGAAAAATCACAGTTAGGAGCTGATTGGTTGGTGGTTTATCAATCTCCATTTTATAACTTTTCAAAGCTTAGTACATCTCGCCCTCAGAGCCTCCATGTGTTTCCCACATCTTTCAGGGGTCTCCACTGCCACCCACCAGCCATACAGAGCTGTCACACAGCACTGACAGCCCTGGCCCTGCACACCATGGTTTCTGTCTTCCCATCACCACCACAGATTTCCGCTGCTGCCTACTGCCCCACCCAGACCCCAAAGTTGAAGTGAATCTAGAGACTTCTCTTCTACTGCCACTGGGGTGGAAGGGATTCTGGGAGCCGGCACTTCATTAACCCCTCCCCCCTCTCCGTTATGGGGGAGTAGTGGCATCAGCGTAAGTTATCCATATGTGTATTCAATGAGCCCCTGTTATTATTGGCACTGCTATCTTTAAGTTATGACACCGATGAGTGGGCAATGTATAATCAGTCAGTGGCACCGACTGTTCGGTCACCTGCAGCTATAGGAAGATGGGCCCCACAGCAGCCACCATGCCCATAATGCAGGGTGCATGGTACTGGACCCATGTGCACATTCAGCCATGTCTTGTGCTACTGCAGCTGCAGGTTTCTGTAAAATTAAAACCACACTTGCCTACTTTTGAAAACTAGTTTCAGGGAGATTATAGTTGGTAGTAGAATTTTGCACAGCGCCCCATTGAGGGGGTGTGTCATGCTCCACCCAAAGGGAGTGCCTAGTTCCATATATGGAGCGATTGTGAAAAGAGATTGTGAAGGCAGATGAGCCCTAAATCAGTTAGTAAGAGATACTATACTTGTGCTGGGAAATGGCACTGATGATTCAATGTAAATTTATCTATCTCCCATTCCTTTTTTCCCCAAAAATGTAACAGTGTAATGTGGGCTAAGTGAAATGATGGAGATTGCTAGACTAATGAGGGAGAGAGGGAGATTGTTGTTATTTCAGGGAGTCTCCTGCAGAATGCAGGAGGGTAGGTAACTATGATTAAAACGCCTACATGGGAAGCGTGCCCCAATAGATATACACACCATGCCTATCAGCACTGACCAGGATACCCCAGCCAGTCTCCTGTTCCGCGGAGCCCCCAAATCAGGAGATGGCATAAAGGCGAGATAACAAATCATTGTACAGCATGCAGTAAAAGTTGCCATAGCTGATATTTCGTTTCATGAGGTTGGAATGGCGCGTCAAATATGAAATAATAATGTCAGAAATAATATTTATGCCGGCTTTGTATTCTTGGAGCATCTTCTGCCTTAATGAAATCAGTGATAATAATAGATAGAATTACGTGTAATTATCAGTACAATACAGGGGAGCTGTAATGGATTATAATGGTAGTATTATCAGAATGTCAATATCAGATTGAAACGCCGGAAAGTACAACCCAATAAGAATCAGGCAGGAAGCTGGAATGTGATCTGAGCTGGCGTGTATAGGGGTAGAGCCCCGTACACACGGGGGAGATATATTGCTCAGCCATATATTGCTAGCAATATATGGCTGAGCAATATATTGCTCAGTTTCTCCTTTTCATCAGTGACCAGAGATGGTCGCTGATGAGAAGGAACCTCTGCCGGCGGAGCCGCAGAGGTAATCAGCTGGTCGCAGGAGCAAGCTCCTGCGACCAGCGATTATAACAGGGCTGAAAACGGGAGCGCGCACCCGGCGATTTACCGGCCATACTCCCATCACTGGCAATATGGTCTCCAGCGACCATATTTCCAGCAATTTCAGCCCCTAATCTACTTTTATATATTTAGCACCTTCTTCATACCTCCCAACTATCCCATTTATCGCGGGAACGTCACGGTTTTCGGGACATTCACCACTGCCCACCCAAGGTCAGCAGTGTCCCGCAGCGCGCGCGCGCACGGGGGGGGGGGGGGGGTCAGTTGGGAGTCCCCGCTGCCACCCGCTTGTCCGCGAGGAGTAGACGCTGTGCACATGCAGCATCTATTACCTGCAGTCAGACAGGCAGCAGTGGCAAAATGGGGGAGTGGCCTCGCACATGTGATCTCATTTGAAGGCCACACCCCTGAAATTTTGGGTGCGAAGGTCCCGGTGGACCACCAATGAAAGTTGGGAGGTATGCCTTCTTGGTTGCCCATAGCAACATCCCATCTGAAATAGAACTCCCATCTTAGTACATTTCCCCCTACAAGTCATACGGTGAGGCCGGTTTCACACAGTCCGGCTCTTACCGCTCGGCTTAAAAGCTGTGCCGCCCCTACAGTGTATGATGGACAGCTCTGTGTCCATTCACACTGGACGGTCACGGCGCGGCCGCCGGGTAGCAGCCGGATCTTGCCTCTGCAGCGTGCGGCTGCCGTGCCGTGGCCGTCCCGTTCTGCCCATTCAGTGTGGTGTGGAAGGCAATGGGCGCCTTCACACACCACGGAAATTGCCGGATACTTACGCCTGCCCCCATGTGACGAGTAGGGCCGGCGTACACCCAGTCAGACTGGACATGCCAGTCAAACTGTTTGGACCCACCCCCATGTGACGAGGGGGCGGGGCCACAGGATCTCCAAACCGCACCATGTGAAAGGTCCTGAAATCCGGCTAAAAACCGGACAAAGTGGGTCCGGCTTTTTTCCGTCCGGTCAAAACCGGAGTGTGTGAAACCAGCCTTAGTGAAGCATTGATGTCAGTGACTAAACCAGAATCCAGCTACACACAACTCAAATAACAAAACACTTAATTCATGGAGTAGAGAAGATAGGCCGACAGTCAATAGGTCAACATGCAATAGGTTGACATTGACAAAAGGTCAACACAAGCAAAATGTCAACATGACAATAGCTAATACATGAAAAGGTCGACATATGAATGTGTTGACATGAGTTTTTCCTACTTTAACATCCACATGGACTCTTATTAAGAATGGTAAAGCTTGGCGAGTGAAGCAAGGGTATGTGCTACACTAATTGGGGCTCCATGTCAACAGGTGTCGACATAGTAGCATAGTAAGTAAGGTTGAATAAAGACATATGTCCATAAAGTTCAACCTTTTAAAAAAATATATATTTTACTTTGGACCAAGCAATGATTACAGTGACATTATTTTGCTCCCCCCCCCCCCCCCCCCCCCCACATTGACACAAAAAACTTGAAATACTAATGTCGACCTTTTGTTGTCATCTAAGACCTTTCAGCAGTGGTGTAACTATCATTTTGACGCCCCCCCGCCGATAATAAAACACGCCCCCCCCCTCACCCCACCACCACTCCGGGCGCCCATGCCCACCCCCCATCCCCCGCATACTTACCTGTATTCGCTGCGCTGGTCCCGGCTCCCATCCTGGCTTCATTCTGATATGAAACACGGACCATCACAAAATGGCCGCCCCCATACAGCAGACAGTTTCAGAGAACTGGCTGCTATATGGGGGCGGACATTTTATGATAGCCCGTCGCAATAGCAGAATGAAGCCAGGGGAGCCGGGACCACCGCAGCGAATATAGGTAACGCTGCGGGGGATGGGGCATTACAATAGCGCACTTACCCAGCAACTCCCCGCGACCGCGGGGGCTGCGGTGCTGTAGTTACGCCACTGCCTTTCAGTCTCATTCTGTGTAGGAACCTGTGGTTGTTGTGTCCAGGTGCAAAAATATAATTTGGGTCCCCTCCTCCACCTCAAACCCAACTTCATAATCTGCAACAAGGTGGGGGGTGACAGGAAGAGGCAGAGTGAGACAGGAAAAAATAGTGGGTGACAGGGAGAGGCAGAGTGTAACAGGGAAAAACAGTGGGTGACAGGAAGGGGCGGGGGAGGCAGAGTGAAACGAGAAAAAAACAGTGGATCACAGGGAGAGGTAGAGTGAGACAGGAAAAAACAGTGGGTGACAGGGAGAGGCAGGGGTGACAGGGAGAGGCAGGGGGTGACAGGGAGAGGCAGAGTGAGACAGGAAAAAAACAGGAAGAGGGTGACAGGGGCAGCAATTAGTCTGCTGCACCTGTTGCACCAATGGTAGTTCCAGCTCTGCCCTCATTCACTACACTCATGTCAAGGACGGATGGCCCCTCGTTGAGACCACCAGTTGCCACAGTGGTAACACTTTTAGTCCAAGCTTCAAAATGTGTTTTGTGATGTGCCAATTTTTTGGGGCGAATGATCCCTTTGCAGAGAAGACACCTCTCGGTCTGTGCTGGGCTAATCTGGAATGGGGGAGAGTTGTCAACCTGATATGAGGAGCTGGGTATAACTTGTGTAAATGTGGACTTAGCGCCATCATGTGCCTCATCCGGTGCACTCATGCCAAGGAGGATTTTATTTTCCAAGATTAACCCCTTCCTGACAGAGCTAGTTTTTGCGTTCCTGACAGAGCCATTTTTTTCAAATCTGACATGTCTCACTTAAGTGGGGATAACTTTTTTTTGCTTTTACTTATCCCAGTGATTTTGAGATTGTTTTTTCGTGACACATTGTACTTCAAATTAGTGGTAAATTTGGGTCGATACAGTCTGTGTTTTTTTGTGAAAAATACCAAAATGTCGTGAAAAAATGGAAAATTTAGCGATTTGCAAAATGTTAAATTTTCTGCTTGTGAGACAAATAATCATACCACTCAAAATAGTTAATAACTAACATAGACCATATGTCTACTTTATATTTCCATCATTATTTCAACTTCCTTTTAATTTTTTTGGACACTAGGAGGCTTCAAATATGAATAGCAAATTCTCAAATTTTCAAGAAAATTTCAAACACTGATTTTTTTAGGGACCAGTTCAGTTCTGATGTGACTTTGAGGGACTTGTATGTGAGACACCCCCATAAATGATGCCATTTCAAAAACTGCACCCCTCACAGTATTCAAAACAGCATTTTGGAAGTTTGTTAACCCTTTAGGTGTTTCACAGGAATTAAAACAAAGTGTAGGTGAAATTTCAAAATTTCATTTTTTTTTCGGATTTTCAATTTTAATACATTTTTCTAAGGAACACAGTAGATTTTACTAGAGAAATGTGACTAAAAATTGATTCCCCCAATTCTTTGGTTTTCATAAATATCCTATATGTGGCCCTAGTGTGCACGGTGACCAAACCACCGGCTTCATAATAGAAGGAGCACCTACTTGATTTTGGAGCCTCCTTTTTATGAGATTATTTTTTAGGCACCATGTAGGTTTCTAGGCACCATAAGATGCTAAAAGTTAGGAACCCCCCCACAAGTGACCCCATTTTGCAAACTACACCCCTCAGGGAATTCATCTAGGGGTATAGTGTACATTTCAAACCCCCAGGGGTTTCACCAATTGTGGTACAACTGGGCAGTGAAAATGAAAAAAAATAATTTTTCATTTTCACAGCTCAGTTGTATCAAAATTGGTGAAACCCCGGGGGGTTTGAAATGTACTCTATACCCCTAGATGAATTCCCTGAGGGGTGTAGTTTGCAAAATGGGGTCACTTGTGGGGGGGTTCCACTGTATGGGTGTTTCGGGGGTCATTCAACCAGAATCTGTGCTGCAAAATCCAAAAATCACTCCTTCCTGCCATGCACCCAACTGGTATTTTTTGGTCACATGTGAGGCATTGCCGTACCCGGGAGAAATTGGGGCACAGATTTTGGGGTGCTTTGTCTCCTTCATTCCTTGTGAAAATGAAAAATTTTGAGCCAGATCTGCATTTTTGTGTAAAAAAATTTATTTTTTTACACAAAAATGCAGTTCTGGCTCAAAATTTTTAATTTTCACAAGGAATGAAGGAGACAAAGCACCCCAAAATCTGTGCCCCAATTTCTCCCGGGTACGGCAATGCCTCACATGTGACCAAAAAATACCAGTTGGGTGCATGGCAGGACTCAGAAGGGAAGGAGTGATTTTTGGTGGTGGAATGAATGGCGGGTGCTATGTCGCATTAGCAAGACCCCCGAAGCACCAATACAGTGGAACCCCCCCACAAGTGACCCCATTTTGGTCACCAGCTTTGGGAGGGGGGCTGGCGCTGCGGCTGGCGGGGGGGTGGGAGGGGTGCTGGCGCTGCGGCAGCCGGGTGGGGTGGGAGGGAGGGGGGCTGCCGGGGTGGGAGGGGGGGGGGCTGGCGATCGTAGGTGATCGGTGCGGTATACGCACACACACACACACACACACACACATATATATATATATATATATATATATTGTGTTATATATATATATATATATATATATATACATATATATACACTATATATACACACACATATATATATATATATATATGTGTGTGTATATATATATATATATATATATATAATATATATATATATATATATATATATATATTATTACACATTTGCACATTTTTTTTTATTTTATTTATTTTTTAACTTTTCCAGCAGCAGCATGATGCTGCTGCTGCTGCTGCTGCGGCGGGGGAGGGGGGAGGAGGGGGAGGAGGACGCAGCGTGCGCTCCGGACGTAGCGGTGGAGCCGCTGGAGCTGCTGCTGCTGCCGGGTGAGTGCCCGGCGGGTGGGAGGGGGTGCTGCCGCTCGGTGGTGATCGGTGCTGCACCGATCACCACCGATCCTGTGTTACCGAGCGCTTAGCCGCCGGTAACACAGGAAACGCTGTGAATGGCTGTTCAGATTTGAACAGCCAATCACAGCGATCGCCGACCGGGGGGGGCACCCCTGCCCCCCCTGGGCGACGAGGGGGGATGTCTGCTGTCAGGGACAGCAGACATCACCTAACTGTCACTGCGTCTCTAGACGCAGTGACAGTTTGAAGTCATGACGTACATTGTACGTCAAATGTCGGGAAGTACTTCCCGACCATGACGTACATGTACGTCAAATGTCGGGAAGGGGTTTAAACATTTACCAACACACTAAAGCACCATATTTTTGTGCATGGGTTGAGGTGGC
Organism: Crinia signifera; assembly: GCF_055691185.1. Lineage (NCBI taxonomy): Eukaryota > Metazoa > Chordata > Amphibia > Anura > Myobatrachidae > Crinia > Crinia signifera. Next base: position 37,463,626 of record NC_139227.1, on the reverse strand, counting down.
GCAGTTCTAGACCTCCAGGGGGCACTATTTAGAGGAAAGTTTGTGTTGAAGTGCCAATCTTTTAGACGCGAATGAAACTTTAAAAAAAAACATCTCAGCTCAAACTTTTTTGTTCTAAGCTGTAATTAATCCCCTTTGCTGACCATTTTGGTGCAATTTGTGCTGTCACATCCCAACCGCTGACACACAAACTGTAACATGATTTTCAGTAAATCGTATGTTTCCATATTTTTCATCACACAGCAAAGACCAAATGGGCCCCCAAAAAGTAGGAAAAAAAAGGGAGCTAAAAGCAAATACTGTGTGTTGTTATATTCAGCATTAATCCACCGTTTCATTATGAAATCTGCAACTGAAAAAGATAATGTTTTTTACTATGTTTGAATAAATCCATAAACGTGTCGGAATAATATAGTACCCCGTACACTTGTATAGATGCCAGTATGCGGGAGATCCTGCCAGGATGCGGTAGAACCCACATTTCTGGACGGCACACTGTTAGAAAGAGGGCACTACCTTCTCTTAATGCAGCTGCCGCAAGGTGTACGTCTGTCTATGCCAGTGGTCAGGGAACCCGGTCCTCATTACCCCACGCAGTGCATGTTTTGCAGGTCTCCTCACAGAATCACAAGTGAAATAATAAACTGCACCTGCGGACCTTATAAAATGTGTCTGTGAGTAATTAGTACACCTGTGCACCTGCTGGGTTACCAGCAAAACATGCACTGTGTTGTGTGGTAATGAGGACCGAGTTCCCTAACCACTGCTCTATGCAACCTCTTTCCCTGACACTCCCACAACACGCCCATAGTATGGACCTCCGTTACCACCCCCTACATATTCAATACACTCCTTCCTGCGTGCATCTAACATCGCAACTGCGACTCTGTGCTAGGTACACACCAGAATGATCATGATTGGGAGCAGATTGTACGATGGTCGCACGGTCTGCACACAATCTGCATACGTTCCAATTACGATCCGATCATAATCTGTACCTCGTTGAAGGATCATTTACAAATCCTGACTGCAGCAGGTAGGATCTCAAAAACGACTAAACAGGAATCGGATCGGATCAAAAACATGCCCAATTTACATACAATCGGTCGAAATTGCATCGAATTGACGGGATTGAGACCAAATCGTTCTGGTGTGTACCCAGCATTAGACAGTAGCATTGGCGGTGCGTGCGCTTCTAAATCCGTTTTTAAACGATAAAATTAGTAGTCTTTTTTTATTTTATTTAAAAAAAAAGACCTAAAGTGCAAAAGTACATGAAGTTCATTTACATACTAATGTCTATTCAGAATGCCTTGAAGTTACAGTAATAGCAATACATTGCTGTCTGTTCTTTGTTTGCTTTCATTTGAAGTAAAATGTGAAAATATCTACATTTACTTCTTTTTTGAATTGGTTTGCTACAGGTCTACAGTGCCACCATGTGGTTAAGTTTAGAAATAAAATTGTATACCTGGTCCAGAAGCTGGCAGTATCCAGGGCAAGCAGTGTTGGCTGAACCTGGTCATCCCATACTTTGTTATTCCCAGAGTAATCTCTTTCTTGCACTGACAGGTTTGTGCAATAGGTGCTGTATGTTTGTCTGCTCTCTGTGGGACTTTTGCCTTGATATCTATATGGGGTATAAAACATGTGTCTACCTATGTCGGCAGGGGGAGGGGGGGGGGGGGGCGGGGGGCGGCAGCCAACACTGGCAGACGTGGTTGTTTCTTTGTATTGCTAACAGATTATAAGTCTGAGGTCTCAGGGTCCAAGGTGGACCGAAACCACAAGTGCATTTTACAAGCATTGCTGTACTGCCTGAGCACACATTGCATTGCCCAATGTCACCTATTCAGGAGCAAGTGGCAGAGATAGGCCCATCTATATGGGCCACACAAGCAAGTTACTCTATAGAAGCCAGCTCAGTGCTAATTCCTATTGTTATCAGGTTTATGCGGCGCCTATAGCAAATGGGTTAAACACAGTGTATGCATAAAGGCGCTGATTGGATGAATCAACCAATCGGCATTGAGGTAAGTGCATTCTATAAACTTATATGTAGAAGTGGACTAGTTGCCATGGGCAATGTCTCCTCTCCGCTGCTTTATACACCCCCCCCCCCTCCAAGGTGCAGGGATGCTGACAGTTGGAGAGTTTGTAGCGGCCTGTGCAGAAACTCACAGCCGGGTGCTGCACATCAGTCTATTGCTGCCCATACACGCCCCGATATGGGCGTGCTTTCCGTGCTTAACTAGCACGGATCACATTGCATTGCATTGCCTGTGCACACGCTGTGCATGCAATGCGATGCAATGTGATGAAAACTAAGTACAAAAAGTATGTGCAAGCACATAGTTTTTGTACTGTGCGATGAGGTGCCGCGGGAGCGCGCACCTCAAAGCACACATCGGGACAGCTCTCATAGCAGCGTGTATGGGCTGCTTATGTGCCAGATTCCCTAAGCTTCAAAAGTGATAAAATGGAGAGTGATAAACAGCCAGCCAATCATCTCCTACCTGCATGTCACAGACCGTGTTTGAAAAAGGTCAGACAGGAGCTGATTGGCTGGCTGTTTATCACTCTCCATTTTATCCCTTTTGAAGCTTAGAGAATCTGGCCCTTTGAATGTAACAGGCATTTATATAAATACAAGATTTCTTTAGAATTCTATCAGATAAATCATAGCAATATTATTAAGTAAGGGCTGTAGCCATGGGCCGAGCCATGTGAACCAGCTGCAGTAGGGCAGGGCCATCTTAACAGCAGTGTGGGCCCCTGGGCAGAGCAATGCACCGGGGCCCTTACCCATACTCCCCTCCTAGGGTTGGGGGGTGCTATCAGCAGCCGCTTTGGAATCCCACGGGTGGCAGGGGGTTCTCAACATGTGGGACCTGGAGCAGTAACTTCTGCTAATTACTCGTTTACTGCACAGGTGGTGGGAGGGAGAACACTAATGTGTGGAAGGGGGCACTGAGCTGAATGAAGGGTCCCTTGTAAATAACTTCCAGTGAGGTAGGGGGTGTTTTATACGCAGGGGAGGTTTGGATAATAGAGTGGGCTTAATATTCGTCATTTTCCGGTGGAAGGGCAGCTTGTTTGACTACAGATATCGCCATTATCTGGAAATAGATTTCTTAGCCTTCAATAGTATAAAAACCTAGAGTCCCAACTTTCAGAAGGTGCTGGGAACTTGGGGATCAGAGATCAGGAGCCAGAGCAATCCATTGACAAAAATATAAAACTGTACACCAGACGTTTGGAGCTGGAGCAGGGACCGGCTGCTGGAAGGCTGATATCTCTAGTTCTGGGCATGATAGAGACAAGCCGCTAGTGTCGACAGAAAGGGGAGTCCCAGCTTTTGGAATATACTCTAAGTCAGAGAGAACCTGAGAAATATGACTGGGAATTGCAATTAACAGGTCGGATGTGGACTGCTGCTTTGAAGTTGGATATCGCCAGTTCCCCAGCGCCGATTTTTAAAATTCTGGTATCCCTAGAAAAAGGATACTCAGCTATCAGAACAGGGCCCTTATACACCTGGGGCCCATGGGCAAGTGCCCATTAAGCCCATACAAAAAGACGGGCCTGCAGTAGGGTGGCCAATCCTGACATCGGCGGAATCCTGGGATTTGGCCCCAAAATTGCCGGGATTTTGGGAGCAGACTGCACCCGCCCAGACACTGCCCGGCCTCTTCTGTCCCTGGCTGTGCGGCTCTGAGCAGTGTGAGGTCAGAGGTCACTCTACACAAGCCGCACAGTCGCACCACCCACCTCGCTGTCTTCCTCACTGCCCGGCCACCCCCACCAATGTAAGTAAATATGTGGGGCATCTGAGCTTTTTTTTTTTTATTAGGGAAGCCAATCACGTGGGCAGCACGGACGGTGTAGTGGCCCAACAGCTCTGCGGTCATGGGTTCGATTCCCACCATGGCCCTAACTCTGCAGATACTGGTAGGTTAATTGGCTCCAAACAAAAATTAACCCTAGAATGTCTGTGTGTGTGTGTACATGTGGTAGGGAATATAGATTGTAAGCTCCACTGGGGCAGGGACTGATGTGAATGCTCAAATACTCTCTGTACATCGATGCGGAATATGTGTGTGCCATATAAATAACTGGCAATAAATAAATAAATCCAGGGATTGAAAAAATGCCCCGGGATTGGCTTCCTTAAACTGCAGGGGGGGGGTAGGTGATATGAGTCAGAGCAACCTCTCCAAGGCCCTTATTCTAGTTGACTCAGTCGCATGCGTATTTCCGGTGGCCACCGAGTGTTCTTAGCCCTGCCTACGGTATGGATCGCACAGACTGTCCGAATGCGGTAAGACGCCGAGCAAATGGACCGCGAGTGGATGTTTCATGTGAACAACTCCCCCATGTGTGGGAACCTCCCCCATTCTCCGATGATCGCCGACCATCGAATGATGGTCAGACAGCTCCGAGTGCTCCAGACCACTCGGACATTTTTCAGTGTCAAAGCCGGGATATGGGCGGGCAGCTGACATCCGGCTATGTCAGCTGCCCGCCCCCCCCACACGTGCGTCACGGCCGGATTACCATACGTACGCCCTGCATTTTCATGGAAACGCCAATGAAACGCGGGGCGTACGCATTCCGTACGATCCTTTTCTGCGCGGAATTCACGCTGTGTTCAGATGTGCAAGGCATTCGCTCATGCGCAGAAACACCTCTGCACATGCGCAAACACAATACATCAGCCACACAACACTTTTGTTGGTAAGCTGCTCAATCAGAGGTGTGTCAGTCAGGTGCCAAAAGGGAGGGGTAATTCTGGTTAGGAAAAAACATTTGGTATCCCAATTGCACACTGAGTGAAACATAACTACATATTAATCAGATAATACAGAGATTTTGGTTGCGTATCTCTGCAGATATTAATTGCTAAGCCCCTAGGCCGTACGCAGTGGCATAGCTATAATGAGGCAGTCTCCGCAGTGGCTTGGAGGAGACAGCGCTGCGGGGGCGCCAAGATCGGAAGCGGCATTGCTGCTTAAAAAGATATTAGTAGGGACGCGGAGGAAGCCCTCGCATCCTTGGCTCCTCCCCCTTCCCTACACGCCGCCGGCGCTGCTCGCTTCCTCCCTGGCCGCGGCACTGACTCTTAGGGAGGGAGCAGCAGCATGTCAGGTGACTGCACGCCAGGAACAACCTGCAGCGTCTGCAGCCAGCCAGCACATTAAGCAGCCTGACACCTCCAGCGCCATTCCCCGAGGCCCCAGGTGCCGCACTGCTCCTCCTTACTGTGAGAAGCTTTCTGCCTGCCCCTCTCTTCCTCTCATTGCCTGCTGACGAGGACTTCCCTCTGATGCTGGCTGCCCCGGAGCCAAAAGATTTTGGGGAGGTAATAAATCAGCTGTTGGCCCTGGGGTGTGCAAGAAAAGGAGACCTGGTGCCCAGCTCTGAACATGTTTTAGAGATCTTTGACATGTGTGTGTGTGTGTGTGTGTGTGTATGTATGAGTACACACTGGGGCAAGGGAATTATATGCAAAAAATTTTTTTTGCAAACAAGGTGGTGGTGGGAGGGGATCTCTGTAACAAAGGTGAAAAAGAAAACAGTAGTGGGGAAGGGGGGGGGGGAATCAAGAGAAGCCCTATGCCTCATAATAGCCATGTTGCACTAACACCCTACTGGAAAGTTAGCCTCCTGCAGAGCTCTGTCCCTCCATCACTGTCCTCGCATCCCATATGTCTCTGCATCCCTGCCATCTCTGTCCCCACTGCCTTTGTCCCAGCATCCCTTCTGCCTCTGTCCCCGCATCCCCTATGCCTCTCTCCCCACCATTTTAGTCCTGTATCCCCTCCAACTCTGTCCCCATGTCCCCTCTGTCTCTGTATCCACATCCCTGCCATCTATGTCCCCTCCACCTCTGTCCCTACGTCCCCTCTGTCTCTGTCCCTACGTCCCCTCTGTCTCTGTCCCCGCATCCCTGCCTCTGTCCCCACATCCCCTCTGCCCCCACATCCCCTTCGTCTCTTTGAGTCCCCGCTTTACCTGAATTTTGGCTCAATCCGTGTGCCATAATGTGAATTTTGTCTCAATCCATGTGGCATAATGTGAATTTTGTCTCATTCCGTGTGGCATAATGTGTAAGGGGCAAGTGTAATGGGATCTACTATTGTGTTGCATAATGTGCATAAGGGGTATATGATGTGGGGCATGGACACATAGTATAGTGTGAGGAGCATTACAGTGTGTGCGTATAGTGTAAGGGGAATCATGGTGTGAGGCATATAGTGTAATGAGCATTACATTGTGTGGCATGTAGTGTAATGGGAAATCCGATGTGTGGTGTATAGTGTAAGGGGCATTACGGTGTGTGGCATATAGTGTAAGTAGCATTATGATGTGTGGTGTATAGTGTGAGGGGCATTACGGTCAGACATAGTGTAAGGGGCATTATGGTGTTTGGCATAATGTGTACTGGGCATTGCAGGGTGTTGTGTAAGTGGCATTACGGCATGTGGAATTACGGTGTGTGGCGTAATGTGCAAGAGGCATTATGGGGGGGGGGTGCCCACAACTATTTTAGCTTGGGGGAGCAAAATTTATAGTTACGCCACTGGCCGTACGTCAAGGCATCTCTGTCACTGGGGGTCCCTAATACTGGGTATGGTCTGGGGTGTGGGCCCCCAACATGCCGACACAGGGTGAGTACTCCAGGGCAGCACACAAATGAAAATTAGTAGGGGTTAATAAGAAGCACATAGGTGCTATGTAGGGAAGTGAAGGTGTGATTAAAATACAAAATATATACAATGTGATAGGAAAAAATAATACGCTGGATTGCCCAAACCCTCCCCGAACTTGGAAGCCAAGCAGTGGAGGGCTGGGATAGTACCTAGGTGGGAGACCCCTGGGGAAGACCAGGTGTGGCAATATAAGTACAAGGGAGGCGAGCCGCCGTTTCAATCAAAATATCTGTATTTATGACTGCCAGAGTGAGTTTCTATTAGAGAGTATATATGTTTGAGGCTGTGACTTCCCCTTTTTTCCTCCCTTGGTAAACCATTCTAGGTATACCTACGGTGCAATAATAGCACAAGATTATATACATTTAGGGGGAACCGAATCATTTTACTGCCTATGTTCACTGATAATTGTACCTTTGATAATACAGTGCATAAATGAAAAATTAAAGTGTGATAAAATAATTACTATTCCTTAACATTATCTGTTTAAGGATCACACTACATTTTTAAACCAATTATCTAATTAATTGTGCCATTCTTTTAAAAAAAAAGTCTTTATATAAAGTTGTCTTAAAATAACCATTGAATTCATTCAAATTTAAAGGAGCGCGCCCAAAAAGCGTTTTTTCTTTCTTTGTCAGTCTCTTTCTGACAAAAATCCCAGTGAATAACCTTTATATCATAGGCAGAATTAACATTTTCAGCTAGTTATGCTACAGCAGCTCATCCAGCCTTTGCCCCCCTACATGAATCAGCAAGCCTTGGGTGCCCAAGGCAGAACGTTTAGGTAACATAGTAATTAAGGCCAAAAACAGACGTTGCTCTATCGAGTTCAACTTATCTGACTTGTAACTACTGACTTGACTAAAGCCCTGTGCACATGCATCGATTTTTTCCTGATTATCGATTCGATTTTGCTTATAGAAGCAAAATCGAATCAAATCCTAAATTAAATCTAATGGCTTTTGGGTCACTTTCAATCTACATTCGATTCGCGCTCCCATTTTCACAAAATCGAACAGAAAAATCTACTGTGCAGCCAAGGAAATATCGAATTCGATCTAGTAAATCGAATGTGTACAATGTACCATGAATGGATATCGAATTCAATGTCTAATACAAAAGTACAGATCTAATGCCAAATCAAATGGAAAGATCTAATGCCAGATCTAATACAAAATCGAATCAAAAGCAAATCAATGTGTGTGTGTACAGGGCTTAAGTCATATCTATAGGATTCCCTTAGTGGCCAAAAATGTATCCAGTTTTGATTTAAATTCATTACCAGTAGTTGCTGTAATCACCCCCATCGCCAATGCGTTCCAGAAATTTACTGCTCGAATGGTGAAGAATCCTCTTCTTAATTCAGTACGGAATTTATTTTCCTCGAGCCTCAGTACATGCCCGTGTGTCCTAAGTATAGGCCTGTTAGTGACCAATCATCTCCCAGTTCCATAGGATTCCCAATCCTGTATTTGAACATACTAATCATATCACCTCTCAGCCTTCGTTTCTCCAGTGAAAACATATTCAGCCTGGTTAACCTATCGTATTCTAGGGATTCCAGATCTTTCACTAGCTTATTCGCCCTTCTCTGTACCTGTTCGACTTCATTTATGTCCTTTATAAGGTTCGGTGCCCAGAACTGAACACAGTATTCCAAGTGTGGTCTCACCAATGCCTTGTAAAGAGGCACTATCACATTGGCATCCCTTGAATCCATTCCCCTTTTAATGCATGCCAGTGTCCGGTTTGTTTTTGCTGCTGCACTTGAGCAGTGTGGCACTATTACCCATTTATTCATCTATGATGACCCCCAAGTCATTCTCTACAGCACAACTTCCTATAATATCTCCATTTAGCCTATACGTACCTTGTTCATATTTGTTCCCATAATTAATTACTTTACATGTATCAACATTAAACTTCATTTTCCACCTTTCCAGTTTTATTAAGTCACTTTGTAGTGTATCCACATCCTCCTCTCCTGAGTTCATTTTGTGTTGTCTGCACATATTGCAATAGTACTCACTATGTCACTTCCTATATCATTAATGAATTTATTAAACAAGGGGGGTCCCAATATTAAACTTTGCTGTGATACCGTCTTGTCATGGAGGGGTGTAGAGGGGGGGGGGGGGGGACGGACTGTAGAAAACCTGAATCAGGCCCAATGTTACATTCCTCAAGCTTCGTACAGGTAAATAGTGCATGCACGCAGGTGGACTAGTTAAAGGGACAAGGGCTGGATTAACGTAACCCCTCCTCTATTCACTGCCAGAACTAAGAGGTAGATGTATAAAGCAGTGATAAGGGAGAAGTGATAAAGTGTTTGGTACTTTATCACCGGCCAATCAGCTCCTGACTGTTAAGTAACATGCTAGGTTTAAAAAGGAACAGTTAGAAGCTGATTGGTCAGTGATAAAGTACCAGGAACTTTATCACTTCTCCTCCCTTATCACTGCTTCATACATCTACCCCTTTATACATTAATAGCTGTGAGCTCAGAGAATGTAGATACACCGACCAACTACAGGAGAGTAACTTATGTATCCTTGTGTATTCCCAATACCTTCCATTGTGGGGTCTGGTATGGGATCCTGGTGATCGCCACAATCCCGACAGAGGGGTGAGTGCAACGCGGCCCCTGCAAGCTCGCTACGCTCGGCGCACACATTTATTCTCCCACTATGGGTGTCGTGGACACCCACAGAGGGAGAATAGGTCAGGATTGGGGTGGTCGGGATCCCGGCATTGGTATTTCGACCGCATCCCTCATTGAGTACATTGCCAACTAAACATGATCTTACTTTATGAAGGCCTGCAGCTGCTTGTATCTCTTCACCACAGAATAGTGCAATGTGCTATTTATGCTACTTCATTCTCCAGCTGCCATAGGTTTGTCTCCAAGCTCAAGCCCTCATTCTGCTACCAGCGCAGCACTGATCCATTGTAAGTGGCCATTGTTGAAATAGGTGACACCAACAAGGAGATGGTGCAGCTGTGCAACCACACTGAAGCCCTGTACACACACACACACATCGAATTGCTTTTGAGTCAATGTTAGATTCGACTTTCTATTAGATCTGGCATTAGAGCTTTCCATTTGATTTGGCATTAGAGCTGTACTTTTGCATTAGATATCAAATTCGATATTGAATTCGATATACATTCATGGTACATTGTACACATTCGATTTACTAGATAAATTTCAATATTTCCTTGGCAGCACAGTAGATTTTTCTGATCGATTTTGTGAAAACGGGAACACACATCGAATCGAATGTAGATCAAAAGTGACACAAAAACCATTCGATTATGTTTAGGATTCGACTTTGCTTCTATAAGCAAAATTGAATAAAAAAAAAAAACAAAAAAAAAACGATGCATGTGTACAGGGCTATACTGTACTCAAAAAGCAGCAGCTCCAGGTGCTGGTGTGGGGGACTGGGGGAACAAGAAGCTCAAGTTCTCAGTGTAGGTGTGGGTGTTGTGGACACCCATAGAGGGACAAAGTTGCGGCAGTCGGGATTCCGGCGTCGGTATTTCGACTAGTGGTTACAGTACTAGAGCCCAGGAGGACTAGTGGTTCCAGGTGCTGTGTAGGAGCTAGCAGGTCAAGGAGCAACAGGTGCTAGTGTAGGAGCCTGCGAGAACAAGTAGTTCCAGGTGCCAGTACGCCCAGGAGGACTAGTAGTTCTAGGTGCCATACAGGAACTGGGAGGACTAGTAGTTCCAGGTGGCGGTATTAGAGCCTGGGAAGAGTAGTAGTTCCAGGTGCCGGTACGGGAGCCCTGGAGGAGTAGTAGTTCCAGGTGCCAGTACAGGAGCCTAGGAGGACTAGTAGTTCCAGGTGTCTGTACGGGAGGACTAGTAGTTCCAGGTGCCGGTACGTGAACCCGGGAGGACGAGTAGTTCCAGGTGTCGGTACGGGAGGACTAGTAGTCCTAGGTGCAGGAGCCCGAGAGGGCTAGTAGTTCCAGGTGCCGGTACAGGAGTCTAGGCCTATACATTAGCAGACCCTGTATGAAAGTGTTTGACCAGTGATAATTGGACCATATTTTCCACCATTTCCAACCAACCCCTGCTAGATCATGGACAGTTGATAACTGGGTTGTTTGGGGTCTATGCTAGCTGCAGCCAGGACTAAAATAATAGTCTGCTGACAGACCTAAAGCCGGGCTCTCTGTCTGTCAGGTAATGGGTGGCCCTTACTGCTCACATGCAGTGCAGCTCCTGGGTTTTTGGACACAATACGGCTGCAGACTGTCCGTGATTAACAGTCCGCTGCTGTTTGGGCGGAGTATCAGGGCCAGGATCTTTAACAGAAGATGGTGATTCCAGGCTTTGTTGCAGGAACTACTGCGGCTAGTTTACATGACACCCACACAGCTCTCCAATGGTGTTACAGGTTATCCAGTGCCGTAACCAATGACGCAGCACGGATATATAATGTAAGCAAAAAGTGTCCAGTATTGGACGCCTCCTGCCTCATTACCATACTAGTACATGGCCATGAATGCACCTCCATCCACAGCTGAATCAGGCCCACTGTGCCTGCTTGAGTATAAAGGTTGTATGTGTATATAGGATGGTGATGTGGGATCTGGGATCTGTAACACTTAAGGTGGCCATATACACGCTGATTTATCTGCAGATCGGTCTGGTTGGAACAAAAACATGGTTATGGATGAGAACAAATGACAGTTGACCATTTGCTTGGAAAACTGACAAATTGTCACTCATCCATAACCATGTTTTATTCCAACCAGACAGATCTGCAGATAAATCTTACTAGTGTATGGGTACCCTTAGGTTTATTATTATCAATTCAGTTTACTGTAAACCGCCAGCACTTAAGGGAACAATAGAGAACCAAAAGACCTTTCAAGTGAGGTATGTAAATTGGGCACAGGACCCCCACAGTTCTGATATTTGAAATGATCCAATCACATAAGTACAATGAAGGAACCCTTCAAATCATTGCCTTTAATAGGTATTTAGGGGTTAAATTACTAAAATGGGAGTTCTATTGAAATGGGATGTTGCCCAGAGTAACCAACCAGATTCTATTTAATATCTTTTACAAGGTGTTAAATATAGAAGAAAAATCTGATTGGTTGCTATAATCAACATCCCATAGACCTCCCATCTTAGTAAATTCACCCATTAGAGCAGGCCTGGCCAACATGTGGCTCTCCAGATCAGATCATTGTCAAACTACAAATCCCATCATGCCTTGCCACAGTTTTGCTATAAGGGAGTGTTAAAACTGTGGCAAGGCATGCTGGGATTTGTAGTTTGACAACATCTGGAGAGGCACAGGTTGGCCTGTCCTGCATTAGAGTGTAATGAGAACCTTCTTTAACCCTTTCAAGTCCAACGTCTAGTCAGGCTCAACAGCCCTAGCGCTAGTAGCAGATCCAATGGTGAGCCACTTTAAAATAAGAACATTAACATCGTTCAACATTCAATGTAACCCATTTTTTAATTTAAAAAAAATGACAATTACTTTAAACCAGACTTTTTGAATTGCAAAAAATAAAAAAGAAATGGACTGCAAAAGGTTAAAGTGACAGGAGATTGAAATTAGTCAAGAATTAATCAACATGAACACATAATATACACAGGCTTTATTATATACAGAATTATACACACTTGTTAGTCACCAGAAATGTGTGTTTTTATTTGTGAATCAGTGCTCCTGGTATCTATATTAATATATAAATATATTTAAGGACTATTTTAAAACACAACTTTTTTTTCCAGTTTTGGTCATATATAATGCCATGTAAAAAATACCCATTTAAAAAAAAAAAAATCTTGGTAGGGATCAGACGGAAGGGTGTCAATACTAACTGGTTGCTTCATATAGTGCTTTTATCATTATTCTCCAACGGTTGAACATCCATAGTTTTAATGTGTCACATATTTCAGCAACCCTTCGGTCATAAAAGTTATAAGTGCCCTTTATTTTTCGTACTCATGGACCACTCCAAAACAAGACTGGCTATAAACCTATTCTCTGACAGCACCTACCATTTACCTGTAGCTTGTAGGAGAGTTCCTCGTTGGTTCAATGTTAAACTTGGTTTAATCACTATTTTATTTTTTAAATGTAGATAAACTGAGTAAATGCACCTGACTGCACAGATGGTTATTTTCTTCTGGAAGAAGAAAAAAAAAAGATAAAATCCTAAATATCTGGATACAACTGAAACAACGTATGTCTCGAGAAAAAAAAAAGAGGAAGCAGTAGGTAACGGTGGTTTTTGAGGTTGTTGGAGATATTGTACACTTCATCTCTTAGTACCCACTGCACGTATCACCACCTTCTGTCTTAAGATCCCAAAGAAACGCGTTGTGCTCTTAGACACCTAGTCTGGTTTTCAGCCCTGAGAATGATCATGATCTATGACAATATTTGGGCTGATGGTCCTTCTCAAAACAAGCCTAGAAACTTAAAATAAAAATATAAAAAATGTCTCCACATTATACACCATGCCTCACTCGCCACAATACAATTGTAACTCCATTGTTACTGGAAAAATCAAATTATTTTCCAAATATATAGAGTTTTCACTACAAAAGAGAAAAAAAATGAGAAAAACCTAATAGGTTTTACCTCTCAACTTTCATTTAAATACAGTTCAAAAATAACTTACTAAAAAAGTTATTCCCTCCCCAGCCCTGTAACAAGACTTCTGTCTTTACGGTGTTCACTCTTTGTAACAGTTATTGTGCTTAACAATTGGGAGGCGTTCACCAAGTAACTGGACGGAGAGTCATGCAGTCTTCATAAGTTTCAGTAACAAACAGCATGGTCTTGAAAGATCTTAAAACGAGTTGGGCACTCAGGAACGGAATGCTGTCGGTTAGAGAATGGATAAGAGAAGGGACTCTCTAAAGGGTTACGTGACCATAGTTCATGATGTGCTCATGCCTAGTGGGTAGGATATCCATGGTGCCTTCAGACAGCAGAAGTCCAGCAAAATGGTCATGACCCACCAAATAGAAGACTGACCACCCAACTAAGTGTGTCACTTGGACTGAGATTTCTACTTACACTGGTATCATTTGTTATCCACAAGCTGCACTTGGAACAGTACAGATCATACGGAAACCCTTATTGTCCCCAGTTAATCAGTCAATTTAGTGCTTTAAAACCACTTCTCATAAAATCTTCAAATAAGTTTATTTTACATGTTCTGCAGCATGAGAAGAACAATAGTATTTTTTATGAGCAATGAAAGTCGACAGACTACTGAACTTGATGTTGCAGAGTCGGCAATATCTGTGGTTCCCATTGGGCAATGGAGATGTTAGACCAGCCTTTGGGGGTTGCATTGCTTTGTCCCCAGGCAACAGCGCATGAGTGGACACCCTGAGTCCATCTTCCCTATGGTTTTCCACCAAAGGATTTAGAGGAAGAGCTGGAGAGCTTGGCAACAAGGGTCTAGGGGTGCTGGTCAACACTGACCGCGGAGTGGTAGTTGAAACCGGACTACCACTGGCTGATGAAGAGGAGGAGGAGGTGGCATCTTTGTTGTTTGTATTGTCTTTTTGGAGCCCGGTAAGTTGCAGTGGAGAGGACGATGAGACAGGGGGACTAGGCAAGCTGCTCTCTGATACATTACTTGGTTGCACCCGAGCTGGTAATAAAACCTCCATGACCGTGCCCTGTAGACGGTGACCTATGGTGGGTTTTGCCAACAGAAGGCCATGGACACTCCTGAAATGTTCAAGTAGGTCTCCTCGAATGACCACATTGGGAGGGCAATACGGACATGTGGCTGTAGAAGATGGAGTTGCTTCTAGTGCTGCAGTGTACTGCTGAAGCGGTTTGCAATCCGGAACAGCTGTATACGGCACAACGAGCGGCTGAATGGTCTCACTCACTGATGCTGGACTTAACGTGGCTCTTCTCTCCACTTTCACTCTCACAATGTCTTCCCCAATCTTTCCAGCTGCATTCGAGGGGGATTTAATTTTCTGAAGCTGCTGCAGAGCCTTTTGTTGCAAAGTAGCTGCAGGACACGAAAACTTCTTATGTGCCAGGTAGCTTTCAAGGCTGTTGAAACTGATCCGGCATGCAGTACATTCATGGTAGTCTGCCAAGGGAACCACAGCAGCAGCTGGAGAAGTCAACGGTGCTTCAACCAACAGACGAGGCTTTTTGCTTAGGTCGATAGGCCCATCCGCAGCATCTGGGCTGGAACTGGGTGAGGGCATAGCAGGAGCTGGTATAAGGCCTGGCATGATGGGTAGCAATGATGGGGCATTTACCTCTGCTGGAGTTACGCCATGGATTTCGTAAAGCTTCCGGCGTTTACGTGTTCTCGGAGCTGGTTGAGGTGTGTATGGCAACCCAGGCTTGTTGATCCCACTGCGTCGCAGAGGTGGGTCATGACGTGATGCGCAGTAATAACGCTTGTGTACTACATAAGTGTCATGTCTGCTGAAACAGATGTTGCAAGCTTCACACACGGTTCGTGTTGGATCTTCGACTGGGTCTTCCACCGAGCTAGAAGTCTGGCTGCTTTCACTATTATGTCCGCTCCCCGCTGCTTCGTTTTCTGCAGCGACACCCTCTTCTACTTTTATTGACACGATTGGGGTGCTACTCTCTCCTTCAGCTTCCTCTTGAGGTGGGGAAGTCCTCTGATCATCAACAACAGGTAGTGTAGAGGTTCCAGGAGCTACAGCCGCCCGTACAGGCACCACCTTCACTTTGCGGCTGTTGGCCGGACTCTCGTCTGACACGTGTCTCCCAGAGCAGTAAAGTCTCTTGTGTACATAGTAGTTATTGATATTGTTAAAAGTGATTTCACACTCAAAACAAGTAGCACCTTTGGGTGCGGGTGCCCCTGAAAAGCCGGTGGAGGTAATTGCTTGTCCTTGTTTCAAACGGCTGTGTACGAGTTCTGACATCTTCGCTAGGATCTCAGAGGCCTGCGGAACTATGGCTGGAGATGCTTCATGGCCAAAGACATAGTGTGGCATGATCACCGTCCCGCCACCAGCTGCTGCTGCTCCAGGCTCACTAGGGACAGGGCTTGATCCAGGGGTGGGACTGGAGATTTCAGTTTTCACTTTCACAGCAGGAGACGCTACCAATGACGCTCTGTCGCCAGTTTCACAGCCGGCAGCGCCAGGATCGCTGATTGCTTGTTCTGGTTCCGGTTCTTCTTTAATTTTGACTTTAAGAGGAGGTTCCTCACTACCCGAGGAGGACATAGGCGACTTAGCATCACCATTTTTCAAGACCTCAGGATGTTGCTCCCTATCAGGATCTGATGGGGACTTGACAGAGTGCGGGGTGAAAGGAACAGGAGCAGTAGCGTGAATGAGTGCGTGTTGCTGGAGAGTAGGGAGCCCATCAGCCAAGAATCCACAGAGGCTGCAGGTCAGAAGACTGGAGGTTGATGCTGGAGTTACAGCTGTGGAAATGTTAGAGGAGAAGTTACTATGGAGGTTCTACAGAAGGAGAAACTTAAGGATCAATATCTTTCTAAAATGAAGATTCCAGCCATGTTGCCTAGCTTAGACTGTCCCTATAAGCATGGGGTAAGGGGGAACATCTCTTACATCTCGTAGAGAGGCTAAGGCAGACATATGGCAGATAGTGGGGTATTCGGATTTAAAGCACAAGAGCAACAATGGAATTACAATAAAGAAAACAGATGTGCACAAGTGACCTGGAAAATAAACCTCTCAATGTCTCCAAGAGACATTTTCAATTATCATGGTTCATGAGTCTGCTCATGCTTAATAAACATATTATTATTTAGCCTGGGAGATGTTCTGATCCTGCAGCTGCTGTGTACTATGCTGGCACCCACAGCAGTATGAATGAGACTGTAGCTCATCAGTGAGGTACACAGTGCCCCATGCCTCAGAGTAGCTAGTTCCTGCCTCTGGTTCTGTACCACTAACTTACGATAATCAGCAATGTATTGTTCCCCATGGGGTTAGGAGCCTTGTTACAAGCGTGTATACAGCAGAACCGGATGTGGTCAGTATACTAACATCGGAATCCTGACCACTGGTACTCTAACAGGGGCCTGCGCAAACAAGTCCCTTGCGGGCTCGGGTGGCTTGTTGCAGGCTCTATTCTCCCTCTATGAGAATCGTGGACCCCCCACGAGGGAGAATAGCCCCTGTCAGTCGGTATTCCGATGTAGGTATACTGACCGTCGGGATCCCAACTGTCGGCCCTTCATCCGGCACCTGTGGATCCTTCTGCTTCTCCTAGGCCCAGTGAATTACATCAATTTCTGCTTAATAAAGACCACTTTTATACCGGTGAATCATAGGGAAGCGCCTACTCATACTTACTCTGATTTGCTGGCTTGGCGGAAGGTTGCGTTTTCACAACTGGATACACCTCGACCTTGGACCCTGGTTGGCAGATCATGTGGTTGGTTACCAGATGGCTGTACAGAATGTCACGGGTGGTGGAGATGAAACCACAACCATGGCAGACACCTGAGACAAAAAGTAAAGGAGACTTAGAACAGGGTCACTCCTCAGTTTCAGGTATTCTATCAAGTCACGTTGTTTAGTACAATCAGCCCTCGAAGAAACCACAAGATTAATTTCTATATATAGCCCCCTCCAACATTTATGCATTAAAAATGGTGAAGAACTATGCATGGGCAGTAATGCAGCGAGGCATTGATTCTGCCAACTTCTGGAACAGAGCGGCCAATACGCAGGACCATTCGTACATAAAGGAAGCTGCTCTGCGGATTGTGAAAGGAATCCGCTGTTTCAGAAATGCTATAAGTGCTAGATTACGTTCAGATTTGGTGGCCGTGGCTTTTGGCTAAAACCAACGTCCTCTTTATCAAACCAAGGGGTGACCACAAGCTGGTGCGGAGTGGATTAGGACACGGTCCTCCCAACAGACAGAAATGCGGCCACATGCCGGGAAGTGGACCTCTCAGTACCATTATGTAGGGCTTAGCATCGACCAGCAGATGATCCACAGAACATTATGGAAAGAGCAGAACATGCCACTGTTGGAAACAAACACGCAGGACTAGAGCCGCAGCGGCTGAGAACATGGCCAAGTAAGCTTAAGGTCATAAAAGAGTTCAGCAGAAAGATGAAGGATCTTATCTTATTCCATTGGTGGCATGTAGAAAGGGATGTATAGGGCAGTATAAGTATTGGCATCTAATACTTTATACCCCAAGTTGGAGCACCTTACCCGACATATTTTCTTTTACACTTTAAAATTACATTAGGATGTTCTTAAGGCATAAGAGAACAATAAACAAGATTTTCATATTCAGATCAACAGCATAACAGAGCTATTATGGCAGAATAAGGGTTACACCAGTGGTTCCCAAACTGTGCCGTGGCACCCTGGGGTTTTGCGGAGCCCTTGGTCGGACCAATTCAAATTATTTATGGTTATTGTAATAGGCAAGACCAATGCTTGTGGCTTCCAATCATAAAACACGTGGATAAACAGATGCAGATTCTGTCCCTCGCCACGTAACTCATTATAAGGATTACCTACAAAAACACAGTTTATTTCATTTAAAACATTTTTCTAAGGATCTCAATAAGAAACTTTTGACCTAGGAGTGACTCGAATAAATGTCTGATACGCTAGGGCACCAGGATTCGCAAAAGTTTGGGAACCAATGGGCTACACTGAAAATAGCCCATTAACACAAGAGGCAGAGATCTTTTATCCACAGGGAATACACCTGCACTGCAGTGAGACTGAAACCCCTAGAACAGGCATAGGCAACCTGTGGTTCTCCAGCTTTTGTGCTAAAACTGTTGCACGGCATGCTGGGACTTGTACTTTCAGCACAGCTGGAGGGTCATAGTTTAGCGATGCCTGCTCTGCCCTATTCAAGGAATAGATCTCCTACCTTCACTGCTCAGCAACCAATCGGTTGCCAGTTCTTTTGACAAGGACCATTCCGCCCCCTCCCTACCTTAGTGTTGGCAGGTCATATTGAAAAGCAACAGTAGTTTAATTACCGTTTGCTATTTGCAAATATATAGTGTAAAATGCCTAATTTATCAGTTCCCTGCCCCATAATGCTACAGTCAGCAGGTGCACAGGAAATAAACACCCCCCTCCAACCAATGGGCCTACACACGGGGAGATGTGCTGCTGAGCTAGATCACTCAGCACACAGCGATGGAGAACACTGGCCCTTACCGGCAATTATAGATTTATCCAGCATGCTGGATATTAATCGCCGGGCGATAGCGACGCTCTGGGAAGCGTATTGCTATCGCCCCTACACACGGAGCGATGTAGGGCCCCATAACGCAGCATCATTTCTGATGAGCTTCCTAAGCTTGTACGTATACGGAGCGGATTCTGCAGTGGACGGATCTCTATGCACGGATATAAATGATGACCTTTGGGGGTTATTCTGATTCACTCGGAAAGGCACAATGACTGGACAAAACCATATGCACTGCATGGGAGGCTGATGTAACATGTGCAAAGAGAGTTCGATTTGGGTGTTTTATTGTTTCTGTGCAGGGTAAATACTGGCTGGTTTATTTTGACACTGCAATATAGATATCAGTTTGAAGTGCACATTGAACTCTCTCTGCACATGTTACATCAGCCCCACCTGCAGTGCACATGGTTTTGTCCATTAGAGAGTGTGAGAGTGATTGTGCCTTTCCGAGTGAATCAGAATAACCCCCTTTATCATACGGAAACTGCATTATCATCGGGTAGTAAATTGGGTTTCCGCATCTGCCAGAAAACACGGCCCCTTTGTGTCCGACTCAGTCAAAAATATTTGAGCAATTTATATTTATCCTCTGTATATACATTGCAGATGTAGTAGTTACTATTTCCCTTTATTGCACAAAGTGACATGGCACGGAGGGTGGGCCCAGTTACCATTGAGGGTGTCCGTATGAACCTTGAGGTGGCGTTCGCAGTTGGCTTTGGTGGTGAACGCGGACAGACAGATCAGGCACACAAAGGGTCTCTCGCCTGTGGAAGATAAGAGCATCAGTTATTCAGCCTCTCACTGCACCACCCCGGCTCATCGTTATCACAAAGCCATAGGAGTACGCCGCACTCTGATTAAGATGGGATGATTGCTTCCTGTGATGCTAATTCATCTGAAGGGGACACTTTGAACAAACAGATCGGTCTGTATTATAAGGTAGGAGGAGGCCGCAGATGAAATACTTCTCTGATCAGGGCGTTTATACATAAGTGTCCAACTTAACCCCTTCCGTAAAAAGCTGCAGTACCCATCAACCGCCACAGGAGGTCATCCCCCTATGTAATACATAAGGCTAGCAGAGCAACTAAGGGTTAAATCAGTCTGACGCTCGAAAGCCTATTTTATCTGCCGATCTGCCCATGTGATAAGCTCGTCTGGAAAGTATCCTTAAACCACCTCGGTTCTACCATGCTGCGGGCTTATTGTACCCTAGCGATTCCTTATTGTCCCTATCCTGTGTAATGCGGAAATAAATGCAGGTTTATGTAGATACTTCTCGTTAATGGCGCATTAGTAGTCTAATTCCTAGGTGACAGAGATGCCAGTGGTATTCCTAGCAAGTGGAGATGGACTGAGCAGTTTTTCTAGTTGTTTAAATAGGAATTCTACCACTAGAACTGGATGCACCTGTTAGCTGGTGTGTGCAAGGTGTGTGTCTGCTTTAATCAGGTTGAAGCTGAAACTGGTGCTAGGGAAATCTTAATTTGATAATCTCCACATTAAATTAAGTTCAAGCAGGTTAACTAATTTTAAAAGTGTGTGCACATTAGATGATGAAACAAGCGATATACATAACGACCATTGTTAAAGATGTGTTTGTGCACAGCGAATGTCTATGCGCTAAATCGTTAATGATGCACGCTCCCGCAGCGATGTTCTCTGTCATCTGTACATGCAGGATGATGGAGGATATCGTTAGAGAGCCATGCTGGGGAAGCAGGTATTCAAGGGGAACACTATATATATTGATATAAATAAAACCACTGACCAGGTCCAGCAAGGAGGAGGAAGAAACATGCTAAGGATTACCTGCTGAGGGGTAACCTCAAAGTCCTGACTCCTCCTCAGTAACAGGAGCCATGTGCTGCAATGTAACATTACCTGCAGCATCTGGCTTCTGTCACTGTGTAGGAGCCAGAACTGCATACAGCCTGGTCTCCAGGGGCAACCTGCATCTCTGGCCCCTTGGAGTGAGGAAAACGGTTTCTGGGATTCAAGAAGATGCTTTCCACGAGGCCACAGCATCATCCCGCAAGGCCATACCCCTTTTCTTTGGCATGTAAAGAACATGCCATCCTGCATTAGGTGCCACCAGAGGTAGCGACACCACAGCACTGGCCCGAAGGAAATTGCAAGGAGGTGATTTAATTTAACAGGTTTCTGCCTCTCCCTGCTGGATCATGAGTACAGGGCACCAGAGTTAATGTATGGAGGAGTGCACAATAGTCTACAGAATATGCGTGCACTATATAAAATGAATGGTAATAATGATAATGATTTGCCCATTCATCTTAATGGACTGCATTTACCACAGATGGTTGGTTTGCAGGAATTGTGCTACCGGGCCCGCTGCCACCGCCATACTCACCGCTGTGGCTGCGCATGTGAATCTCCAGCGAGCTGGCACTGGGACAACTCTTCTTGCAGTGAGGAAAGGGACATATCCGCTCATTGGGGTAGGTGTCCTTGGGCTTCTCATCCACCGAGGGGGAGGTGGAACTCTGGCGGCTGGCGCAGTAGTACATGAGATGCGCCTGCAGGTTCCGCTCACTGCGATACCAGATGCCACAATCCTTACAGGGGAACACGTCCTCTGAGATAGAGAGAGAGGTCATCAGGGTGGAAGATGTACCAGAAGAAGCAATATTACGGCATGACCGAATACTGATCAATAAAAGACAATACACTATAAATCTGGTTCCTTTACCCCTAAAACGCGCCCATCGCTTCCTTGGTGAGTATGTGAGGATCTGCAGAGATCTCTGAGGCATGAAATGCCTTATGCCTCGGTTATGTCACCAGCAGAGGCGCATTGACCCTTTGAGTGCCAACATCTCTCTGAGAGATATGCAAAATATCTGCTGAAAATGCCAGCGTCACTCACATTTGTTATATAAATTCAAACAAAAAAATGTGTAAAAAAGGTTATATTTCCTATATACGGTAACATTACAGGTCATTATGATGAATAGAAATGGTTGCTTGCCAATTGTCACACCTATTTTTAAAAATTCAATTGGCACTCAAAGTAGTAAGCGAGGAGGGGGGCTCATGTGAAGTCCAGGTCTCCAGGAAGATGGCACTCGCCAGGGACGTTACTAGGGTGGGGCGGACTTTGCCACCATGGGGGGGGGGGGATGGGGGGCAGATTATTAGTTAGACAATCAATAGATCGACCCCAAAAGGTCAACATGCAAATAGGTTGAAGGGTGAAAAGGTCGACATGGGAAAGGTCAACAGGGTCAAAAGGTTGATAAGAAACATAAAACGGTCGACATGAGTTTTTCACATTTCTTTGGTGTCAATGTCGACAACTGTCAACATGGACCCCCAATTAGTGTCCCTCTTTGAAGCTCGGCATCTCCTGATTGTCCCGTTTCTTTCCCATACCCCTTCCTGTGCTATGTAGCATTCATAGGCTTAATATAGGAGCTCTTTGTTGTTCGGTCACACTGTCCTTTATTACATTTTGGGGTGCTTGCCTGCTCGGGATTCACACCCATTGCCTGTGGTGTTGCAGTCAAGACACTCTTTTCAAGAACTATCTGACCCTGCATGGAAGGATGGAGACTTCTGGCTGATTGGGGCTAACATTGTATTTCTTAAAGGGGTGATCAGTGTTTCAGCTGAGCAGATCTATGTGGTGTGTAACTATAAGGGTTTGGATGTATGGCTGCACATTGCATGGATCTGCTCAGATGCAATGATGGTTATTTATTATGGAGTACATGTAGCTTAATTAGTTGGGGTCTTGAAGCTTTTCTTCATGATCGGACAGCTTAATGGGTGTCATGTTTGGGTGCAGTGCAATAGGTTGTGGGTTCGAGACCTGAGTGTTACAATATATTGAAATGTAAGGGGTATTGTGATTGATATGTTAAAGGAATGCCACTAGTTCGCTGGAACCTAGATAACTGCGTGTGGTTCATCTACTACTTACTGTTCACAATGGCGGTGGCCAGAATGGCAGCCATGCCCGCTTGCTGAGGTAGCAGCTGGAACTCCGGATGGGGGTTGGCTTCCTGGGAGGTCTCACTGGGCTCCTCTTTCACAGTGAAGTTGGGGATGGCCTGAGGTTCTGCCATGAGGAAGGCTCTGATGACCTCACCTTGCTGTATGATCTGTGAGGTCTTGCACCAGATCTGGTCACCTGGGCACAGAGGGGGGTGATGGTGAAAGTTACAAAAACAATAAAATATCAGAACAGGGAACGTGCCACAGAGTTCTGCCCCGAGACTCACCTTTCCGGTACAACACAGAGTTGGCTTCTAGCTCACATGGGACCAGAGTAATGTTTTTCAGCCAACAGTCATCATCTAGGTCCAGCGAGAGTGCGACGCTCTGCAGACAGAAACAAAAATGCCTGTTTAAAGCAACACTAAAAGTTGGATGTCAAGGTGCCAGGAGCGCGACACTACTGCGCACTTTATCTTTTCACCCTGTATTGGGCACTCATTTGTTCCTACCCAACAGTCAGCCCCAAGTCTGGAATTTTATAGTTATTATTAATAGTCCATTTACTATACAAATAAGCAAGATGTCTACACGTGTCATTTAGCAACTGGCCATTAGGTGGCGCCCTTCTCCTTTTAGATACCAATTTTGCAACATTTTTCTTTCCTCTTACTTACCACAAAGATCAAGTGTGAGAAATGTCACTGTGTTGTAATTTATTTTAGACTAAAGGGCCCATACACTGGTCAATTTACCTGCAATTTGGGTTCTTTTTATTTGATTGCAGCAATCAAATCGCAGGTGACTGACAGCAGGTCCGATGCAATGTGTGGTCCCATGCGCATCGCACCAGACCCTCGGAGTCACCCCTGCTGCAGAAACAATCCCTTGGATTGCTTCTAAACTGGGCTGGCTTGGCTGGGATTGCATGCAATATATTCCATGCAATCCTGTGGGTGGCTCAAACCCAAAACACACACAGAGTTACATGCTGCCCTGAGTCCTGTATGGCTAATAAACATCTATTTTTTTTTCCTGCCATTTAAATCCCACTTCTGTCACATGGACACAGAAATCAGCTACAAGATCAGAGGCCATATATACTAAGCTTCAAAAAGTGATATAGTAGAGAAATAATGCACCAACCAACCGACACCTAGCTGTCATTTCTTTTTTAAACGGCCTTTAGGAGCTGATTGGCCGTTACCTAATAACTCTCTACCTAATCTCCATCTCAGATGCACAGAGAATATTCCCCCCAAAACATGCTCACTGTATTTATTTCCTAAAGCCATTGATTTGCAGCGGTTGTACAGTAGCCCAGCGGCAGCAGCACAGGCCTCGCATCTTCCCACAGAATACAGTCTGTTCAAGACGATTCAGCTTTTCCACGTCTCTAATGAATATTAATGAGCACAGAGAAAGAGAAATTAATCTGCCTGATCCTCAGATGGCTGCGTCAGTAACGATATGAAATCTAATTATTCCTTCCAATATTTCTAAGACCCTCTAACCGAGAGGAGCGCTGGCGCTAGTCAGCTCTGGCTTATCACTGTGACGAGCCGCATCTTGCCGGCACGATAAAGAGTGGAGCTGCTGATGGTGCAAAAAAAAAAAAAAAACATGAGTCGGTTAGTTGTCTTCGCCTTACCCCCACCCCCCACCACCGGTGCCGTCTCGAAACGCATTACACAAGAACGGCCTATGTGATGTCATGAGCAATTAGGGGGAAACAAGAAAAAAAAATTCCTGTGCCGGAGAGATATTCTCTGCTTGGAGTTTATGGATCCAGTCGCAGTTTAATGCTGCTTTGCATAAACAAGAAGTTCCCCTCTTTTCCTGCCAGAGAGAAATAAGCTTATAATGAGGAGTTGGGGACTCTGCATCTCCAAACAGCGCTCCTCCGTGTCTGTGACAAGATGTGTTGTTTTCTGCTGGAACAAAGAGGTCAGTGTCTCCGCTCTGAACTTTGCCTGATACCATCAGAAACTCTATCTCTGCTGCATCCGCTGTACGGCTTATCCTAGGAAGGTGCGCTCTAAATCCTGGCAGCGCTCATAGGCGAGCCGCAGAGGACAGAACGCGGGTGGGGGCAGCCGCACATTCCGGATAACCCCCCCCCAGTTCCTGGTGGCTGGTAGAACCCAAACATTATTTGTGACCCCTTAAGCAACTTTGTACTCCTACAGTAAAGAAATCAGAGCGATTATAACAGCTAATAAAGAACCACTGAGCCAAATGTATCAAGCTTCAAAAAGTGATAAAGTTGAGAGTGATAAACCACCAGCCAATCAGTTCCTAACTGTCATGTTACAAGCTGGGTTTGAAACAGGACAGGAAGAAGCTGATTGGCTGGTTGTTTATCACTCTCCACTTTATCACTTTTTTTAAGCTTGCTACATCTGGCCAATTAACTCTAAAAAAAACAGGCGCACGGTACACAGAGCAGCTACCAATAACCGTTACATATAGAGCTATAAGGTCCCATCCCATATTGTATTATAAAATTATATTTTCTATGATATTCTCCTCATATCTTACATGTTGTGCAAAACATGGCCGACTGCACCATACGGAACGTAAACAGATTTTTTTTTTTTTTTAAATCCCTGCAGTGTAATATTTATTTATTAACAGTTTCCTATACAGCATAGCAGGTTCCGTTGCGCTTTACAATTAGATATAGGTATAAAACTGGGTAGTTACAGTCAAATGGTAGGAGGGCCCTGCTCGCAATAATATACAGTACTTCATTAACTGGCACATATAGGGCAGTAGCCTATTGAATAGGGTCATTTTTCACACGTGTTGAATTACCCATTATGGGGTGATAACACAGAGCATATGGGATACGTTCCCATGTGTTATTGGATGAAACCCTAACCCTTTGCGTGCCCCAGGCAGAATCCAGTTTACAGGGCTAATTGAATAGGCCCCGGGTAACCCTTTAGCTGTAATAATTTACCGATAATTGAATACCGCTGTCATTATAATAGCAGAATAACATAATCGTATAGCAGCCACCGGCCTTGTTTTACAGGCTTATCTCCTCAAATGCTTTCCCATTGAGAAGTCCAATAAGGTATGTTCCTATCATTATGCATGGGCCGTTGAGGACCACTGGGCCTACCTCAGCATGGGTCACTAATCTGAGTAAACGCAATTAGAGCGATTATTGGCAGACCGCACGGGTGCAGCCTTTGTGTTGCACGTGAGGTCAAACTGCAAATGAAAATAGAGACCACTTTGCAATCCAGTCACAGTTTGACTGACAGGAAGTCAGCATTTGTGGTTGGAAAAAAGGCGTTTTGTGGGAGCGGTCGGAAAAACGCAGGTTTTTGTTTTCTGGGGAATTTCTGACATCAGCGCCGACCATTTTAAGCCTGTCTGTGTCACAGATTAGTGGAAGCCTCGGACTTACTCATATCTGCACAGATCGTAAAGTCCAATCACTAAATCTGCACATGCATAGTGCTTTGCGAAGCTTGCGCAATTTGTTTTTTTGCTTGCAGTCCACTACGTATCCTCTATGTAGCGATCCAACCTGGTTTAGCCCAACTCTTAGAGAACGATCAATGATTATTTTTGTTTGATCTCTCCGCAAACTCTAAATGCGTAGAGACCTTACACGCTCCTCGCAAGCTTGTGGATATAGAATCCTGTAAAAAATGAAGAGGATCATTTGGTTTTGGTCTAGGTCTGGGTGTACAGAGAAAGTGTTAATGTGCTTGGCTACCCGCTGACAGGCACATAGGACAAGGCTATCTAACCCCGGGGAGGATGTGCGACAATTAGTGGAGAGGAGGAAGAGGGGAATTGAAAAAAAAAATTATAATCAGCCTAAAGGAGAGAGGAGGAGGGGGGGGGGGGAGAGGGGAAGTTTAAAGTGCGAAGGATGATCCGATTCCATCCTGCCCCTCCTAGGGATGCACAGATAGCAGGGGGTGGGCAGAGATGAGCTGGGCTGCAAACCATCAAGACACCCGATAAGGGCAGGACAATGGTGGAAAACACTAGCAAAAATATTTAGACAATAAATGAAGTATTGGGAAGGCAGGGCGCTATCTACCAGGAATCAATCATTTGGCTGTCTTCTGTCTGGACAAGTGGCGCCATTAGATCATAACTCCCCAAACAGGGGAGATAAGGGGTTAATGAAGGATTTCATTCTGCAGAGATAACGGACTCTATCGCTATCACAAACCCAGCTTGCTCTCGTCTAATATTTCCAGCTCCAACCTTAAAGCGGAGGAGATAACGACCCTAGCCACCCCCCCCCCCACCGCCGCCTTTGTGTAAGATAGGAAAAGCTCAGATTTTCTGTTCTATTCGGTTCATTTTGTCCCTGGAGCAACAGTCTCCCGGTTTTAACCCCTGTCCCGGGAGGCATCGCTGTCCTCTGCCAAAAATAATCCGTATCTCCAGAAAATCGCGCTCCGTTACCGCCGAAAAAAAAAGAAGATAGATTAGGCGCTCATTAATCTATTGCGGAAGTTCACTGACACTGCGGCGCCAGACAGGAATATTCAATGCAGCCGCTTACGGTGTGAAATAAGAAGTTAGGACGTCCACATAAGGAGCGTCGTTCCAGAATCATGAGCCGGGCGGAGGGATTATGAAATATAAAGATATAACGGAAAGACTTAAACAAACTGCACGTATTTTATGAGCAAATGCTGGTTTCTCATGAGGACACGTGGGAACAAGGCCCCAAACGTGGTGACTATTCCAGATGGGATGTTGCTGTGGGCAACCAATCAGGTACTATCTATTATCTTCTCGAAGGTGCTACATAAATAAGAAGATTATAATTGGTTGCCCATAGCAATATCCCATGGGAAATAGAACTCCCATTTTAGTCATTTTAATGGATGTGCACTAGGTGGACATTGATAAAATGTCACATGATAATGGTCAATACATGTGAACGTCGACATGACTTTCACAGTTTCTCTCTTTTTTCGGTACTCTTTACCTAGAACGGCGCCCATCGGGGGGATCGCGGGCAGTACATAAACGGCCGCGACGCGATGCCCGCGATCACCGCGATTTTCCCATAGGGAACAATGTTAAAAAGTCAGATTGATCGCGATTTTGCATTCAATGCCTCAATGCCCGCGATTTTACCATAGGAATCAATGTTAAATGGGCTACAGAGCCCAAATAGGCTCAATTAACCCTTAAATGTCACCCCAATTTTTTTACGCCACCCCACGATCCACGCCAACCCGAAGCGTGGCGAGCGCAGCGAGCCCGCGAGGGGCGGCGGTACGCGTCCTCCGACCTTTTCATGCCCTACTATCCACGTCGGCGTGGAGTTGAGAATAGAATAGTGTGGCGAGCGCAGCGAGCCACCGAGCCCGAAGCGTGGCGAGCGCAGCGAGCCCCGCGAGGGGACGCGGATACCTTCACAGTTATACGCGTCCCCTCGCGGACTTCACAGGTGTCCGTGGCGACGCCGACACCTGTGAAGCCCGCGAAGGGACGCGTTTACCTGTGAAGGTATCCGCGTCCCCACGCGGGGCTCGCTGCGCTCGCCACGCTTCGGGCTCGGTGGCTCGCTGCGCTCGCCACACTATTCTATTCTCAACTCCACGCCGACGTGGATAGTAGGGCATGAAAAGGTCGGAGGACGCGTACCGCCGCCCCTCGCGGGCTCGCTGCGCTCGCCACGCTTCGGGTTGGCGTGGATCGTGGGGTGGCGTAAAAAAATTGGGGTGACATTTAAGGGTTAATTGGGTCTATTTGGGCTCTGTAGCCCATTTAACATTGATTCCTATGGGAAAATCGCGGGCATTGAGGCATTTAACATTAAAATCGCGATCAATTAGGCTTTTTAACATTGTTCCCTATGGGAAAATCGCGGTGATCGCGGGTACACGATTTTGATGTACCCGCGATTTACCCGCGATGCCCGCGATTTTTTACCCCCGACGCCCGCGATTCTGATCGCGGGCGCCGTTCTAGGTAAAGAGTACCCTTTTTTCTTTAGGCGCTTTTTCATGTTTTACCATCCACATGGATGTTGAGCGCACCTCCCCTGATGTGCAGTGAGCAAATCGAGCCATGCGAGGGTATGTCCTACACTAATTGGGGGTCCATGTGCTCAGGTGGCAACTTTTGACAACCCACAAAAAAATTCTGAAAAACATGTCCAACTGTCCTTGTGTCAACTTTGTCACTGTCAACCTAGTGCCTTTCTACCTTTTGTCGACCTACTGTAGTACATGTTGACCTTTGCTGTCTACCTACTGACTGACTGTCTACCTAGACATGGTCTGTGGGCTAATCCACACCTGGCGCCATGCCCCAGGTACTGTACGTTCAAGATGGGATTAATGAAGCGCTTGCCCGTCCGTGCGGGCTTGCATAGGATCTGTCTACCTCAGACACACTGGAGGAGATGGGCTGCTGATTGGGTACTGGAGGAGGTGGGCTGCTGATTGGGTACTGGAGGAGGTGGGCTGCTGATTGGGTACTGGAGGAGGTGGGCTGCTGATTGGGTACTGGAAGAGGTGGGCTGCTGATTGGGTACTGGAGGAGGTGGGCTCCTGATTGGGTTCTGAAGTATTAAGCAGTGGAGGCTAAATCGGTCTTAAATATCGGTGTTAGCATCTAGTTATTTTTATTGTGGGTCTGAATCTCCACGGCAACTCTCAGCTTCTAATGGACATAAGACAGGAAGTGGAAAGCAGAATTTCCCTTTAATAACACACAAGCTGCCAATATCTTTGACAACCATTGGTCAGACCTGGAGCAGTGAGGGGGCTCATCCCCACGCTGTGACGTGACAATAATGCTATGTGTCCTACGCTCTTACCATTTGTGTCCGGTCCGGAGAAGATGCGTTACCACTGAAGGTTCCTCTGAACGGACCCCAAGTACAGCCCTTGGCTATCTCCGTCTGAGCACGGACCTGGCTAACTCCATCAGGTGAGGGGATCTCCAAAACCAGCTCATCTGTTAAGGGTGGTGAGGGGAGAAACACAGGGTGAGTACAAGAGTAGCACGGAGATGTTCGCGACACATCCGTATTGTCATTAGTCATTTTCCTTGGACTACTGCATTTAGAAAATTACAATATTTACGGCAATAGAGTTGACACATAGGTGCTTAAAATTACAGGACGCAGCTAAGAAAGAATGTTAGATGAGGTCCCCACCGGTCCGGGCAATATTTGCGCTCTACTCTGCCTCCAAAGTCACCCCAACCCGTCAAACTGCTCAACAATAAAATATTGCTAATTACAATATGTATTTATTTACATTTTTTTTTAATAGCGCAGCATATTCCGTTGCGCTTTACTGGAAACAGTGATAAAACAACCCAATATAGAGGTAGACGGGCCCTGCTCGCAAGTTTAGAATTTATAGGACCCCCAGAATCCAATTTCTACTTAACCCTGACCACATGTATCCTAAGCAATGGCTGAGATGCAGTACCTATTTGCTGCCTACAGAGGTCAGTGTTGCAGTGCTGAGTGACAAGTCACCTGAAATGTATCATTTATTATAGTCAGTACGCTTAGGACTTGAAATGACCATTTACGGCAAGCCTAGGGTCCAAGGAATCTCTTACAGGATGTCAAATTTATAATAGACCTGCAGCCAAATCTCAGCTGAGACTCCTAAACATTCAAGACATATTTTTCATAAATAATATTCCAGTGTGTTTCCTATAGACACAGAACCGGCCCTCCATGGAGAAGGTGCGGCATTTCTGAAACAAGAAGGATCCTGTGTTAATATAAGGTTAACATCAGAGCTGCGAGGTCACGGAACTCATGTCTAACTGATAACGCTTTTGGGCTGACACTTTCCATGTCAAAACATCCATCTATCTTCTCTATATCAAACCCCACCAAGGAAAATACACAGAGCTGCTGATAAGGCAGCCTCACAAGCTGCAGGGATAAAGCTAACAAACAAGGGACACACAGTAGCAGAAGGCCCAGCAGTTACATTCCCAGGAGCAGCTTACAAAAGGTGTCCAAAATAAACGGTCAGCTCTCTGCTAACTCCAGGAAGAACAAGGTTGCGTCCCTATTATTATTTATTAACAGTTTGTTATATAACGCAGCAAATTCCGTTGTGCTTCACAATTTGAAACAGTGCAACAACAAACTGGGTATTTACAGACCGTTGAAAAGGTAGGAGGGCCCTGCTTGCAAGCTTACCATCTATACCAGTGATTTTCAACCTTTTTACCTTGCGGCACACTAAATAAGATTTAAAAATTGCCAAGGCACACCATGACATCCCCACAGGGCAAAAAACATTGGCCCCCACAGGACAACAATACAAACCTATTGGCCCCCATATTAAAAAAATATATATATATATCACACTGGTCCCCACAGGTAACAAAAAAAAAACACATTGTCCTTTACATGAAAAGAAGAGACGGGTAAAATAGAGTTAAACTGGTGGTGGCTGTAAACAGGTTTGGGTATCTCTAAATCTGGGGCAATCTTGAGAACAGCTCAAGGCACACTAGTTTGCCACGGCACAGTGGTTGAAAAACATTGATCGATACCCTAAGTAACACTGCAGCTCAGACTCAACAACGTGGGCCTACAAAAATAAAATTCAAACCTACTAATAAAAACACTACACAATAATTTCGCAAGTCGATCTCGAAAATTCTCACAACATTTGTCACATTGTGCAGAACAGACATGCGTGTCTCTCCATCTTGCTGCAGGTAATCTACAGGTATGAACCAGGTTTGTACAAAACTTTATCGACTGTCTGCGAAGGTGACACTGTCCTGGTATAAAACAGAAGGCAGATCAGCAAAATTGCCGGGACATCACAGCTGTTTGTCTGCTCCACCTGCATTACTGTTTCACAGGTGTACCACTCACAGTCCAAGCCCCTAATTTCAAACAACAAAATTCAAAGGCCCAGGCAAAATGGCTGCTCAGACGGATGTCCCACAGTGCACACACCTGCTGCTGTATAGGCTAAATCCTGAAGGAGAACCTGTTAATAGGGTTTAGTCGGTCTTACCCGGACACGCGCTTCCGGGGAACTCGCTCCCTGCTCCCCCCGCTTGGCAGCCTAGGTTTCTCACAGCGATAGCAAGTTAGGAAAGATAAAGACTGACCTTGCAGTCATTAATATTAAGAACACTCAGTGCGCTAATAGTTAAAAATAATCTTTTTTTTTCCCCCCGATTATCACAGGAGGCAAAGTCCGCTCTGAATCCTATCTCTGTATCAATAGTGTTGGTTCTTGGTGACACCACACTCCCAACAAATATAGACCCCGTAATCTAATCTCCCATCGCAGGCCAGCATCTGATTGGCTGACGCCAGCCAGCTGGTCTGCGTATTATCAGACTATTCCCTATCACCGGGATCATTAAGTAAATGTTGCAGGTAACTGGGGCTGTTTGTTTCTGATAAAAGTCACTCTGAAATGAAATAATAACAGCTTTAAACTATTAGCGGGCTCCCCGGGAGGGGTGGCGAGAGGTCAGCCGGAGACGTTTTGCATAATGCTGACAGAAGAGTCCTTCTCTCTGCAGACTGGATATTGGGGGGCGGTATAGGCTGTTGTTACACAGTGAGCGGAAATGACCAATGTCTGATGTTAGTAACAGAAAATATTCTTTTTAATTTATGTTTAAGTTGTTTATAGAGCGCACACATATTCCGCAGCACTTTACAAAGAACATTCGGTCATTCACATCATTCTGTGCCCCGGTGGAGCTTACAATCATATTCCGTAAGGCATGCTCACACATACACACTAAGGGTAACTGTTGTCAGAAGCCAATTAACCTAGCAGTAGGATTTTGGACTGTGGAAAAAAAAAAAAACAACCTATGAGCAGGGAGAACATACAAAACACACACAGATGGACAATGAGGCAGCAAAGCTAACCACTCCACCATCCGTGCTGCCACTGGAAACCTGCAGTTACATATAGGAGGAACACGTATGGACACAAACAGGATGCAATGCACTGTCCTGCCACTAGGCGGTGCACCGCATTCTCCCAATACACTCCCTACACAGTCAGCTTTGTACAGTGAGCACACCTGCGGAATACACAGGGCATCTCCAGGGTTTGGCAGTATCCATGTTTTATTTTACACTATGGGTTCACAAACTGCTTACGCTTTATAGCACGGATAGGGAACCTTCGTCCCTCCAGCTCTTGTACACATCCCAGCATGCCCTGCTACAGGTTTGCTATTTGGCCATGCTAAAACTGTTGCAGAGCATGCTGGGATGTGTAGTTCAACAACAGCTGGAGGGCTGAAGGCTCCCCCATCCCTGGTTTATAGGGTAATGGTCATCATGGGAAAACACAATGCAGCAAGGTGGCCCTATTTATACTTGCTGGGTTATCTATATCAGAGGGGAGGTGGTCCTACTTCCTAAGGGAAGTCTGGCCAATCCCCTTGGAGACTCGGGCTGGGGGGAGATACTGAAGAGTTAATGGGGCAGGAGATTCCCAGGAGTCTTGTTTTCGGGGGCTCTCGGTCTGCAGCCGGCTCACTGGCGCAGTTATGTGTTATTTAAAAATACTCCAGTATTCCCTATCAGGTAATTAGCTGGCCAGGGAGAGGGAAACAATGGAGGCAGGTAGAGGTATATCAGCCCAATTACACATCCTGAGCGACAGATGGAGCATGAATGGGAAGCAATGTCAGACTGGAGCCATGCCAGAAGCAGCCATTTAAAGGGACAGTCCAACTGCCAGGAAGTAATGATCCCATCTACATCCATAAGGTATATTTTATGCCCAATGACATCAGTCCTACTACTCGGACTAGCTGCGACGTGTCCCTGGCGCTGGGCAGTACTGTGACAGCAAAAAAACTATTTGCTGATGATTTTGCAATATCTTAGGCTTGAAATGAAGTCCGCTGAATGGTACCCCGTTATTTATTAAACCATCTCAGTGACTTGGAATGTGGGATGAACTTTTGCAAAAATATGGCAGTGTGACCTGCATGCTCTCTGCATTCAGTTAGCATAAGCAGCTGTTCTGGTCTTCTAAGAAAGAGTTTGACTATCTTTTAAAACCCAAACAAAAACAGTATTTACATTGCAAGGATCACAATATAATGCAAATATGATAAAGCACTTTACATTTCATACATGTTGTCCTCTCTTAAGCGGTGTACACACATTTTGGCTTAAAATCGCTCAGCAATATATTGCTCAGTGTACCGTTTTCATCAGCGACCAGCGATTTTGGCTGAAAATTGCAAGCTATTCTGTCTCTACCTCATTTTGACTAGAAATCGCTGGTGCACAGGTGTAGTCAGGTGCTGCACAGAGCATTGTGCACCAACGGCCATCGTTTTTAGCCATAACCGGAGGAGCATGCTGCTGCGACCTGCGACCATGAAGGGCTGGCAGTGGGAGCGCGCTCCCGGTGAATTATCTCCCACAGCACATGAAATCACTGGCAAAATGGTCGCTCAGTGACCATATTGCCAGTGATATGTGCTGAAATCACCCTCGTGTGTACACCACTTTAGCTCCAACTGGGATCAAAGGAACAACAAAAGACGTTTGCAGGTGGAGACAATCCATGCTACACTGCAGAAAAGGGTGCCAAGACATTTATCTGTTGTGCATGCAGGGTAAATACTGGCTGCTTTTGCATGTGGCCCACACCTGCTGGACATTTTTACTATTACACTGCAACTTAAGTACAGCTAGTACACGCGGGCACCCTGATCCCAGAGGACAACTCCCCACTGCGCATGAGAGGGGAGGAGCTCATATTGAAACTGCAGATAGGTGCCGCCTCTCTGAAGACCCTGACAAGAGGGTAGTGCCAAGGCAAAAACCTACTCCATTTTTCAGCTTTGACTACAATTTAGAATCAGCCCATAGTGGGCAATGGAAAGGTGGATTGATCTATATGGCTTTGTTCCGATACAATTTAGAGACAGGATTCCAGATGAAAAAGACCAAGAAGTTTCTAACCGCCAAAGCATGGAGTGTTGTATATCAGACTCATTGTGATAAAGACCTATTTCTGCCTTTCTCTGTTCCTGTGGGGAGGGTACAGTAGGAGCGGAAGTTGTGTTGGTTCCGTGTAATCTCCCCGTAGTATTCCCAAGTGTTGCACATAAACATGTATCCTGGACCACATACTTGGTTGTTGCTACCAATACACTGCACCCGGATTACAGTGGCGCTTTAGATTTCCTGCATTCCGGTATCTCCCAATCACCTGCCGGTTATTTTACCCCTAATACAAGTCTCTGTATCACCTGGGAAAATACCCGTTCCCTTGTACGCCTCCTGTAACGTCACTACAACCCCCGAAGGCGCCCTGTAGTCAGAGGAATACACCCTGGCTGCGATCGCCGCGCTTGGGAATCACAATTCACATTTATTGATTTTTTGACACAGCACAAAGTGAAATCTTTATCAGCGCTGAACTGTGACCTACACTAATAGCTGTGTGATCTCAGCACAGCACAGATATAAGCACTGGACTATGCAGAACGTATCC
Organism: Crinia signifera; assembly: GCF_055691185.1. Classification (NCBI taxonomy): domain Eukaryota; kingdom Metazoa; phylum Chordata; class Amphibia; order Anura; family Myobatrachidae; genus Crinia; species Crinia signifera. The sequence goes on along the minus strand of NC_139227.1, from coordinate 37,428,238 downwards.
TGTACGGAGGGGGGAGGCGCGGATATGCGGAGGGGTGGGGCGCCTGGGAGCAGTACCTTGCAGACTACCATTATAGCCGCAGCTTACTTAACTTGGAGACATTCGAAAAGCCCTGTATCAGTGTTCTCTAATAGACACAAAAATAGGGCCTGATTCAGCCTAGCGAGCAGGTAAAGCCCCGTCGAATGCCCCCCCACCCCACACCTGAATTTGCGCGGGCGTCAGCTGTCATCGGCACGCCTGCATTTACAGGGATATGGCCAGCGTTTCCAATCACCCCCCTAGTGTCTACTGCACTCCGGTGATTAAATCGGGTTTCCCTTCCCTTGTGTTAGCTCGGAGCACAAGGAGAACGCAGGAATTGGTGCTTGCGTCGCGAGCCCCGCGAGGGGGCGCGGATTACTTTACATGTATTCTGCATCCCCTAGCGGGGATCGCCACGCTGCGCTCGCCACACTATATAAAATCAAGTCCACGCCGACGTGGCTAGTGGGGGTATGAAAAAGTCGGAGGACGCGTTCCGCTGCCGCTCGCCACGCTTCGGGGTGGCGTGGATACAGGGGGTGACGCAAAACAATGCCAGAGGTGCTTACAATTGTAGCACCCATCACATGTAATCACATCACAGGGAGCGGGAAAATCGCATCGCATGCTAGTACTATGCGCTATGCGATGCGATTTGACTAAGTTTGCGTACGTAGCCAATCTGGGTGCCGTGCTAGGAAACAAGTACCCAGGAATTTTCTGCAGTCACAGCAAACGCTGATGTGCAATACAAACAGGCTACAATAATAATCATTGATGTAACACTAAAAACAGCTGACATAAAACACAAATGCCCAGCGGACTAATTGTTTCAATATTGTGCTCCATCGTGTTACGTTTCTATATGAAGTGTTAAATCAACGGTGACACGAAACATAATAACACAGAGATACCCATCACTGCCAGTAGCTGAAACAATGGCGGCAGCCTTAGGACCGGCGCAGGTACACACCAATGATGGCGGCTGTTTGTGATTGGCTAATTGCAGACCGACCCCTGTATTTTACAATGGGCAGTGCCCATATTATATGATTTTATGGCCATTTCTATAACCAAGGGGATATATTTCACTATAAGGATTGTCTTATCGTTTGCAATCTTACAGGGTGTTTATTTTGTACCCAGCGGTGACCTCCAAGCCGGCAGTTCTATGGTAAGAGCTCCAGAGCTCTCTGAGCGAGAGAGATCTCACTCAGGCAGGAAGCAGAAGAGACAGCTGTGGGCCAGCCTTCCAAGGATAGCAAAACTTCCATTCCCAGGAAACCGTGGCAGGAGAAGGAAGCAGAGTGCAGCGCGATTAGCTACGTGCCAGATATGATGAGCAGGAAAGATGGAACCACATCTCTCATGTCACCCCAATCACTGATAGCCAGAGCATGGCTGTGACAAACTGCACTTCAGATGGTACAGGGCAGCTTTCAGCAGCTGCCCAGGGGAGTGAGACGCAGGGTGACAGACGAGGTGGCTACAGGCATATGATCCTATTGACCTTGGTCAAGTGGGTGTACAAGAGCCGGCTGCTCGCAACAGGGATTTTGTCTCTATCAATATGGCCAATAGCCATCAAGAGAGTAAAATAGATGTATTAATGGACCTGATCAACTTATACTAACCACAAGGCCATAGATCTGTACTGAATGGAAGCACGATCTGTAATAGAACTCTAGAAGGGATCTTGTGATTGGGCCACAACTTGAACCACAGCAGCACAATCTATATCTACCTGCCGTAATTAAATTTGTGTTCCACAAAATCATGACCTCTTTTGCAGTTTCAAAGTATGGCGCGCACACACATACACACACAGAAGGGGAGGAGAGATTACAGTACACAGGGATGACCTATTTCTAGAGTGGCATTCTGAAGCCTCTCTGCTCACTAACTACAGCATGAGGCATGTGACTGTGGTTGCCATGGTAATCACATGGCACTGTCCAGTATTATAAATACTTTTTAGCAGCCTGAAGAAACAAACCAAAGAATAATGGTAAATATGAGCATTCTTTGACTTATGATTAAGAAAATGAAAACACTTCTTTGTTTAGTTCTGTGGCATAATGCCATAAACGCGATCTAGACCTTTCAGTTATTGTTATTAGACAAAAGTGCCTGATTCAGCATAAGTTGTAATTGCCTGCCGGGTCCCTCACCACGATGCCATTTCTAAATTTTGCAACTTAAATGCTAATATGTAAACACTTGGCTGGATAGCAAAAGCATTTGCATAACTAGGGTAGGCCCCTGCCTGTGAAGGGCATCACCGGGCCACTATGTCCTGGGTCGCAGCTGCGTGTGACATAACACAGCCACCACGACACACAAATGGTTTAGACACTCCTTCGCTGCCCACCCCTGGCTGTGTTGCCACCCCTCCCAATGCTGCATAGCGCCGCCACCCGCCCTCCCCCCCAAACTATTCATGATTTCTGCACTTTAATGATCCGAGCTGAATCCTATATCTATTGAGTTCTGAGCTATATGTCGTGAGTTAGGCACGCACTGTGGGAAGCAGGACTGTGTGCCACAAATGTTGTCTCCTGCACATGGCTCACACTGTAAGTGAGGCTGGGGAAAGTTTAGGGGGAAGGGAGAGTAGGGATTACAATCACAGGGTTTGCAATCGATGGTGCTTTCCATCAATGAGCCGCTCTAGTGTGACACAAGGAACCAAGATAGCGGGGATACATCGGGCTTCTGCCATCTTTAGGCGACAGTAGGGTCTCCTTGACCTAGCTAGCCCCAATAAACTAGTTATGTAATATGGGGCATATAAATCTTTAAATAAATGTGCATTAATTAAGATTAAAGGCAGAACTTCATGCACAGATAAAAGGAGTCCTGATCTCGGATCATTTGTACCATTATTACGTTACTCTGGAACAATGGTATTCTGTGTTCTATCAATGCACAACTTCCAAGCAGCCATCTCCCTGTAAACTCTTCTTAACCCAAACTGAAAGTTCCCCTTTTGTTGGATACGAGTGTTAATCTAAAACAAATACTTCTATCTGCCGTCAAAGCAAGCTCTGCCGATAAAGGAGAAAATAACTTAAATTATTCTCCCCACCCACACATACCAAAAAAGTAGCACTATCAGTGGAATCTCCTCCTCCCATGTCCATCAGAACATACTGTGCTGAACTGGTGCGCTGTCCTGGTCCCACAGATAGGGAGACCTTGAGGTTTTTACCCAAACTCCAGGCATCTGGAGATTAGGGAGGCAGGAGAACTGGGGGGAGATAAAAATTAACTGAAACCGGTTTTCATCACGTTTTAATGAAATTGCTTTGAAATTAAGCAGTGAGGAATCGCACCCGCTGGACGGACAGCTGGGCACGTCATGGGGATAGTTACATATTTATGTGGATATTTTGGATGTATCAAGAGGGAGAGCTCCTATGTTTATGTCATGGAAACGAGCGTTATCCTACATCTCTGGAGGCTGTTGGGGTCATGCTGACCCAGCACAAGGTAGCAGACATAACACAGAAAGGTGATTCCTATGCACTACACTGCTCAGACTGTAAACATAAGTAGTTGTAAACGACAACAGCATGGTCCTATAGGTTGTATTTACTAAAGGTTGATTATTATTTTACAAAAAATAAGGTTATATTGGCATGTGCCTGGGATATTTTTTATCAGTGGGGTTCATTTATCATTGTACATTTGTGACTTAATAAGGGTATTTTCAGGGGTTAACTGCAAATATTAATTATTATTTATTTTATTAATAGTTGCTAACATATCGCAGCATATTCCGTTACACTTTACAACTGGAAACAATGACAAAACAAACTGGGTAGTCACAGACAGGCATAGAGGTAGAAGGGCCCTGCTCGCAAGCTTACACTCTAAAGAACTCCCAAGCACTAGTGAGATTTGGTCCATATGGGAGGCTGCTGATTGGCTGAAAGAGCTCTCAGCCAAATCAGTGGCTTCCCATTCATGTGTTTGGGGTTTTTATTGCAGCTCTTCTTCTAGCTCCCCTGCCCGGCTCTCCGCGAACCCCTGGCTCCCAGCTCCCTCCGCCTGCAGCTCCCCAGGCTGATCAAGGCCGGCACTGACGTCACAGACCCTCCATTAAAACGCCTAGAAACACCTGCGTTTTACCTAGCACTCCCAGAAACCGTCCGGTTACCACGACCAAACGCCGCTTCCTGCCAATCAACCTCCACCCACTTTGCATTTATGATCCATACGCATTTCATTTTCGCTAATTGGCCATGTGCATGTGCGTGGAAAGCATGCGCGGTTATTCAATAATCACTAGATTAGCAAGTTCTCTAATGATCGATCCACTCTAAATCAGTCACTATAGCAGGACATGCTGAGATGTGTAGTTCCATGCACTGCCTACCCCCAGACTACATCAGCGCCCCCTTATGACCACCTAGAAATATGACCTGCCCGCTTTTCTCAAATAAAACACCAATCCCATTTTACTGCGCTTGTGCCTAGTGTTACACTACAATACCCACAATGGCGTGTTTTGCTGGAAAACAATGAGTCTTTATTGTTCCTTTAAACCACTAATGTGTTGCTAATGGAGCCAAGGAAAGGGTTACCTGGGTGCATGCGTGGCTCGCGGACCGCTGACACCCTGTGAATTATGTACAGAGCAGGCCAATAAATGTAACAGAGGACCGCAAGGAACTTTAGCGCTGGCATGGAGAGAGAGGAAAACATGGCTGAGCTATCTGCAGCAATTCCTCATTCCCTGCCAATGGCAACGAGTTCCGATAGCATCTCTGCCCCGCTCGCAGTAATGAACTTTTAATTTTTATGCTTCCAGGCAAAATAACAAAGTGCCCATAAAAAGGGACAAGCCAGAGCATTAAAACAGATTTAATTAAAGCACAGTAAAAAGGGTGGAAAATGGATCATTAAAAGGCAAGACAAGAAAGGGAACGATTGTAACGTTTCCGCTGCTGCTGAAGGCGGCGAACTTGCGGAAAAATCTTCCTGCAAATAAGATAGTAGAAGCCAGAATCAGTTATAAAAACAGGACGGCAGAAGTCTCCTCCTTCGGTAATGAGCGGTAATAATAATATGCAGCATTACCTTGGCTTTAAGTATCTTCATCAAAAGCGTTATTATAGCGTGTTATAATGACCGTCAGTTTATAAATTATTGTTATTCAGACCAGGTATACAGTGTTCTTTCTACTACACTGCTTACAAACACATGGAGCCTTAGGCCTGGTACCCACTGGGATTGGAGCAACTACAGGCGAAACGTACGTCATGCGGCGGTCAACCGGAGCGTATACCTGCTCAGTGCAAGCAACACTCTACTGACCCGTGTGCACATATACTAGGGGGAGACACCATCTGTAAATCTATGCTACTCCACGAGTCTCCAATTGGCTGAGACTGGGGAATAATGGTTACAGGAGCGGTGCTGGGGTCACTCCGAGCAGGTGGCAGAAGAGACCGCTTTGTGTTTACTGAACTTAACTCAAAACTATTCAATTGTGCTAATTTAATGCATGAATCCTATAGCAGCAATGAATTCTAATGTACTGTTTGTCATATGGGCTGTTGAAAATTATCATTGAATCTGTAGGTGAGGTTAAGGGTTGGCTAGTGGGAAGGGGGGGGGGGGTATGAGAACCGTTTGCTCATCAATTTCTAAAAGTAAATTAAACAGCCCTCCATCTGTAAATGCTCCCAAGTTGAGGATTATAGATTATAGTTATCAGCTATTTGCATATCAGAATTTTAAGCAGACAAACCCCTCCAGCAAACAAGGTCATTCCAAAGATAAAAATTCAGTTAGGTTTTTTTTTTTTTTTTTTATATTCCCAGCCTCGACTTGTCTCACTGAATGCGACATTATAAATTTAACCCCCGAGTTCCTGCAAGTTCCTAATGACCAATATAAACTAAACAGCCTATTGTGACCGCCTTATTATCTGTGTGAATAGGCCATTATACAGCAGCTGTGCATACCACACACTTGCATCTGCCTCCCCTATTCCATGAACACAGGCTGTGTATGTTTCATACATCGTTAAGCTGATATATATCACAGCAGGAGGTGCGAAAATCCTTATAATAAACAATTTGCTTGAATAAATGCTAGTTTCTTATATGAGGGGGTACAAGACCCTCACGTGGGTGTTAGCAAAGATGTACTCTATATCCATTAGGAGTCATGTAACCTAATGGACAGTGAGGCGTATTTTACTGGACTGCCATCAGCGTGTAGGTTTCCCGGTGCCCTTCTAGAGATTGGTAGATAAAGATGCAAAGATGGGCAGCCTGAGAAGGATCCACGTGCTTGGTGCATTACCTAAGAGGAGTGCTTGTGGAAGACCAACTAATTGTGGTCCCCTTCCAGACTTGTCCATTTTTTCTGAAATTTCTCATTCAAATTGATTGATCACAAATAAAAGGATGTCGCAAAAGGCGTTCCAGACTGTTTTGAGTAAAAAATGATTTACCTGTAGTGGATTGAAAATCCTTGTTTCCACTCTATAACAACTATTAGAACATTGCCCCTGAGGAAGTCGTTAAGACGAAACGCGTTGGGGGTTTGTTTTCCTTTTACTAGACCATTTCAATTGTGCCAAATGATTGAGAAAAAATGTTTTATTGCATTTTTATATTTATTTTATTACATTTACCAAATTGCTTGGATACAGCTTTGAATCATTATTGTCACTTTAATTTGATGGTGGTGGTGTGTGTGTGTGTGTGTGTATGTATATATATATATATATATATATATATCCCAACAGTTTTGGGGATTCCCCCCGTCATCAGGGACAGCAGCTGTAGGTGTTGCTGATGCTTTTGCTGTCTACAAACTATTTTAATGAAACACTCAAGGTTTTAACCTCGACAGCACTCATTCATTTAATCCCAGCAAAAGTAGTGCATATCCCCAATCTACATTACACCCTTTAATATGGAATAGAACACGTTCTGGGTTACACACGTGTCACAGACTGTTCCCTTTATGAAAGGAAATCCCCCAGATATAAACTTCTCCTCCAGCTCAACCGGTGACACAAGACCCTGCTGTCTGCTCCGACTAACCAGAACACCGTTGGCACAAGTCACCCAGCTGGTTTTGGCTGGCACCTCGCAATACCCTCCAGGCTTTGTATATTTTTATTAAGAGCACACATTAAAGAACAACGGGCTCCATTCTTACAGGTTTGGAGCTGGCAGAGACATTGGCACTGCCAGCCTGTTCCCAGAACTATTAGTCATGTCAGTGGCATCTCTGATGAAGACACACCGAAGTAAAGGATTGCAGCGAGTGATAAATGTCCCTTCTTTAGTACGGTCCATCTATTACCGAGGCAGGAGAGGAGAACAACCAAAAGCGGGATCTCTAATCCCTCATGATTACGTAATGAAGAGGCCGGAGTGCTGCTTGATAATTATAACAAAAAAAGAAAATTATACCTTTATCTGTGTCTATTCTGCATATAGCAATATCCAGTTTATTCAAGTTCCATTACTACAGTATGTTTGCATTCTATTATATATGTACATACAGAGAGAGAGAGAGAGATAAAGAAAGAGGGGTAGAGAGAGAAATAGGGGGAGAGAGAGAGAGAGGCAGGGAGAGAGAGAGAGGGAGGGAGGGAGAGGGGAAGGTAGAGGAGGAGAGAGAGAAGGAGGGAGAGAGGAAGGGAGAGGAAGAGACAGATGGAGAGGGGAAGGGAGAAGAGGAGGGAGAGGGGAAGGAAAAGGAGGAGACAGGAGGTAGGAGGAGAGGGAGAGGGGAAGGGAAGGGAGAGGAGGAGAGAGGGGGACATAGATGGAGAGAGAGGATGAGAACTAGGGAGAGACGGGAAGAGAGAGGGGGAAAATTACTTTTTCTTACAAAGTGTCCCAACTGTACAGAGACATTTGGGGTTATTCTCAGACTTGCACCAGTAACACAGAAGTTTCTTTCAGGGAGTAAATAATACACAAAAGTAGTAATCCGCTTCCTTCACTCAGCCGTATAAAGCATTAAGGCTGATCTGGGGCTCCCTCAATATCAGACATGCAAAGGACTCTACTGGAAACGAAGGATCCAAGAACAATGGCCTGCAGAGGCAGGGGCATAGAATATTCTGGCATCAATTACCTGTGCGGTGCCAGTTCAGGCCCTAAGTTAGGTTAGTGGCCACATATCCATCAGGACATAGAGAAAAACACTGTTTGCTGAGCTGCGTCTTGTATCCGATATCGCTCTCCCACAAATGTCACCTAAGTAGGCGCTGTGTAAGCCCTGCACATGTTTTACAAGCTGTGCAATGCAAACAGCAGGGATCCAGTGCCTGCTCTCACCAAGGGAGAACACTGTGGGGCTGAGATAGCAATCTGAGCCTAAATTATTCAACACAGGCTGAATGCGAGGCAGGAGTGCAGGGCGGACAAAGGAGGGGGCAGACTGTTAACATATCCGCACAGGGGTTTCTGTAAATGAATTCACTGGCTCCCAACCATGGCACATATCTCCGTGCTGGGCACTGCCAGTGGAGCGGCAGCTACACGCCAGTCTCGGCTCTATTTTAGTTGATGAAATGTATGTGGTATTTCTATTAAGTCCTTTTTACAGGATAAAACAAGGGTACTCCCAAACCTCAGATGCTTTGCATACAAGTCAGAATTCTATGCATGGGCCTCCTGGCAGTAAGAGAACCGCTCCCATTCATGTAAGGGCGTCCATCACCTGCACCCAATGAAGGCCGGGTCACGACTGAGGGCAGCACCGGGTTCAAGCACGGCTGAGGGCAGCGGCGGGTTCTAGCACCGCTGTGGGCAGTGGCGGGTTCTAGCGCGGCTGAGGGCAGCGGCGGGTTCTAGCGCGGCTGAGGGCAGCGGCGGGTTCTAGCACGGCTGAGGGCAGCGGCGGGTTCTAGCACGGCTGAGGGCAGCGGCGGGTTCTAGCACGGCTGAGGGCAGCGGCGGGTTCTAGCACGGCTGAGGGCAGCGGCGGGTTCTATACCATTCTATGGAAACTTGCTAGAACCCAGAACTGTGACTGTCGCACTGCACTGTGCAATAAGGGACTGAGCATTCTAAATACTAAAAAAAAAAACCACCACATACCTGACTGTGTAACAAGAAATACCAGGCAAAGCACAGTGTGAAAATACAAGACGTGAAAGCAAAGATACAGCTAGCTGACCTTAAGAGCTTGCAATCTATTATCCATGTATGAGGACACGCTGTGCTTATAAATAGGGTATTCTCTTTTCATGCAGTGCTGTAAACCTAAACGTGCCCAAGGGCCTGAACACTGCTTATGTACGGAGGATGCCAATGATAATAATACAGAATATTGTTCCTCCTGCACTTCCTCCTGTCCCCTCTCCACCAGGGCTGTCCCTGATAAGTGTGGGCTGCAGAGGAGCAGATAGAATGCCTATCACAAGGGTATATGTGAGCAGGGAGCCCTATCACTACTCCATCGCAGGCACTGCCATCTACTCCCGGCCGCACAGAAATTAATAACACTCCAATTACCGGAACAGAGGCAGGCTGAAGGCAACTGATAGGGAGAGTTCTCTTACATGGAGGGGGGACCCCCACTAGGAGCCCAGTTAGAACTCTGCCATGCGCAGTATGTTCATTCTGTCTGAGGTCCAGAATGTAAATGACAATACAAATGCTGCGCGAGGAGAAAAAAAAAAACGTTCCAAAAAGGATGTAAAGGTATAGATTCCCAGCCAACCATAGACAGTACAACTGCACAGACCTAATAACTGCCATTGTATTCAAAATGAGGAGTGTGGATAATGTTGCAGTTCCACGTTCTGAGCCTTTACCTCCCCAGTACTTCTATGGGGCCCAGGGTCCTATCATGTGATCTCCACTCTTTGGACTCGCATACAGCCTAGACCATGGGTCTTCAAACTGTGGCCCTCCAGATGTTGTGGAACTACATGTCCCAGCATGCCCTGACCGTTTTGGCATGCTCTTATAGGAAAAAATGTGGCAATGCATGTTGGAACATGTAGTTTCACAACATCTGGAGGGCCGTAGTTTGAAGACCCATGGTCTAGACCTTTTGCCCTGCACTAGAAGGATGATGGGGGAGCCCAAACTGCTGCAATAAACCACAAACCATGCAGCGTAGCGAGTGATGGGCAGCGTTATGTAACATCTCCATCCTGCTAAATTCGGCTTATAATGTTGGGGAGACCAGGCCGGTGTCCCCTCCAAGAGTGCATGCCAATTAATTTGGAGTGACTTTCAATTGAAGTATTCTTCTCAATGAGCGACAACGGAGTTCACAAGATGTGACAGCCGATACACAAGGTGTTTTTAGATCTTTTTAATAATGGAAATCACTAGCAGTAAATATCAGAGAGCAATGGCATCAGATCACATGTTTACATGGGTGTGTAGTTGTGTGATATGCGCTAGACGTTTTAACACCGAGAGCGCCAATGGAAATCTACCACACAGAATCTCTCATCAGCCATTAATCAACGCAGGTGATTAGCTAATCTACTGAACTTTGCATGTGTCAGATTAGTCATCAATTAAGTGCTGCGTATGGCTGCACCAAGTGACCCTATCAGACCATTTATAGGGAGGCCGGGGTGAGAGGCATCGGGCACAGCTGGTGATAGCCTGGAGGTGGCACCAAAGTAACCAGGGTTGTAAATAATCTACTCACATTATTCCTAGCATAATGCAACTGATGGGCCAGAAGAGCATGCTGGGGCTTGTAGCTCAACAACATTGATGTGTGACAGCAGATAACAGGTAATCTACCGTCAGTTTGCACTTGGTTATTCTACTATTTATCATTATTATAATAATTGACCTTAATTTATATGTCGCCACAAGGGACCCGGGTGTGGATCGTTTGGTCTACAACAACTAGGTCGACATGGGTCAAGGTCGACAGGACATTAGGTCGACACAAGTAAAAAAAACAATGTCGACGATATGCTTGTGTCGACCTAATGATCTGTCGACCTAGACCCATGGTCGACCCAATGACCATATCCCAGGGATCCGCAGCGCCCAATTACAGAGTACATAAACTAATAAGCAAAACAATGACTTCTATCCCTTTCACATGGCAAATGCCAAGTTGCATTTGGGATTTAGACACGGGTCCATTTTGGGAGTGACCGGAATTTGCAAGGAGAGTCCCTCACAACGACGCGGCAATAAGCGGACATCAGAAAAAGGATGGTATGGCATTGTGTCATCGGAGGAGGAGTTAGCGCTGAGAGAGGTCACTACCTCCTCCATATAGTGTAAAAGGGATCTGGGTTACCCGTTCACACTGCACAGCAACCCGGGTCCGACCCATGATTAAGCATTCTTTTCACCCGGGTCAGAATGCTGGGTTGCTGGACCTGGGTATTTTGAAAACGTCCTTTCGCATCGCACATCAACCCAGGTTATTTTTGCGGTCTGTAAGGGGTATTACAGTTGAATACAATAGAGGATAAGTACAGGGTACATAACCATAGCAGAGGGCACCGGAATAAGGATCAGCTTGGCAGAAAACAGCAGGAGTTGGTGCTATCAAAGTTGTTTTACTGTGAAGGAAAAGCACATGTGGGAAGAGGGTCCTGCTTGTGAGAACTTACATTCTAAAGGCTAGGGGCAGACAGATAGGGGTGACATGGATGGGGTAGACAGATCTAGGTGACAAGTGACTGGGAGGAAGTAACCAGTAGTCAGGAGACGCTGCATGCATTTAGAAGTCTTAGGTTCCACACATGATATCAACGCACCACCCCAAAATACATACAGCCCTGATATACGGCTAGCTCCATCCATATGCGGACTGTTCCTATACTGTACACTTGTGTGTGCGAGTGTCCCCTACACAGCTGCATAATCTGTAGCAATCATTTCCTAAAGGAACTATAACAAGGTATATACACTGACGTGGACCTGTTCTTCTTACGTACAACAGATTAATATGGACGACTGGCATTACCTATCACGTGCGTCTCAGGGCTGTATCCTGCTGCGTACGTGCCACCTATTTCCTATCTGACAGTCCACTTCTTGTTTATGTTATCTTGCAGAGCATTCCAGTGCAGCTCCGTCACTCCACGTACAGTTCCAGAATCCCGGAAAACGGCAGGAAGTGTTCGCATACTACGGTCCGGTGGGACAGATCATTGGGATGTTTTCGAACAAATAACAGAATTTTATCATATATAACTGAAGAATATTTTAAATGGGATTTATACTAATAAGAAAGTAGCCTGTCCTTGTGTTTCCCTCCTATATCCCTATAGATTGTAAGCTTGCAGCAGGGCCCTCCTACCTCCAAGTCTGTCTGTTGTTACCCAGTTTGTTTTATCACTGTCTACTATTGTAAAGCGCAACGAAATCTCTGCGCTATATAAGAAACTGTAACGGAATCTGAAGCGCTATATAAGAAAATGTAAATAAAAATGGTTTTTATAATGATCTGACTGCATCCTGGGCAGAAGCGGAAGCTTTCTCATATCTATTAGCAGGGAGACTGTCACTCTGCGCTGTACCTAGGGATCGGATTACCTCCCAATAAATGCTTCCATAGAAGTTCTATTATTTCATACAATACAATCATTTTCAGTTACAGGTGATCATCATTTCAACACAAGACATTTGTAACCTCAATATGTCACAGAAGTAGGATTGGTCATTTCAACTGTGCATTCTATTGGTAAATAGGAGGCAATAATCGGCAGTACAGTTAGATAGAGTGTAAGCTCTTATGGACAGAGCAGGGCCCTCTCCTCCTCCTCAGTAACTCAAAAGCTCTGATCCCATCGGTCTGTCCTGACACGGCACCGTCTGCTATTGACATTATCGGTCACTCAGTTGTATAGAGGTCCCCCTGTTCGAACCCTTTCCCCTCCTTTTATCCCAGTACTAATAGCTCCAAGAAGGAAATCCCCACTGGAGCAGGTGCTTTGGATGCACTCCTTACTATTAATTGATAATGCCTTCATTCCCCAACACCCGGAATAGATTATAAAGAACTGTCAAACAAACCTGGACCGTTCCAGCTCATCGGCTCCTCCGCGTTCTCCGCACTCAGCGGTCGCTCAGGTGCTTTAAAATCGTGGTTCTCTTCACCCTTCTGAGATTCGCCCTCTGCTTTCAAAACAGACAACACCATCTCAAAATCACTGTATATATATATATATATATATATATATATATATATATATCATATATATATATATATACACACATATACACACACACATATACACATATACTTTGTGCTTATAGGGCAAGGGATGTGAATGAATCTAATATTCTATACAGACGTGCTGTACAATAGGAGCGCACCATATAAATAACTCCAAATACATCAAAAGACCACAAGGAAATCCCTACACATACTAGAGCCTGTATTTGACCCTTTCCCAGAAGTTTATCACTAGAGGCCATTGTGTCTTGAAAGTCTATTAGAAGAGACTGTGCACTGTTTACAAATCCTTATTTACTATTGTCTGATCTGCAGTTAGTGAATCTGGTGGCAGTTGGTCTGTATTCCCCACCCCAGACCTGTGTCCTTGCCCGCTTCTAGCCACCAGTACCGAGAGGCGCATTGAGGTTCTCCCCTTGTGCGGCCCAAACCTGGTAGTGATGCCAATACAAGGTATGCAACTAAGGGGGGTATTTACTAAGCTGTAGAGAGAGATACAGTACCAGCCAATCAGTTCCTAACTATCATGTTACTGGTTGTATTTGTAAAATGACAGCAGCAGATTGGTTGGTACTTGATCCCCGCCCACCTGAATGGCCAGTTAGTACCCAATTAGGAAATAACAAACCTCATTCCAACCTAATTTTTCAATTAACCTCAGTAGTAGCAGAACAATGAATGTTGCAGCGGTCATTACTTTACATATATAAAAACAATCTAGGAAATTTACTAAGACGGTATGTTGCTATGGGTAACCAATCAGATATGATCTATTATCTTCTAGAAGGTGCTAAATAAAAAAGAAGCCGACATTGACTGGTTGCCCATAGCAACATCCCATCTGAAACAAAACTCCCATCTTAGTGAATTTCCCCCAAAGTTTCTTAAGGCAGGAGGTAGACCGCCGGAGCTCTGCCCCAAAGAGCATGTTGGTACTTTTAGTTCTCCAACAACTGTAGCGCCACAGCTAGCCTAAACCTGACTTAGAACCATACACGACAGGCAGCAAGCAAGACAACTTAGCATACAGGAAAAAAGACAATTATTCTGCTCTGAATTGCTGTCACCCCTTAGATTTATTTTTAAGTCCTAATGTTCCCCAGTCTGCAAGTTACCGGCCCATGTAGATTGTCCAGTTGTATTCAGCAGCTCAGTGGTTAACAGGGAACAGGGACCGGCTCTCCGCTCTGCCTGCTCCTAGCAACTGACTGATAATAATTCTCCCCATTAACTGCAGTTAAAGATGGCGTGATAACCCTATCGGCATATGACAGTGCTGCTGATTACTGCACAAAGTGCATGTTTGCATATTCTGCTGCTCGGATCGATAGTGCCCATAAGCCAACGTCAGAATTATTAATAGCTATCCCAGAGTGCGATTACAATCAGGGCGATGGGAACTGAAAACCGCACCCCAAAAACATTGCAGAGACTAACAGCCTCAAACCCACAGGTGCCGAGCTTCTCTATCAGTAAAATAAAGACAAATACTAGTTGCTACTGACGATTCCTAGAAATTATATTAGAAAGCCTAGCAGGGAAGCTTTACAGTATTACGAAGACTTGGAGAGAGAAAATGTGGACGGAGATAAAGAACAAACCAATCGGCCCTCAACTGCCATGTTACAGGCGGTTTACAAAATGACAGTTACGAGCTGACTGGCTGGTAGTTTCGTAAATAGACCCCTTTATCACGCTCTACTTTATCTCTCTTCAAGGGCGGGATGTAGTCAAGAAAAATTGGGTTTTGTCAGATTTTTAAATGTACTAAAGCCCCTCCTGGCAGTCCTCCGCTGAAGACTGTTACGCCAGCTCTAGCTGACATAACCCCATAGAAGCCTATGGCTCCTCTCTGCAGCGCTGCTGTGTGAGTGCTCAGACACGGGCCCCTCCCAGAATGCCCCGCAGCCGCCAGTGTAAGAAACCCTGAAGACCAGGCAGCCACGTGGATCACAAAGGGCAGCTCTTATCGGGAGAGCTGCCCTTTGCATCGGTCAGTACATATGTGAGCATCACGACGGCGGGCGGCGGGATGTACCGCCACTGCTTGCTACATCCCGCCCTCTGTCTGTATCTTGGTCTATCCTGTAAGACTATTCTCCAAGCTTGGCTCCAAGTGCCCAAAGAGAGGAGACATTTGGCACTAGGTGAAGAACCATTGTAAGGGCCTGGTGTAGCTGAAGATCTGGACAGGCCAACTCTGACTGCTGGACGGTTTCTGAGTTCCCAAAGATCCACAAAGATGTGGCAGACTAATAAACGGTGTTGGTTACTAGCGCATGCGTAGATCGGGCGTACAGTTGGCGTGCTACTACTACTTCTGATCCGTAAAGGAGCAGCAAGCGGTCAGACAGCAATAGGAGAGCAAGAAAAACTTTAGTATAGGAATAAACTGCATTAACCTATAAAAGATGCAGGTAATTACCCCCCCCCCCCCCCCTAAAAAAAGCCCAAGACTTTATTTACCTGAGACACATGGAGACGAGAGTGCTTGGCACAGGTTCGGCAGTGATCCCGAATCTCCTGCATCTTGATCCAAAGAGTGTGGCGCAGAACTGCCTCCGTCTCCTAGCAGAAACGACAGGGGAATGGATCACATTGGGAATCTTGTGACCTGTGCTACTGTATGTACTTGGGCCGTGAAACAGGGTATCTGGATGATAGTTCGACAGTGTCTACGTCAACAGTCAATAAGTCGACACCATGTGGTTGACATGCACTAGTTTGACATTGACAAAAGGTCAACACAAGCAAATGGTCGACATGCAAATGACCGACATATAGATTTCACAAATTATTTATTTTGTTGAACTTCTTCATGCTTTACTATTCACATGGGTTAAACTTGGGAGCCATGCATGGGTACGTGCTATACTAATTGAGTGTCCAGGTCAACAAATGTCGACATGGGCACTAATACCCGTGAAATACTCATGTCAACCTTTTCATGTGTGTATCTTTTTTCTGTATACCCGTTGCTTGTGTCTACCTTGGGTTTGAATCGGCAGATCAACAAGTTCTAGGTCGACAGTCATTAGGTTTAGCACTATTGGTCGACAATGGAGTAGGACACATGGAAATGTTGACATGCGTTAGGTCGACATGGTATATTCCCCCTCCATGTCCACTGAGACAGTAAAGTATGAACAAGTCTTTTTTTTTGGGGGGGGGGGTGGAAACACTTTCGGCTGTGTCGACCAAATGCATGTCAGCATTTTCCAAGTGTCGCCCAATAGTGGTCAACCTAAGGACCGCATACCGTCTACCTTTTTCCTGTCTAACTATTAGACATTGACCCCCGTAAAAATGAAAAAAAACAGGGGGGTTCTCAACTCAATGTGGGGTGTGATCTAGTAAAACAGTCTGGGCGATTTCTGAGCAGCACTGAAAATTGCTGTTTGTAGGTATTGCCTTAAATATGTAAGGTCTGCTGTTTATATTAAGCATACGAGAATGTAAGGGTCCCACAGTTTTACTTTGCTGCCAATCCTCAACTCTTTAGGGAACAGTGACTGTAGGATTTACCAGCTTCTAATTAATATACAGTATATTATCTACTGTGTGCAGGACCAGACAAGGCCTCGGAGGTACCTTCTGGGCCGTCGCTGTAAGATGGGCTGGAAGAGTCGCAGTCTGCCGATTCTTCAAGATCCGAGCTGGTTCCGTCTTTTTCAGAAAGGTTGGATTCCACTGCCAGATTCTCCTCTGTCTCCTCCATTTCACCAAGAGAACCTTGAAAATCAAACCACAACAATTCAGCCCACGTTATAAAAATAGATCAGTCAGTCAGAACGAAAATACCCCAAAGCATTTACTTCATAAATACCGATCACACATGTAACATATGATATAACTTTATTCCTTATATCTGGTGGGGAGTGAGTGATGCCACCTTGTTTACGTGATTCTATGATTGAATATAAAATGGTCAGTAAAGATATTATACACCGGAATAATGCAACTTGGTTTAAAATTAGAGGTTGTTTAACAGAAGCAATATTGTGCTGGAAAGTAAAAAGGATTTATGATTTTTGGTTCACATAGAAGTAGGCTTTACTTCAGTGTGACAGCAGCTCCTTGCACCATAAAACTCTCAGTCTGTGGCTTCCTGTGTCAGTGTGACAGGAGCCTGATATCCCTACTCTGTGCTGCTGGGGACCCTACTCATTCCACTATATAACTCTCAGTCTGTGGCTTCCTGTATAAGTGTGACAACAGCCTGATATCCCTACTCTGTGCTTCTGGGGAACCTGCTCCTTCCAATATATAACTCTCAGTCTGTGGCTTATTTATTAGCAGTTTCTTATATAGCGCACACAGATTCCGCAGTGCTTTACAGAGAATATTTGAACATTCACATCAGTCCCTGCCCCAGTGTAGCTTACAATCTATATTCCCTACCACATGTAGATGCACACACAGACATTCTAGGGTTAATTTTTTGGGAGCCAATTAACCTACCAGTATATTTTTGGATTGTGGGAGGAAACCAGAGTACCTGGAGGAAACCCACACAAGTACGGGGAGAATATACAAACTCCACACAGTTAGTGCCATGGTGGGAATCGAACCCATGATCTCAGTGCTGTGAGGCAGTAATGCTAACCATTACACCATCCATACTGCCCAGAAGCAAGCTTCCTGTATCAGTGTGACAGCAGCCTGATAACCCTACTCTGTGCTGCTGGGGAACCTGCTCCTTCCACTATATAACTCTCAGTCTGGGGCTTCCTGTATCAGTGTGACAGCAGCCTGATATCACTACTTTGTGCTGCTGGGGAACCTTGCTTCTTCCACAATATAACTCTGTGACCTTTTTCTGCGTCCATTTCCCTCCTTGCATCATAAAATGATCCCTTTCCTCACTCACACAATCACACACCTGTACAACTGTGGTCATGGAGATCTAATTGGTTACACACAGGCGAGCAGAATACAACCGAATACAATAAAGTGGATCAGACCATAGGCAAACAATTCAGAATGTCAGATCTGCACATCTAGTGCAGCCAGTGCTTACATATAGTCTATCATACTGTGATGGTTTCTTATGTCCTCACATTGTACAGTAGGGGGAACAATATACTGTACTTGCACTTTATTACCTAGCAACACTGCATCCATTTACTTTACATATATGAGTGGTAAAGCAAAGGTGGCGATAATCACCAACACGCACAGAGATCATCATTGTTCCAGAGGAAGAAAATCTATCTTCAGTAAATGGAATAACCTGAACATTTCTTTTATTTCGTCAGATAATCCCCTTTTTCTGGAAGTTGCAGGGTCAACCAATGCATCCCCCCCGACTAATAAAGTAGACATTCACTAAGTTGACATGCATTGGGTCGACCATTGAAGGTCCACAGGATATAGATTGACACCTGAAATGGCTTAGGTCGACACAAGCATTAGGTCGACAATGAAAAGGTTGACATGAGTTTTTCATGTTTTTTTATTACCGACATGTGCTGACAGGTGGTATTTCATGCTCTTACATCCACTACAGTGTGGTGGGAGAATTAAACAGTGTGCTGAACGCAGAGAGTGTGTCCATGTCGACTATGTTGACATGCGGGACAAAAAGAATGTGAAACACTCCATCATACAAGACCAGCGGCAGCCTGTTTTTTGGCCCTTGGCCGACCACCTATTGTCCTCCTACATTCGCCCACCTGGTTTGTGAGCGGTGGCCGCTGCTGTGATCAGTCTGCGGAGTGAAAGTTTTGGGGACACGATAGTGACAGTACGAGACGTTCTCCGCAGACCTCAGAGGCTTCCTGACTGCAGGCATGTATATTTACGCAGAGAGAACAAAGGCCCCATAATCTATACATAGCACACAACAATGAGCGTGGAGAAAGCCACCGTCAGACCCGGCACAGGCAATTTTTCTAATTCTGCTAATTTCAGTTCCAGCACAATTAAAGTCTGCGCTGATAATGCTGAGAAACAATCAGCAGCTAACAAATCGCTTTTCTCCTCTTGTAAATGTAACATCGTTAAGCTAATTTCTTCGTTCACGGCTGCAAGGCTCCTGGGTGTCTGATAAAGTTAACCCTTGGCTGACTGGTCACGTGATCCACTTTTACTGACAGGGAGCGAGAAGACGCTGGCACTGGGCACATAAGTGAGTTCCTATGTGCCAGCTAGGAGGGCATTTCATTATACCACCACAACCTGCAATAAGGGCATAGTCACCCCATAAGCACCCACAGCATTCTAATGCTGTAACCTGTCACTCACACCAATTGCTGCCCTTTAAGGCAGTGGTCCTCAAACGCCATCCAAGACACCCCAACGGAGCTCCTTTTACGGACATCTCTGTTTGAACACAGGTGACTTCATTCGTACACCAGATAATTAGATTTGACCAGATATGGGCTTAACCATGGATATCATGAATACCTGCACTGTTAGGGTTCGTTGGAGATCGAGTGTGGAAACCGCAGCTTATGGTATGCTTTTTCACGTGCACACACACCTTAGGCAACCATATTGTCGGCTGGACAAATATGTACCCTATATTACACTTACACACACACCAACCAGTAGTATTATTCAAGCGCAGGACGGGTTACTTAGCATCTCATAAAAGCTATATTTTCACACCCCGTCTAGATTCCTGCCCAGGAAACAGCGTGCATAAAATCTGCCCTCAGAGGCTAATGGAAGAGCCCCGGTTAAGGAACAAAGGGATCTTTTCAGCGAACTTTAAATTCACTGCTGATAACAATCTGAGATCAAACGCCTGCTGTTCAGGCCCCAGATCAATGCAATGAATTTAGTCTTCTGGCAGACTTAAAAAAAAAAAATAGATTAAAAAGGAAAGATGGTGATATCTGACCCAAATTTCATCCCGTTCCCTTTTCACGCTGGATACGGGTATCTTACTGTCTTGTCTCTCTGAGCTGGAAGAACCAATGGCTGCCCAGCAATGGTCAGCATATGAGGGGGGGTGTACAGTAGTTAAATGCCCTTTGTCAGGGCAGAATGATCATATATATATATATATATATATATATATATATATATATATATATATATATATATATATATATATACACATACACACACACACACACACACACACACACATATATATTTATTATTACCTACTATAATGACTGTACAGCGGCTTTCCTGTGTATGCATAATGTCAGACCGCACAAACATTGAAGCCCTCACTGTCCTTGTTTTGAACCTCCTTTGTTCCTTGCTCCATACAAACAGTCCCAGTTCTGCTTCCTGGGACTGTTTCAAATGTTGGGTGGTCGAATTGGCCGCTCATAATCTCCCCCAAATTAGGAAGGTTATAAAATTCCTTACACAGAGAGCATACAAAACGAAGGGCTCTCATTGTATGGAAATCAAAAGTAAAGAGATCTATGGGATCTGACCTTTCCTTGACCCCCCAATGCTTCCTTTTTTGTAAAAAGATAGAAGAAAGTATAGGGCCTGTGTCCAACAAGAATGGAAAACCTTCAGTGTTACAGGTTCTTAAAGACCAAATTCCAGCGGACTTGGGGAACCTGAAGAAACGGGGGCTTTTAGAATTGTAAAGCACCAAACTTTACCCAACATTTCTCTTTGCCCACATTGATGTACAGCAGCAGGAAATATCAGGCCGGAATCCAGCCAAAGTAGCCTCTAATGAGCAGTATCCCCTCACGGCTACACCTCTGGGTATGTAATGGTCCGAATTTCATGGGGGCTGTGTAGGATTGGCAATACCAACTCTCTGGCCCTGCTGTGGTATAGAATAAACAATTATTTAGTATTATGATTATAGTTAATGTCCTTTATTTATATGGTGCCACAAGGGATCTGCAGCACCCAATTTCAAACATCAACGAATAAGCAAATCAGGAAAGTGGCTTCAGCTGAATACAATAGAGGACAAGTACATATACATAGCTGCATCATACAGTAGGATGACATTTAAATAAGTATCAGGGTGGCAGAAAAATGCAGGATTTGGTGCCATCGAAGACTGTTTATGTAAGAGAAGGAAAAACTCATAAGGGAAGAGGGCCCTGCTCGCGAGAGATTACGTTCTAAAAGGGGAAGAGGTAGACAGATACGGGTGATCGTGTGGAACATAGGGTTATGATGAGAGTTGGCTAGATTTGGAGAAGAGGAGGGTTGTTTGAAGTTTTGTAGAGAGGTGGAGAGTCTAATGGAAGAGAGGGAGAGAGTTCCAGAGAAAGGGAGCAGCACGTGAAAAGTTTTGGAGGTAGAAGTAATGCGGATTAAACAATGCCATAATGAAAATGGCTATTGTGCCAAGACTACCGCACATTATTCTATGGTCTGGCAAAAAGACACAGCAGGGGTTGGGCACCTGTACTCTATTGCATATCGAGTTCTCCTTTGTGGTTGACAACTGCGCCATGAAGGACACAGACATTTATTTTTATAATGGAGCATATAAAGGAAGAACCACTGACAGACTTTACACAGCCTGTTGCAGTAATGGAGAACAGTATTAAAAAAAAAACACAAAAAAAAAACAAACACACACAACAAAAAACGATAAAACCCAAGTATATGTATCAGCCCGTATTGGTCGCTAGCTCCATCAGCAGCTGGCCATGCCCACGTTCCACACAAGCAGCTGCTGGGCTGACAAGCTGCCAGGCTGAAGCAAGACGCCAAGGCTGTGAGGGGAGTTTAGAGGAAGGGGGTTTGGGGAGGGGGGGCAGAGAGAAATGTCTGTCTCTGGCTCACTTCACTGGGATAGCTGGCACTTATCACCTCTCACAGACATCCTCCGACAGACTGATCTGTCTATTCTTCATTAAGCAAATGCGCTGGAATGGGAATGAAAACATAATAGCCATTTGATTTGCAGAGAGATATTTTGCATATTGGTTTGTCGCTGATAGCGGAATTTCATCAGCGTCCTTTTTCATGGTTTAAAAATGGAATTACTTGGCTGGTCACTGAAATGCGGAGGAGAGGGGGGGGGTGAACAAAATCCCCTCACAGCATAGCTCCCGCCATTCTACAGAATCTTCTGCTATTATTACTACATTATAATGGGGTCTCCCAGCCACCCTCGCTTGATAGACTGACGGCATCCGGGGAATTAACACCAGCAGATAAGACGCAATTAACTCATTAAATTCCTTCAATCCACATCGATTCACTGCGTAACTATCGCCATCTCTCACTTGTTCGGCCGTATTGTTACATTTTCAGGAACACAAGTTTAAACACATTGGCTCCTAATAAATAAGCTTTAGGTTTCTGAATGGATGGTGAAGGGATCAATATACATGGAGAAGTATACAGTAACCCATGCAATGGCGGATCCAGGGGTGGGGCTGCAGCACAGTTGAAACTTCAAATAGGAGGGGAACGTAAAACTGCCAATGAGTCAGATTGGAAGGGCAGTTGAAGGTACTTGGTGCAGCTCCTCTATTTGAATTTTAAACTGTGCTGCAGCCCCCCCGCTGGAGCCACCACTGGCTACATGTCACCGATCAATCAGAATTTTGCTCATATTAAAATCTAACCTCTGAGTGGCGCATACATCTTTTGGTAATGCTGTCGGTATGTGACGTAATATGGCAGTACAGTGCAACCAGCTTGGTGCAATGTGAAAGACACCGGAAACTGGGTGTCAATAACGGTGTGTGCTGCAACATTTTTGTTTTCTTCTGCTGCGTATTATTCAAGACTTTTTGCTTGTATCAACATTTTGTTACTGTTCACCTTGTGCATGTCGACCCATCGACTGTCTACCTAGACATAGGGGGGGGGTGTTCTAACATCCGCACCCCAGCCCCGCCCCCTATCGCCGCCCATCGCATTCATGATTATCGCATATGCACTAACATATGCAATAATTCTGGCAAAGGACAGCACTTGCGTTAAGAGCTGTCCTTTGCGGTGAGAGTCAGCGCTGCTGCACCAGGCTCTCCTCCTCCCTGCACCCGGAAGAGGATCATAGTGCAGGGAGGAGGTCACAGGACCGGGCAGCACAGCTCTGTGCTGCCTGGACACAGGTGAGGGGGGGGGGGGGTTGCGGTAGAAACCCATAGGCTTCTATGGGGCATCCCAGATTTTTCTGGCGATGCCCCCCCGCCACGGTAACCCGGCGGGGGATGCTTAGTGCATCCCAAAATGTGGTAAAGACCCCGATAACTGGGGTTTTACCGCATTTTTTAGGTTAGAGATCTCCCCCATAGGGAGGAAACATGGGCAGAATGCAGGATACAATAATCTAGTGCACAAACCACTTTAAAGGAGGATAAATTTACCATTTAATATTTCCAAGGATGAAGGAGGGACACTGAAGTTTTACTACAAAAGAGCAAATTATGCAACTCACGTAAAGATGAGCAACACGGGGTCTGGATGGTAGGTCGACATGGTCAAAGCAAAATGTCGACATGAGTTTTTCACAAATTTTTCTCCATTTTAGTAACTTTTTAAAACGTTACCATCACGTACACTACGATTGGGAACACAAAAATGGGGTCCAAATGCTCAGGTGTCAACATTGATAAAAAAAAACCTTGTGCATGTTGACCTTTGGTGTCACCCTAGACATTGCTGACCTAATGAACACACCCGAACATTACATCCATTATTCAGGGCAAGAGATGTGGCAGCCCATCCCGCCCATGGACTTATGACCACAGCAGCAACCACCATCATTAGTATGTGGTCTTACACTTGCCCCTTGCCCCAAAACATCTCTGTCCACAGGGAACCAAGCTTACACATCCACAGGACGGAAGAGCTCCATGCAATCACATGGTCTCCGCACAGAAGCGTGCATTTCAGAATCGGGCCCTTAGTGGTTTTCCGCTAGACCAGGTGTAGCCAAAACGGTCCTTGAGATTTACCACCAGTCCGTGTTTTCCAGGCCACGTGTGAATCTGTAGAATGTGTCAGGTAGGAATGAATGCAGCACGTTTGAAAATGTGACAGTAATGACTGCACCTGTGCTCCAGCTAGGTGGTCTGGGAAAGGAGAACTGCTGGTAGATCTCGAGGACCTGTTTGGTCACCCCTGTGCTAGACCTTCTCCCATAGCTCAACTTACAGACACAAATCAGCCAAAAAAAAAACCCCATTAAATTAGTTATCTCTAAAAAGTTACAAAACTAAAGATTTAATTAGGTGTCTGAAGTGCTATTATAGCATTCTTGTTGTTGGAATCTACAATTCTGGGGTGGATCCATACATCTAGAAAGCCAAGCTGAACGATACCTTCTGCAGAACATGGCAGTCAATTTGGGGAACTACTGCAGCAGTCACGGTGTTAAGCAGTAATAAAACGGCTATTTATCAGATAGACCCTTTGAATTCTGGCTTT
The DNA here is from genome assembly GCF_055691185.1 of Crinia signifera. NCBI lineage: Eukaryota > Metazoa > Chordata > Amphibia > Anura > Myobatrachidae > Crinia > Crinia signifera. The sequence continues at coordinate 37,403,722 of NC_139227.1, read as the reverse complement.
CTACGAAGTAGTTAAAGCGATGACCATGGCAGAGAACCAAGCCCCCAGTGAAGAGCAGCGGGGGCCTGGGGACGAGCACCATGAAGAATGGGGGGCAGCCACGGTTCAAAGGACAAAAGGATTCCGAGTGATTGTCTGAGCGCTTCACCCAAATTAAAGGCCGTATTAATTTCTTTCAACAGTGAAATAATAAACCGTTTCAGAAATGCTCCTCGTTCATCCACTAAATTAAAAGAAAGAAGAAGAAGTAAAAAAAAAAAAAAAAGTGTTTTAAAGAGAAAGAATTCCAGGCTGGCAAGTGAAAGACCACGCGGTATCAGCGGCCAGGCATGCAGACAAGAGCAGGCCGATAAGGAAAGGCGATAACAGATAGAAAATAGTAACACATCCTAACTTTCCCACCAGCCTGGAGTCCATGGGAGGGATGTCAGCGCCCCTCCCATCACCCCACCGCAGTTGGTGAGGCACGGCGCAAAAGGTAGATTAACCCTTTGGGTAGATCCCATGGAAGCTGTAGAGAAGTTGACGTCTCCTGTGCAGTAAGCACTGGGATAAATTAAACTTTTTATTTTTATTCAATGGTTGATTTTTATTTTTATAGTACCCAGAATGTAGTGGAGCATCCCTAGATCTCAATTGTAACTAAGGATAGTCAGATCACCAGCTGCATATTGAGACAAAGTTCTGATCCATTAAAGTGGACCCAGTTCCCAAAACAAACAGTAGGCAGTCGCAGCTTGTGCTTAAAATCTGCAGTCAGGAGACCAAGGCCTATGCAGCCACTAGGAACCAGCGACTAGCCGCCACCAAGGTTTGCAAAACTCTATCAGACAGTGCGTGTTCAGTTCACCCCAGTGCTGCACTGATCAGGACAAGACCACGAGGTGAACAGGACAACAGCTCCAGACCGCCACATAAATAGGCCTATAAGCCTGACGACAGCAGGATGATGGCCGGACACCAGTTGGCCACACAATCAGCCATAAATCAATACAATATTTTAAAATTGCATTTCTATTTCACTCAAAAAATTATGCAATTTTTATACTTTTGCATATTTAGGGGGAAATTGGGGCTGATTGGGTAAGGGATGGACACGCTCATCACAACAGGCCTTTGAAAATTTTCTGCCTGGCCCATGCAGCCATTAATCCAGCCCTGGTGCAGATGGTGCAACCAGACATTCACCTTCACTTAGAGCAGTGTTTTTCAACCACTGTGCCGTGGTACACTAGTGTGCCTTGAGCTGTTCTCAAGTGTGCCCCCAGATCTAGAGATGCCCAAACCAGTTTACAGCCACCACCAGTTCAACTGTTATTTACTGGTCTCTTCTTTTCATGTAAAGGGCCAATGTATTTTATTTGTGTTACCTGTGGGGACCAGTGTGATTGTTTTTATATGGGGGCCAATAGGTTTGGGTTTTTTTTCCTGTGGGGGCCAATGTGTTTTGCCCTGTGGGGATCTCATGGTGTGCCTTGGCAATTTTAAAATCTTATTTAGTGTCGGTAAAAAAGGTTGAAAATCACTGACTCAGTATACAGTGGAACAGTCCAGTTTAAAGGTCGCATTTGTGAATGGGGAAGCGCTCGGTGAGGATATTGGGAAATAGAAATCTTTGCCCCTTAACACCCTCTAGAAAAAACACCAAAGCACAGAAAGATGGATCTGTCCACTAAATTCTGCATTTCTCATTCTTCAAATAATTACAATAAACCAGTTGCCGACACTGATGGACTGTTCGGGCATTGCCCCTCCAGATATATACGGTACAGCCAACTCTACCTGCCGTTCAAAAACCTGTGCAGTTCATCTTCCCTGCCTGGTGGGGTCACAGTGTGGTCTGTATTTCAGCACTGATATACAGACCAGCATGTGCTAGAATCACC